>NC_059141.1:60141262-60771619 GCF_020740605.2 Lemur catta | reverse complement strand
TTGTTTTATAATGCTTACTTTTGGGGTATTTATGCAGCAATAGACTAATACAGTCCCCAAAATGTTTCTCTAGGCAAGAGTATATATTTTAAGGAACTGAATGAGGCTAGGCATGGTAAGGGTATTTTGGAGGACACAAAAGTGATAGGAAGAAAATGAGTAAATATTTCTACAAAATAGCAGATTTGGCAGTAACGTCTAGTATATTGTCACAGCTCATGAGACTTACCAAAAGCTCAATTAGTGATAATTATAACAAGTGGTTTTTTAGAGCTGAAATGTATATGTCTAATAGCTTTTGGCAGAAGCACACTGGTAACTGTCACGATTTCCAGGAATAAAGGGGCTTATGAAGGCTGCAAAGTATTATGGAATCAGTAAGTAAAGAGAAACAGAGGTCACATATTCACAATTTGAGCACTGAAGTGAGTTGGTGCTAAATGGAGAAGCCAGCAGGATGAAGAAATATACTTCTCGTAGGGAAGTGAAAAGATAACGGTGAACTGTGAGAGCCTCACCAAGTTTGGATAAATAGAATTGCTTTGAGCCACACCACACAATCACAAAAATAAAGGACTGGAAGCTTCTCCTTTTAGAAATGCAACACATGCACACTTTTTGTGAGGCATGGGAGTGCAATGCCAGAGATTAGGTGCTACTGTGGAATTGTTTCCTTTCAAAGACACCGGCAGCCAAAATTTGCAGCTGGAAAGCAAGCTGCACAGAGAAGTTAGACAAGAGGACTACATTGTTTGTGCAGTTTGGAGGTTTGTGAAATGAAACTAAAAATACGTTTTTTTTCCTGGGGTTTCATGGGATATGATTTTAGGTGAGTACATCATGGTGATAGGCCGGATGTGATTCCTTTCCCTCTTAGGGGAAGGTTGAAGGAGCTATGTTGAGTAAGAGGATTTAAAATGCATTTTATTATTCTCAAGAATTTTATCTCTCATTGCAGGCTTTTTGGCAGGTAGTTAAGATTCCATGCAAATCATTTTAAAATAAAGAGGGTTTGTGTGCTCACTGACTGTGTAGTGTGCAGTCTTCTGAATATAGCCTGGTGTCATTTTCCAATAAAATGGGTAAGAATATAGTGCTGACTGAACCTTGGGTTAAAAATAATTCAGAAATAGCAGTTGTTCCATCCCTATAGCACATATTATACAATGTGTAATATTTTTAAAAAACTACTCCAGACAGAAATTTTCAAGGTAAAAAAAATGGTATTATTATATAGTCATCTTAAATTTCTTCCAAATGTATACAAAGCACAAAGAATTAATAAGTAATTAGTGTTAAAAATGCCTATTAGAATAGTGTTAAACGTGCCTATCAGGAATTCCCATCATTAATTAATTCCTTATGTTAATTGGTTTCCTCCTTGTGTAAGTTTTTTCTGTTGAAATTGAGGTAAATAAAATATGGTTATTTTCCCAAGAATTTTAAAATGTAGTAGACGGGCAGCCATGGAAATTTACATAGCAATGTGATAAATGGTATGTTAAAGATAAACATTGTGGGAAATAATTTCTGTACATGGAAAAGTAACCTTGTTGGGTGGCTGAATCTTCAGGTAACCTAGAAGTTTGCCTATTGATGATAAAAAAATACTTACATGCATCTCCCACCAAAAATATGTTATTGGTACAATTTCTGAAGTGTTTAGAAAGTATAAATAATTATATATTGACTCTGAAAGCAAGTTATTGTCTAAATAAGTAGCATGGAGTTTATTTTACTGGGAAAGCCTTATTTGCCTTAACTATTATTTAAAACTATAAAATAGTTTTTTACATTTAGAACTATATACTGCCTTATTTCTTATATACCAGAAAAATTCCAAATGGATCAAGGATTTAAGTATTACATAATAATACAAGGAAAGGATATGAAGACAAAATAGGATTATTTGTATGCTTTCTTACTGAAAAAGAAATTTCTAAGGGAAAAAAGGCAGAAAAAGAATTGCTACATTAAAAAAAATCTCCTATGGTAAAACAAATGGCATTAAAAATTAAAAGGAAAAATGGCAACCTGGGATAAACATCTTTGCAACAAATAAGTATTAGTTTTCATCATTCATAAAAATATAGTTGAAATTAAAAATCAAAGGAGCAGGTAACAATGTAATGGGATTTTTAAAAAGTACAGAGTACATGTACAATTGCAAATATAAATGACAAATGAATATTTTTTTCAGATGTGGAACATTAGAACAATTAGACATGAATTTTCCTTCATCCACTTGACAGAGGTTATTCACAGGTTTGGAAGGACATGGAGACACAGGCACTCTTACCTACTGGGGGGAGGGAGGAAGATCTCTTTAAGAGGAATTTGGTTGAAACCATGAAAACTTAGCCTAGCAATTTTACTTCTATTAATTTATTTTACATATCTTTCACATGTGTGGATAGCAATAATACTTATTACAACATTGTTTGAATAAAAACTTGGAAGTAACCTATGATAAGCCCATCACTGAGAACTAGTTAAATTATCATGTGTCTATAAAACAGAATAGTATATGAGTATTGAAAAGCATGATATAAATCTATATGTGCTGATGTGGTATTGTATCTAAGATATATGGCTACATAATACGATTAAACACACATACAAAGAAAATACCAGGATACCTTCATAAAATGTTCTCATCTGTGTTAAAAAAGACATAAATGGACATTATATCAATTTAAACTTTATGAAATTACTGATATTTTACTTTTTTTAACCTATAAAAATGTCAACTTTATAGAATTCAACCTAATGTCTTATCTAAAAGTCATTTCTTAGAGGATATTCAGGAAACTGTTAGTGCTATTTGTCTTAGGGGGGAGAAAGAGTCTAATGCAGAAAGTAAATATAATTTTAAGCTTTTAAACAACAAATTCATGTATCATTTTCAGTTGAAAAGGTGATTAAATTTTTACAAAAATTAAAAAACTAGATAACTACATTATCAGCAGACAAAAACATTGAAAAATACATTGAAAGATATTTACATAATCCTCATCCCCTAAATACAAGAACTTTTGCGATTTCTCACTTTTCTTTTTTCCTCTCTCATGGTAACCCACATACTGGAGTGCCTCAGAGCAAGTTGCCATATAGTTGCATCTAAAAGAACACCAAATTTGAAAATAGAGAGGCATGAAAGGATTAAAGCTTTACCTTAGGTTTTCTTTTAATTTTATTTATTTGTTTTTCTATTTCCCAAGTCATCAAACAATAGGTTTTCCTGAATGTCCTGAGAAATGGAAGTCATAGCAAACAAGTCACAGGAAAACTTTATAAATTCATTTTCTCTACATCTCTTCTCCAAAAGAACTACTCCTCTTCTAACCCCTTCCCCAATCCTTGGTTCTCTGGTACCCATATCCCAGTTTTCATCATGATTCTCTTTTTCTTCTATCAACTTGTTTGGGCCATTGCCCAGGTCTAGGTACCTGTCCAGGAAGGGCCTAGAAGCTGCTGGTAAGGAAAGGATTCTCCTCCCTCAGCATTCATGAAGGAGGGAGAGGGTCTAAAACATTTAAATCTGCCACCTATGCGTTACATATGTATAACAATCCCCACAAAAGAGGGAAAAAAGATGACCTCTTTACAACTTAAGCCAGGTTATAATGTAGGGTCTCAAGATCTGCCTTACTCTTACTCCCACAACCTCTGCCCTACCCTCTCTTGCTCTCTTCTCCGCATTACACTGGCCTCAAGCTCTCATCTAGCACTCCAGGTGTGCTTCCCCACACACCTGCATGTCCCAATTCCTACTTTCTTGCCTCGTTCAGGTTTTGGTTCAGATGCTACCTTCTCAATAAGACTCACCATGACCTACCTTAGAAACAATTTCCATGCCTACCTTGAACTCCTCATACTCTGTTTTCTCTCTGGATCCTTAATTTTTACATAGCACTTATCAGATTCTACATAATATAAAATGTATTTATTTTATGTATATTATTGGTCAAATAATATTGACATCTGAAAAAGAAAAACAAGTGAGAAAAGAGAAAAGAAGAAAAAAGAAAATCAGGTACTTTTAAGAACAATGATTTAAATAAAAAATTTAATTACTAAAAAAAATGAAGGATGTAAAAATACTACATATTTTACAAGCACTAAAAAGACAACAGGAAATATTATAAAAAATTTATGCCAATGAATTTGACAACTTACATGAAATGGATAAATACCTTGAAAAAATAGATAACATAAATATCTCAATATCTATAAAAGAAACTGAATATGTAATTAAGTACCTTACATAAAAAATTCCAAGCTTAGATGGTTCACTGTTAAATTCTGTTGAACATTTAATAAAAAAATAATAAAATAAACTGACTCTATACAAACTCTTCTATAATAGTTAAAGGAAAAGAATATTTTTTAACATATTCTGTGGGGCCAGAATTACCCTGATACCAAAGCCAGACAAAAACTTTACAAGAAAAGCAAAACATGAACTAATATTCCCCATAAACATAGATGCAAAATTTTTAAATTTTTAGAAGCCTGAATCCAGCCATACTTTCTATAAAAAATATATTGTACTATGACCAAATGATGTTTATCTCAAGGATGCAGAATTTGTTTAACATTTGAAAATTAACCATTATGATTCACTGTGTTAACTAACTAAAACTGAATTAAACAAGACAAAAAAAATACAGCTATCTCAAAGGATAACGAAAACTCAATTAACAAAATCCAACTTTCATTCCTGATAAAAAAACACTTGACAATATAGGAACAGAAGGATACTTTCTCGTTAAAGGGCATCTATGAAAAATCTTTAGTTAACATATTTTTCCATAAAAGATTATGTTTCCCCCGTAAAATCAGGATTAAGGTAAACTGTTCATTCTTAAACCCTTCTATTCAGAATTATGACTCTCAAAATTATTATACAAAATTAAAGAAGCCAGAGGAAAAAATAGTATGTACTCAATGATTCCATTTAGAGAAAACACTAGGAAATGCAAACTAATCTATTAATATGATCACAGAAAGTAGATCAGTGGTTGCTTGGGGAAGGGAGCCTATAGAAGGGAGGAGGAAGAGATTGCAAAAGAACACTTAGCAACTTTTGGGCTGATACATATATCCATTATTTTAATTGAGGTCCATGATTTCATGGCTGTGTACATATACTGAAATTCATCAGTATTTTTTTCATTTTAAATATGTGCAGTTTATTTTATCAATTAAACATAGATAAAACCATTAAAATATAATAATTTTTCTTCAAAGATTTCACACATGGGAAATATATGTTACCTATACCGTTTTGAAGGGAGAAGAGAATAAATAAGCTTCAGAATTTTTATTGTTAAATAAAGCTCGAAATTGCTAAATGGGAATGACGAGGCTGTAATTGTTGCTTCATGGACAATGGAACTTCAAACTTCACTGTCTTGTCCTAGACTGTACAAATTCACTGATTTCATTATTCTGAGCACAAACAATCTTTGCTATCTGGGCGTGGCTTTATTACCAGAGACATAGCAGCAGAAGAAATATAATAAACACACCAAATGAAACAGTAACTTATCAAGATTATATTTTAGACTTATTCCAAACAATGTCAATTGCATTGTTTGTTTGGATGTTGTTTTCTTCTGTCATTAAAATGTTTCTTTAAAAATCATCTCAAAACTAGAGAAATACTTGTCTTTACTTTTCTATGTGATAGTCCAAATGCAATTGTAGTAGTGCATGTGTCTCTGCAAAAATTTTAAACTGTCACACGCACATTAATGCATTCTAGAGAAAAATAAAATCAGTAGGTGAAGTGCTTTAATTGGATCAGAGGTAAATTTGCAGTATCCTATTGACTATGAGTGATTGCACCCCCTCTTCTACTCTTCCTTTGTTTGCCTTTGCTTCTATTATTACTGGATTGTTGGCAATGGTTCAACTGCCACTGGACATATAAGGTGTCCACAGCTACTAAAGTAGGACGTTGTAGGAAAATAAAATCACTACATACTGCAATAGATAAAATAAATTGGTCAGCTACCTCCATGTTCACTATTTTTCTATTGTTAATGTTATCCTGACAGAGTTACAACATTTGGCTCCCTAAACTCAAAATTTATTGGAACACAACGATGAAAATCGAACCTCTGCAGTTATGCTCTTGTGGTGACTCACTCGTCCTTTGAGGTGCCTAATTTATAAATTTGGTGAAATTCCAAATTTTCTCAGAATAATTTAGTGGACATTAAAATTGGTTTTCTAAATGAAATTTAAGACATTCATGTATAAGTGAAAGTGCTAACAACAAGATAATTGCAGTGTTAGAATAAATTTCAGAGGTAATTTTGCTATCAAGCTTCTATTCATGGCCAGACTTCAGGAAAAAAATAAATTTTACATGGGAAAGTATTGAGATTTCTGCTCAGTCTCTTTATTCGTTTATCTTTTGGGATCTTCTCATTTTTTTTTTTCTATTTGTTTGGGCTCCACATATAGTGCACTCCACTCTTTATCTGTCAATCTATTAATAATATACTTTGTTTATAGTTCACTCCTTATCAATTGCATTTTATTTTACTTGGACAGAGCATGATTTGTGCTTTTCTTTGTGTGAATACTGGCCTGCGTTATCGTTGCTTTCTTAGTTTTAAATGTTCACCCTTTTCCAGTTTTAGGACATATTTCTCCTAATTTTTTCTAGGTTATTTTCTTTAAGTCTGATGGATTTACAGTTAATACTTTAATCTGTGTATAGTGAGAGATAAGGACCTATTTTTCTAAAGCATTATGCATACATTAATTCCTTCAACAAATATTTGCTGAACATTTCCTATATACAAGATTATGTGCTAATGGCTGAAGGTCTTAGCTGAATATTTATTCATTCCCTCATCCAACAATTATTCATTGAGCTCTTACTGCATTCTAGGCATTGTTCCAGGAAGGAGGATATAATAGTTAAAACAAACATCTAAACAAATGAACTAACTCAA
The DNA here is from genome assembly GCF_020740605.2 of Lemur catta. Taxonomy (NCBI): domain Eukaryota; kingdom Metazoa; phylum Chordata; class Mammalia; order Primates; family Lemuridae; genus Lemur; species Lemur catta. The sequence goes on along the minus strand of NC_059141.1, from coordinate 60,764,645 downwards.
TTCCTCCCTCCTGGAACTTGCATTCTACTGAAGGAAACAGATTTCTCCCCAGCCCCTGAACATACCCTTTATACATCCTATGTGTGTGTATGTGTGTGTTTATGTGGGTGTGTTTGTGGTGTTTGGCAGGGTTTCAACGATAAGTCTCTAGCCAGAGCTAAGACCCTGTATGTGGTATATTTACATATGTATGCCTGCAAAATCACAGTGGTCTGCTGAGGTTGTACGGAAATGAATATATTGCTACCCAAAACAAAAATGCAAGCAATGATCAAATGTTTGTCTGAAAAAAGGAGCAAGAACAGATGCTCCAAATAAATACATTGAGCAGAGACCCTTGGGTCATTAAAGCTTCATGCCTTTGAACTAACAAACTCAGATATACACAGACGCCTCCTCAGTGGTTAGGGCTGAGTTTCCATCTGCTGGGGGGAAGAGGACAGGTTCTCATGGAGGGTTGGAGGATAAGTATCCGTTCCTCCCAATGCCCTGATTAAAACAAGCTCTTAGAAGCCAGGAAAGAGAGCCCAAAGTTGAACGCGGCTGATGTTGGCAACATCAATGTCATATTTGCTGTACCTACATAGTCCTGTTTCTAAAGTAATGGACTTTCATTGTGTGCTGCCATGGCTGTCTCTCCTTTTCTTTCATTTCTTTTATTATTTTCTGAAGTGCCTTTGATGTATGAATATGAAGGCGCACATGAAGGGAGGTGTGAGCGGTAGGGGACAATGAGTGCCCTGCAGGCTGCTGGCTATTTGTCCTTTAGGTGAGATCACATTCTGATTTAGCAGACTTTCAAAGCCACCAGCCAGGCTCCAAAAGACTTTTTTTTTTTTTTTTTTTTTAAATCATGACTTCACATGAATCACTTCACAGTTTTTATTTGTAATTAATAGAAGACCTGGGGTATCCTAACCTCTAAATGATGCTTAGACCACAAAGCCAGTCCTTGGAATTATCGAGAATTATAAATATCTCAAAACCACCCAGGAAACGACTTCAATTATCAGTGCCAGGGACAGAGAGTCATTCACAGTTCAAATAGCCACATAACATTTCAGAAGAGCCAGGCTAAAGCTACAGAGCAAGGAAACAGACATGTACCAACTGCCAGTGCCCTATCTGTTACTGAAAGTTGGGCACTTGTCCTGGAGGCCACATCAGAGGAATGAGAACAAGCAGTTTGAGAAGGAAAGGGAAGTTTATTACTTTGCTGGCAAAAGAAGAAAAATGGCAGACTCTATAATCTCAAAATCCAAAGTTCCTGTACATAAGCACAAATACAGAGCTTTCAAAGGGAGGACCCCATACTCTGGTTTCCCTTCAGATCATATAAATCTTTTGCCTTGTAAAGGGAGAACCCTTAGTTCTAGGCTGCTGTGTTAATGATTCTAATTGTCCCATCTCTGCCAAAGACAAGGCCTGTAACTTCTGCCCACCTGGGCCCACCTGGGGGTCTGTACCCCCCAAACCCTCCCAACCCGCCCTCCCCAAACCCCCCAACTCGCCCTCCCCAAACCCCCCAACTCCCACCACCTGGGATGGCTGCATTATCTCCTGTAACACAAAGAAAACAAAGACCTTTCCCTGCCCCAGGGATGCAGGCTAGGACACAGTTACCAAAAAGAGTGGGGGACAGAAAATATTTTTGCCATTTCTTTTTTTTTTTTTTTTCAAGCCACTCCCTCTGTTACATGGCTACTGCCTTAGCATTTCCATGTGCATTCCCCGGTTTAAGCCTCACACCATCACTGGGAGGGAGCTGAAGGGATGAGGGGAAACTTCGCTGAAAGATCAACTCACAATTAAGGCAGATTAATAAGAGAAAGTTTTATTTACCACTACCATGCACATGGAGACAATCACATAGTGATTACCCCATAGCCCAACGAAGTTCAAATATTTTTATACCTGTCTTTTTGGAGGGGAGGGGGAATGTGGAGTACAGATAATTCTGTTTAAGGATGGCAAATGGTGCTGGGGAGGACAAATGGGTGGGGAGACACATTGACTCACAAATGATTGTATTTGCAAATTAAATTAACCTGAGAGACAAGTATTGTGTTTAAAATAATTTGGGCTAGTTCTGCTTGTATTCTTGATCTTCTTTCCTGCAATATATTGAGATAACAGGGGAGGAAGGGAAGGCAGTTGCCCCCTTTGATCTTTTGATGAGGTCAGTCCTAGTCTGGTTTATGCAGATAGAGGGAAAGCCCCTTCCAGTGCTTTTTGATCAAAATGGCCTTTAATTCAAAATATTCTTTATACCAAGGAGTCATTTTTTGTTGTGAAATCTTCTGAGCTCCTTCAGAGCACAGCATTTATATCTGTATGACTTGACCAAAGGGGCTTGCTTAGACAGGATAGAGGTGCATGTCTTTTACATAGAAAGGACCTAAGCTAAGAGTCCAGGGCATAAAGTTTCCATGAAGTCATTGGGGCCACATGCTACTTTTACCTTTATGCTTTGCCCTCCCTGGCATTTGACTTCCATCCTGAGTTCACAAAATAGCTACTGGAGTTGCAGCCATCACAGCACAATTCCAGGTAGAAAAAAAGGAAAGGATAACGTGTGGTAAAAAGAGCTGTTCTTGAAGTCCATTTCATGACTTCTATCTATAATCTCTTGGCTGCACTTGCTGTCATTCCAAATAAAAAAGGGAGAAGGATATTGGAAAGGTAACTAGAAGTCTGTGACTATAAAGGAATAATCATTCCAATCAAAAACTGACTCTCAAAGAGATAAACGGACTGTACAAAGGTCATCACACAGCCAGTGAATGGTGATAACTTTCCCTGAGGAACTTCCATTATTAGGTGGACCACAGGAATCAGAGCTTAAGCCTGAGCTGGTCATTGAGGTTTCCAGAGGTTGAATCGCATAAGCCAGTTAGAATTGAAATTTTGGTGTGAAAAGTACAAAGGAATCAGGGTATGCAGAGAACGTGGGCCTGAAAAGAACTGTGAGGAGAGGGGATGTGAAGGAGAATTAGAACCTCTCCAGGTATCTTTCTTTGAAAATAGCCCCATGAGCACATATCGAAACTTACTGTCATAAAAGGTATTAGCCAAATAGGAAGAGAAATTCCAGGAGTGCTAAGCTATTGGCCTCAGTCAACATGGAATGAGAAAGATGGTAGCCACTGGCCTTTTTGGTCAGCATTCCTTGAGCTCAGAGAGACATTCAAGAGTATCAGCAACTCATGAAGGGTTTGCAGCTTTGGAGAGATGTGCTCTTCTCAGGGGAGAATATTATCACCATCACAAATGCTAGAAAATGGTATCAGCGTAAACAGTAGAAATACGGGGTCTGTGTGGAGATGTTTGAGGCTGCAGTCCACCCCCTGAATGCTTCAGGTTGACTACCAGGGATGAGTATGTTTACACTAAGCATTCCATATTCAAATACCATCTGGACTTTGAAAAATCAGTGGCAAGAGGTATTCCCTGGGACAGGAAACACATCCAAGCCAACTGATCTGTTACGTCATTGACCTCAGTTCAATGTTAAGCGTTCATTATAAGCTTGGATCATGAGTTGGGCAGCCTTAAGCTGGCCCACAGCCTGCACGCACACTGCTTCAGACTTGGGGATGCTTTGCAGGTGGTGATGCTGGGAAAGCCCCAAGCTTGCAGTATATTTATGTGCTCTCAAATCTACTTTTCTTTTACCCCCATTCTCCTAAAAGGGTTTTTGTGGCCATGATATATATCATCACACTATGAAAATTGTACTAGTGTTGCTTCAATCTCTGAACTAGTAATTGCTTTCAAGAACACCGCCAGACAGTTCCTCTCTGCACCACCTCCCTCCTGTCCTTCATGTATTTTCATCCTGTCAGTCCTCTTTAGTACTAGATGATTAAAAAAATAGATATCCCAGCAATACATCCAGTAAGCTGGGAAACATTTGAGACACACACTCCTGAGGTTGTTTTCCACCAGTGGTGGATTAGTAACAATTTGCTAATGAAGATTTTCTTTTAATTATTGGGGAAAACGCATTTCTTAATTAATAGAAAGGAAGATTGGTTACATTCAGATTAATTATTGCTGGGAATGTGTCCCAAGCCTACTAGGCACAAGCTATTTAAAGTGATCATATTAGCAACAAAGTTAAGCACCTCGGGGTTTAGTCTTAATAACATGGACTATGGTAATTAAGTCGGGGTTTATGGATGGATGGTCTTCAGGGGGTCCATAAACTCGTAAAATTTGGTGCAATATCTTCCATAACTTTCTTAGCCTCTCAATCAGGTCTGTGATGGCCAGGTGTAAGCAGGAGTCTCTGACATTGCCGTCATCCCAGGCCCTACAACATGCACTCCCAGGCTCCACTACACCTGCTGTCACCCCAGGATGATACAGCTATCGGTCATTTTAGAGGCCAGAACCCATCGATAGGGAGCCAAAGTCCTGAGTCGAAGAAACCAGAGACTAACTCAACCAGGTCTCTCATTACAATTTTTATCACTGAATGCTCAAGGTGTTAGTATCTCATCCTAATCTTCATTTTTCATCATTACCCTACAGTTCATGACCCATATTGTCTGGCTGCTCATGGTGATGTCCATTTCTTCCCTCTGTCACAGTCTTCCACTATGACATCTGGAATTCAGTTCCGTATTTCACAGATATCCTTCCATTTCCATTCTCAGCTATTGTTTGGAACATTTGTTCCATCCCTCTCCTGAAACCTGCCTGCCCCCAGCTGACCTTCTTCAGGAAAGACTGGTTTTAATGTTTCCCTCCCTGCTACTCATGCTCTGAAAGTGGGTTTGGTATCGGCTGATTACCTACACCCTTCCAAGAACATTTACTTCTTCAGTTCTTGAAAACTAAATATTATTCTTCAAGACACATTTTGCCACAATTAATCTTATCCTGCTTATTATCATCTATGAGATTTTTCAGACCCCATCTTTGACTAAAATGTTGGTACTGTTCTAATTCTACATCATGGCCTTGACATTCTCATCCCCAGTAACCTTTTCTTCCACTCAGTCATATCCACCTTGGGCCCAGTCATCACCTCTGCACTAATTCCACTGCTGTCTTCTCAAAATCCCTTGTCTCCTTGTGATTGTCTTGTTCAATTATGCCTACCTTGATCCTCTTTTATTAACCTCATAAGTATCTCTAGTCCTTGATGCTTTCTTTTTTATACCTGACCAGCAACCTTAATATTTTCATTTCCTTCTTTATCCTGCATAGATTCCTTGGCCCATCAATTCAGTAACGTCAGCGCACCTCCACATCACAGAGTGTGCAGAACATTTTTGATTCCTCATCTCATATGACATTGCAAGGATATTTTGCCCTGTTGAACCCACCCTTACAGTGGTGACTTTCTTTCCCCCTGGGGATCCATTGTATTTCACTCCCCTAACTTTCCTCCTCCTGTCTGGCTACTGCTTTGCAGATCCATTTGCAAGTTCAGCCTCTTCTCAACCATCAGTTGTTAGAGCACCTCCATGCACTCTCTTGGGTCTTTTTCTTGTGTGACTTTGGATTCTCTTCCTTGGTGATATTCTTTTACCATCTATGTGCACAAGTCTTTAAGACATTTATTATAGCTCCAAACTCACCAATGAGCTATAGGCATTCATAACCTCTTTCCTTGACTATCTCAATGGCAAATTAAATTCAACTTGTTCATGACTGAAATGCCAGTTATCCCATTCAACCTGGTTACTTTCCAGGGTATACTTCTCAGGATAACACCTTATCCTCATCAAGTTCCGTAGGCTAAAAGCCTCGGCCTCCTCTCTGACACCACTCTTTCCCTTATTTCCCATTTTAAAAATTGGATTTCCTGTCTCTCAGACCCACGCATTTCCTTTTGTCTTCATTTCTACCATAATAGCCAAAATTACCATCTATAATTTTCTGGACTAATGCCGAAAAATTTCCAATCTGATATCATTAATCTCTTGAATCTTCTCTCCAATCACAGCTAGTGTTCTTTTACAAACTGCAGATATGATTTACACCTCAGGCTCCACCGCTAAAACCCATCAGTGACTTCCTGTTGCTCACCTTGCTTTCCCAGAGGCAATATGCCATATTTTCTTATTCTTAATACTCCAGCCACTTGTTTTTTTTCTTTCTTATGCTTGAATATGCTCATAAATATTTGTGAGATGACTTAATAAATGCATGATACATTATAAATACAGAGTTTACTGGGGCAGTTGTAAATCATGTTAAGAACTTTCATGCAAAAGTGATTCTAAATAAACATCAGTTCCATTTGGAGGAGGTTCAACGGCCCCTGATTTAAACTGAAGAAAGCAGAGTTCTGTGTCGGCCTCTCTGTCCAGTGTCCTCACCTGGAGTTTCGACACCGACACACTAATGAGACAGTATATAGTCCTCTGACCTCAGGAGTGGTCAAAGCATAGCCTGCAGCTGAAAGGAAGCTGGCCAACTCCTGGCCAACTCGTCTCTGTGCTGCACACAGAGATTTTTGTATTTTTACTGAAACATGCACCAACACTGCAGAAATGTCACGGTTTTGTGTGCAAACACTGCCCAAAAGTGGCCCTTTAATGCCTGGGGTCTGTGTCAGGCATGAAGAATGATGTCCCCACCACAAGGCACATGGTTTAGTGATCTGATGTTAGAGTTCTTCTCCAGCTATGACTTGGATTTCTTCATCCAAGTGGAATAGTCAGCCGTGGTACCCGTAGACTCTGGGTACTTCTTCAGCACAGGGCTCAAAAGACTTTGACACAAAGTGCCACTGGTTGGGAGGAAAGGCCTATTTTTGTCAAATTCACAGGCCTGAGAGAATGTCAAAAGGAAAGGCAAATAAAATAGAAAAGAGGAAGAGTTGAGAGAAGAGTTGAAAGTACATCATCTGGCCTGTGGCACCCCCAGCCAGGCAGTATCACGTCTTACTCTTTGCAAAGGGCATCGGAATGCTGATGTGTGTGCTCCCAAAAGTTATTCTCAGCTTGGGAAGCCAGAGCTCAGGATCACTGGCAAACTTCATGGTTCTACTACTAAGTATTTGCTTAACTCAAGAAAGACTCTCAAGAGCCCTTATGATTGTAACATCCCAGATAACTTAACATTTATATGTATATGCAAAGCTGACAACATTAAAACGTTTTTGATTCAGCGCCTACTAATAGCATAATAGATACTTGCTAAACAATGGAAATAGATTGATTAAATTAATATGGGAGCTAAATTTATACTTTAGTTTCTTGCTTGCCATTGTATTCTTCAACAGAAATCAGAGAAGTGAAAAATTAAACCAACCTCCTTCCTTCTTTCCTTCCTTTTTCTTTCTCTGTCTTCCCTTTTCTTCTTCCTCCTCTTCCTCCCGTCTCCTCCTCCCTTCTCTGTAATAACTTTTATTTTCATGCTTGCCTTTTACTTCTACTTTAAAGGTACTTTGAGAAAGAGACTAACTTCTGGCAGATTAGCTAAGAATAGCTAGGTTCTCTGGACATGCAGAATTGTTTATGATACCGTTGGCTTTACAAATATTATAAGGAGACAAAAATAACTATTCTTAAATGATACTGCATGTGCTCGTGTACTGATGGGCAGTTGGGTTGTTTCCACACAAGAATGGAAAAACAAGCACCACACGTACTCACCATCAGATTGGTACTAACTGAGCAACACTAAGGTGCTCACATGGTAGTAATATTCACTAGGTGCCGGTCAGATGGAAGGGGGCTGCGGGTGGGTAAACTCACAACTAATGGACGCAGACCACACCGTACCCTAGATGAGTTAAGCCTGCACTTTTCACCTATGAATTATGAGTCTGCATATTATTAGGTAGGAGTATTTTTTTGATAGATGCTTGGCCAAATTTGCCCCAATTTGAAAATTTTAAACACTATAATCTCAATATCTTGGTCTATTTTTAGCAATGTCTAGATCAAACAGGAGAGATCTATATCTTGGTATTTAGGACCAAGTTTTCATGCTTTATATAGACACTGAGAAAAGTCCTGAGCCTTTGCCAGAAGCCTTTCTGTCCATTCTTTAGTTCATTCAGGAAGCAAGCACAGAGTGCCTGTCCTGTGCCAATTGATCTCAAAGGCTCTGATGTACTAAGAATGAATGAAAAATAATTACATGCTCACAAATAGAGGGAGGAGAGTATTAATTTGGGAACTTTGTCTACCTTTACATCGTAGATTGCTTGTATTTAGCATCATGGTATTGGTGAAGGCCACAGATCCAGAAGGACATGAGTTTAAGCCTGAGCTATGCTACTTCCCATCTGGGAACTGCTGTTAAAATAAGTCAGGTGCTCAAGAAATCGGTCAGAGCTCTTTCTCCTTTTTCTTTATTTTCCAGCCTCACCACCATCATCGCCTATGATTGCTATGACAGTATCAGGTGTTGTTGTAACTAGAATCAGTGATGTGTCTTGTTTGATCCAAATATTTACATTTTGCGATTGAAAGTTCACTATAATATAAATGGGAAGGAGTAATTACGAAGTTTCAATAATGAACAAAAATAAAGGTCAATAACTGGGTCCAGTCAGCCATTTATTATAATAAAAATAATAATAATCAGGAATAACAACTTAAAGTTATTGTGAAATTGAGTTATTTGGAGACTAGTCCCAGTATTAAGTGTTATTTGCTTTGGGGCAATGTATAATTTTCTAAAAATAATAATTTCCTTGAGTTGAACAAAGAATGAACTTTTGGTACTTTATTTCCCTGGTTCTTCAGTTTAATTTTGCTACCCAAACTTGCTACCAATTATGGCTTATTTACTTCAGAATTCCAGAGCTCCCTAGCAATTTGCAGTGGTGAGATTTTATGTGACTGCTGGAAGGCAAATTCCAAAACATAAAGAAACTTCGCCACTGGCAGAAATGGCCCTTTGGAGACACATTCATCAAAAATGTGAAATGAGAATCAAAACCTGGACCATATGGCTTCCTCCCCACCCCCCCTTGGAGCCCAGGTGACAAGAAGAGACTTTTCCAATTAAAGAGTAGTTTACTGAAAGTCACTTTGTCTAGATGGCTATGTGAGTTTTCTTTTTTAATTAATATCTACATATCCTAAAGGGGTCAAGATAACTTTGGTTCGAGTGTTACACAATCAGAAAAATTGTGCGCTACTTGTCCTCCTTGCCTTCCCTTCTGCCCTCCCTGCCTCCATCCATCATTTCTTCCTGCCCTCATTTCTCATTCCTCACCATGTCTCCTTCTCTCTGTCTCTTCGCCTTATTATTTTTTCTCATATCTCTGTTTATGTTCTATCTCTCCCTCCCAAATCAACAAATTGCTCCTCAGTAGTCACCCCAATACATAAAGTGCAAACACAGAGTAACACAAACACGCACACACTGCTCAGACGTGTGCATGCACACTTGCCCACACTCAACACAAACACACACAAACTCACCTTTGCCCAGATTGCACAGCAAATTATTAGAGATCTGGTAATACTTGTGATTATTAGTTAGCTCAGTAATGCTTCTTATCCCATCCTATGTCATTTTTCTGTACCCAAATGAACAAATACGGTCATAGAGATTTTGGGACAGCGTACTTTCTGTTCCTGAAACCTGTGGAAAGATCCCTCGAGGCTACCATGTGGTTTCAGTCAGCCCCCTCCTCCCCAGCTTGCTTTTCTAGCCACAGACTTAGAAAGCGTGTATAAATGAAACCGAAGAAGAGCTGAAAGCCCTAAGCTCCGAGACCCACAAAACACGGATTTTTCTACTGTGGATCTTAAAGCTTATACAATTGTGTGGCCCTCCTTAAGACAAGAGTACAGATTTACAAACGAAAAGAATTCACAACAAGTTGGCAGAGAATGGGAGATCCAGGTCCTCTTTTTGTGCTCTTTGTAGGCAAAGTATACAACCTGGCTTCTCCTCGCCACCTGGAACTAGTGAATACTGCATTCCCTTTTCAATCCCCAGGCTCCTCTGAGGGTCCTACAAGAGACGGGCCCTGAAGCTCAGGCTCCATTCTCTGCACAGCAAGTCCACCGCTGGGAGGCAGTATGTCCAATCTCCAGGTCTCCTTCCTAGGTGGGAAGTGGCTGTGATCGTGAGTCTGGGGCCACACCCTGCCTTGTCAATGTGTTTCCAGTCTGTGGACATAGCCACCCCTCCCACCTCTGGGGTCCTCGCCAGTGCCCAGCAAACCTATCCCGCTTTAGTGCTTGGCTGCCTCAAAACATCCACAATACCTGTGACTCCCGTGTCTCTCTCTTAGTTACTTCACTCCAGTTGTTATAGGAGAATGAGCCTCCCTGGGACCACTCCCTGGGTGGTGGCATTCCATTGGTTCCAGTATGTTAATGTGACCTGAAGAGCCCAGAGTGTTCTGGTCAGTTTTTAGCTAAATAGGGATTAGGTCTCTTCAGAACCTGGCCAAAGCAAGCATCCTTGACTTCTAATTAAGCAGCAGATTGCCTGAGGACCTTTGATCTGGCTTGAATGTGTCATTCTGGGCACTCTGAGGACCACTGAGGATACAGGGAGGTGTGGTTTAGTGACCCTTATCCCCTGGAAGCTATGCTGAACAAGGTGCAGAGCTTGGACTTGAGCTTGGATAGATCTGGGTTCTGAGTGCCAATCCTAGCCCTGTCACTGGCTCTGTGACCTCATGCACATGGCTCAACTTCTCTCCCATGTATTTCATCCTTTGTAAAATGGGGTAAATGACACTTCTCAGGCTGTAAAGTGCTGATCACAGAAAGGTGAACCAACTCAGCTGAAGTAACACACCTAATCAAAGGCAAAACCAGCATGAGGGACACCCCAATGTCACATGTGTGATTGCTCCACAAGATCAGGTGGGAGATAATTAGGCAGCAGCCAAAAGTTAATTTCAAGATATGTTGGCATGCCTTTAGAATGAGATCTCTTTCTTTTTTGCTTACCCCTTCACTGTCTCTTTCTATCTGCACCATATCCAAATGAATGTTTCCCAAATTTCAGGCCCGAACTCTTCTGTTTTCTTTTTATATGTTATCCACTTATAGATCTCTAATATCAGCAAAATTTCAGTTGTCTCACCAGGCAAACAACTTGCAGATTTGCTTTTCCAGAGAAGGCTAAATCATCAAGATTTCCCCGAAGCAGTGAAGACTGAGCTGAGCCAGAAAGAAGCAGGCATTGACCAAGCAAGGGGCTTAGGCAAGAGGAAGATTTTAAGCAGTTGGGGACAGAAGGTACAAAAGGCCCCTGGTGCCAGGGAGCTGAGATGCTGGGGGAATGGAGAGCAAGCCCACATGGCCAGCGCTCAGGAGGGGCAAAGGCACAAGTTGAGGCTAGAAGGGATTCAGGGGTCATTATTTTACTTTAATTTTAAGAAAAACAAGAAATTATTGAAGTGTTTTAAGGTGGCATGGGGTGATTCAGATGATTAGGTTTATGGTAAAATGAAGGGAAAGGAAATAGTGGCTCCACGACAAACAGCAGATTGGAGGAGCTAAAGGGGGTGTGGGGAGTAATAATGAGCTTTCTGCACTTGTCCACGCCCGGCGGGGACTACTGTGGCAGTGCGGAGGAGGAGCAAGGGAGAAAGGGACAGCAGGTCCTCGGATAACGTCAATTTGCTCAGCATCCTTGGGTCGTGCAGTTGATGAGAATAAATACAAAGTCAATTCCTGGCCAGGACGTGGTCTTTGTGCAGTTTGCATGTGCTCCCCATGTCTGCCGCGCTTTTCTGGGTACTCCGGTTTCCTCCCATATCCCAAGCTGTGCAGATTGGGTAACTGGAGTGTATGTGAGTGTGCCCTGGATGGGGTGGTGTCCTGGCTGGGGCGGGCCCCTCCCTTGTGCCCTGAGCTGCCAGGAAAGGCTCCAGCTACCCATGACCCTAAACTGGAATAATTGGGTAAACATTTATCTTCCTTGTTTTCATTCATCTTTCTTAAATGTATGTATACCTCACATTTACGTCAATGTTTAATATTAGAGAGGACTGGGGTCTTTATTTAGAAGTTTGGTGATATTTTTGTGCCCAGAAATATGCCATAGGAACTTAAATCTTGTTTATATATCAGTTAATCTATGGGAAAATTAATGCCATTATAGGTCGTTTTGCATAAAGTCGTAGTTCCAAAGAACTTATGGATGACGTTAGGTAAGGATTTACTATATTTGGAGTACATGTGGCAAAGCTTGCTGCTAGGGAGGGAAGGAAAGCATAACTCAACATAACTCCTGGGTTCTGGCTTGGGTACATGATGAGTGGGGTGAGATGTATAGAGATAGTGCACCCTGGAGACCATCCAAAGTTTGGGGGGTGAGGTGGGAGTGGGGTGGCATCAGCTATAAATCCTCATTGGGTTTCAGACAGGTTGAGTCTGAGATGACTTTGCGGCATTCGTGTGGAGATGCCAACTAGAGAGTGAGGTCTGGAGCTCATAGGAGAGGCCCGTGCTGAAGATATTAATAAATATGTGAGTCATCTGCAAATGGATGAAAATTTAAGCCAGAAGCATGAGTTAAAATTCTCAGAGAGAAAGAATATAGGGCCAGAAGAGAAAGAGCCTAGGACTCAAGACTGAACCTTGGAACTTCAACAATAAAAAGGGAGTTTAGGAGAATGACTTGATTAGTTGAGCATAAATGATTGCTCGAAAGTATTACTGAGGATCATGATGGTGGCCATATGATTTCTTTTCTGAACTAGGGGACTTTTGAGAAAGAAAGAGTGCTAATCAGACGGAGGACCAATGCAACATGTGTAAATTGGGACTCTGTGCTGCAAACTTAGTTACATTCAGGTGGAAATTGTGACAGATATGCATGCCAGCAAAATAAAGAGATAAGAGAACTCAGAATACAGAATTAGCCAATCACAAAATGCTATCTAATTGAGATTCTTGCGTATTAATCAATCTCCTCCTACATACTACTACATAAACTGTCCACATCTTATCTTTCTGCATTTTTCTACTCTCCTGCTCAGAAAACACCTATGGCTCTCAGTTTCCCAGAAGAGAGTTCAGAATCCTTAGCCTGGAATCCAAAACCCTTCTTAGTCCATTCGGTCTGTCTGTCTAATCTCTTACCTACTTGTTAGCTTTCCCCAGAGTCATATTTGCCTTTTTAATGATACTTAACGATACCTTAAGCATCACCTTCTCTAGGCTTTTAATAAGTGGCTGAATATAACCCCCCTTCATGGCCTCAACAATGATGGTCCCTTTGTCTAGTACACATTTGAACCTACTAGGAGAATGGTTTACCAAGCATCCTCCCTATAACTGCTAACCCCAGAGCATCAGTTCCCAGGGACGTACATTCAGGTAAGGTGAGGATGTTATGTTTGACGGAAAGTCTCAAGTCTCCCAGATGAAGCCCACTTTTTTATTCCATGTTGAGTTCTGGTACTTTTATCTGCAATGTAACTTACTTCATTTATAAACAAGTAGAGATCATATTTTGTGTCTGCATCGCCAGGCAAGGACCATCTTGAAAGGGTGGCAAAATTCCATGAATCCATAAAAATCCAGAAGTATTCACATGACACTTCTGGAATTCCACCTTGAGTTGTGTTGGCCAGACTTTCAGAGTTAGAGAAAAAAAATGACATAGGAATTACGCAGGTATATTATCATTCAAAATATCTTTGCCTTAAAATCATCAAGAAAAATCCCCAGCCCTTCTGTTTGCATTTTTAAAAGTATTATAATATCAAAATTAAACTTTTCTCTTATTTGGAGGATTAATAACCATAACCTGTAATATACTACTTTGATAAAAAACTGGAGCATCTGCTTGGATTGTCTTAAGGAAGACTAATCTGTTTTCTCTTCCTGCTAAGGGTGTTTGCATTCCTTGTCAGTGTAAAGGTGAGGGGCCTCAGAGAACTTCCTCTTCCCCCCATAGTCATGTCCCTAAACTATAGAAAGGGATGAAAATCCTTTTGTCTGTCATTTCGATTTGTTGTTCTCTAGAAGTCCCAGAATTTTGATTTTGTCTTTGAACATTTTTGTCCTTTTGTAGTTTGAAGCTGCTTTTAGGGGGAGTTAAGGCACTTGTTGGTCTCTAGGTCACTGGGGCAGAGGGAGCTTCAATCAGGGCTCTTTGTTTTCTTAGATATGTGAATTGTTCCATTCTGTGCAGTGTTTGGGCTCAAGGAATTCCGCAGCTGATGCATCTTTTAATTTTTAAAATCTTCCCTCTCTTTTCTTTCTTTCTTTTTTTTTTTTTTTTTTTGCAACAGAGTCTCACTCCGTTGCCCCAACTAGAGTGCCGTGGCATCAGCCTAGCTCACAGCAACCTCAAACTCCTGGGCTCAAGCGATCCTCCTGCCTCAGCCTCCCGAGTAGCTGGGACTACAAGCATATGCCACCAAGCCCAGCTAATTTTTTCTATATATGTTTTTAGCTGTCCATATAATTTCTTTCTATTTTTAGTAGAGACGGGGTCTCACTCTTGCTCAGGCTGTTCTGGAACTCCTGAGCTCAAACAATCCACCCGCCTCGGCCTCCCAGAGTGCTAGGATTACAGGCATGAGCCACCACGCCCGGCCTTGCCTTTATTTTCTTCAAAATTATTTTTATTTGGGCTTGGATGGGGTAGTTGAGAAGTTCTTGCTTTCTTTTGTTTTTAGAATCAATTTCTGACTGTGCGCTTTTTGCTACAGATACCTTTAGATGTGACAAGATCTTCTATGCAAAAAATGAAGAAATAGGAAAATGAGCCTCATTTGCTTCTTTCTCATCTTTCTTTGGCTTTTCTTCCATTGTAGCCATTTTCTTATTTCTTTTTTTTTTCTTTTTAATTTGAATTGCTTTTCAGAGAATTCAACATTGCTTAGAATTATAGAACAACAGTGGCCACTCCCAGGGTTATTTGTCTACAAGATCACTGTGCCTGCAGACCATGGACTCTGATGCTGGCTGCATTTTAGGGAGTTCCTTTCCTCAGAAAAATGTTGACAGGATGAAAATAGAATCATGTCTTTCCTCATCATTTTTGAGCACTCTGTGTGTGTATGTGCATACATATAAAATGATGGATTCACAAATATACCATTCATATACTCAATATTTAAGGCGGACAGAGATGGAAATCTAGACCTTGTAGTTAAAACTGGGTTTAAATTTTGACACTTTGTTTTGTAATGTTGACCTGTCTGTATTAATTTCCCTGAGCTTTGGTTTCTTCATCTACAAAAGTAGGATGATAATTTGCAAGAGAACAGCAAGGGCTGGACAAGATGACCATTTTGTTGCTTTGCACATGATAGATGCTCAGTAAATGTTGGATCTTTTCTTCCAAGGACCCCTCCACCTTCATCCCATCTTGTTCTGCACTGTGGTATAGTCATAGTCAAAAATTATGTAGCCCAGGCCTGTCATAAATCTAGCATATTCTTTATGAATATGACATTTCATAGCAGGTGGTATGTCATATTCAATGCTAGGCTAAATAATGGTTAAAATTCTGCACAAAAAAACTCACAATATTTTTCTTATTCTAGTGAAAATAAAAACCTTGCTTTTACATAATCACCTGGGAATAAGAATTTCTAATATCTAAATAAAGAGAATAAAATAATATAGCTAATATTTACTAGCACTTTCCATGTTAGGCACTATTCTGAGCCTTTACATATATTAGCTCATTTAATCTCACTATGACTGGCTACATGATTTATGTGGCCCAGTGGGTGACAAATGCAGAGTCCTTTGTTCAATGATTATTAAGAAATTTTAGATGGTGATGTCAGAGCATGAAACCAAGAGTGAGCTGTTCTAATCACAGAGCCACGTGCAGCTGCCCAGATTGTATGGCCTGACCATCACATCACCCCCATGAGATACACACCATTAGTAATTACAGGTGGGATACATAGAAACAGAGAAAAAGGGTAACTTGCCCAAGGCAGCAGTGATAAGAAGTGGTAGAGCTGGGATTCCCCCCAGGCAATATGTGTTCAAAGTCTGTGTCCGTATCCTTTAAAAAAATGAAGAAAAAAAAGTAATTTGTTTATGTAGTAACTTTTATTTTACAAATGACATTGTCTGTGTTATCTTATTTCAGAGCTATAAAAATCTCCATGTTGACATAATCACATAATATACTGTATTCATCTATACCAGTGTCTGGACTTGTCCAATTAGAAAAAGAGCCAATGGAAAGCATTATCTATGCAACTAATTATACCAAAACTATCTGTGTAGCTAATTATACCAAAACTAATATGGATTTTACAAAGTACCAAACACTGTTTTTATCCCTTTACATATATTAATATCGTATGATTTTCAAAACCACCCTATGAAATAGGTCCTGTTACTGCTGTCATAATATTTTAGATGAAGACATTAAAAGATGTAAAATACGTATTTTGAGCAATGCCACACAGCTAATGACTGCCCTGGTGAAATTTGAACCCAGGTAGACTTGTCTGAGTCTTTAAGAACCACTGTCTATTCATCTTTTTACCTTCTGAGGGATGAGATACGCCATCCTTTTAATTTTAGCCACTGCCAAATCACCAGTAACCAGCAGAATCCCTGGCACATTAGATAACCAATCAATATTTGATGAAGTAAAGAATGCATCAAAGCCTTTGAGAATTAAAATTTTAATTATGCAAGTAATACATGAATACATGCTCCTGATAAAATCCTAATAAAACATTCTAAGCAAATCATAGGAAAGCAAATCATAAACTCCTTACTAGACCACTGTCCTTTAGTTTATCATAATTTTAATCTTCATTCTGTGGACATTTTCAGGAAGACCAAGATATTCAGAGGTGTTCAGTGTTTATTAATTGCTATTGATCATGGTGTGAGCCGATGCGGTTGATGTTTGCTCTGAGTATTCACTGTAGCTCAATATGCTCATGAATACGGTAAAGCTTTATTCAGAACCATTTCTTTTGCTACAGACACATAATAAATGCCCTAGTTTCACTATGCAGTTTCAGTGGAATTCAATTTGAAAGCTAAAAATTATGCAGATAATTATAAGCAGCCTCGATTCCAGTCACTGTCCAATTCCAGCCTGAAAGCTCCTCTCCCAGGGATGCTGGGCACGTGACCATGGGGGCCGTGCAAGGTTAAGCTGTTCTGGGCAAGAGTTTAAATGTGCTGGCCACAGGGCAAGACTCCTTTCCAACAACTCAGGCTGTTTCCCCTAGAGCCTTGCTACCCAGGCTCTAGACAAGCCATTACCAGTTTTCTATGTTAAAGAAGAGTAAAATACTGAAACATAATTGGGGCGTCACTCTTGGCTGTTAAGTCTGACTTGAGTTAAGAATCGGTGTGAGAGAAAAACTGCCTTTTAGGTAAGCATTGCAGCATACCAACAAAGAGCTTGGCTTCTGGAGTGAAACTGCCCGATTTGAAACCTTTCACTACCACTTATTGACTGAGCAAGTGACTGATGCCAGGCAATTTACTAGACTTTCTGAGAATCTGTTTCTTCATTTGTAAACTGGAGATAATAATAGTACCTACCTCATAGGACTGGTAATGTCAGTTGAGACAATCAATGTGAAATTTCTACTGTGCTGAGATTCTCAATAAACATTAGCTATCAAAGTCATTGTATATGCTAAATAACATTAAAATATGCAGGAAAAACAATTTCAGAATAAGTCTGTCTAGTTGGCAATCTTAGGCCAATATTTTCGCTGAAAGCTGGTGAAAACCAGCAGGGACTAGCAGAAATACCAGTGCTCTGTGAGGCATTTCTTGGACGTAATGGTCTCCTGAAATCCATAAGTGTCAATAAATTGATAAATAAACAAATTTGCAAATGCCATTTGTTCATAAAAGTGACACCTTCTAAAATGAAGTAGTTACTTTTTCAGTTTCTTGCTATTTAACGATATGTTCAGAAATGAACTGATTTATTAACTAATACAATTTGGCTAAAGCTGGATAGATGTTATCCTCCACAGTTAACAGAGTGCCCACAAAACTCGTTGCCCTAGAGTAGGCACAAAATAAATGTTTGGTGATTTACAAGCCACCTTGTGGAAAATAACTCTTCCCATTGTTTGGGTCTCTTCTTATACACCAGTGCCCGGGACAGTCTTCAGAATAGGATCCTGACCCCTTCATTTCCCTTTCCCCGTACCCAGCACAGGCTCTGGCATAAACTCAGTTCCAGCAACTGCTTGCTGAATAGAATTCTGGGAAAGACAGCAAGGGGTTTTAAGGGCACTGATAGCTCTCAAGAGGCTGCTGTATCTGCCAAGAGATGAGAGCCATAGATTCAGAAGAAAATTTGGAGAATAAAAGGTTGAAAAAGGTGACTAGAGTAGGAGGAGGGAAACAAAAAGATTTTAAAGTACTCTTCTCTTTGAAGCACCGTGTCCTGTCCTCTCAACATTTATTGTTTATCAGGTACCCTTAGATTGGAAACTAGACAAGACTCTGCAATCACAAAACTTGTTACATGCCCACTTTCCCTTCCTGCTCTTTGCAGCTTCTATTGTGTTTATGAACATCACACACTGTTCACTTAGATAGAGATAGGGAGGGAGGGAGGGAGGGAGGTAGGTAGCTTCGTAGGTAGGTAGATAGACAGCCAGCCAGACAGATAGATAGACAGCCAGACACAAAGACAGACAGTAAGACAGACACATAGATATATAAACAGGTGGACAGAGAATGTTGTTGTATTTATCTAGTGATGGGAAGTCTTGAAGTTTGGAGTCAGCCTGATTTACAATAGATAATAGTGCTTGCCCTGACAAGTTGAGTGACCTTGCCCAATTTAGTGGAGATGCTTCCTTTATAGGTTAGGACTGCTAATTAGTTACTTAATTATTTTTTAAAGTATGTTCAAGAGGGAAAAAAAAATCCTTAAAACCCATACCTATCTTAATATCTTATGTTTGCAAGCATATACATTTAGTTTTCAATCTTTTGATGTTGACTCAAGGCTTTTCTGGAATATTGATTTACTCTTTGAATTTCATACAAAAATCCCTTCCACATATAATCTATATGTGTAATCTGTAATTTCCAGCTTAAGGTTCTTCAAATAGGACATAAACTAAAAATCTTTGCAAAGCATACTATGGGGAAAATTCGACAGATGTTCACCACACCCCCTCTCCTAAATAGTTAGCTTTGTGAAAGTATTGATCATGTCTTAATTTTATATTTCTCCTTTCCCTCCCTCCCTTCCTTCTTTCTTCCTTTCTCCCTCCCTCCCTTCCTCCCTTCTTCTCTCTCTTCTTCCCTCCCTACCCTCTTTCTTTCCTCTTTGTCTTTTTCTCTCTCTCTCTCTCCCTGTCTCCCCCCTTGATCACTACCTACAGTAGAACTTTGTATGTGATACCTTCATGAAATAGAGGAATTGAATTAAGAATGTGTAAAGCCTACCTACTATTATACCTAACACACAGATAATATTCAATAAAAATGTCACTAACATCATTGTTATCATTATATTTAGATATTTTTATTATTAGGTTTCTACAGACAAAAAGTAAATTGGTGTCTTAAAGCTAATATTAAAAAAATGACTAAGAAGGCCTAGATGAGATTTTTCAGCAAAGTTCCATGAATTGAAGGACTGTAAGCAGACCCAACCTAGCATTCTACCTACCCTTATAGTGATAAAATACAGTATACGTTGGTTTAAGTTTGCTGGCCCATTCTGTTGAAATATGTCTTCCCATATGTAGTTTACATAAGTAATACTTGTATTTATTGATTGAAATTGTATGTTTTTAGAAAGAATGAGGGCCAATGATTTTAGTTCAAAACTGTCAAGGGCTGGAACTAGAAAACCACTTTCTTGCTTGCTTTATTTTTCTTTACTTTTTCTTAAACTATACATAAGCAAATAGGTATTGTGGGAATGCTAGTTTGTGGTCAAGAGCTCCGAGGTACAATTTGTCTGCATGCTACTGAATTGAATACACATCCTTGCAAACAGGAGGCTTCCTGCATCGTGCTGTATGTACATGTTCAGAGTGTCCCTGTGTTCGTTGTTTCAAGTATTGGGTTAGAGATCTCACCAAGCAATAACGTAGCATTAGCTCCCCATAGACAGGTAATCCTATTATACTTAGATACAAGGATACATTTTAATAGGTACAGATATGGAGATTAAAGCAGAAGGATTGAAGAAGCAGCCCATTCCCTCAGGGATAATGGGTAATGTAATCATTCTCTTGCACCAGGCAAATAAATTAGAAGTCTTTATTGTATCACAATGGAAGAAATTCACATTTTCATTTCTTTCAAAAGTGATGGCAGCATGATTCCAAACTAAGGCAATTTAACATGTCTTTACACATTGTTGCCTAGTTTTTGAAAAATACTTCAAATTGAATGAAGAGGCAAGTATATATAATGCAAGTTGATGCTTCAGCAGGGATATATCTTTAAACAAAAACCTTCTCTTCTGTTGTTGAAAAGCAAATTCCAAAACTGAGCTCTAGAAGTAAGCCAATAATTAATTACTATTGATTGTACAGAGGAAATGATGCATTTTGGTCAATATTACTGTTTTTATTTTTCCCTCTAGCTTTGAAAATTAACCCCCATTATGGATGACATTCTCTGTGCCAAAGAAGTAGTTACTAAAAGTCTTGGATGTGTTCTAAGTGCATCCATTCATTAACTAATCTAGTTAAACACAATGATCTTGATAAAGTTCTAGAACTTGTAGGGGCAGGAGATGTTCTATAAAGGATGTGGAATCAAAGGATGGGGGCATGAAAACATGAAAAAGGATGTGTAGCACAGGTACAGCAAATTGTTTGACTAAATTGGAATTTGTAGAAAGTATCAGTAAAATGTATTTTGGGCAGATTCTGAAGGACTTTTAGTGCCTTGGTAAGGAATTAGACTTTAGAACATTGGAGGGATTTTTCATCAGTAGAGTGACTCGATGGCAATGGGTTTGGGAAATGAATATGGGGAGGGGAAAGCAGGTCATCTAAGAAACAAGAAGACCTTAATTTTGAATACTGAATGATAAACTAGAAAAAGAATATGAGAAACAAATGGGCAAGACTATAGAGATAATCTAGGTGATCAAATGGATAAAGACCCCCCAAAACTGAACCACCTCCTTTAGCAAGAGCCTATTTTACCTATTCATCGTTTCAGCTGCTCAGTGGCTCATGCAATTTTAAAGCAAGAGGAAATAATAAAATAATGATGAAACAGATGCACTGTGTAAGTGCACCCTGGGATGAATAAATTATAGAAAGTGCACTGCAGTAGGAAAGGAGGAAAGGGATTATTGTAAAATAAAATGGCTGAGGATTTTCTCATTGAGTTCAAACCCAGTCCTGCTTAGTGAAAAGGAAGTGGGTAGGTATTCTTGGTCTGGAGGCCCGAACGGGACCTTGGGAACTTGGGGTACGAGGATGCCAAAAGGGACGAGGGGAGAAGTGGCCTCGCCGGCTCATCACTGATCCCAGTGTAGTTGAGGCTCTCTGCCTCTTGCCCGTAAACAGCCCATCTCCAATATAGTAGCCCCTCCAAAGAATAGTTCTGCTGCTTCTCCTACTTACAAACGTTTGGTGACCCCTCCTCCATGCTAGGTGGTTGATTTCTCTTCCCTTTTCATAGCACAGGGGACCCACTACCTGCTGACCTTTCCAGCCTGGTAGCTGAGTCCAGCCCAAGCGAGAGACTTGAGAATTTCAAAAGGACCACACACATGTAACTTCCTCCACCTGCCATCCTTTCCTTCCTCATCACCTAGTCGTTCTTGACTAGATACCCGCCCACCATCCTTTCCTTCTTCATCACCTAGTCGTTCTTGACTAGATACCCGCCCACCATCCTTTCCTTCCTCATCACCTAGTCGTTCTTGACTAGATACCCGCTAAGCCATATTTCTGCGAAGCCTTTCTTGATCTTCTCCTTCCTCATACCAGTTATATCACCCTAGCTCATATTTAGGCCGTGATTACTGTCTAGCAGGATTGTTCCAAGCATTTTTCAAATATCTTACTTACTTTGCTTCTTTCTTGGCTGACCAGACCTCCCTTGTCAGGCTACCGTGAAATGAATGTGTTTTTCTATCACTGTCAAAATGTGCTTGCACACATGCCTGTGCATGTCTGCGTTCCCTTCCAAACCGCAAGAGATTTGTCTCCTAGAGGCAGACACCTCTACTGCTAGGTCTGGAAAACAGAAATGATCACAAGCATGATAACAACTTGTATTTATTAATACAACTTTCTATTAGCCACGATGCTCTCTGAGTTATGCTTCACCGAACCCTCATAATAATTATTTGAGTTAGGTACTACTATTATCTCCAACTATACGTAGCATGGGATAAGGATGGTGCCTGCCACATAGGGTCATATGAAAATTAAATAATTTAGAATTATAAGTACAAAATGTTTAACTTTAGTACACAAGAAGTTTCCAAAAAAATTCGCTATTATTATTTATAGTAGGAATGTTAAAAATACATCTCTACAAAAATATTTTCCTTCTTTGTATCGTTATTCTATAAATTTTTTCTACTTTTTAAGTTTTTTAAATTTTTATTTATTTTACTTTTTAAACTTTTTGTTAAAAACTAAGATACAAATGCACATATTTGCCTACGCCTACACAGGATCATGTTCATCGATATCACTGTCTTCCACCTCCATATCTTGTCCCACTGGAAGGTCTTCAGGGGCAATAACACGCATGGAGCTGTCATTGCCTATAATAACAATGTCACTTTCTGGAATCCCTCCTGAAGGACCTGCCTGAAACTGTTTTTCAGTTAACATTTTCTTTTAATAACTAGAAGTGATAAGTGGTATAGTGTAGTAAATATTAATACATTAACTAGTAACAGTCATTTATTATCATTGTCAAGAATTCTATGCCATACATAATTGTATATGCTATACTTGTCTGTGACTGGCAGCACAGTAGGTTTGTTTACATCAGCATCACCACAGACTTGTGAGTAATGCAGTTTGCTAAAACAGTAGGATGTCTACAATGTCACGAAGCTCCATTGTAATCTTATGCGACCACCATGGTGTGTGTGGTCTGTCCTTGACTAAAACAACCTCATGCAGCGCATGAGTGCATGTGACTCAAGGCAATCATCTCAGGAATCAAAGTGCCTGAGTTTGAATCCTAACAGCCCTTTATTTTATTCTCTTGTTATTGATTTTCCTTAAAATTAGATGCCTTTCAACCTGGTTTGATAAAATCACTGAAATCTGATTAATGCATCTATGTCCCTGGCCTATGAAAGAAGTGAATATTTTCGCCCTGAAGAGAACGATAACTGAACTTGTCTGGGAGATGTAAATGCCAGTGATTAATGGATTATGAGACACGAAACATATTCTTGGATTTCCCAAAGAACCAAACACTTGGGTCTAGATGACTTCGTGCTAAAGAAACACAGATAGAATCAAATCAATTTAGTTTTCCTGCTGATAAGCATCCTATCTCAGTAAGTAAGCCATCATGCCCTCTGGAACAGCCATCTTGGGTCAATCTAGACATTTGGCCTCATTAACTACTTTGGATTTATCTTAGCACTGTCTTATTTATAGTCTCCCCAAGGCTTAATAGCCTCCAAAATTGTGCTTTGCCCTGGTTCACATTGAGTCTCACCAAGTGCGATGCTTTTACTCAGCAGGCAGCCATTTTGGCTGTCAGCTTTTATATTTTTCTCTATGAGCAAGGAGTTCATATAGCTGCTCCTTGGTGCCCAATTAACA
This sequence comes from Lemur catta, assembly GCF_020740605.2. NCBI lineage: Eukaryota > Metazoa > Chordata > Mammalia > Primates > Lemuridae > Lemur > Lemur catta. The sequence continues at coordinate 60,740,989 of NC_059141.1, read as the reverse complement.
TTCCCCTGTCATTATGTTCCTGCTTGTCATTATCCTTTATGCCATCTCTGTTTCCTCAACCAGCAGGAATAGATCAAATCATTCTAGTACTTCTGACTTAGCTCTTCCCTCTGCTTCCAGATTATCAAATTTAGATTACACATAATATAAATCTATTCTTTCAGTGAATTCTGTTTTTGTTCTGCTTTGTGCTTTTTTTATTTTATTTTATTTTATTTTTGCCATAGAAATTGAGGAGTGGGCATGGTTTGGAGAGGTAGACGACTAGGGGAGCTGCGGGCGGGGGCAGTTCTGAGAGCAGAGATAAGAAGGCAGGACTCAAGCTGGGGACTGGTGAGCATGTGTGAGGTGGGTGGAGTAGAGAGGTGCACCGGTGGATTAGAACAGTAATATAGTGAGGGGTATTCTAGGAACCTTAGAGTAAGAATGGGTCTAGGAAGCAGATCCCCACACCTTTTACTCACCTCACCAGCCACCCAGCAGACGGAGTTGCCTCCCCAAATCAGATCTTTTCATTCCCCTACTCTGGATCCTTCAATGAGTCTCCAGTGACTTCAGCTAAATTTCACATGATTTTCCTTGCTTTTCTAGACTCTGTAGGGCCCAACACAAATGACTTTTCTAAACTAATCTTCAATCCTTCCTCTCCTGTCATGCACCTCCCATTTCAGCCACACCCAACACCATGTACATCCCTGATCTCAGCATGAATGTTCACTCCTGCATTACCACCCTTGTGCTCTCCCTCTCTGATCTTCCACCTCCAGTGAGCCTATGAACGCCTACACAGTATTTAAGATACAAATAAAATACAACTCATTGTATGTATCTTTCCCCAGACATAATTAATCACTCCTCCGCTTGTGTATCCAGTATCCTTGAACATATCTGCGTTATAGCACTTACTGCAGAGTATTATATTTATGTACTCACAAGTCTAACTTGCCCCCTAGACTTGAGCTCAGCAAGGTTTTTACTTACATGTTCCCCTTAAAGTTTCTAACGGTGCCTGGTAGATGTTAGGTGTTTAATCAATGTTTATCAAAGTGCTTTGAATGGAGAATCACTACAATTTTCTCTTCTGGGAAATACTGAGAATTGGTAATATAATCAGACTGGTTGTTGTTTAATTAATATTTCCACTGGAGAATGTTTTTTAATCAAGAACTTTAAGATTTTGTTGGTTAACAAATTTTTTCAAGATCATAACGGCCAAAATTATTTACAGAAAATTGCCTCTGTGGTTGCTGGTCAGTCACTTAGAAAGGATTTACTGAACACTTTCAATTAATGAGCTAATTTTAGTTTCCTGAATCACAACAATATTTATTTCCCAAGAAATAAACAAATTTCTGCATATAAATTAGAATTTTATTAGGTTGCAGTTTTATAAATCAAGTGGTTTAGAATGGCATTCACCTAGAACTAATCCATAGGTCTTTTTTAGCAAGAAATGAAAATGTAGCCACAATAATTCTAGATGTAATTTCCATACATGCTTTGTTGTTGGGTATTATAGATTGATTTCTGCTCCTGATAGACTTTGAGGTTGCTTAACCATATGAAAGCCCAAATATAATTTTCCACGGATAGATATGGAGAAAGAGCCACCTACACACAGCTCTATAAGTTGTGTATATGAATCCGTGATCTTTTAAAGCTCTTTCAGTTCCCTCTTTAGCAGCCAGAATGTTTATGATTGTTTAAGAAGGAATTAAACTTGTTTTTATAAAGTGATTTATTTTTTAAAATAAGGAAAATGTTAGGTGGCACTTTATAAAATTATTGATCAAAAATGATCAAATTGTTGGCAATTTTATATGGTTCACCCTATTATTTACAGCTTGATTCTTTGAGAGGAAAGGGGCTAAAGGAAGTAAAAATGATATTTTCATGTAATCCTGAAAGATACCTAAGAAAGAACTATAAGGTGAATGCTGTTATACTGGTTATGAAACATGTGTTCATAAAAATAACTGTAATCTGATAAAACAAGGCATTGCTCTCCTGGATTCTGCACACATTGGTAAAATAAATTCAGACTGTTTTCTATTGCCCAATCACTTAATATATATGTCTCATCCCATTTGGAACGTTTAGGACACTCAAAAATTGTTGGAATTACTATTAGCGATGACTGTCACAGTCTGGTAGATGCTCAGGAATGACAACTAAAGCCTTGGTTGAGCACAGTAGCAGTCAGGATAGGTTATGCTTCAATAAAAAATAAGGCCCCACAAATGTGTAAGTCTAAAACAATTAATGTTTAAGTTATACTTGCAATTTTGATGTGAGTTGAGTGACTCTCCAGGGCAGATTTTGGAGAAGAATACTCTCATATACATGTCTTTCACTGCTCCAAAATTGAAATGACAGGTGTCACTTCCAATCACATTTGATCAGCTAGGACTATGGTGTCACTTAATTGGAAGGGAGAAGGGGAGTACAATGAATAAAAAAGGAGAGGAAAATCAAATATGATCAGGATGAGCACCAAACATCTCTACCATAGTTTGTAAGACTAAGTAAACTTGGTACAGTTTATTTAATATTTTTTTGGCTTCATTTGACATTTTCCCATGATACATTGCCAAACTGGGGCAAATGAAGGCAGAAGCTTGTGATCCAAGAAGTTGCCTTTCTTGAAACTATTTCATAATGACCATTTCCCTGTTAATTCTTTCCACCACACCAGGCACAACTCCATATAGCAGGATTTTGCCTCCTCTGATGTTTCATTTTTGTAACTGAAATCCATGCATATAAGCAGAATAGGCCACAATGGCAAACAGAAAGCTTCAGCTGTGGAATAGAATGGTCAGTGCAAAAAGCATGCCCCCATGGAGAGACTCTAATATTTAGAGAAAATTTAAATTTCCTTAGAGTGTTTTTCTTAAACTTAGCATTGGCCACATTTTTTTTTTTTATTTTCACTTCACAGGAACATAGGGAACTCTTAACTTCAGAAGCGATTTGCACCCATTCTCTCTTCCTGGAGGGGTGAAGATTGCCTCCCCCTCAGCTCCACAATGGCATAACCCTTATCAAATGAAGAAAACCTCATTATATGCAGATGGGATTGGAGAGTGGTTCTGGTTTGCATGGCAGTTCCTTCCTTCAAAATCTGTCACAGGGAAATAAAAACATGTTACTATCAGAAATGTATGAGAAAACATCAAGTATATATTATAAAACAGAAGTCACAGTTCTATGCATAGTGCAACTAAACAAAATTTTCATGGAGATACACAAACAGGAAATGTAAAGAATCTTTGCTAACATGAAAGCAACAACATTCCATCCCCCCATCTTGCCATGACTCTGCTCTGCCAACCTCATTGCACCATTGGAAAGCTTTACATCAATCTGGAATAAAAATTACTCCCTTTACCTATATAACTACTTTTTCCTTATTTTATTTTATTTCTCTCTATTGATTTCTTCAGTTATTTGAAAAATGATGTCAAAATAGAACTCATCTCTTATGTCCTCACTGCAATCTCTCAGTGCCAGTGTCTCCCCCTGACAGCTTTTTTGTTTGTGTTATAATATATAGAACTGGGGAGGAAAATACTTTGTGAGACTGTGATGTAGAGGTACCTCCTTCACTGCAATATCTGTGGCCCTGAAACCTGGGCGGCAGAGAGTAAGGACTCAGAACAGAAATCAGTTTCCAGTAGCGTCCTGTTCACTGCTCTGCCCAACGTCACTAGAGAAAATGTTGCTGTCCCACAGGCTGTCTCTGCCCATTCTTGTCAATCCTGGTGTTCATGATTAATTACTGACCTATTTGATCTTCCTTATTAATTTCCAATTAGCTACATTCTACTTAGTCCCATTTCCCCCACTCCTGGTTGTTCCATATTATGAAATCCTGAGAAACCACATTTTTTTTTTCACTTTACCTAATATTGGTAATGCAGTACATTATGTCAAGCCAACAGGATCAGTTTATCGTGAATAAATTTACTTAAATTTTTATTTAATGAATAGTCAATGATAATAAGTGCATTTGCTTAAAAAAAGGAGCAAAGGAATCATTAGGCATTACCAATTCTCCAACAATACTGATCCTATTTTAAAGATATCATAATTATTCCTACCTAAAGTGTGCTGGAACCTGAGGCAGCCTACCCTGGTACACATCCTGACACCGTCTCTTATCAGTTGTGTGATTGTGGGAAAGTTACTAAATGGCTCCATGATTCAGTTTTGACTACAAAACAGAGGTAATGATAATCCCAACATTGTATGATAATGTTTAGGTATAAATAAAATAAGTAGTGAACTTCTTACAAGTTTGGAAGGTTTTTTTTGGCAGTTACTTTTTCTTGTTGCTATGTTTTATCTTTTAAAAATATATATGTATATATTTCTTGGGAGTGCTCAAATTCTTTAAATAAATTCATATTTATAAATTTATTCTTATTTAGGAAACAAATTATACAAACATATGCATACTTAAATTTCCATAGAACAAAACATGTATGTACATTGGATATATACCAAAATATTATTATTATGTTTAAGTGGTAAAAATATGACTAATCTTATTTCTTACCTATGCTTTCTGTATTTTCCAAATTTTCTGCAATGAGCCTATAATATTTTATAATCAGAATTTATATATATAGATTTAAAATATATATTTAAGATGGTTCTATCACCTGACTTAGTAATGTGTAATCGTTAGTGTCCCATCTAATTTTTTACTGTTGAGTAATTTTATTTCTTCTACTCTAAGAAAATAACAAAGAAGAAAAAAATGCACTAAAATACAAATTTCAGCATTATATATAAAACCAAAAACTTGAAACACAAAGGAACAATATTCATAGAATAGTAAATATAATAGGATAGTGACTTAAAGTATGAGTATGAAAACTCATATGTTGTTATAAGAAAAAAACCGAAGACAGCTATATATGTGTGTATGCTTGTAGATACAGACTAAAATATATTTTACAAATTTCATGACTAGATAAAGGGTTAGAATAAAATATCTCTACGTTTTAATAGTAATTACTTCTGGAGAAGAAATGTTCCTGTTTTTCTTTCTATTCTTCATTTTCCAAAATGTTTAATATGATACAACTTTATGGTGAGGAATACACACTTTATTAAATAGCTATACATTTTGATAAGTATTTTGTCTTCCTTTTTCCATTGACAAGTTATCTAAAGTAGGTTTTTCCTGATCCTTCTGGCTCATGTGGCCACCATTTTATTTTATGTAGGGAATGACAATTTCACTTATGTATTTTGAAGTACTGCATTATGTGATATTTGGGGGATGGAAAGGCTTTGCCTTAAAGCCTTTACCTGTGAGCTTCCTCCAGAGCCTTTTTGAGTCAGCACCTCCTTCTGTGGCCCAAGATGAAAAACAACGTACTAAATCACCTTGGCAGTTGTCTGTTTGCATTATATCATTGGCCCCTGTCTCCTGTGCTGACACAACATTCCTTCAAACCATTATTTGCCTCTCCCAAGTGCACATATCTCAGGCAGAATGGAGAATCACTTTTCTTTGGTAAAAAAGATACACTGACTTTTGAGATACCTTCCCAGAATTTCTGTGTAAGATTATCATTAATTTTTAAACAGAGACAGGGCTCCCAAGAAAGAGGACCAGGCCATGGTCTACTTTGCATAATTTGATTGCTTGACTCAAAATATTTTCTCCAGAGACCAGGATGGTAGCAAAACTTTCCCTTCTATGCAGAGAGGAGTCATTGACAAATTTATAATCAGCATATACAGATATACTTAAAATATATATTTAAGATGGGTATTCCAACCTTGTAGTTTATAATTATTTAGAATTAATAAGGCTGAAAGAAAATTATTTTAGGTCAATAAAGAAACAGGACCAGGATGGGGATTAAACCTAGAATGAATGACAAGCACAGGGAAAGGTCGTTGGGGAAATAAAGTAACTACCTCTTTTTCCTGATTCCCACATTGCCTAGAGCTAGTCATGCTTGGACAAACAAACAAACAAAACAAGCATGTTGCAAGGTGCTGGCAGTGAGAAGGCCATGCATATGTCCCCTTCAACGGAAGTTCAGCTAAGTGGAGAAAAAGTGCGAGAACCATGCAAAAGGCCAAGATTTTTTAATAGAATGTTCAGAGGAGTCTGCTCAACTTTGCATGGGCAAAAGAAAACTAGTAGCAAGCATAGAGATCTGGTTTCTTCTTAGTGAATTTTACCATTTTCAATTAAAATTGAAAGTGCATGCTCTGTCTAGTTTGACTGCTGATACATTGAAAATTAAATTAATTACTTAAACGTCATTATACATGATTTAATCCATGATGAATTTCCTGCCATTGCATCCCTACATGCCTTAGATACCTCTGTCAGAGCATCTTATTCTGCTAGTTTGTTTACACGGTGTGTTCCTCTCTCTCTTGTAGACTGAGACTTGCAAAGGCTGACGTACAACTGTCAGGTGTTGACATTTCATGAATACTCAGAAAATGTGGATTCAATGAGAAAACAAAAACTATTCCATATTTGGAATAGTCTCACAAAAATTAATCTCATTTTTAAGAGAAATCCAATATATATAAATGTTTATAATGATAATGGACCATTTATTTTTTGTTTTGGTCAACTGGCATACAATGATAGCACTAACACAATTTTAATGTGCTTGAAATTGTTGGATGATAAAGTAAGAGAAAGTTTTAGAGAAGTCCAGAAAGGCAAACCAATGCCTGTTTAAGGTACTGGAATGGAAGAGGCTAGCAAAAGGAAGAGGGTTTTGTAAAAAAAAAAATTAGAGAAAAATTAACCATGTTCCCAAGGTGATCTGGGTCTTGTCCAGAAACCCAGGAGGCTAGGCATCTTGTGATCCCCAAGGAGTTCATTCATAAGCTCTTCCTTCTCAGAGAAGGGAGGATCATAGGCGTCCATTTTCCACTGACAGATCTAAGAGGTATAAACAAACATTACACTCAATTTTATGTTAATAGATTGTCCAAAATATTCAAATCCTGGGTCCATAAAATGTCATATTACCAACAAACTACAGAACTTAAGGTCATTCTACCAGTACGTGGAATGACACCGTCATTTTCAACCTGGTTTAATGAGTCTTAAATTGGCTTAGCAGCATAAATATTTGGGAGGAGGTGGTGAGCAGGGAAAAGAGGACCTTTGGTGGCTGTAGGGTAGGGCCCAGGGAGGGAAAGGGGCCTTCCAACCTGATTTAAGAAAGTCTTTGGTAATGTGTCAGTCACCCCGTAATTGTCCTGCATTCCAGGGAAACCATCAGTATCTGCATTTTTGGCTCAGTGTGAAATTTTTTGAGGCTCTGACAGCCCCACTCTGAGTGGTTGAAGGTGAAGTGCTCCTGCCCTGTCTTATGAAAGGCAGAGGATTGGCGAGGAAAATCCATCTGACATCATAAGCAGCCAGATTTATCAAGAACAACCAATTTTTCAGCTGTACAGAACTGTACTTCTGTAGCCATTTTAATATGTATTTTCTAGTAACCTCTTGGATTTTTCCCATGTCCTACTTGTAGTGAAACCCATAAATAAAGAGAAACCAAAAGCATTTCAATTTATATCCTATTTGATTTGTTTGTTTATTTACTTTGGAAATGTTTTCTTATGTACGGTTCACACAATACCAGGATAAAGGCAGCTCCAGCAGATGTAAATTGCTGGTTTGATCATGAGAAAATTAGAAAAAAAAGTAACTTAATGTTAGTGTAAATCTAGTTAGTGTGAGAAGGGTGCTTGTGAAAGCAGGAAGAGAATATGAATACCACACCTCAGAACCTAACAGGGAGAAAAATTTACTCCTTAATATGCTTTTAAAAATACAGAATATTTTAATAATACCATGATTAAAAAATAACTTACAATTACAAAAATATATTTTTAAAAGTGTAAAACAGCAGGAGAAAATGTTTTCGCTTATCTACAGAAGCCCCGTTAGATAAATTATTTTGTGGGCACACAGTATAGTGGTTAAGAAAATAGTCCTGGACTTTAGCCAGAGTCAGATTCAAGTCTTAGCTCTACTTCATTCTTGTTCTGTTTCCTAAGCAAGCTTCTAAACTGCTTGGAATCTCAGTCCAATGTAAAATGGGGATAATATAAATATCTAACTCATAGGGTGGTTGTGAAGAACAAATGAGAAAGTACTTAAAGTATCTGCATTCATAGAAAGAATGCAACGTGTTGGCTATTAGTGTTGTTTATAATAGTACTCAATAATTTGTACCGAATCCCACAATATACTTAACACTCAAACCCATTTGACTCAAAGATGCATACTCTTTGCACTACAGCACAGTTGCATTTTGAAATATTTAAATTTACAAAAAAAATAAGTGAATGTTGCTCTCCTAGACACTTCCATGGCTAACTCACTATAGAAATATTGACCATAAAACCCTTGTAACATCTTGTCTTACTAAGAGGAAGTGGGTTTGCCAAGGGCAAATCAAAGTTTCGGAAACATGGCTATGCTATGGACATCTGAAACACAAGGATGCTGGGGAAAACTTCATCTCTAGATCCTGAAATGGCATTAGGATAAACTTTTGTTGAATTTGAGGTGATTGCCTATTCCAGGCAAGTTCCTGTTTTGTACTCAATGTGGAAGGAAGGAAGGAAGGAAGGAAGGAAGGAAGGAAGGAAGGAAGGAAGGAAGGAAGGAAGGAAGGAAGGAAGGAAGGAAGGAAAAAGTAATTATTAATTATAACAAGTGGGGACCTTCTTGCTCAAATTGTTTTTAAGGTTCGTAATCTGTCTGCAGGCAAAGATCACCCTTTCCAATAGTCTGAAGTGGAGAGAGGGCACAGCTTTTTATTTTAAGAATAAAGGATTTCAACTTGAAGAAAAGAATTGCAGCTAGGTTTTGAGAGAGCCTGTTGGGAAGTGGAGGCAAACAGGATGTTTTATAAATATTAGTATCATAATCAGATGACTTTTAGTAGGTGTCTTCCTACTACTTTTGTCCAAAATTGTAGCCACATCCTTGCTTCCTTGTCAAGCTAGTATTTAAGACATTGACCCTCTCTTCTAACCTACTGGCCAATTATTATTATTATTTTTTAACTTGAAAATGTGCCCTTCATCTAATCCTTATTCCAGCATATCATGTCCATCTCTAATAGCCTTGGGCAGATGCTTCCTCTTTGGTGCACTTTTCCGCTACTTGAAGCCGAGGGACTTTTTCTGTTCATTTATTTTATCCTTTTGCATTTAATTATTTATATGTGCCTTATCCCAACCCCCGTGGCCCATGGTCCCAATAAGAAGGTAATATTCACGTATTATTCTTCCATAGCACAAATACTATACAAATAAACACTTGTTTACTTTCTAAACATTTATGCATCTGTGTATAAGGGTGGTGTGAGAGTGTGTGTATTCAAAGTACATAGCATGATCTCTAAAACATACACTGTGCGTGCTTGGTTCATGCATTGACTCAAATATGAAAGGACAATGCAGAAGAAAGAAAGGTATGCAAGGTGAAGCATGAACTCCGTCATGCTTTGTCCATCGTTAGGAAAAAATTCAGCAGGGTAAATAAAATTAGGGATATGATATTTCACCTGTGGAGGTCCTGCTGGCTACAGCCCATGTGAACCTACTTTCAGCACATGACAGATATTGTTAAGTGAAAATCATTTCGATCAGAGTCCCAAGTTAGAGCAGACACTGGAAATTGATCCATCTAGGTTATATTGCAGACTGAGAAATATGTTGGAAGGTTCTGCCTGAGAAAACCAGTTTGAAAATCATACAGGGCTTGTCACTCCGGGAGACTTAGATATATAGAAAGGAGTTTGATGTGGAAGTTTGGAGAGTACCTATACTAAACTGAAATATTGCCAAGATTATTAACACATCACTTTGATGAGCCAAGAATTTCCATCTTGGGGAAACATAGGGGAGAATGTCTCCAATAGTCTGAAGTGGAGAGAGGACAGAGCTTTTTATTTTAAGAATAAAGGATTTCAACTTGAAGAAAAGAATTGCAGCTAGGTTTTGACAGAGCCTGTTGGGAAGTGGAGGCAAACATGATGTTTTATAAATGTTAGTATCACAATCAGATCGCTTTTGGTAGGTGCCTTCTGATCAACTAATTAGTATAGTGTCAGCTGGGTTTGAGAATCACTTTTTTAAAAACCATCTGTTTTGTCATAAAAGTTTCTTTATAAGCCATATGCAGGCACAGCATTTGTTCTTTTTTTTTTTCCAAAGTTATCTTCTGTGTGCTTTGTTTCTGCATCTTGTGGCCTGAATGGTAGTTTCAAACAGTCTAGGAAGAATGCAAAGAGTCAAGCAGAAGAATAAATGATTGTTTAATTAAAAAAATCAATTGACTAAGGATGTAATTGTGCAGTCAGTGATCTCAGAGACTGTGGAACACACCATCTCCAACCAACAGCATGATGCAGAAATGCTGTTTCCAAAATAGGCCCTTAGATCACATTGCCTTCTGAGCCTCAATTTTCCTATTTAAAAATGGGACACCTTGTAAGAAGTTAATTAAATTAAACTCAAATACAAGAGGTAGATGCATTATATAATCTAACAAGTTAGATTTTATAATATAATATATTATAAAAACAGTTCTATATGTTTTAATCATTACAGTAAGTAGTTACTAACCACTAGACAGCAAGATCGTATGAGTCTTGAAATGACAATTTTTGGTCATTGGTGATTCCCCAAATTCCTCTTCCCTACTCATTTTTTTGCCCATATTTGCTGAATGCATGCATACATACATGCATATTCGGTCTTTTGCAAGCTAGTGAGGTTAATGATGATTAAATAACTTTTTCTTTGCCTTTTATCTTAAACTTTAACCTAAATTCTCAGCACAAATCTGATACTCAGTTACTCCTGCTTCTCACTTGATCAAAATTACATGGTTTTACTTGAGTCCTCTTGATATCTTAAGAGTCTGGCTATGTATTCTTGGATCAAAAGCAATCAAAGACATCAATATCAGTTCAGGAATGTGTGGATAGAGCCCATGATCAAGCAAGAACCACTGGTTATAAGCACAGTTCAATGTGCTTAAAACAATTCAATAAACTCTGATGGATGATAAAAATTTCTAAAACATGCTATACACATAAGGATCATATAACAATGTTTTATAGGCAGTCCATTTTGTGGTAGTAATAGTGTTGATGTTATTTGTTTGAATTTATTCAGCATTTGATACTTTTCTAAGTCCTTTGAAACATACTGTCTCACAACAATGCTTAGTTCTCCCCATGCATCCCAATTTACAGATAATAAGTTTAAAATATAGCAGAAAACAGTTCAAGATCCATGATAGCTTACTTATTTTCAGTGTCTACTAGATGCAGAAGTTCCTCATTCTTATTATCATGTAATATTCCAACCTACAAGGATATAAGTATCGAGGCACAAGAATTTGGCCAGTCTCTCCACAAGATTAGTGATAGAGCTAGGATTTGAACTTGGGTCTTCTGACCTTTTGACCTCACACCCTGGGTCACTCTGTGAGAATGAACCTGGCTGTGCGTGGAGCAGAAGCAGGAAGAGAAACAGACCAGTGGGAAGAAAGCAGAGCTGTACTGAAGAGAAAGTCACACCAGATTGCCAGGCTGTGATGCATTTCATCTTGTGAAAGTTATTAAATACTTCAAGGATTGCCCTGTGGATTCCAATAGCTCCTGTCATCACATACTGGAACAGCCGCATTCACTTCATGCGAACATGTCAGATAGAGACAGCCAATTGACAGAAAATATGGAAGAAAAAAGATTTCAAAGCAGTGTTCATAAATTTCGCCTCTATAATTTCTAAGTCCAGAGCAACTGATTTTGAAATTGAGGAAAAAATAATAATCCTTTATTCTATCTTTGCATAATTGATTTTTCTAATTTAATGTGATATTGACCAAAAAAACACCTAGCCCTGTGAAATTCAAATTTCTATCTTTTGATCCCTTCCTTCAGACTCTGTGCTTCTGTGAGCAATGTTCGAATCTTGAGCAATGTATTGTTCATCCTGCTAACTCTTCTTCTAGCTTTCATGACCTTCTCCTGCTGACGCCAACACACTCACACGTGCACGGTCCAGGTCTTCACTCCATTCACTGATGTAAATGTTGGGGAGGACAGTGCAAGGGCCACACCCACCGCATGCTGCTTGAGGCATCCATCCAACCTGATATTAGCACTTCTGAGGGACAGTGATGACTGCATTAACTATAGCTCTGCCAGACTGTATCGTAGTCCTCCATCTTGTCCACAGTGACATCACCCGCTCTGCTAAAAATCAAGAAACACTCCATCTGTGCCATTCTTCTAGTTTACTAGTCTACTAATGCTACCAAAGGAGGAAATTGTACTAGTTTGGCTTGTCTTATTATTCTAATTCATGAGGGAACTTTGTAATAAATCTTTATAATTTCATACCACCACACTTCTGGTTTTATTTATGCAAGTCTGTTTTCACTGCTTTGAAATAAGAATATGTGACCACCTCCACTCTGTTGGCATCTCTTTGCCTTCCAAGGTTTTGCAAATGCTACTTTATAATTATTCTCAATGGTATTTGCAACTTGTTCATTTGTAAAGGATTATCTATTCAAAAGATTTAAAAATATTTGTATTTGAGACTTAATGCAACTCATAATTCAATTGTATAGTTGTTTAAAATCTTCTTGGTAAAAGAGTATGCTCAGATAATGACATCAAGAAGGTAGGTTAGACACATGCCCCTATCTTGTACCTATCCCACTGAAATCACTGAAGGGTAGAAATAATGCAAAATTAAAAAATAGATTGATGATAGTACCAGGTGGCAGGAATCATTTGACAGAAAATCCTGAAAATCTATTGCATATGGAATTAGTTTGTTGGAGAAACAAGAGTAGACAAAACCATAATTTACATTTGGTAACAACAACCAAAAAAAACTGTAGAAAAGTGAAAAGCAGGTTCCCTGGTATTGGAATTTCATGATCAACAGATACAAGACAAGCCCTTTTTGGCTAGTTCTTCTCAAACATCAATGCCATATAAACCACTTGAAGAATGATTTATTAATAAAATGTAGTCTGATTAGAAGAAGGTTTAGGGTAAGGAACAAGAGACCACTTCCATGCTAGGCAACACTAATCTTGCTGGGTCCTTGACATTGCTTTGACTAGCCAGGGCCTGGGATCAGAGGTTGTCTGGGGCAGGGCCCAGCAATCCAATTGTTAACCAGCCCTCCAGGGCATTCTGATACACACTCCCGCTAAGTAGTTTGTTAGGTGAAGAGGTGAGTTCAGTTCAGCGGGCCTATTACCTGAGTTCACCACTACTTCATTCCCTCCCCTGTTCCAAGCTTCAGGCCCAACAAGTGTTTTCTCCCACTCTTAAAACCTTACATAACTCTGTTCTCAGAAGGAATTAATCAATGCTGCTGAGGTTGTTTACAGTGTTGATTTGCTATCAGAGGTAGAACAAAGCAAATTTGGAGATAAACTTTATCCTTACCATTTACATGAAAGAAGAACAAAGAAAAGGCAGCTCTGCCCAGGGAAAAAAATCTACCCAAGTGATCCATCAATGTGGAAGCATTTTTTATTTTGGCATTTGCATGACAGGGTCTCAAGCTAGTTGCCAGTTTCCTATTCACCTTTCCTAGAGTTAGAATTTATATGGAGCCTGTGTCAAGCTGTGCTCCTATTTTTTTTTAGGGATCAGCCCAGGGCAACCACAGAAACCAGCATACTATATATTAAACCGCTTAAAACTTGTGATTTAAAAACTATTAAATAAAATATGTTCATCCCTCTAGCTTTATGATCTGGATGGCCAGGTTCATATTTAGAAATCCGTTCTATTTGGAGTTCCACTCTGAATGTGGAGCCAGCCACAGGGACAGCCAGCACCTGACAGCAAGCTCTCCACCCACTGGGCAACCACCCACTCCCTTTATTTTCTTTTCCCCCAATCTACAGCAATGGAGCTCAATATTTTGCAAGTAGGCATATGTTAGGGATTTGTGACAATCACTTCAGCAATAATAGCTCATTAGAGTAGCAATGTTAAATACTGCCGGTGGGTGGTTAGGGCAACAGAAGGCATATCTCCCCAAAATGTCATATTAAAATCTCCGGGGAGACCTGAAATTTGAAAAAGTTTCCAAGATGATTGCCTAGTTGCCATTTGGGGACTTGAAATCTTTGTATACATTATTTCCATGCCCTTCTTGATTATGTCTCCAGATGGAACGATTCTTTACAATTATCAATAATAATTTGCTCTGAATCTTACTACATTTAAAATATATATATATATATGCGCAAACCTAAAGCCTTTTGAACATTTTCTTCCTTCAGTGTATAAACCACTTTCCTTCTTTGGGAGTCTGCATCCTGGAAATATATTTATATTTTTTCCCACATGCAGGGTTGATGCTCAGCTAGTACACACCACACAAACTTATTTTTTACAATATTTTTCCATACAACATCATGCTTTATAAATCTAACCATTTAGGTATCTGTATGTCAGGTTCATTATTTCTGATTATTTTATTCTGAACATACAATCAAAAAGTAAAAATATAAACCACTCAGTTTCATCATATAGTTATTTGCATATTAACTTCAAGTTCTTTTCAAAAACTAAAACAACAAAAGATGAGTTTTTTGAAATTTCCCTTTCATTTCTTCTCAAAGTAGTCATCATGATAAATTCAAAATTTCACATTCCATGAATTTTTTCTACTGGCACCTCCAGCTGGTTTTGAGAGTTTCCTCTTTATTCTTAATATTCTTCAATTTCACTACAATACATCTGGTTGTCAATTGATTTATTTTACTTTAAAATTAGTTGTTTGGGTACTATCAATGTGTTTATTGATTGAAGAACTCATATCTTCTTTTAATCTTGATAATCCTCAGCTATTGTTTTTTCAAATGTTGGTCTTCTGCTATTTCCTCTATTTTTTTTTTTTTCCCATGATTACTGCCAAACACATGCTGCAGCCTCTCCCTCTGTCCTCCATGTAGTGTATGACGTATTCCTTTGTCCCTCGGGCTTTCATTGTGGGTATGTTTCCCATCTTTCAGTTCACTAATTTGTTCGTAAATTGTATCCAGTTATGATCATCCCCACAAATGCACTTTTTAATTTATATTATAATTACGTTATACTACATATTTTTTATTTCCATAATTTTTAATTAATTTTTTTCATAAGACAACAGGTTTGTTTCTTTGGTTGCTTTGTTTCAATTTAATATTTAATTTCTATCATTTCAAACATCTTCCAAAAAGTTTGCCAATTGGTTCCATAAATTAACTTTATCTGGAGTGAGATTTATTGACTGTCTTTTGTAGGATTCAATTTCTTCATGTGCTTTGAACATTTGATTCCTGTTTCGTGTGATGAGAGTATTTTGTACTTTTCTCCTTCTGTTTCTCCCTCCCTATTACTTTCCCTGATGCTCGCCTTTCTCTGTGTTGCTATTGACAGTTGGCTCTCAGGCCCCCTGAGCAGCCAATGCAGAACTGAGTTTTACAAGGTGCTGACACTGGGGAGAGCAGATCCCGTCCCAGAATCCCCAGAGTCTGCGTCCAAGTCCTCACTTCTCCCTAGGCCTTAGGTTATTTGGACAGATGTGTTGTCCAATCAGGTGGTCACTTATGGGTATTTAAATTTAATTTTTAATAAATTCAATGGAATTCAATTAAAAATGCAATTTTCTAGTCTCACTAGCCAGTTGTGTCCAGTGGCTGCTGGAATGGGCAGCTCTTTGCTGTCATTGCAGTCCGTTCTGTTGGATAGCCCTGCTCTAGAGCAACAATCACAGGCATCTTTGCTTTGCTTTTCTTTGTTTAGCAGCAGTTTTTTAAGCTGGTTTTTTGGAATGAGTGAGAGCATGCCCTGGACCCTAGTTTCAAACAGAGAGCCTGACTCTGCCCCTCTGCTTTGCAAGATCACTTGTAGCCCTCTTTTTCCGAAGGTTGTTGAATGAAGTTCAGTCTCCCAGTGCCTGGGTCCAGAGTTAATAAATCACTGTTTTGGGTTTCTGTTTATTCTCTTGTCTTCACATCAAAAGCTGTTTTTGTAGTTACCTTTTTATATTTTAACTGTTGTAAATAATTATTTGGAGCCAAGGGCTTTGCTGAAGCAAGAAGAACTCTGTAACAGTCTATTCACTTTTATTGCAGGCTTACATTCCATTATATTTTTGAACAATCTGTTTATTTATTCATATCCATTTTATAGCCATTTTGCCTGCTACCAATTCTCACAATTAATATAAATCCTGCCCTTAACATTCTTGCACTTATCTTCTGCACAAGTGTAAGAATTCCTTCATGGGCACATAGAAAGAAGTGGAGCTGCCGGGTCATAGGACACACACAAACTGAACATTGTTTTATGTTATTCTTCAAAATTGTTGCAACAATTTACACATTATGGCCCATAATTTACCAAAACTAAGAATTGATGTTTGCAGTGAGTGAGGTGGCTCATGCCTGTGATTCAAGCGACCCAGGAGGCTGAGGCAGGAGGATCGCTTGAGCCCAAGAGTTAGAGGTTGCAGTGAGCTATGTTGACGATGCTACTGCATTCAAGCCTGGGTTACAGAATGAGATTCTGTCTCTTAAAAAAATAATAATAATAATTTTTTTTTGGACTTTTTGGATTTTTAGGAGGTGGGCCATTTGGGTTTCTTCCTTTGTTGTTTACATGCCAATGTCCTTTGCTCATGCTTCTTTATTTTCTTTTCCTTTTCTTACTGGCTTTTGAGTTACATTCATAAAAGTAAAACTTTGGGTTATGTGCTTTCTAATGATCTTACTATCTTTGGCTTTCTTTTTAAATTTTGTTCTTATGACTTTTAATTGTGCAGAAATGTTTGCTTTTGGTTTTGTATTAAGAAGTCAAATAGACTGATTTTAATTATGATTTTTTCTTCTGTGTCTTATTCAATAAATTATTCTGTGGCCTAAATTCACAAAGACAGCTTCCTCCTATGTTTTCTTATAATTTTTTTAAGTTTCGTTTTTCACATTTAAGTATTTAATATATGTGGATTTATCTCAGTGTATATGTTTGTGTGTATGATGGGCCCATCATTTAATTCTTTATTACATACGTGTGATCAGTGGTCCTACCATTTTTTGTGTGTGTTCTTCCTCTACCCTCTGACTTCTAACGCTACGTAAGTATTACGCTAATGCCCATGTATGCCTATTTCTGTTTTCTTTATTCTCTACCTTGGTCTGTTTATCACTTGACAAACTTTACACTGTCTTTCCTACCAGTCTTTACATCTTGTAGCATAAATCCCCTTGGACTTCCATTGTGTATGTCTTTTAAGTTTTATTTATCTACATACTGCTTTCACACATTAGTATTCTATCTAGTCTTTTGGATCATGCACACATGTACACACATATACACACACATGGTGAAATTGGATTTAATTTGTAGATAAATTTGAGAGAAATGACATTTTACAATGTTGTTCTTTCCTTTCAGGACAATGATATATCTCCATATTTCTGTATTTATAGAATATAATTTTTTTAGCTACTTGATATCTTATAATTTTTCCAAAAAAAATCTTATGTGCCGTTGGCTAGGTTCATTCCATGGTAGTTTATAATTTGGGTTGACATTTTGAATGATTTTTTTTTTTAATTTTTTTCCAAATTATTTGCTCTTGGGATAGAGGAAAACAAGGATTTTTTTTTTGTATTATGTTCTATCAAGCAATATTAGTGAAATTTGTTAACTTTAAGAGTTTTATAAAGAATATACTAATATTGAAAAACAGCAAATCAGTGTCTTTCATTATTTTGCCAGCTAAAACCACCAGTAAACTGTCTAATCGAAGTGTTGAGAGCAGGTATCCTTGATTTCTTTCTGACATGAAAGAGAAAGCTTCTAACATTTTCCCATCAAGTAATGTGTACTATGGGACAGTGAATCTCAAACCTTGGAATGCATCAGAAATACCCCCAGGGCTTGTTAGCAACAGATTGCTATTCTCCACCCCCAGAATTTCGGAATTGGTAAATCTGCGCTGGGTGCAAATAGTCTGTGTCCCATACCCAGTTCTGAGGAGGTGCAGTTGCTGCTGGTCAGCAAAGAAACATAGTGGAGGGAGCAGAGAGGCTGGGTTCTGGGAGTGGGAGTCAGGTAGCAAAGTTAAAGATGCTTGTCCGGTCAGCGCTCTCGGAGAAGGTACTTTCTGAGCACAGTCCTGAGGACTTGACCGTGTTAGTCACGAGGAATCCAGGAGGAAGAGCTTCCTGGGCAGGTGGAACGTGAGAAACTTCAAGGGTGCCATAGTGGCTGCAGTGGGGAGGTGGAGGACGAATCTAAGAGACAGGTCAGAGGGTGACAGGAGGCCAGGGTGAGAGCCTTAAGAGGCCATCATAAGGAGTCTTTCATTTTCAGTGACTCAGGGACTTGCTCTGAGGAGTGGAATAAATTGACATATGTTTTCAAAGGATTATTTGACCTTTGTGTTGAGAGTAGACATTAAGGATTCCGAGTAGAAACATGGAGACCAACAAAGGTGCTGTTTCAATAATCCAGACAAGAGCTGTAGCAGCGGCATTGGGGGGAAGTGATCAGGTCCCCATGCAGTTGAAGGTAGCACCTTGAACTTGCCTTTCCTGCCGTTAGAATAAGGGCTGTGAGAGAAAAAGAGGAGGTGTGGATGCTGCTGAAGCTTTTACCTGAGCAGCTGAGAGGATGTTAAAGTCATTCAAGGAGACAACACCCCGGACAGTGAGGATTTCTCTCCAATGAGGAAACTTACTTAAAGAAACCAAACTGTCTTCCCACTGTACTGGATATGGAAAATGCTGAAGATATCCCAAATAATACAAATACAGAGAATTTATTGTGTCCATACTTGGGGTCTAGTGTTTTTTATGAAGGGTTAGTATAGGATTAGGGACCACTATACGGACTTCTTTGTGAAAAAATTAAATTGTACTTTGAGATTGTCCAGTGTTAAACCTGAGTTTCCACCATGCTCAGTTACGGAAATGTATATGGCTACACTAAAATATGTAATGGTTTAGATTTGTTTATTATTCTGCCTCTTGATTCTGGCGTCTGAAAAACAGTAGTCATTTCACCTCTCATCATTTTCTCCTAAAAATGTGGATGGCTGCTCCTCCGACAAAGTGAACTTTGCTTCCCACACCAAGGTGCCCTCTGTGAGCAGCTGCAGAGGCAGCTCTGTTTCGGGGACAAAGAAAAGCATATTGTGGAGCTACCCACACCTCATGCTTCTTTGTCATTTTCCTCTGCATTTATTTTTATTATTCCTAAAAACCAGAAACAATTTTTTCTGCTTCTGATTTATATCAAGTACATATGTTAAAGATGTGCTTTACCCTTTTCAGTTTAACTACGATTACTTTTGATTCTCCCTGGATAGGGAAAGGATCATATCCTAATTAAAAGATCAGGTTTTCACATAAGATAAGAAAATTGCAAAACCTAAATAGAAAATGATGCTTATTGCTAACAGTCTAACAGGAAGAACATTATGGCATATCAGAGGATAGTTTTTTCTTTTTTCCATCACTAATATATATAGTTCATATTTAATTACTAGCTCTTAAGTATATTTGTATGATCTGTTTCCTTACCAAACCAATCAGTGGCTCACTGCCATGACACAGAGAGAAGTTCACATGTCTTGATTATTAAAAATACATTAACTATGTTTTATAATATTTCTAGCTATGTATTCTTGGTATTAAAATGAAAAATAAAATTTAGCCCTTTTACCACAAATACTTAACTTTTATTTTATAAATAATAAATAGACTGGAGAAGCTCATTTTTTATCTCCACTCACCATCATCATCATTATTTAGTTTTTAAATACAAAGGCTAAATTTTTTGAGTCAGGTTCAGCAAAAAGAAGACAGACTTTAGGAGTTTAAAAGGCCTGGGTATGAATCTTGACACCTTTCGGTGGCGTCCTGGCAAGCTGTCATCCCTCCTCTGCTTGAGTCCTATAGTGACAGAGAATTTACTTCCTTCTGTAATGGTGCATTTTATCTTGTGATTTCTAGCTGTCATTTTCATATACATATTTAAATATTTTGATCATCTGGGTTTTTTTGATAAAATGGAAATATAGGGCTGAGAAATAGGATTTTATATACACACACAGAATGCACATCTTAGTTCCATCGATACTGCGAATGTTCAATAAATATTATTTTTATTGTTATTTTTAAGAATTGTGCCCAATCTTTACCTTGAAGGAGATACCCTGGAAGGTTAAAATGTAAACACACTGTCTTAGTTCAGATTGCTATATCACGAGATACCATAAACCAGGTGGCTTATAAACAACAGAATTTATTTCTCATAATTCTGGAGGCTGGAGGTTCAGTATCAGGGTTCCAGCATGGTTGGGTTTGGTGAGTGCCCTAGTTGCAGACTGCCAACTTTTCCTTGTACCCTCACATGGCAGAAAGAGAGCCGGCTAGCTCCCTGGTCTCTTCTTACAAGGGCACAAATCCCATTTATGAGGGCCCTACCTCATAGCCTAATTACTTTCCAAAGGCCTCACCTCCAAATACCATCATAATGAAATTAGATTTTCAACATATGAATTTTGAGAGAACACATTCAGTCCATAATAAACACAGAAAGTGAACTTAGCATTGCTTTGATATATATGCAATTCTGTAGAAATATTAATAATACAAAAACCTGAGTAATGGCAGAATAACTATATAGAAAACAAAAAAGTTGAAACTTAATTTCAGTGCAACTCTGCATTCTTCAAGATATTGTACTTTTCTCTCTGCTTTGATTATTGCCACTCTAACATTTGGTTTCTTTGTGAATAATTTGTAGAGTATTTCATTTCATATTCATTCCATATTAACCAATGAAAGAACTAGTAGAAAACCAGTTCTAATTTAAAAATATGCAATTCCATAGTAATAAATTTCTTTTCACTGATTAAATAGAAACCATTTTCCCCAATAAAGTGGCTTTTAAAATTATTTGTTTTAATATTGTGTAATTTTAGCCTCTATATCCTAGTGATCAAAGTATTTGAATTTCCTGTTACAAGATAATTTGTTTTTAAGACCAGTCCATCAGTTGTTCTTTATGGATACTTTAAATTACATATAAACACCTTTGCAATCAGTAGTAATCAGTTTCTACCTTAATTTGCTTCCGCTGTTATTAGAATTGGAATAGATACAGAGCGTCGAGAGTCTCTAGGGCCTATGATTTCTTCCTAACACTTTTCCTCAATGATTGTAAGTGCCTCTCCTGAAATGAATCAGGGCTTCATTTGGATTCGGACAAAGAAATGTTAATTTGTCAGGTGTCACTGCAGCTGACTTGAATTTTGGTTTTTATCAGCAGAACATTGTGGATCCTCCATGTCTATACCTTTTTTTGTAGGACCTCTACAGGCAACCAGTTATCTAGAAATGTGTGCATTGAGTCTCAGTGGTAATGCTTTTGTGGAGAAGGCTACAAGTGACATCTCTGTCTCTGAGGTCCCCACCTGCCTTAACAGATTACCATTTGGAGATATGTTTGGATGTGTGTGTATGTGTGTGTGTGTGGTGGGGGGTAAAACAATTAGATTCCTGTGAAAGTATCTGTACACGTATATGTATATGTGTGTGCATATATAGGGGTGTGTGTATGTATATATATATAATATATATGCTTAATACTACCTCTATTTGGAAACTTACCTAAATTATAAAATTTAAAATATCCTCTGTAAACCTGGAAGTCATTTCATACTGAACCATGATTATGGCTTCTACAGATAGAATACTATATAAGCAAACAATACTTTTGGCATCATCTGCTTCTTTAGTGGTCTCCTCCAGGTTCATTGGTTTGTAGAAAAGATATCAAACCATGCATTAGAGAAAGTTTTTACATAATCTCCAGCCACATCAGGTTTTGAGCAATCTGAGTGCACAGGGATCTCTCAACCGAGTGGTTCTCAGCCTCCTCTATAACACCCCCAGTAGCAAAAACCATTCCATTTCTTTCTTTTTTTTATGTCAGCATATTATGGGGGTACAAATGTTTAGGTTACATATATTGCCCTTGCCCCTCCTTTCCCCACCCCAAGTCAGAGCTTCAAGCGTGTGCATCCCCCAGACGGTGCACATCACACTCATTATGTGTGTATACACCCATCCCCTCCCCCCGCCTCACATCTGCCTGACGCCTGATGAATGTTATTCCTAAATGTGCACTTAGGTGTTGATCAGTTAAAACCAATTTGATGGTGAGTACATGTGGTGCTTATTTTCCCATTCTTGGGATACTTCACTTAGTAGAATGGGTTCCAGCTCTATCCAAGATAATACAAGGGGTGCTGTATCACCGTTGTTTCTTATAGCTGAATAGAACTTCATGGTATACATATACCACATTTTATTAATCCACTCATGGATTCACGGCACTTGGATTGTTTCCACGTCTTTGCAATTGTGAATTGTGTTGCTATAAACATTCGAGTACAGATGTGATGATTCTGTTGAAAAGTCTTTCTGTACAGTGAGCTAATCTCTCTGTCCCTGCTACTACTCCCACTCTCCTGTAGGTCCTTCTTTATGTCAAAGCCTCACAGAACAAGATGAATCCCAGTGTCCCAAGACAGCTATCAGCTATCCAATAACAAACACCAAACCCTCTTCCCCTCAAAGGAGACTGTCTCCAGTTCTGCGATTCACCAATGTATTCTTCTGAATAATTCATTTCCAATGTGCCTATTTAAGGGTGACATCTACAAGTAAACCTAGTCTAGGCATAGTTTCTATATATTATACCAAGAACAGGATGATCATCTTCATGATTCTGATTATTTCTTCTATGTTCGATGTCTACTTCTTGTTCAAAGTAGGTGTTAGTATTGACACTAAAATTTCTAGTATACAAGTTGACATCTGTGTGCAAAAGAAAAATAATTTAAAAGTTTTTCAATATGTGGCAATGAAAACTCATAGTCAAAAAGCCCTGGACACAAATCATAGCATCAGACTTTACTAGCTTTGTGAATAGATCAAATCATTGCAAATGTCCATTTTTCATCTTTAAAATAACAAATAAAACAATGCTAACCTAACAATACTGGGTGAGATATGTAAGTAATTATGTAAAGTGTCTAGCACAGAATCTGGAAAATTGCAGGTATGTGATAAATACAACTTCTCCCTTTTCTATAGCAAATCATGTAAATTATTTCCAAGAGCCACAGTCACTTCTTATTTACTTTTGACAAATGATTTTTTTTCTACAGTACTAATTATAAAATCGACTAATTATGTTGTAGCCTTGGGAAGTTTTAGACTAGGTCATTAAAGTTGTAAATGTAGTGTGACTTTTTTTTAGATAGAAGTCTGGTAACAAATCCCCCAGAAACTTTTATATAATGCAGCTTTTATTTTTCAATTTAAAGCTAAGACAAAGAAGGGGAAAACTAGAGCTTTTTATCTTCAAAAGAGTTTATGAGCTTTTAGGTAATGAATAGGCACAGCTCTGCTTTGTGTACCAGACCAGGGCCGTGAGCCTGTTGGCAAAGGAGGAAATGAGTGCTCAGAGGGATAAATCACTCTCCCCAATGTGCCGTGAGCAAGGTGAGTGTGAGCTATGCCTGTGCATGTGCAGTTCTGTGAGGGTGAGAGTGTTTGTGGTGGAAGTGGGTGTGGGCTGGAAGAAATAGTGAAGATCCCTAATGAAGACTGATGAAGAGGTTTCCTATTATAGTTTTGATAAGTTTATCAAGATCTCTATTATCTACAATGGTTGTGGGAAAAGAGGTTCACCGCTGGTGTTAGAAAAACATGCATGGGTGTTTATGTTATATAGACATAAATATATACCTTCATGTGTGCTATGCAGAGTATATGACCAATCCTGCTGATCAGTTGCCTGCTTGCTCTTGGACCCATAGCCTAGCCCTTCTCCCCTGTTCTCTATCTCAGAAAGCCACATCTCCTTGTCTTTCTGGACCAATGACTTCTGAGGGGAGTTGACCAATAGGAAGCTCTAAATCCGAAGGCTTTCTGTCTCTGCTGTTTTCTCCGTTTCTTGGTTGGTTCACTTCCAACAGCACCTGGGTCCATCTAAGTCCCAACTTCTGTCTGTTAGACCCACTGGCTTTACCCTCCTTTCCTTGAGGCAGACTTTCAGCCTTTCAGCCTCAGGCTGGGAGTGGTTTCATGCTGTTACCAATTCCTGTGTTACCTTATCATCCCTTGTTTAGCTTCTTACCCGTTCTTTATCCATGCAATCAATTGTCTCTATTAATTTTCTTCATTTCAGATACTTAAAGAGGTTTCTGTTTCCAGGTATAGCGACTCTTGCTTCTTCAATATATTTAATCTTGAATGAGCATATGAATCCAGAGCATTAATAATGAAATGGAGCACTTGAAAAATATACATAACACTATCCGAACAATTAAGTGCAACAAGAGATGGAAAAATAAACATAGTCTCCAGTGTTGGTTTAACTTTGAAGTCAAATCCAAGTTTTAACACATGCTTTCCTGTGTCCCCTGGGACACAGAGGTTAATCTCTTTCAACTTCAATCTCTGAATCTGTAAAATAGTGGTAACAACATCTTTTTCATCCGTGTCATGAGGGTTACTTTGTCTAAGCTTTCTACAGCTCTCAGCACTTGTGTTTTGCAAAGAGTGAGTCTTCAAAGAGGTTGGTTCTCTCTTCATCTGTTACTCTACAAGATGTGGAAGTACTTTCTGATAGCACTTTCTGGTCAATTTATTCCTACGTAGAACACCACATATATGAATATCGTATAAATCATCCATCACTTGATTAACTGAGTCTCTCGCTTTTTTTAATGTTAGCAGAAATTTATCATAGTGGATTTATTGGTTTCAAATCACTGCTTATCTTCTGGGTTTTCATTTCAACTTGTCAAACACTCCGGTTAAATAACATTCCTCTGAATTGTATTTTGAATTTACTGTCCATGGATATCTACATTTTTGTCAACTTACTTGTGCCAAGTTGTATTTTGTTTTATTTTAATCAAAAGTCAACAATTGTATCCATATCATTGTTTGAAAGAATATCCCTTAACATGCCTTCTCTAGCTTACCCATCCTTACTCATGCTCCATTTCCATATGACATTCAGGTTTAGATAATGTGTTTCATTATCCAACCTTGCACAAGATAGTGGCTTTGATAACACCACCTGTTTTTGACCTTGTCTTTTTACCACGGGAAAAAAAAAAAAAAGGAGAGGACGTGTTACCAGAACTGCAGCCAGTTGATTTCACTGACTGCTCTCCAAAAGAACATATGCTCTCATTGGAAAGATTCAGAAAAAATTGGCATCAAGGATGGCATGTGGATTTAGGAATAAGTCTTTGTTTTTAAGAGGAAGTGGGAAATAGCAGAAAGAGCGCTGGATTTAGAAATAGGATGCGCAGAGGCCTAATCCTTGTTCAACCCATTATGCCCTCTGATGTCTTAGGCAGATCTCCTCATCTTTGTTTTATAATTTCCCCCTCCACAAAATGAAGTGGTTGGAACAGATGTTTTTGTGTTTTCTTCTATCTCTGTAATTCTATGATATCAGGAAATATTTATATTTGGGCCAAAATCTATACTTGCATCTGGTTTAATTTGAACGTTATATATTTTTTGTGTCTAGGATACATGGTAATATTAGAGGATTCTTGTTATGGAAAATCAAATGAAGATGAGATATTATAACTGGGTCATGGTCAACAAAGCAAAGAACTGGAATCATTTTTGAAAACTATTTGCTGCACTTTATGTTGAATCATCATTAAATACATTTTTAATTAAAAAAAATACAAAAACACAAATGTCCTTAAAATGAAAAGCCACCAGCCATGGACCTGTCCTTTTGCTCCAAAGCCCCCAACTCTAATCCCCCCACTCACCCAGGCAAGCTTATGAAACCATTTTCATTTGAGATTTTCCTGGTTGTTAATTTCCTATCTCTAAATATTTTAAGCCTCTATTTCTTGATTTTTTTTTTCTACTTTAGATATGGAGCATTGACTTTCTACTGATGATCGGAATTTAAGGCATTTACCCTACACCCCACCTCTTCTGTCTCCTCCCTGGCTCTGTCATTATTCTCAGTTTCCAAAGTTGGTCTTAATGACACACTTAAGTAAGTAGAATAGTATGGTTAAGAAATGGGGCTCTTTGTGTAAAATTGAAGTTACTCCAGTCACATAATCCCCTGGTTTCCCCAGGACAGATTTTCAAAGTTAGAGTAACGATTATATTTGACTGAGCATCCATTTAAACCTACAACACTGTGCTATTTTTTTTAAGTCCAGACCTCACTTTTATCTCCGTCTGAGTTGCATGAGGCTTTTAATATGAAATTACTTTCTATTCAGTCCAAAGCTTCCTTGTTGCTGATGAATGTCATACATAATGAAAGATTATATCCACTTATCCTCAGCAGTAAATCATTTATCACACAAGGGAGATATATCATTGTGAATTCTGATCAAAGCTGCCCACTTCCTTTAGCCGGCAAAAATGCTGCACCCCGTTAGTTGATTGTACAATATCCTGGGAGAAACAGGAGAAATTCTGCTGTTGAATGAGGGTTTGGCAACTCTAGGGGTTTCTAAAATGCCTTTTAAAGAAATCATGTTTCATGTAGAACCTTCTATGATCCAGGCGTGTGAACTGTAAAGGTCTTCTTTTTTTGCCTTCTTCACTTAATTAAATCAGAAAGCTGTGGGACTTTTTGCAGCTTGCTCTGTGATGTCTGAAAACGGATTCCTGAATGACATCCTGTGGATACTTTGCCCCCTTTCTTGGAGAGACAATAATTATTACCACTTCTTTTTGAAGCATGCTGTGAGTGGTTTTATCAGTTAGTTTGCTAATGAGCTCCCTCTCTCCTTTATAATGCCAATCATTAGGATGCCTTTTAAATAAGATTTATCTCCCAGATTTATTTTCTTTTCACTCTTCCTGCTCAAGCTGTGTACTGTTTTGCTTCAGGGAAGTCACCCACACAACCCCGGCAGAGAAGGCTGACCTCTTTGATCTCTTGTGGATAGCATTCTCTCTCACTGTCTCCTGAGAACAGAGCATTCCAGAAAGGACATAACCACCCTCCACATGAGTCTCTTATGTTTTGTCTTTGATTTGGGGTTATCATTGCTCTCTGTTACACATCTGTATTCACCACTTTTTGAATTCAATAGCATGTGAGTGCCTCAGTATTAAAATTATCCTGAGTGAAGCGAGATGCAGAATGAAGCAGGAAGAATAAGGCAAGTCCCTCTGACTTGGGCTGCTGGCCAGCATGCTCTCATGGTCTATTCAAGTGCTAGGCAGAGTCTCAGCTGGAGATCCACACAGTCAAGTCTGAAACCCGCACCCAGCATTACAAACAATGTTACTTTATTTGATCATCGCCACATTCTTGAAGTAGCCTTTCAGTGCTTTGGCCATTTAAGAAGTCGGTATTGAAATTCGTATTCTATCCCCCCTGACTGTGTGCGCACATTACACCCCTTGGATGGCTTATAGAAGCAAGTGTAACCTGCCCCAAGTTCCTTATTTTTAAACCAAGAAATTCCTAAATTTATTAGAATGGGATATAAAAAAAAATATTGTATATTAAACTTTAATTTAGGTGTTTCTGTTGCTAGTTCTTACTTCCCTGTCTATTCAGTTTCTTTTACTTCCACATAAGTAAGATTGCCAGATTTAGCAAATAATATACAGGACAGTCAGTTAAATTTGGGTTTTAGATAAACAACGAATGCATTTTTAGAGTAAGTACGTCTCAACTATTGCATGTACAGCAACTTACAGAAGAATTGTTGTTTATCTGAAATTCAAATTTGACTGGGTGTGCTGTATTTTATCTGGCAATCCTACGTGTAGGAGAATCCAAGTTCTGGTCTTTGCTAATCGGTAGAAGTCAGTTTCCCAGCTTAGTAACTGCTATGAACTGAATTGTGTCTCTTCCAATTTCTGTGTTGAAGCCCTAATCCCCAGTGAGACTATATTTGAAGATAGGGCCTTTAGGAGGCAATTAAGGTTGAACGAGGTTATAAGGGTGGGGATTTAATCCTACAGAACTGTGGGCTTATAGAAAAGAAAAGAAAAAAAAGAAAAGAAAGGAGAGGAGAGGAGAGAAGAGGAGAGGAGAGATCTCCCCCAGGTGAGAGCACAGTGAGAAACTGTCTGCAACTCAGTGAGAGGGCCCTCACCTGAACCAACCATGCTGCACCTTGATCTTGGACTTCCAGTCTCCAGAAATATGAGACAATAAATATCTGTTGTTTAAGCCACCCAGTCTATGGTATTTTGTTATGGCAGACCAACCTGACTAACATAGTAACTTTAGTATGTCTTACTGTGGCTCAGTTTTATTTTTCTTACTGAACTGGGATTAGACAAGCATGGTCATTACTTTTCTTGTCTGGACATGTCAGTCAATTACTCTTCTAATCCTGAGCAAGCAGAGAAAAGTGAGGGAATCTTCCAATGGTTGCGCCTTAAGCATCAGAGGTGTGTGATTGGCTAATTTCTCAATCTTGGTAAGGTCATAAGTAAGAATAATAAGGAAGAAACATGGGGGTGGATGTGCCAATAAGTCCTGGTCTAAAATTGGCTGAGAAATATCAAAGGGCTTCATACCAACTTTTAATTACTTAGACAGGTAGAGAAGAGAGGCTGACTCTCCCCTGACTTTGCTGTAAGAACCCAAATTATCTACTGAAAGTGTATGATTATTAGATGCATATGGTAGGAATAAGGGCAGTATGTGTGTGTCTGCATGCCTGGACGCTCACACGCATGCACAGAACATGTGCTAAATGGAGACTCAATAACCCCATTTAGAGATAAGCTCCTGAGACTTCTGAGAGTTTAGTTAAAGGCCTCTGTCACCCTTTTAAGTGGCAGAATTGAAGAGTATACCACCTCCAAAGAACATGGGTTTTCTCTCATAACAGGCTACCTCCCTTAAAAACTAGAATCTCAAATTGGTCATAATAGATCTTGGGTCTTCTAGAAAATGGTAACAGGGAATTTTCCCAAACTGATATGAAGCAAAATTCCATCCACTCTCCACCTGTCATTGTCATACCCCTCATCCTTTTGTTATTCATAAGGGCAATTATTATTTCACACTCCTGATATGATTTTAAAATTTTATGAAATCTTTCCTCCAAGGGGCCACCATATTACCCTTTTATTTCCTTCTTACACTAAAAATAGATTATTTTTATTTCAGATGTGGTAAAATCAAGGCTAAATTGGATGGGTTATTCACCTTACATAGCTGCCGTAGATAATATTGTTATGCACCCTAAATTGCACAGTACTTTCATGCCCCATGTTAGGTGCTTTAATTTTGTTAAGGAGGTGGTGAGGATGAGGTGAAGCCTATGGGTCAAAATCTCTATAAAGGCTAAAATGTTTATTCAGACTGATGTGACAACTCTTCTGCCACTGATTCTCCAAGAGTGAATGTGCCATAATTGGAAGTAAAATGACTTGATGTAAACAGGCTGCTGTCTCCCAGGCACTGAAATTGACCAACCAGGTGCAGGGGTAGCTGCTGGACACAAGTCCCCAGTACTCTGTGGATGGTTCAAAAGACCTTACAGCGGAGTAAACACACATTTGTTGTTATTATTTTTTTAACTTCTCAGACTAGGACTCATTCTTTCCCTTTTCTTTCTTTATGGCTCAAATAGTTACTGAACGCATACTTCCTGGATTTGAGCAAATGATTTTAAATTTACACCTAAAATCACAACAGTTTTACGATGAATTGGCCCTCTGTATTTTTGAACTCAAACTTTGTTAAAGGGAAAATTTTAAAGCAAATCCCTACATTTTCTTAAGATTTCAGATACTACTCCATTAGCAAGAAATATCAGCGTGACATAAGCAATGATTGTCTCAGACATGAAGTTTGTGATATATTTGAAAGCTATTGATAATGCACTGGAAAACCTTCATGAATTGGAAAGCAGCTGTTACTCTGCTATTTAAAACAATTCAATGTTAAATTCTTTCTTTCATAGTTAAAAGATTTTGGAAAGGTTGTCTGTAAGTAATTTTAATAACAATTGGTTAACTTAAAGATCTTGCTGTCTTAATTAGTGCTCCTTTTTAAATAAGATCACTTAATTAAATTCTCAATTCAGCTAAAGAAAGCTTACATTTCAATCAACGTCACAATATTCTCCATAGTCAAATGTGGGTCTCAGTTTCAGTGACAAGTGGCTGGGGGAGGGGATATTCTAACGCCATTAATACTTTTGAACCCGCCCTTCAGCTAGCAAAGTTTCTGGCCCACCCAGAGCAATACTTTACATTCAGACTGAGGCTCCTGCACTCCCCACCTCCTTGACACTAGGCAATTCAGTTGCCGTGCTGAGAATCCATACTCTGATTTTTTGTTTGTTTGTTTTGGTTTTGGTTTTGGTTTTCAAATTGAGGAGAGTCTGCAATCAATAAATGTCTTTTTCCTTTGACCAATATCTCCTCAGTCCCTACCTAGCCCCCTGCCCCTGGTAATCACCATTTTGTTCACTGCTTCTAGGAGTCAACGTGTTTAGATTCCACATATAAGTGAGATCATGTGATATTTATCTTCCTGTGCTTGGCTTATTTCATTTAACACAATGCCCTCCATATTCATTCATGTGGTCACAAATGCTAGGGCTCTCTTATTTTTTAAGGACTGAATAGTACTCCATTATGATATATCTACATTTGCTTTATCTAGTCATCTGTGGATGAACTCTTAGGTTGATTCTGTATCTTGACTATGGTGAACAGTACTGATATAAAGATGGGGGTACAGATATCTCTTCAATATACCAATTTCATTTTCTTTGGATATATACTCAGTAGCGGGATTGCTGCATCATATGGTACTTTATTTTTAATTGTTTGAAGACCTTCTATACTGTTTTCCATAATGGTTGTACTACTTGACATTCCTACCAGTAGTGTACAGGAAAAATAATTTCAAGAAATCTATTGCATACTATGGTGACTATAGTTAATAACAATGTATTGCATACTTAAAAATTGCTAAAAGAGTAGATTTTAAGTGTTCTTACCACAAATAAATACGTGAGGTAATGCATATGTTAATTAGCTTGATTTAGCCATTTCACATTTTATACATATTTCAAAACATAATGTACACCATAAATATATGTAATTTGTATTTATTAATAAAAATAGAAGGAAATGTCATTATCATTTTTTGATGGCAATTCTCCTAAAGGGCTTTTCTACCCATAGTCAATGAGTACATTTTAAATTAATAAAAAACTCAGGAAGTATGCCTTTAAATCAGTGACTAATGTCTGTGATATGGTTTGCTTAAGAATAATTTGAGATTAGATAATAATTTACAAACTAGGTCATTCATTTTTAAAAGAAATCATGGTTTCCAGTCATGATATTTGGGCCTTATTTTCAAATCCTATTCTTGGGAAATGTGGATGGCTGTATGGCAGTTGATGTGTCCACTGGATTTCCACGAAGAATTTCAGAAGGTACAAGGGCTTTGATGTCAACCCCAGCTGAGTTTGCACGTAGCTCAAATACTTGCCGGCTGTGTGGTTTTAGAGTCAGATACTTGACCTTTCTCCATCTCCGGTTCCACAATGAAAAAGCTGGGATGATAATTTCAAATTCAAAGAATAATGAAAACTAATTATTGAATGCTTATCATGAACCACAGGTTTTACATCATTTATTCTTAATAATGCTAGGAGGTAGCTACTGTTATCATCTCTATTTTATAGTCAAAGGAAAGGAGGGACAGAAGGCGTAAGCAGCCTGCATTCAAAGCCGGGCAGGGCTCCAGATCACCTGCCACTAAGACGGAAAGTTTAAATGCCTGATCATCCTTCCATTTTCCCCAACCAAGGACTGAGGAGAATTGGCAAAAGATCTTAAAGAATACCTTGAAAGATCGTCCTTTTTCAAATCAGCATTTAAGAGTCCCCTTAAAATTGACAGGCTTGTATATTACCAACAAGTGCCTACTTTCCTGTAACAGGAAAAAGTAACGGCCACTTTTTTTCTATGAACGAAAGTTGCTCTGGTCAGCAAAAAACCATGCAGTTTGTCCACCACCATTTTCCCCATGAAGCTAATTGATTTCTACTAGTTAACATTGTATGTCTAAAATTAAAGTCCCAAGAAGGAAGTATGTATACCTTCCACAGCATTTATGCAGAGAGCAGGCACTGTACAGGATTGAAGCAAACATTCGGATTTATATGTATCCTTCATATATTTGTCTCTATGAATTATATAAAATCTATTTATGTAGATAAAATCTTTAAGCAATTGTGTCATATCAACTGTGTGTGCTTGCTTGTTTATCTCCTTTTTGGTATTGTTCCCATTTTATTTGAGTTGAAAAAGGGAAGCAAAGATATTAAATAATTTTTCTAAAGTACATTCACACAAAAATGAAGTGGAAAAGCCAGAATATAAATATAAACCCTCTTTAATCATTATGATTATTAATAAGGAAGACAGGTGCTAAAAGACCATGTGTAGACTGGGCCATCCATACAGATAATCAGGTTTCTAAGAATAAAGACAGAGTGGACATGGTGAAGGTGGCAGGGAAGCAATGATAACACCTTCCACTAATGAGTAATGACCAGCAAACCAATAGATCAGGAGCAAGAGAATAAATATTAATGGCACAGTTCCCTCAGTGGACCCTCTTTTGTATTGTTTGTTTTTGTTTTTGTTTCATTTTGTTTTCCTAACAAGAGAAAGAGAGAGAAATTGGAGAATGATCTGCCAAGTGTAGGGAGGCTGTTGATCACGAGTGGGAGTTCAATTTTTACTCCTACTAATATTATTAGCTCTAACTTAGTTGTAGTTCAGGAAATGGGTGGAAAGTAACTGGCATATGAGAAATGGGAAGAGGTAGAAATGGTCTGAAGTTAGCAGTGTAGGCTGGTGACCAAGGTAATCACTTTTAGCTGGTCAAAAGGTGCTGCTTTCTGTAGGAACATCAGCAATTGACTTGACCATTTTAAGTTTCTTTCTCAGGGGCCTCCCACATCCAGGCTGGGTCATAGGTCAACAGCTTCTGCTTTGCCACACCAGACAAAACGAGTATTGAATTTCAACCCAAGATCATGGATTTTGTATTTCTCATCTTTGCCAGTACATTCGTATTCTCTTTTGCTCAAGGATTGCCTTTTAAAACTTTTCGCTAAAACCAGCCACTGGGCTTTTCCTCAGGCACAATGTAAAAGAGGAAAAAATAATAGAAGGAGATACTTGTTATTTCAGATACAGCTGGACAAGTAGGAGGGGGTGAGGGCAAAGCTATGAGGATATCAGAGGCAGAAATATTGATGTCTGCATTTGAAACTACACAACTCCTCTCCTCCTGGGGAAGTGGGGGCCCTGGTTTGTGGTTTGGCCCTGAGGCTCATCAAGAGAGAGACTTTGCTGGGCTCAGAAAGTTTCCAGCCCTCCCCGACACACACCCTACCCCCATAGCAAGGGGCCAATCTCTCTTATTCTGGGTTACCCTACCACAGTTAGCTCTTCAGCCTCTCCTCTGCCCTTCGCTGCTTTGGACGTGGTCTCCTCAACTGTGCTCTTCCCTACTGCTTTTTAAATATGGAAATAAACAAAACAAATATCATGATCAAGAACTTACTGGTTTCCAAAGTGACAACTCCTTCACCTCAGGGTAGATGTACACACAGAATTTAAGACTAATTTTTTTCCAAAGTAGAATATCTTCACTCTTGCATAATGGGTTTGCTTTGTGGTTATTTGACTGTTGATAATAATTTTCTCATTTTCTTTACACAACTATCTGTCGACCTTGGCTGTGCTTCCTGTCCTAACCTTGCTCCCTGCTCTCAGGCCACCTATTTGTAGAGTCAAAACTTACCTGTAAAACAACTGAGGAACACTGTGATTTTTAATATGATTTCTGTGATGTAAAACTTCTAAGGACTAAAGAAACACAAAGAACAGGGAGTGGATGGACTGGATAGAGCTTTGAAAGCAAGGCAGAGTGGAAAATAATAGAATATTAGCCTGGTTAATGCATGATGTTTGTTTTTTTTTAACATATATTCACCATTAAAGATTACACATATACTTTTTAATGTTATTGATTCTGTCGTGCTTTAAGAAGAACAAACACAAAGACCTTTCTATTAAATATTATGTGAATTTCTCTTGTTCTTATGCTTTTATCTTGTAAAAAGAAACAAAGAATTATAAACAAAGCACTCTCAATCCCCACCAAAACTAACCAAAACCAAAACAAGCAATGCAATGATATTTCTCAAAAGAGGTGCTTCCCACACCATCAGAAGGTATGCCAAGCTCAATCTATGCAACAGAAGTGCATTTTTAAGACTTTTGTTTTCTTTGCTTCTTGTCTTTTATATTGTCGTAAATACAACCCACTTCATTGGCATTACCTGCCAGCAACATTCCATCTTCACATTTGAATGAGTCTGGATTTATCAAGGTGATATATCTGTGATTTTTAAATGGAAATTTTATTTTGTTGTTCGTAAAA
This sequence comes from Lemur catta, assembly GCF_020740605.2. Classification (NCBI taxonomy): domain Eukaryota; kingdom Metazoa; phylum Chordata; class Mammalia; order Primates; family Lemuridae; genus Lemur; species Lemur catta. Next base: position 60,706,382 of record NC_059141.1, on the reverse strand, counting down.
CCCAGCATCTCTTAGCAATGACTTGAGCCTCCTTAACAAAGGATCAGGGTTTACTGCATGTCCAACCACACAGCCTCTGCTGGGCTTCCTGGCCAGGCTGGGCTGCTACCACATGACAGTTTATCACCTCCAGCACACAGGTATGAAGGCAGGATAAGGGTACTCACCGTGCAAGTTTCCTGATAACTCATGAGTCCTGAATACCTCAGGGTGGGCTCGTAGTCATGGAAGATCAGTTTAAGACAGGGAAAATTTTCAAACATCTTTTCTTATTTTCTTTCCCACACACAAATAGAATAATGTATTTTAAGTAAGGCAAAACCCTTAAAAAGCAAAACAATACCAGTAGAGTACTTCTCCTTAAAAGCCACTATCTCCTTAGGATACTATTCTTATATGAAATAAAGATACAAGTAAAGCGTGCTTAAAATCTCCCACATATGTTGGAAATAAAATCTTCAAAAAGTGAATGCATACAACAGTACCTACTCAGGACACAACTTATCATTATGGGAAATGAACATTATAGCACTATGGCACAGGTAATTCTGAATAAGGGCAAGCTAATAACATTAGGGCAGCTTTCAGGAAACAGGAATTTATTTTTTTTCAACACAGATGTACTTCAGTACTAGGTATTTCCTGACTTTTTACTGTTATAGGACCAGTGATATGCCTGCTTTATTTCAAGTACAATAAATTAATTTTTTAAAGGTTATGAAAATATGCGTCTGCTTAAAAATAAAATCTTTCAATAGTCTGTTGGGTATCTGGAATATCCATATATCAGAGGTCTTTGTTCTTAGTCTACAAGGAAAAATGCCAAATACACTCCAGAGTGCCAGGCTTAAAAAAGGTGCTGAAGAGAGCCTGCCCAATTATCTCAATTCCAATTTGGCTCACAATGAAAGGTAGAAAAATTACCTAGATGTCTTTCCATGTCGCTGCTCCAGTTGCAATAGACCTTATCTAATAGTTTATTATACTCAGAAAACAAAGCATATTCTAAGGAAAAAATTCACAGTTCCTGTCTCTGATGGAATGGTCTCTTTGGATTCTTTTGTCGATTTCATAAATTTCTAACAACCAGAGGATCGTTTCTTAAATCTGATTTTTTTATGCCAGCAGCACAATTTCCTCCTCTGTAAGTAGGACAGATTCATCCCATAAGCAACAATGGATGCCTCCTTGCTTAACTCAAGCCATGACAGATTAAGCTTCAAGCAGACCAGTCAATGCCACCTCCCTGCTTAATGAGACTGTGCAGAGGTAGGCGTCTGGGGCCTCAGCTGATTTGTTCCCTGAACTGCCAGCTGAGGAGCCACTGTTGTCTGAGGCGGCCAAGCAGCCCTGACTGAGCGAGGGGCTCTGAAGACCCGGCAGAGGACCGGCAGGGCTGAGGCGATAGGCCTCATTGCCGGTGCTTCCAAGCACATTCCTTACCTCCAAATTGTGCCTGCCTCAAGGTACTTGCCTTGCACAATGCCTGGCAGAAAGTAGGCACTTTGCATGTGTTTGCTGAATATAAAAGAGAAAAATGGGGAGAGAAAAATGGGAGTTTCGAGATGCCTTCAGACCTTGCCAGATAAAATGCTGTTCTTTCTGGCAAAGTGGTCAGGTGACACTCAATAAAGAATAGCTAAGAAGTAAAAGGAAAAAAAAAAGGTACAATCAGCAAATGAATAAACTGATATAGCAGAAGGAAATGAAATAAGCAATAGCCAAAACCTGTAACTGATGGATTATATTACAAAATGATTTTTAGTGTGATGTTTCTGATTTCCTCTTAGAGACCAGAGTGTTAGGTAAGGAAGAGCACACCTGCATCTAGAATTATAATTTGAGGATAACCATTATTCAGATTGCTGTGAGGCATCTGAAAATACTATTCCATTTGCTCCTTAGGTATTGCACATAAAACTATAAAAGCAAAGCTATGCTTTTTTTTCTTAACACAGAAATAGAATCAAGAATCTGCCTGTCCATGCCAGAAACAGACTGAATCAAATGATACAAAAGCAAGAATGTGCTGTTCTCACATTTATGTAATTGGTGGCTATTTTACTTGTTGAAATCTTGAAATGAATCTTTCACAACCACATGCGTATGTTTGTCATTTATCCCCTTTTCTCAGGTGCAAAGAAGGCTACCAAGGAGTCCGTTGTGATCAATTTCTGCCGAAAACTGATTCCATCTTATCGGATCCAAGTAGGTCAAGCATTTTTCTTCTCTCTCACGCAATGTATAGGCAGCCCTTACTCTGAGAAATGGTTGTTAACTCAGCTGGAAGCTGTATTTCAGTTGAGTGTCTCTGAAAGCTGCCAAGGACAGAAGCTGATGACAGATGTTAATGTTCAAAGCATGCTCAGAACTAAGTCAGTCCAGGTTTTCTCTGGAGATAGGGCCCGGGCTCTAGAGTCTATCTCTAATCTCTGCCGGGAACTCCCAGCAACTCCTTCCCCATTAGCTCTTGGGCCTTTTGCCACCCACTACCCCCTTCCAAAAACAGGAAATTGAAAAAGAAAAGGGCTTATTATTTACTCAAAAAAATGTTATGGAAATGTTATGTTGTGTATCATAACGGTTCTTGCACTTTGGTTGGTAATTTGTGATAATATCAAACCATTAAAACATTTAGCTTACTTACTGAAGTAAGAAAATATATGCATATAAAATTGAATAAGAAGTTGTCAAACAAACTTCAAAAACTCCATTTTTAGCAACACGGTTTGCCTATCACCAATTACTGTCTTAAGGACAAATTATTTTTTCTCTATTCATGATAGAAGACGATTTGCAACTAAAAAAATATTGCCAGTCAAGTTTCTGTTTTTATATGGAGTAAAAAGAAACTTTTTATACTGAAATGCCCGATTCTGATTAAAAGTAAAATTTTTACTTTTTCTGGAACTATTTCTCTGCTCTTGTGATAGCTGCTACAATTGAATCACCACTAAAGAAAAGGGATTCTTATTGAGTCAGCAATTTAGTTTAGAGAAGATAATGACAGGTATTTCCAAATCGTAAAGGCAAAGTTGTGGTTTTCTGAATATCATATATACATAACACAGGCTTTAGCAAAGTATTTTGTATTGACTACAGACAGAGGTTGCCCTGCCTGTGAGAGTGTATTTTGCTGCATAATGAACATGTCTAGTCATTTTTCAACATCTTTTGAAAGTGCATATTTTCATTTTCTCCATGAATTTCTAGCTGCATTTCCTCAAGTAAATGCAAAGTTCTTTAAAAAGAAAAAGGGTTTGTTTAATTTAATTTAATTCTGTTTCATCTTGGCAAGGCAACCTACCATCCAGTAATTAACTACTATTTTCTTTGCAAATTTAGCTTTCCTTGAGAAAAGTGAAGGTTGTCGAAAGCTATCAACCAGCCCAGCCGTGGATATCTCTGTTCTCTGAAATGTTAGGCACTGTTCTCTAGGAATTACCCAGAGGGGATGGTGTTACTGGAAGGTTGTGTATTTTATTTATCTTGTGATGTTGGCCACTTGCTAAGCTGGTGTCTGAAAGGCTATTCATGGTTGTGTTTAGAGACATATATTTGGAATATTAGGACACTTATGTAGAAGAATGGGCTTGCTGATTTTTTTCCTTTCTTTCTCTCTCTTTTTTCTTTTTCTTTCTTGTTTTCATTTCTCCTGATGTATCTAGTTTCCCTCTTTGTTTTTCTCTCTTTGCTTCTGTATCCTTCTCTTCTCTTTTACGCTTTCCTTCTTTGCCTTTCTTCTTTGTGTTCTTCATTGCTTTTTCTTTTCATATATGACTGTGGGGTATCTATCAAGTACAGGATAATGGGCAAGGCCTTGCCTATGGTACAAAGTGGGTAAAAAAAATAATAATCTCTCTTTAGATAATTTAATCCAATTTTGTCATCCAGTTGGATATCATAGTCCCTCAGTGCAGAAGTTGGGGATGAGGCCCACCACAGTGACAGCTTGTTCCTCGAGAAACACATGATTCCATGATCAGTTACTATCCCTGAAAACTTAGGTCCTGTATGCGTAAAAACATTTAGTGCAGCAATATTTATGATGGTGAAAACATGAAAACATTTCAAGTAATCAATCTGTCATGTTCTATTAAAATTGCTATTAAAATTATAACTATGTGAACTGTTTCTATAAAGTAAAACCACAAGACAGAAAATTATTTTAATAAAAAATTGCAAAAGGAACATCGTTAGCCCCAAAGGTAGAAAAAAATATACTAAAATGCTCAAAGAGGATTTTTATTATTTGAGTTGTGGAATTACATGGAATTGTTTTCCTTTTTCTCCTGCTTTCTGCAAAATGGCATATCATGATGTGGGTCAAAATGTGTCAGAATTTCTTAAAATAAAAAAACAAGAAAAGCGTTAAGAACCCATGGATGAGTCCCTGAGATACAGTTTAAATGGAAAAAGCACTGTCTTCCATTCATTCATGTTCTCATTTATTTATGTAATCATTAATTTATTTCAACAGTATCTGAGCATCAACCAAAGACCATTTAATCTGTCAGATGCTGTTAATGCCAAGGTGTGCAAACAGGATTTAGGCTGTGAGACCCCCACAGAGTAGTGAGGGAGAAAAAAGTGTGGCTATATACTTTGGGGGATGAATTAGATGTAACAGTTACCTCTTTGTGACCCTGGCGGATTTATCTGGCTCCCAAGCCTCAGGTTTTCATAAGCGCAATGATAGCAATACCTGTGGGCATCTATCATAGAGATTGACAAAGAGTCAATACCAGATAAATGTGAGCTCACTTCCCTTATCCATCATTATAATCGTTATTCATGTGTGTTTAGGTGGTACACGTGCCAAGCGCTGTGCCAAAGGCTTTACCTGGATAGTCTCATTAAATTCCACAGTCGCAGTCTAGTGGGGAGTACACTGGCACTTGCTCACATTTTATGGATAAGGAAATTAGACCTCAGGGACGCTAAGTAAACTTGCTCAAGGTCACACAGCTAGTTAATATTGGAGTCTAACTTCCACTCCAAATAAGTTTAGGGCCTGAGCTCCCAACTGCATGGCTCTTTCTTCCCTCCCCTAGAACCTTCCTTCCTCTAGTTATTTTCAACAGGACATTTATCACTCTAAATTTCATTGACTGAAACTCAATGACCTGCGGCAAACATTATTCTAAGGAACAATATTTGCACAAATTTCATATCTTAATGCAGCAACTTGAGCTTCCATAGAGATTTAAATCCCTAATGAAATTTCCTTGTCAAAATTCTTGCTGAAGGATTGTTTAATTTGCTGCTCATGATATCTTCGGAATAACTCTGTGCCCAGGAAATAAGCTCCCCTCCAACACCCTCCCTCTCTCTATTCTTCCTCCGCTGTCTCCTCCCTTCCCTCCATTCCCTCTTCCTTCCTCCCTCTCCCCATCTGTCAGTGCATGCTTCTACCTACTGAAATCTTGGCTAACAGGGGTTAGAAGCCTCTGCTCTTTCCTTCTCTCCCAGGCAATGCAGAGTTGGTCAGAAACGTGCACTTTTGACAAATTTTAAACATAAAATCTCAAAATATATATATTTAGGGAAATGATGCAAGGATGTCACTGTGAGAGCCTCAATGGCTGCTATGACAAGCGTCTTTCTCATGGCTATAGGTTAGGTCCTCAGACCTATTATTCCAAAAACTCATCCCCTCTACAGCCCCCACCAAAACCCTATAGCTAACTCCACTCAGGAACACATATACATACAAGAATCAATCTTATAAGGTGCTTGGATGCCAGTTTTTGAAAAAAAAAAACACAAAAATATCTACTGCATATAGCTGTCAGGTTAATCAAACCCTCCTGTGGATTCAGGGTACCACAGGCCACATTCGGATCTCAGGGCTGAATCGTAAGCAGGCTTCCCAAGGGAGACAGGGGAGGAACAGGCTCGGGTAACGGTCTGTGGAGGTCAGCATCGGCTCAGCTCATGCAGCCTTCCCGGCGGGCACGTGTGTCTGAGTCGCGCCTCCTGCCAGGCGACAGCAGCTGGCTTCCAGGAAGCTGCAAACCCTTCTTGACCCTTTCTGATGCGACTGCTGCAGAACCAGTCTCCTCCCCACAAACACTGGGTCGGCCTGTAGACTCCGGCCCTGTTCCCTCCTCCTTTCCACCCGTTCCTACGCGGGCGGTGGCCGTGCTCAACCTCGAAGCAAAGCTGGGTGGAGCCGCAGACCTGTGGGCCGCCCGAGGACACAGGCAGGTATTTTTTTTTTGTCTCGCGTCTCATGAGCTGCACTGACCCGAGTGTCAGCAAGATGCTGACCTCGGCACCGGCCAACGGAAGCCCGAGGGCAGCTCCAGGGAACAGATTTGGAGCAGAGGCAAAGCACGGGGCGGGGCAGGAGCGACGCCCACCAGAAGCAAGCGGCGTTTGCAGACCTTCCTGTGCCTTCTTGCCGTCGGCATCCCCAGGGCTGTGACAACAGGTAACGAGTCTGCAGGCTCAGTCTCCGGCGTGCAGTTTATATGGCTAAACTCTCGGCGTCATCTGGTCTCCACCGTGAAACGGGGCCGGGTAATGCCCAGCTGCAGTCAGTCCGTCTGTGCTGACCGCCGTTCGCACTTTGGTTTCCCTGCATCTCAGGACCAGGCTCTGCTCTCAGACCACCTGGAAAGGTGCCAGGAGCCTGGTCTGGATGTGGTTCAGAAGAAGACTAGTGAAAAAGATGATATGGGTTCAGACTTCCCATCATCCCAATCTGGGCCTGTGTGCCTCAACTTCCCGGGAATAATCACTTCGCAAGCGCCCAAAATAAATCTTCCCATAGCATCTGGGTCTAGCCCATGGGAGGAAAGTGACCCAGTCAACACTGTTCACTTCCAAATGGTCTGCAGAGACAACCTACTCAGACTGAGGAAGCCCATGGGATTGTCACCTCCAGCACCCCAGTTGTCGGGCCCAGAGCAGAATGGTGCTTCCTTTGTCGTGCATGGCACAGTGAGAGAGAAGAAAACTTGGGAACAACCCTTCAAGAGACAATGTGGGGGCCAGGAGCCTGGGCAAGTGTTTGCTAGGCAGACACAGGAGGTTTCCATAAAGCTTATTAACAGGAGGTTTCCCCCCAACAGACCCATGTTCTGCACTCTACCCTTCTCAATTTTATTTAACAGGTAGAAATGTGTTCTATGTGTCAACAATTAGATGGAAGGTTGGAAGGAAAGGTGCTCCCAATTGAAAGTCAAAGGTTCTTAGTTCTAATCCTGTAACCACCTGCTTTTAGTAGTGTGACCTTGGGCAAATCAAAGTTTAATTCAGCCTCCATTTCTTTATCTATAGAGCAATCCCATGGACATCCTATTTAAAAGAAAGCAATGGCTCTCAGTAAGAAGTGGGGTTCAACGCATAGCCAAATTGTGTGTCTCTCTATTCACTTGTTCATTTGTTCCCCCAAGTCATTAAGCACATAAATGTGTACCACGCTCTGGATCCAAACAATAATAATCACAGATGCTACTATCTTAATACATTTGGGCTGCTATAACAAAATGCCATAAACTCAGTGACTTATGAATAATACAAATTCACTTCTCACCTTTCTGAATGCCAGGAAGTCCAAGATCAAAGCACCTGCAGAGTCAGTGTAAGGTGGAGGCTCTTTTCTCATAGACCGTGCATTCTCTGTGTGTCCTCACATGGTGGAAGGGGCAAGGTGACTCTCTGGGCCTCTTTTCTAAGGGCATGAATCCCATCCAAGAGGACTCCTCTCTCATGACCTCATCACCTCCCAAACGCCCAACGTCTGAATACCACTACATTAAGGATGAAATTTCAATGTATGAATTTTGGGGAAGCACAAACATTCAGACCCTAGCGTCTACTACTGATAAACTTACCATCTAGTAAACTGTGTTTATTTAAATTGAATTATAGACTCCAAAGGATATAAGGTCTACAAGAGATTGAAATGTTTTCTTCATTCACTCTTTCATTCAAAATCTTACTGATAGTTTGACATTGGACAAATAGCTTAACATTGATAAAAGCTGTTTTTCTTCTTCATAAATTAAGATATTACTAATCAGTAGCATATACAGCTATTGCTAGGATTAAATAAAATAATTCGTTCAGAGCATGTTGTGCTTGGGACATGTTGAGAGCTCAATGTATGTTGTCTATTATTATCATTATTATGTTCATTATTTCAACTGTCACCTTGATTACTACACAGTGTATGAGGCATGGAGACAGGTGCTGCCAGAGATTAAAAAGTATGAAACTTATTACCTGACATCAAATATTTCCAGTTGTATAGAGGAAATAAAAATGTACAAACAAGGACACTTAAGCACACACGCAGAACACATGACAACTTAAGGGAATATAAAAATGGAGAGCAATAAAGTTTCACATAAAGTGGAGGGAGGGATCTTCTTTGCTCAGGAAAGGCTTCATCTAGGAGAGAAGATTGCCTTGAGCTTTTTACACAGGGTGTTGTGGCTGTGTACTGTTGTACAAGCTGCACACTGCCCAATTTTACCAGTGCCATTCATACTAGAGTGTGAAGGGCCCTCTGTGGAGTGTGCAACGTGGTCCTGGGAAGGAAATTTCCATTAATAAAGTGTATGGTAAAGGGCAGATTCTTGAGAACACGAAGCATAAAGTAATCATCACTTGACCCTGGTCCATTAATCCACACATACAATAATCCCTATAGAAAAGGAGTATCTTCCAGACTGGGATCTGCTGGGAATACTTAAGTCTGCTATGTTACTCTGCATTCCAGGAGCCATAAAAACATTGACAGCTGAATGGATTCATATGCAAAATATGTCACTCTTTTTGCCATTTTTTTCTGGCCTTGCATGAAAAGGAGTTACAGAGAATGACCTGATTTTGATCATGTCGCCATGAATCTCATAAAGCCCATTGGTGCTGTCACGTCTGTGAAATTTTTATATATTTGATTGCTAACATCTTCAAGTCTACACTCTTCAATTGTACAAAACACCAAACTTTTACCAATCATGCATGCAAATGCACACCATTTCTAGACACTAGGAAAATAATTTTATTTATAGGAAAGAAAAACTTCTCCATACACAGATGATTCAGATAACTATTAATAATCAACTAGTACATACCATTCCAATGATTTAACACTTTTTTATGTGGAACACATATGTATTTGATTTGAACCAATACATTGGAAGCAGGATTCATGGGGCCAGAGGGAAGCACAGTTGTGCTTGTCTCTCACCGCTCCCCCCCTGGCTCTGTCTCCCCAGCTTGCTAACAGCAGCTTCCTCTTGGCCCTGGCTCACTGCGGGGGCCACACCCGGGAATATAATGGATTGTCCTCCTACCCACTCAGGGAGGCTGTTGGGCAAGTCTTAAGACAGCTCCCAGCCAGCTGGTTCTCAGTTCTTCTGTGTGGCCCATAGCTGGTCCACAGGGTGTGCTGACCATGTTGTCTCAACATGCACTGGGACTGCTGGCCATTCAGTTGCCTCTGTCCCCAGACTGCCAGGATCAAAAATGGCCCTCTCTCTGTCCTGTCCCTTTTATATTTTCAAAGTAAGAGAGGGAAATCGAGTGTTATGGAATGGCTCTAGATTATTTCTTTTATAAATTATGCAGATGGTGATTTCTCTCATACTTCATTATTGATTATGCATTATATTGACACCTTAATCAAACCTGTAGGAAGAACTAAATGTTCACATCTTGTTCACAATATATTCATTTGCCTTACAAAATTGGGATCATTCTCTATATTTTTTGTAACTTGGCATTTTTTCTCCACTTAGTATATCCTGAGACTTTTCCCATAGCATTTTGTAATCTTATATTCTTCTAAATTGTTGTTTTAAAGATTATACCATTATAAGGATGTAATATAAATTATTTAACCAATCATTTATCGTGGGTCATTTAGTGTGTTTCCAATTTTGCATGATTACAGTGATTGACAGGCATTATGCGTAAGTCTATGTACCTTGAGGTCCAGATTATTTCTTTAGGATAAATCTTAGACTTTTGATACATTTTGATAACTCCAGAAAAGTTATATCAGTTTATATTTCCATGAGCATAGTATGAGAGGGTTGATTTCAATTTTTCCTTTACCAACACTGGATACTTTTGTTTTAATTGTTAATTTTATATGGAAAATTATACCCTACCAATATTTTAAATCACATTTCTTTGATTACCAGCAATATTGAATACTTTTGATTTATTATTTATGATGTTTTCTGAAACATATGAAAGTTTTTTCTTTTACATAATCAAATCCATTAGTTATTTTTTAAAAATAATGCCATGCTTTCCTTTCCATGAAATGAATTAAATATTTAATTAACTTAATTAATTTAGCTGTTCAGTTTTATGATGTATATACTTTATTATTATTTATCTCATATTTTGATTCATGCTTATGCATAGTCATGTCTGAAATTTATGTCAGTGTGTAGTTTGAGATTAGGAACAATATATTTTTTAAATAGAGTTAAAATCACTTTCCCAACAGAATTTTTGAATAATCTCAAGTTCCCTCATTGATTTAAAAAGATAAAGTAATCAACACTCTATAATATGCATATCTGGTACTGTTTGTAGACTTTCTACTCTGCAGATAGAGAATATTTAATTTTAAGAGAATTATATTTCACATTTGGTAAATTATCTCCTCATTTTTGTTGCTTGCTTTTTAAATATAATTGATTAAATATGGTTCAACCATATACTGAATTGAACTTGGTTACACATAATATTTTATAATAACATCTGATGTTTTGAAGAGCAGCCATTGTAGGATGTTAAATAAAATATAGGATTCCAATAGTATACATGGATGAATAGGGTGACCATGCAAATTATTATCTAAACTAGGATACTCAGAGAGTAAAAGGCAGAGCTATGAATAATTACAGTGGGACAAAAAAATATGAAGCAGAACTATATAGTCACTCAAATTTGTAAAATATATATGTTTATACTTTCTATTTGTGCTTTAAAAAATAACTTGAAGTCAATGCATTGAAAAATGTGGTAAGATTACAGAAGTTTTTGTCAATTTTTTTATATTCTCCCAATTTTCTACAATATATTCATATTATATTTAATATGTTATTAAAAATAAATTTAATAATTATTAAAAGAGTGACAATAACAACAAACACTTTTTTGATGCTTACTGTGTGCCAGGCTCTGGTCCAAACACTTTATACAGATAATCTTTGCACGGCCTTGTAAAGTAGCTTAAATTAAATCTCATTTTAATGATGAAGAAACTGAGACGAAGATGAATAAAATGATTTGCCCAAGGGTACACGCTCAGTAAATGGTAGGACTGGGATTTGAAACCCACTGGGTATGCCATCTAAAAATAAAAAATGAAGGAACAGTTTCAAAAGTTCACAGAAACTCTTTCCCATAGAGGTATAATTATCATGACTCTTCACATTGCTTCTCTATCTTCCAGTGTCATTATTTTTGGAGACTTTTCATATTCTTCTGTTGCACTAGGATTAGCCGTGTCTTCTGACAGACTGTGTGTGGGTCCCTGTACAAAACTTGTGGGCCTGCAGGAAAGTTTTCTTTCATTTTACGTTTCCGATTGTGAGGTCCCTCAAGGGCAGAGTAGGGTAGGCTCTGCTCAAAGCCCCGTGGGTGTGGGTGAAGGAGTCCCACTGTGGTGATAACTTCCCTGGGGTAGTGTTCTGTGTTCAGCTGGTAATCAGGAGTTTGCCATTTTGAAATCTCCACTCTGCTCGGGCCTTAACTCCATGAAGAGGAGATCCTGGCAGTGCTTTGTCTCTGCCTCCAGGGCACCTACAGCTGGGGTTGCTGGAAGGTAGGAGTTGTGTTGCCATGGTTACATGCAACAGGTGTCATCAAGCCCAGGACAGGTGCTTAGGTTCCTCCTCCCCCACACCCCTGCCCTCTCCACTTTAAGAAATCTTGGTAGGGTTCTCACTCCCTGGATAAGCTGCTTGAAGCCTCATTCCCCTCAATCCTTGATACAGTTTAATTTTGTATAGACTTTCTTTGCAGTGTATTTCAATCTTCACTGTATTCAACTTGTTTCTTATGTGTGAGGGTGATGCCCCCTCCCTAGAATTATATATTGACATACCCCCCTCCACATCTCATAGCCATAATGTATTCATTTTCTCCATGGAAAATCTATGAGGGGGCAATCTTTTTTGTGTCTGATTCCTTTTTATCTAGAAGTTTCCAAATGGTACACTTTTGAGTGAGTGGAAGGAAACATTGAAAGAAAAATGATGGAAAATTTGGCCAAGAATACCTAAAGATTAAAAGCAAAGAAACAATAACCTCAAAACCAAATTGGCCCTCACCCAAGGGTGTGCAGGGCACTGGAAATTACCTTTCTTTTCCCCTCATTGCTTTCTGTACTGCTTCCTCGTTGTGCGCTTTGGATACATTTCAATCACATCTAGTAACATCGCATGTATCACTAGATAGTTATAACCACTTTCTGCAAAATGCAGGAGCCACCATAATGATTTTCATCTGTGTTAATTAGGTTTCCTAAATGCATCTATTTATTTATACTCTATGCCCAGGAGCTGTTACATTTTGGAGATAAATGGCAGAAAATTATCTGTTTCTTTTGATGATGTTGTACATGATGTCAATTCTCAAAGACTACCAACAGAATGCCGTACTCACCTCCCACTCGCCTTTCCTTGGGAGAGCTATTTTAATAGAGGATGATAGAGCAATTTTGCTATTGTGTGACTGACGTGAAATGGTATGGTGTGAGCTATTACCATCTTTATTTCTAATTTGGAACTGCTATCACCCTTTCAGTTTGTATATAGTTTTAAAAAATTGGACAAAAATTGTAAATAGTATCTCCTAATGTGGATTATAAAAGTGAGCACAGAGAAGTAGAAAAATTGACCATGTTGTTGACAGTAACCAGAGATACAGGGTTATGGATTTTCTCTTAGTATTAGGGCCATATTTCAAATTCCAACAGTGGGGCTTTTATGGGAGGAAGATTTATATGCTAAAAATTGTGCTAGGCCTCTATCTACACTTCCTTATATATTATACCTTAATTATGACAACTTTATAGTTGAGGCAACTGAGATTCAAATAAGTTAACTAACCCACCAAAATGATCCAGTTCTAAGAATTCAAATTCAGATCTGCCAATTCTATACCTTAGACTTTCAAGTGCTTTCTGATAGGGGCCAATAAAATTTTGTTACAAGAGGACCCTTTTTATTATTTATTTTATTTTTCACAAAAGGTCAAGAGCAAAACATTCTGTATCATTTTTTGATGTGAATATCTTGATTGGGTATTGCATTAAGCAAAACAGTCTAAGGTACATAACCTAATGTCTGAGAAATGATAGGCATTTGACAAAATTATGATGAGTTGAAATGAATTTTTTAATGATCAGTTTTGTATGACCATAAAGTTTTGAGAAACAGCATCGGACCTTCTGAATTTCTGGCTCCCCTAAAGTTTCAGTGTCTCCCTATGAGTAGGTTTTCACTGTTCAATTATATGAGTTGGTATCACCACTGTCTCCATTGTCCTTGGAATTTTGAAAACTTCAATACCTTCAGGGAAGTTTTGTGAGAGAATTAATATGGAATTGATCTGACAGATAAACACTTGATTCCTACTGTGTTTAAATCATGAGGAGATTATAAATTTTCCAGTTTTTCCTGATTTCTTGTCTTCCCAGAAAAGCTCTGTGATTATACCTGTAGGACATTTCCAAACAATCCACTTCAGTGGTCCAGAAACACGTTCCAGACCCAATAGGAGTACTTTGTGAATAATCTATAAATGTTACCCCTTAATTAAGGATGAGCAATGAGGAATTAAAAATCAAATAAACATTTCTGCAGTGTAAGCTGATTCAGATATAAGTAACATTTATTAACTAGTTCATATGAGAAACTTTGCCAGCTACATTCACATGTGTTCTGTTATTAATATTTAATTCTTATAATTACAGGGTAAAATAGCTCTTACTATCCCCATTTATTTTCCAGTTATGCAAATAAGACTAAGAAGGTAAAAAATAGATGAAGAAAATGAGGAGGATTTATTGAAAGATATAAGAAAACTTAAATTGAGAGATGTAACATATTCTAACATAAAACATCTTTTGTAAAATGGCATTGTTCTTTAAATGTGTATCAGTATAATTCTAGCTGAAATCCTCAGACTAGTTCATAAATGTTTTTATTGGATTTTGCTTTTGCTTTTGGTTGTTTTTGTGTGTGTTTTAATATGGAACTTAATCAGCAGCTTGTTGAAAACTAAATTGTAGTTCTATGGGAAGACAGGGACAGTGTCAGATTTGGTTCACGCTGCTGTAATTTTGATGGAACAAGTAAAAGAGAGACTCGTTCAAGGTAACATGTTTTGCTGGTTCCCATTTTGAAATGTGTTTTTATTACAGCCACTTTAAAATTCATTTAGTATCTACCAAATGCCTATGACTTTGCTGAGTGTTATGGATAATTAATATGGTAATGGTATATTTCATTTCATTTTAAAATCCTATCTTAGTTGAATTTAATTTTTAATATAGTAATACCTTCATCAGGTGCAATATCAAACCATATAAAAGGATTTAAAATGAAAAATCTTCTGCCCCTGTCCCCCATTCACCCAGTTCCTCTGTCATAGACAATCAATACTGTTAGTTTCTTGTAAATCTTTATAGAATTATTTTATAAATATATAAGTAAAATGAACAAAAAAAATCCCTTCTCCATTTTTATATAAATAACAGCTCATAACACATACTATTCCACGCCTTGGGTTTTCATTTAGCAATGCACCTTCAACTTCACTTTATTTCAGTACATAAGGAACATTCTAATTCTTTTTACAGTTGCATACAATCCTATTCACTGCACATAACATAATATGACTGCTGTGGTCTGAATATTTGTGTCCTCCCCCACATTCACACATTGAAACCTAATCACCAGTGTGATGACATTAGGGGGTGGGACTTTTGGGGTGCTGTAAGATCATCAGGATGAAGTCCTCATGAACGGTATCAGTTCCCTTATAAAAGAGGCCTCAGAGAGCTGCGTCGCTCCTTTCACCATATGAGGACACAGCAAGAAGATGTATATAAACCTTTTCCGCCCAGCACTTTGATCTTGGACTTCCCAGCCGCCAGAACCATGAAAAATAAATTTCTGTTGTTTATAATCTACTCAGTGTGTGGTGTTTTGTTACAGCAATCCAAAAGGACTCAGACAACAACAAAGTTAACAGCTCATCTGTGGATTTGCATTTAGGTTATTTGCTATTTACATTGTGCTATTTTAAACAGGATGTAGGATAAATTTCTAAAGTGGAGTATCCAGATCAAATATATGTATCTTTGTAGACTTTTAGGCTCTCTTCATTGTCATCCGTAGAGTTGTGGCAATTTAAACTGTCAAACCCTCTGTTTCTCCAAAGTCTCTTTGGCATGACACTTTGTTTTATGGAATTATTTTTGTCTTTGTTCAATCTTAGATGTGAAGAGTGCTGTCTCAAGTAGTTTTAAATTTAATTTATTTTGTGATGAATGACATAGAGCATCTTTTCATGTGTTCAAAGCTATTTGTATCTCCTTTCTTGTGAATTACCTCAATATTCCTTCATAGTTTTCCATTCAGCTATTGGTCATTTTTAATTATCAGTAGGAGCTATTTATATGTAAGTGAAATTAATCCTTAAATAATCTCATAATGATTTAAGATTCCAACAGTTTTTCGCTTTTGATTTTGCATTTTGTCTTTGATTATGGTAGTTCATGCCAAGCAGGAAACTTTTCTTTCTTTTGTTTTTCTTTCTTTCTCTTCCTTCCTTCCTTCCTTCCTTCCTTCCTTTCCCTTCCCTTCCCTTCCCTTCCCTTCCCTTCCCTTCCCTTTCCTTTCCTTTCCTTTTCTCTTCTTTCTCTCTTTCTCTCTTTCTTTCTTTCTTTTTTTCCTCTTGTGTCTTTTGTGGCAAATGGGTTTTGTGTAATACTTTAAAAAGTTCCTCCTCACTCCAAATTTATTCAATAATTTTCCTATTTAAAAATTCTGGGAATGTTATAATTTCGTTACCTTATCCCTAAATCTTGAAAAGAATCCAGCTTTCTTTTTTACTAGATGATTACACAGATTCCCAAGATAATTTAGTTAATAACATTATCAATAGTATATTTGTCATTAATTTAAATGCTATTTACATATTAGTAATATCATACCTTTATAAATAACTATTAATAGAATATAAGTTACATAATTAAGCATATTTATCTGGCTCTATTTCTGATCTTCCCAGTCTTTCCTATGGATCTGTGTATTTGTGCATCAGTCGGACACTAATCATTACAGGGGTTTTATTAAATATATTAAAATACATAAAAGGAGGGTGGGGCCTTCTTTAAATGTCTCCCCCACCCCTGAAATTCCCTATTTGGGCTTTATTAACTCATGTTCTTCTCACAACTGATTAGTAATATGTACTTGGGGGCTGATTGTTACATTTAAAAGTAGCTGTGGTGCGACATGAGTTAATGAAACAGAAACAGGTTGCAAACTTAGAGAAGATTAAAATAAATGAGGGAGAGAGGAAGCAAGAAAAAGAAGGAGGTAAAGATTGTGTTGCTTCTGGAAGTGGCATCCCAAGTAACTCTCTTACCTTTTCACAGGGAAGATTTATTGACTTTGCCAAGCGACAAACCTGAACTCCATTTAATTGCCTTCCACCTTGGGATCCAAAGATCAATCCTGTTGTCATACGTAGCATTATTTGCCTCGTAACATCCCTCCATCTTTCCACTTTTTCAGGTGTTTCATTTTCTAAAGCAAATATATATTACTTGAACATAAAAAGTTATAACATTATTGGGGGGGCTCATTATTGGTGTGTAATATCATAGTATGAGGAATTAGTGATACGTATAACTTAATATGTAATGAACATGCGCAGAAACACCTGAAACACATTGGCACATGTATAACCATAGAGTACTGTGCTTTTAATTGTCTCGGGATTTGAATAGTTCAAGATCCAGCTTGGTTCAGCAAGATAAAGGATGCTGAACATCTTTGTGCTGATAGAAAAGAACCAAATGATATCCCAGCTAGGAACCCTGAGCTGCTTAAAAAAGAGCTATACCTGGGATAGTGGTCAGGTATAGGAAGATATATCTCAGGAGTGTCTCAGGGAGTTTGCTTCTTCCTATTCCTTTCGCAGCAAACAGGATTCACAACAACCATTGAGGTGTTATCATCAAACTGGGCCCTAGTTTTCATGGTGGCCAGAAACAGACCCTGTAGCTAGACATACCCATCCTTCCTTGTTCTAAACACACAAATTTTACTCTATTGCCTTCATAGTTGTTACCATTTTCTTTCCTTGGAGTTAGATGCTCCTGGCAATAATATCATAGAAGTTTGTTGAGTCGACTCAAACATTCAACCTGGAAAGGATATAACATTTGCTGGGCACCTAATACTTCTTTTGAACACTTGATCTAATTTTACCTCAGTCTCTCTGCTCAAAGAAATATTGAGGTTGACATTACTGATGCCATTTTGCAGGTGGGATGCTGAGTCATGTTTTTCAGTGAGGCTTAGATCAGAGCCTCACTCCTGGTATCAGGGTGGGAGAAGGAAAAGTCCCATTCTCCTGGCTTTCATGGGTGGGAGGGATTTCTCAGAGATGGGCAGAATTCTTTCAACTAAAGGAAATTTGGGGAATATTAGGAATATTAGAAAAGAAAAACATCCACCAAGATGGAGAAAACCATTCCACTGTAAATTAATTAGTTTATTAATCCACATACAAACAACCACATGTTTTCTTACACAGAACAAAATCTAATACATAGTTTATTGTATTTTTGACTTAGGGACCTGATGGTAGGGCCTAGTTATACCATCCGTTTCACATATTTCTAATCTTTCAGGCTCGTGTTGCAATCAAATAAAGAAATAAGGTGGACTTTGCCTGTTCTTTGCACACCCCACTTGCCCCTAGGCGATGCCAGCATCTTCCACTTGCTCATGTCTGCTAGCAATTCATAAATGTGTTCCTGTACCTTGCTGTTGCACTTAGCGTGCTCACTGATTTAAACTTTAAGGACTTGTTGACTTCCTTTTTTCTCAGACTGAAATATATTGTTTGTTTTCAGTCTTCCTGTGAATCTTCTAAGAAATTGGATCATGGATCAGATCTCAGGCCAAAGTTTTCTCATGATATGGGACATAATTCAATCAGCCCAAGACCCTGGTCCTCATTTGTGTTTGTATGCTCTCTTATCCATCATCCATACTTCAGCGGCAACTCTCCAGCGTCTGTTCATTCCTTTCTATAAAACTCCTTTCTTGTTGCCAGAAAACATAGCTATGAAAACATGCTGATTGATTTTGTTTTGGGTCGATCATGAATAACTTTATTCCAACAACTCCAAAGGCAGGCAAATCCTTTCCTGGTATCTCTCTTGTCTAGGAATACCACAGCTTTTCCTTCATCCAACACAATCAACCTTCTATTGCCCTTTGCATCATTTTTCTTTGAGGTGTTATAAATTTTGGTACTTCTGAACCTGTATTTACAAGTCTGGCCAACTTCTTTTAACATTAAAATAGTATAATTCTAGTAAACTCAGGAGAAAAATAACCAGTTCTGCGTGGCAAATGTGTCACCCAGAAGCAAGTTTGATACCAACTGTCATCTGACTTGGAGGTCCTCCTGCCATTCTTTGAAGCCAATGGAGGCAACAAGTCTGTCTACGATACATGTTAGTATGTTTACAATTCCCTGACAAATTGTAAGTTGGGCTTCCTCTATACCGCTCCTGCAATATCAGAGAAGGGAAAAACTGTTATATTTGCTAGTGAAATTTTATCTAAAGAATTAAGCAAGCACACTTTTTTTTTTCAATCATTACTGATGAAGGCAAGACCTACAATGGTCATAAAATGATTTGGAAAAAAAAGAAAGGAAAGCATACCTGAAAGCAACCACACATATGACTGGGATTTTATACAATAATGTAAAATCCTTCTCAAGTATAAATCTGTACTTACCTTGATATATTCAAATTGAACTTTCTGATCAGATTATACACTCTCCCTACCATACCCCCACCCATGCACTTAGCACCTAGGCACTAACTGCAATTCACTGATTTATTTGAGAGTGCACTTGAATGTATAAGCAGTACATTTTACAAGGGAGTACAACTCCTTTTAGAGTTGAGAAAGAAATATATGAATCCTGCCCTCATGGAACATATATAAATAATTGCACTAAATAGTATTTAATTAAAAGTTGCACAAAGTACCATGAACTAAACATCCAGAAAACCATGATGATACACAACAATAATACTGAACCTTATTAGGGGGAAGAGTTGTTATGAATATACTCACTCATTCATTCATTCATTCATTCAGCACCTGCTGTGGACCAAGCACTGTTCTAAGCAGATAGACAAAGTACTTACTTTTGTACATGTGTTGGTTGGAGACAGACTGAAAATAAATAGAGAAATAACTGATAAACAAAGTTATTAGACAGTGATAAGGTAATTCGGTAGAGAATGATTGGATTATTACTTTATTGAGTTTGACCAGAAAACTATTACTTAAACTGAGATATGAATAACAAGAAAGAAAAGTCTTTGGGGAAAAAGCACTCCATGGAGAGAAAATATCCGTGGCAAAGACCCTAAGCCTGGGATAAACGTGATATGTTCAAAACAAAATGTCAGAATGAAAGGTGGAACATACTGTATGATGAATAATGTGATCATATCATTGACATCCTAATTAGGGCACCTTTGAGCGTGAAAGGATATGCCATGTGCAGTAATAACTAGGCAATAGGCATGCGGGTCTGTCTGGGAAAACTGGATTTATGATCACTTTTGACTAGTGGCTCTCAACCAAGGGCAATTCTGCCTCCCAGGGGATATTTGACAACATCTGGAAACATTTTTGGTTGTCACTGCTTGTGGAGGAATTTGCTACAGCATCTGGTGGTAGAAGCCAGGTGTTAAGCATCCAATAAAGCACATGAGAGCCTCCCACAACAAAGAATTGTCTGGCCCAAACTGTCATAATGGTGAGGTTGAGAAGCCCCGCTTTAGACTCAGAAGGCGAGTGATACCAAGTAGGCATCAAGGGAGGATTTGTAAGCCAGGGGGAGTTTTTTTATATCTTATTTGAATTGTGATGTGAAGTCACTGGGGTTATTTAAGGAAAAGAGTGATGTATTTCATTTATGGTTTTAAAAGATCCCTTTGGCTCCTTACAATAAATATAGAGGGGAGAGGCAAGAGCAGAACTGGGGAAATCCATCAGAAGGCAAAGAATTTGATTGCCTTGAACCAGCGTGTTAATAACAGATGTAGAGGGAAGTCTGCTTTTGGAAATACTGCCAAAAGGACTAGATGATGAAAAAGATATGGGGAAAAAGAGGAAAACAAAAATCAGAAACAATTTTCCAGTTGACCTTGAACAAGTGGATGGCTGTTGTTTATATTGCCATGGCTGTGACAACTTGAGCAGGCTTAGCTGCGGGGTGCAGGCTATCAAGAGTTGTGCTTCATCAAGGTAAGACTGAGGTGCTAGCCCACTTGGAGGCTGGAGTGCTAAAGAGAGGTCTAGGCTGGGTTTACAGATTGGTGAGTCATGAGCACAAAAACCGTAATTAGAACCATGGGAAGGTGTGGCCCTATAGGAAGAGTTTACACGTTAGAAGGGGGAGAGGGCAGGGTGGAAATTGCAGAGTTCCCTGACTTTGAAAAGTAGAATAAAGTAGAAAAATCAGAAGTGGAGACTGAAGTGGAACAGCAAGTAAGATATGAGGGAAGGCAGGACAATCTGGGCTCACAGAAACCGTGAGAAGGAGAGAGGGTCGACTGTGTGAAATGACACTACTGAGGGATGAAGTATAGAAGATTGAAGATTAGATTTGGCGACATGGAGGGCACTTGTGATATTGTGCCCTGGGGTGGATGCGGAATAGAAGCCCAGTTGAAATCAGTTGAGACAAGCATGAGATAAGGAAGCAGAGACTAGTCACTAAAGAATTCATACAAGATGTCCATCTTGAAAAAGGATCAGAAAATGAGGTGTTAGTTGAAGGCACTGTGAAGTTAAGAAGTTGAATAGTTTTAAAAACAAAATCATGTTCCTATGTTAAAACCAGATAATGCTACAGAGAGGGAGAAATTGATGAAGCACAAAGGAGAGAAAATAACTGCATAGGTGAAGTCCCTGAGGAGGCAAGAGGGATGGAATTTGGTGAAGAGGTGGAAGGGGTGCCCTTTGATAAAGGCAGGGGCATGTCATCAGGAGTGACAGTAGGGAGTGGAGAGTACATATGAGGATGTGAGGGGCTCGAGGAGGAGGTAAAACTGGAGCAGAGAGCAGAAAGAGGACTGCTGCATTCATCAGCAAGGAGCAGTGGGGAGTAAGGGTCAGACAGGGGGTGAGGAAGATCATTTTGTTCAAGGTCCTCACAAAAGAAATATTTTGATGCATTTGAATAATTGAGAAACAAAGTCTGGCAAAAAGAAGGCCCCAGTAAATATCTGTTGAAGGAAGGAATAATTGCTGTCATTCTAATGGAATGTATATGTTTTATTTCTTAAAAAATGTATTTTAATTCAGTTTAGTTCTTACTGCATTTAAATTTTAAAATATTTTAATTTGGGCATTCTGGCTGAATTGATATTTTCAGAATCTTTTTGTCTAGAGCGGTAAATCCCTCCAAAGTAATTTGCTCTTGGTCTTTCTCTATGTTAATACTATCAGTGAAGCCAACTTAGACAAAATGTCCCATGTGAATTGCAATTATTTCACCTCAAATGGTTTGTCATCCCCTAGTCAAAACAAAGCAGCTTTGATTTACTACAGCTGAGCTGGAAGGGAGATTGCTGAAGGTTACAAGCCTGATTGTCTCATTTGAGGTTGACCTTTATGCTCCAGTAACCTCCCTGAATCTGTGTTTTTCCCAGTGTCTGTAATGCTCAGTGTTGGGCATAGACTTGGGTGACATTTTCAGATGAGGAAGTTTGCTGAACATCTGGTCAGTAAGCAAGTTTTTAAGAGCATTTTAGGACTTGACACTCAAAGTCAAACAGTTTTTCGTAATATAAATGACCAGATCAGCATATATAGTTGTATTTTTATAAGCAATGAAGTATAAGAGCAAAGACTTACAGAGAGAAAAAAGCAGGGAAGAGAAATATTTCCTTGAATACACATTCTCTCCTTTGACAGGAAAATATAAAAAATACGAATAAGTGTACGACGACCCATTTCAAGGTGTGCTAACACTCAACTTCTCTTCTCTATCCTCAGTAAAAATCTAGGAAACAAAAATACTCAGGCTTTCAGCATTTTAATAGAAAGGAATCCAGTGATTCCTTATTGCCCTCCCTCTCTGTCTCACCTGGAAGGTCTAGGTCAGCAATCTGTACTGCCCACTTTCTCCCTCCCAAATTTATCTTGCAGTTGTCATATGAATGGAACAATAAAGGCGCTTCTAATATATCAGCATGAATAACTAGTGAAATGCTGTCTTTCAAATACTGTATATACAGAGAGATATTTATAAAATAATAAGCAGGTGAGACTGGTTTTGATGAAAGGCTGGCTCATTTAATGCAGTGAATGTGAAAAAAAAAGTCCCGTGCGGTGGTAAGTAAAAGAGACCACCCCACCCCAATCAAGCCACATTAACTTCTTTAATTGCTATTGATACAGGAAAGTGAATCCCAAAGTTGGGGTCCGTTTAAAGGCCAAGTGGGTTCTTGGCTTTCTGCAGGAAAGAATTCAAGAGCAAGCGGACAGAGTAAATAAAGCCAAATTTATTCAAGTAAGAAAAGAAAAAAAAGGAGGCTTCCCCATAGACAGGACAGCAGCTATCTCTGAGAGCACAGAGAGAGTAGTATCTTGTGAGTTTTCAGGGTCTTATTTTATACCTTCTAAACTTTATGTTAGCAGAGGGGGGATTATTCATAAGATTCCTGGGAAAGGGGTGGAGAGTTCCCAGAACCAAGGGTTCCTCCTCTTTCTGAACCATACAGAGTAACTTCTGGGAGGTGCTATGGCATTTGTAATTGTCATGCTGGTGGGAGTTTCTCTTAGTATACTAATACATTATAAGCAGGGCATAATGATCAGTGAGGGTAACCTGAGGTCGTTTTTCATGGCCACCTGGGTTCTAGCCGGTTTTGACTAGTTTCTCCACCCACCATCTCTTGTTTTATCAGAGACCTTGGATGGGCTTATGATGCTTTATGGAACAGGGCCTGCAGGTCCTCTGTCTCACTATGGTTTGGATGGGGTTTGTTTCCAACAAAACTCATGTTGAAATTTGGTTTCCAATGTGGAGGTGGGATCTAGCAAAATGTTTGGGGGTGGATCCTTCACCAATACATTAATGCCCTCTGACAAAGACAAGTGGGTTTGCCATCTCTGGGGAATGGGTTAGTTCTGTGTTACAAAGAGTCTGGCTTCCTCAGTTTCTCCCTTTTGCTTCCTCTCTCACCATTTGATCTCTTTGCATGTGTCCGCTTCCCCTTCCATCTTCTGCCATGCCTTGAAGCAGCATGAGGCCCTCACCAATGCAGCTGACCAATCTTGAATCTTCCAACCACCAGAATTCTGAGCCAAATCAACCTCTTTTCTTTATAAATTATCCAGCCTTAGGTATTCTTTTATGTCAACTCTAAAAGGATCAGGACACTCATCAACCACAGGAGTGAATGAAAACAAAAGCATGTCATGAGGATAGAAAAATGTTAAACATTTTGCCAAATATTTTTGGAAGTCCTTCAAATGCCAAAGCAATTGCATCACAGAGATCCTGCACATAGAGCTCCTGGTTAGCTCTCGCACAGGTGCACACACACGAGTGGGGCACCAGTGGTGATACAGCCAGCCAAGGTGATGAGCACAAGGTATCTCTCCCAGCAAAATTAGGGTAACGTACATAGACACACAAGTGTTTGAGACAAAGAAAACTCCTAACCAGGATTCCCAACTCTCATTGACAAAATCGTCTCATACATCCCTATCACTCAAAAACTTGAAAATAATTATAACGATAACCATATTGTTCTGGTTTTGAAAGGAAAAAAGAGAAAGGATGGAAGGAAAGAAGTTAGGAAGGAAAGAAGGAAGGAAATAGTAGGTACAAGATACACAAAGATGAAACTCCATGGGTCCTATATGCATGAGTAGCTGGAACTGAGCTTTAATGCTAAAGCCAGGGGTCTGAAATTGACGTCTAGGATGTGAAATAAAGACCAGAAAACACTCCACCCAATGCCCTCAGTTGTATCAGAGGATTAGGGTGACCTTCCTGGGTCTTTGCAGATAAAAGAAACATGAATCATAAGCACCTAGCTGTGGTTTGGAGTTTTAATTTACTCGCATCATGTAGTGTGAGAACCTTTTGCCTGAGCTGAGAAAAATAGCACATAAACTCTCCTACAACCTAAAAAATACACAGGGCCTTAGTAGAGGCAAATAGAAAATCTTGCCATAAAAATGCCCACAACCAAGGGCACATCTGGTCCCTAAAGAGTAACCCATGATGCTAGCGATCTCGTAGGAAAAATTACAACAAAAATAAGAAAAAGCATACAAGAAAATCTTCCCCAAGGGAATTGTTAGCAGATGTAAAAATCAACTCAGAATACAGCACAAAGAGAAAATGTGAGGAACAGTGAGTGAGTTAAATGTCTGGGTGATGGACATGCTTGCAGCTCTGGCTTGGGCGGTGCAAAGGCAACATATATAACCAAAATGTTTGTACCCCCATAATATTCTGAAATTTAAAAATTAAAAAAGATAAAAATAAAAATGGG
The DNA here is from genome assembly GCF_020740605.2 of Lemur catta. Lineage (NCBI taxonomy): Eukaryota > Metazoa > Chordata > Mammalia > Primates > Lemuridae > Lemur > Lemur catta. Next base: position 60,681,541 of record NC_059141.1, on the reverse strand, counting down.
AAAGTTGGACACAAAGGTAGACACATAGTGAAGGAAGACAATGTGAAGATGCATGGAGAATGTCATCTATAAGCCAAGGAATGTCTGTGGCTCCCAGAAGTGGGGAGAGAGGCCTGGAACAGAGTCTCCCCAACATCCCTCAGAAGGAGTCAACCCTGGTGACACCTTGATTTCAAACTTCAAGTCTCCAGAACTGGGGGACAATAAATTTCTGTTGTTTAAGCCAAAAAATAAAAAATAAAATAAAATATAATAATAAATAAACAAACAAACAAACAAACAAATAAATAAATAAATAAAATAGCAAACCAAATACCAAGGAAGAGACAAAAATTACTCTAATAATTAATAGTGAAACGTAATCAAAAGGCAAAGTGCCACTATCAACACTATCATCAGACTTAATACTGGAGTTTTTAGCAAGCCTAATAACAGAATAAGAACTAAGAGAAGAAGATTTTACAAAATGCAGAGAAACTATATTATTCTGCGTTGCAGATGCTATGAGTTATCTACTTATAAAATCTAAAAATATATAGAGAATAGCTATCCAAACTAAGGAGAACTCATAAAATCAGCATGTAAATGAACACATGCTTACATATATACAGCTATAACCAATTAGAAAATATAATTTTAACAAATTGTTCCATAAGAAACTTATTACATCATTTTCTGTTTTTGTTATGAAATATACATGGCAATAGCATACATATTTAAATGATTATAGTAAATGTAATCTAAGTGCATATTATAAAAGAATTTAAAATAGTCTATTCCTAACAGCTTCAAATGTTATATAACATAGTCTATCAGGAAGAATAGGTACTCTAAGAACTTAGAAGAAAAATTCAATAAATACCACTGGGGAAATTAGGTGCCCACATGAAAAAAATTGGACATATTTCATATTAAAAAAAAATTCAGGTGATTTAAAAAACTAACTATAAAAAACAAAACTTTAAAATTTTTAGAAGAAAATATATTTTATGACCTAAACCTACAAATATGTAAGTTAAAATGTTTGAAAAGAAGTGATTTTTTTCTTGCTGAATTGTTTGAGTTCTTTGTAGATTCTGGTTTTTAGCCCTTTATGGGATGTAAAGTTTGTGAATATGTTCTCCCATTGTGTAGGTTGTCTATGTGCTCTGTTGATAGTTTCCTTGGCTGTGAACAAGCTTTTTAATTTACTCAAGTCCCGTTTATTTATTTTTGTTGTTGCTGTGATTCCCCTTGGAGTCTTCTTCTTAAATTATTTACCTAGACTGATATCTAAAAGAATCTTTCCAACATTTTCTTCTAGAATTCTTATGGTTTCATCTCTTAGATATAAGTCTGTTATCCATCTTGAATTAATTTTAGTGAATAGTGAGAAATATGGATTCTGTTTCAATCTTCTATATGTCACTATCCAATTTTCTCAGCATCATTTATTGAATAGGGATTATTTTCTCCAGTGTATATTGCTGTCTACTTTGTCAAAAATCAGATGGAAGTATGTGGATGGTCTTATATCTGGGTTCTCTGTTCTGTTCAATTGGTCTATGTCTCTATTTTTGTTACAGTACCATGCTCTTTGGTTACTATAGACTTGTAATATAGTTTAAAGTCTGGTAAAGTGATGATGCCTCCAGATTTGTTCCTGGGCAAAAGACATGAACAGAAGCTTTTCAAAAGAAGATAGACTGATTGTCAATAAACATATGAAAAAATGCTTAATGTCACTAATCATCAATTAAATGCAAATCAAAACCACAATGAAATATCACCTAACCACAGTGAGAATTGCTGTTATCAAAAAGTCCCAAAACAATAGATGCTATCATTGATGAAAAGAGAAAGGAACGCTTGTACACTGTTGAGGGGTCTGCAAACTAGTATTAATACAACCTCTATGGAAAATAGTATAGAGATTCCTCAAAGAACTAAAACTAGACCTATCATTTGATCCAGCAATCCCACTACTGGGTTTTTACCCAAAAGAAAAAAAGTTGTTTTATCAAAAAGACACTTGCACTAGAATGTTTATAGCCACACAATTCATAATCATAAAAATATGGAATCAAACCAAGTGCCCATCAATTCATGAGCGGATTAATAAAATGTGGTATATGTACAACATGGAGTACTACTCAGCCATAAGAAATGAGTTAATACCCTTTTCAACAATCTGGATGGAACTAGAGACCATCCTCTTAAGTGAAGTATCACAAGAATGGAAAAAACAAACACCACATGTACTCACTATTAAATTGGAACTCCAATCAGCACACATATACACAGGTGGAAGTAAAATGGAAATCAAGTAGGTAGGAAGAGGGAGGAGAGGATGCATGAAATCATTCCTAATGGGTACAATGTATACTATCTGGGTGATGGACACACTTATAACTTTGACTCAAGCAGTACAAAAGCAATCCATCTAATCAAAACATTTGTACCCCTATAATATTCTGAAATAAAAAATTAAAAAAAGTTAAATTTATGAAACCAAAGTTAGAGCAAAAATGACTTCTATTGCTCTTTATTCAAAGTCTTGTCTTAAAACAGAATAGAAATTCTTTAGAAATATCTATGGAACACTTTTAAATCACTTATAACCTAACTACAATAGAAGAGCAACATTTTCATAAAAGTAGAGCATTTGTAGATACCATTTATGATCATAATACAATAAAACTAGAAACAATAATGTACTAACAAAAAATAATGCAAATACACATTAAAGCAAACAAACAAAAACCAAAACTCTTCAATAGAAACTTTGGATTAAAATCAAAGCCATAAATAAAAAACCACTTAGCAAATAATGACAGATGACAATCATCCTTTCGAAATTCTGTTGAAAAAGTACTGAACCTAAAAATCTAACACTGAATTGCTACTTTTAAATAAAAATAACAAAAGAGAGAAATCATAGAAATAATTTTAAAATAAGGAAAGTAACATGTCAATAATTTAAAAAGATAAAATCGATGTAATATATAAAATAAAAAAATCAAATCAGTTTGCTTTGAAAAAATTCCAATAATGGAATAAAATAATGATTTAGAAATAAGAAAAAATATAAATGGTATGCTTCCAAGTATTTTCAAAGGAAAGAAAATTATAGAATATATATGTATATGTACAAATATAATTTTTTGATTTCCATCACAAATGGGAAAAAAAGAATAGAATGAGTCTTAAAATTAAATTTTAAAAACACTAAAAATCTTTAATTTTTTTTTGTTAATTATTGTGGGTACATAATAGTTGTATATATAAGGTACATGTGATGTTTTGATACAGTTATACAATGTTCATTAATCAAATCAGGGTAATTGGAGTATTTATCATCTTAAGCTTTTATCATTTCTTTTTGTTAGGAACATTCCAATTCCACTCTCATAGTATTTTCAAGTGCACCATAGCTTATTGTTAATTATAGTCACTTTGTTTTGCTGTCAAATACTGTTCATTCTATCTAACTATATTTTTAAAAATCTTCAAAAATTTTATCACCCCCCAAAATTTTCATAATGATTCCATACCATTTAGTTTGGTTTGAAGCATGAGGCATAGAATGAAAGCTTAAGTTATTTTATATGGTTAATAGAAATTTGATGTGAAATTTGACAGTGATAGCACAAGCATAAAAATCAATCTCCCTTGTAAATAGTAAAACAGTGATTTGGAAATCAGTCCTTCCATACACACACACAACTCTAAGGAATGAAGATAATAGTTAACAAAAGCTATACTCTTCCTGGTGTAGCCCTTATTCAACGTATTCAACTCTTGTCCTCAATATATTCCACTGAGAAGGTTACAGTTGTAACACTATTTCCTGTGCTGACATTCCCAAGTCAACCAAAGCTTCTATGTGGTATCCTATGGTTTGAATGTGCCCTCCAAAACTCATGCTGAAATTTAATTGCCATAGCTATGATATTAAGAAGTGGAAACTCTAAGAGGCTACTACCATCCATCTCATTTTTAGAAGTGACACATCTAAATTCTCTGAAATGTATTTGGTTCTTACAATGAGTTATTGCCAACCTCCTTGTCAGTTAGTTTGTTATAAACTAACAAACATGGTTTTTGTGACACCTGATTCTTATTGGGTAAACTGATCACATAAAAAGCATACATAGCTGAAACATTGGAAACAAATAACTATTTCATGTAGAAAAAATGAATCTTAGAATATATTAAAATTATAATATACTATGTCAAAGTGGATCCTATTCTAAAAGTTTTGTAGTAATCGTGTGTTAGGATATCATTTAATAAATACATATAATGACCTCAACAGGCCACAGGAAAAAGCCACGTAGTTATCCTGAGATGCAGAAATTATTAATATTTATAAAATAAATATCCACTTCTCCTTAAAAACTCTTAGTGAAATATTTTCCTTATATCATAAAGTATAATTATAACAAATGGAAAAATATAAAAATAACAATAGAATTTTAAAGGAATTCCTCTTAAGCTTAAAATAAAATTTACACTGCCAGCATAAAATGAAGCAAAATAAAATAAAACAAAACTATTCTGCACAGCTGGCCAAAGCAATAACAAATAGCCAAAATGATTAATAAATTGATACAGCAATAGATAAAGAACATTGTCAATATATGCATTTTTTTCTACTTGGAAACTCCAGGATAAATGAGAAACAATTTTGAACACTTTACATGTTAAAGAATGAGGCTTATTTTAAAATCTTCATACAAAACCCCTTAATTTCTTATGTCTGAGCCATCCAATATGGTAGTCATTAGCCACAAAATATGGCTAGTCCAAATTAAGACATCCTCTAAGTAAAGAAAACATACCAGAATTCAAAGATTTATTATAGAAAAAAATGTAAAAGAACTCTTTATACTCTCTAAATTTTGATTATATGTTTAAATTATAGTATTTTGGACCATATTGAATGAAATAAAATACATTAGAATTAACTTACCTTTTTCTTTTTGCCCTTTTAATGTGGTTACTAGAAAATTTTAAATTGCATATATGATTTGGTTTGACTCACATTATATTTCTATTAAACAGCACTGATCTATGCAAGTAAAATTTAAAAGAAAAGAGATAATATGAAAGAAAATTATTTCCTTTTATAAAAGCAATGCAAAGTCAGTAGATTCTAGGGATTAGAAATATAGTGTAAGACAGGGACACAAACTACATGATTAAAACTACGAGAAACCATGTTTTGGGCTGTGTGTGTGAGAGAGGGAGACAGGAAGAGAGGAAAGGAGAGTGAGAGAGACAGAGAGGAGAGAGAGGAAAGAGAGAAAGAGAAAGGAGAGAAAAAGAGAGAGAAGGGGGGAGAGAGACAGAGACATACAGAGGTTCCTGCCATGCTCCTGATTTGAAAATCATGTCACATGACAAAATATAATTTAAATTGCACTGCTTTTAGCAGTGTCTGTGTTCACTATGATCCAATAACATGTTATCAATATTGCAAAGAAGGAAATGGTTATCAAAGTGACTGGTAGATTCAATACAATTTTCATAAAACATTTATTTTCAGAAGGATTTGAACTATTTTAAAATTTATCAAAATAAACATATAAGAAAAGCTAAGAAATATTTGATAAATTACAAAACTAATGATTGGTACCTTCCCGGTTTCCAGAACAAAACCCAGTACCTATGAACATTAGAGAGTAAAGATGGCATTTTAAGTTAGTGAGAAAATAATGCACCATTTCCTATTGAGCTAACTGTCTAACCACATGGAAACAAAACAATAAAATTCAATTATTTTTCTCAAAATTTACACAAAATAAATTTTAGGGGATTAAAGCTTTTCATATGATACAATGCAAAATTAATATAAGTAACCTAAACAATTTAAAAATATAATCTTGGTGGAAAAGAGGCAACCTTGAGCATGATACAAATATTTGAATTATAATAGAAAAGATTATAAAGAAATATATGGAGAATGAAATAGGCCAAGTTGTTCAGCCTCACAGGTAGTGAGGGAAATGCAAACTAAGAATACTGATTACTCGGAAGTTGAAATTTTTCACCATTCGTTAGAAGAACACTATTTACTGGGAGAGGTAACAAATATCAAAGATAGATCTTTAGGAAGGAAGACACAACAAGGTTAAAGAAAAAAGTCATACCAAGCTATCAATTAATTAACTAACTTTAGTCTTCTCTTTCCCCTATGCTAGTTCCCTTTGATGGACAAGTGTTATTGAAAAACCTTAGTTATCTTGATCTAAAATGATAACAATGTGGTATGCATATAAATATTATGTGCATAATGTGGAGCAAGATTTGTAGAGTGAATTTTAGTTGTGGAATGAATAAATATCATCCAAGTGAACACAATTTTTTGAATTATTTTGAAATGTCAGCTCTTAACTAACATAGCAAGTCATCTCTAAGTAATAAAATTTAATATTGGATTTGATTTCCACTCAGATTTTGTGTGTTCAAGGTTTTCATTTCAGAAAGGATAATATTGCTTTGTAGAAGTTAGACAGTATGGCTTCCTATTCAATTGCTTTGATGTGCCTATTTCTCTGAACAAAAATCTCTTTTTTAATGCTCTTTTGATATGTAAGCTCATGGTTGCCATAAAATTAATTCTGAATGCTAAATGCTGATGGAGGATTATGAGCGTGTTAAAAGTAGTTATTTTGATTCATTTGTTGCCATTTTCTTGATAGGCAGTGAACCATAATTTACTTTAAATATTTTTGCATGTGAATATACAAAAGTAAACAGCAGGCAACAACTTTCCAAAGCAGGAAAAATATTTTGGAGCCAGGTTTTCTCTTTGCTTGACCCTTAAAAATAGTCTGGTTTAAGGATGAAGATCACATTTTATAATCTGCTTGAGGTTGGTTGGTAGGGTAGTGACTAATTTATATATAAGTCTAAATGTTCTAGTGTAACACCCTTTCCCTTGTCCTGTAACAATAATGTGATCTTGCTGGGGGGGCTGGGGAATGAGGTAGAGTTCTTTTATAGTACAGCTCTTAGAGAACCGTTCTTTCTGAGAATGTCTTCTACATCAAATAGTCCACTGGCTACCTAGTGTAATTAAAGGAAAAAAAATGTATATACACATACTTCCTATTTCATTAGTCAGACAGTTTGACTGACATTTGACTTTTTACTTATAAAGTGGGGATATTAGCATCTAGCATCCTTATACTTTTTTTATTTTTTCCATGTCCTTCTGTCTTCTTATTTCTGCTATTTATTGAGAACACTTAAATGCTCTGTGACCATAAATGTATTTTCTTTTACCTTATTCATTGATGTATTTTAAAAGCTGGTACCCTATGCAGACTATTCACTTTGCAAAGCCAAGTAGGGGATTTTGATTATATTTATTTTTTGTAGAGCTTCTTGATTTGCTAGAGTGACTAACAACTGTATTAATTCTACCCCCTAAACACTCCCAGTGAAGAGTTATTTTCACTTTTCATCTGGAGCACCTATCTCACACACACAGCTACCCTCTCCATATGCTGCCTGGCTGTACGCATGGGATTTACTTGTACTATTTTCCTGGGCTGCATATGTCATTTTCAGATTTTCTTGTTTTCCTGTTTTTAATTTTTTTTTTTTTTTTTTTTGTCCTTTGGCTAAAGAAGGGCTATACATTTTCTGAGTACTACTAGTATGTCTGAATGATGTCTGTATTCTATGATCACACTACCTAGGGTCTTTTAACATTTCTTTTCATGGGTTCTTTTAATGTATGCTCTATGAAACATATTTTATTATTGTCTGGATAATTTTCTTCTCTATAGCTTTTTTCTTCTGTTTTTTCATTCTTAAATTTCTCTTGGTTGACTATTGGTTCTCTTGGATTGATTTTCTAAATCCTATTATCTTCCTCTTATCTCTTCCCAACCTTTGTCAATTTTTCTTATTTGTTGGGAGATTTCATTTTCTTCCTACGCTTTTATTTATTCTTTGTATTTTAACCATAGCATTTAATTTCCAAGAACTCTGATTATTCCTTTCCCCAGGAATTTCCATCACATTTTATCGATGAAATACTTTTTTTAAAATGTCTCTAAGGATATGACTGCTGTTAATTTGATCCTTTGCTATATTCTATGGATTATCTCTGTGATCCCTCTCTCTTTGTGTTCCTCTGTTCATGTTTGAGAGCAAGGCACTAGCAGTAGATAATTGACTTAAACCTAAGGCTTGAAACTATAAGAATTGTAGAAGAAAATGTTGAAAAAACTCTTACAGACATTGGCTTAGGCAAAGAATTTATGGAGAAGACCCCAAAGGCAATCACAGCAACAACAAAAATAAATAAATGGGACCTAAACAAATTAAAAAACTTCTGCACAGCCAAGGAAACTATCATGAGAGCAAACAGACAACTTACAGAATGGGAGAAAATATCCACCTGATACACATCTGACAAAGGGCTGATAACTACAATCTATATAGAACTCAGGAAAATCACCAAGAACAAATCAAACAACCCTATCAGAAAGTGGGCAAAGGACATGAACAGAAACTTTTCAAAAGAAGATAGACTAATGGCCAACAAACATATGAAAACATGCTCAACATCTCTAATCATCAGGGAAATGCAAATCAAAACCACAGTGAGATATCATTTATCTCCAGTGAGAATGCCCTTTATCAAAAAGTCCCAAAACAATAAATGTTGGCATGGATGTGGAGAGATAGGAACACTCATACACTGCTGGAGGGACTGCAAACTAGTGCAACCTCTGTGAATAGCAATATGAAGATACCTTAAACAGATACAAGTAGACCTACCATTTGCTCCAGCAATCCTTTTACTGGGCATCTACCCAAAAGAACAAAAGACATTCTATAAAAAAGACATCTGCACTTGAATGTTTATGGCAGCACAATTCACAATTGCAAAGATATGGAAACAACCCAAGTGCCCATCAATACATGAGTGGATTAGTAAAATGTGGTATATGTATACCATGGAGTTCTACTCAGCCACAAAAAATAACGGTCATCTAGCACCTCTTGTATTATCCTGGATAGAGCTGGAACCCACTCTTCCATGAACTTAGGGACTTTCAGAATTTGTCCAAACTTCTCATACTCTGATGGTTCTTTACTAATCTCTTGTTTGTTAGAGATTTATGACCTGTTTTTTTTTAATATTTACATTTTAATTGGATCCCAGGAAGGAAAGAAAACATATGCATATGGGCAATCCCCCATCTTTAACCAGAAGTTATCTCAAAGTTTTTAATTTCCATAGTAGTAACCCGCCTAGCATCAGGTAATTGTAGAAATTCCCATCTTGTCAAGAATATTGGTCAAATATTCTTTTCCTCATTCTCTGACTTTCTGCATACAGTACATAAAAAGCTATTCTTTTATTGATAATAACTAGTGTCATTGACTATTCTAATTATATAAAATATTTCACTTTGTTTTAAATAGAATTTCATCTTATCTCTTTCATCTGATTAAAATAGGTTTTCCAGCTTCTTAAGACTTTTTAAGCAAAGACAAAGTCTTTTCACAGAAAATTCATGTTGCAAGATTGGCGATAGTTTTGTTGTTGAGTACCTACATTTCCAAAGTTCAAGTATGCTCCCGTAATTGAACTCAACCTTTAATCAACTCAATTCTGGAACAAACAAAACAAAACCAAAAAAAAAAAACCCAAAGTGAAACCAAACCAAAACAAAGCATCTTATACTTGTTATTTTTCCATGTATTTAAGATCCTATATTTAACAAGCAATTGCTAATAAAACTGAGATTCTAATAATCAAAACTGACAGTAACCCTTTGTCATCATCTTTGTCAATCATTAAGGACTAAAGATAAAATGTCCAGATTGTATCTATATTATTTAGAACATTTTAACACATATAGAAACTGGAAATAAATAGCTTGTGAAATATGGTCATCATTGCCAACCATTTTATTTTTCCCATTAGAGATAATTCTAATGTTTAGTGCATAACATCTAGGTTATTACATAATTCTCATGTGGCTTCTTTTCTTTGTGTTGTCACAAAGAACATCTTAAACATTAGTGCACAGGCTGAGTTGTAGTTACATATTCTAAATCCCTGTTCCATACAGTTCCTGCCAATATTGGCTTATACCTTGAGGAAACATACTTTGAAAAGACTTAGCTTAAATTTCACATGTGTATTCTAATGAATTCTGGGCTGAATTATGACTGTCAATTTTAAAATAACTATGTAATTTTTGAATTTAAGAAAACTACTGAAGTAATTGCAATATTGAAAGATATTTTGGGATATATTTCTTCTATGTATAATTTAAGAGTAAATCAATTCTTATCACTGTGATATTTGTTTAGGGTATGTCTGAGTTGGATTTCTCACTTTAACAAATAATTATTCTGCTCAGTGAGAAGAGAGCAGGAAGAGACACTAGGATTAGAAGACTACATTTTAAATGCCAGCTCTGGAAAGTCGGAAGTCAAAAAATTACTATTAATAGCACAAGTTAAGAAACTCTAGTCTTTCTTTTCTCCTCTGTTACATGTGGATTGATACAAGTCTTCCTAGGTATCATTTGTCTTTCTCTAAATTGTATGAATATAACCGAATGTGATATTTTTTGTATATATGTTCATACACATCAATAATGCAGTGCTTGGGAATTGCAAGGTTTCATTGATGAACAAGTTGCTTTGCTTGATATTATAAACCAGCCAATTTATAAATGAAGAAAATCCAGCCTTCATTTCTATAAAGATTTACTCCTGAGACTGTAATTTAGCCAAAATTAATATTACAAAAGTTGAAATATTCTACACCTAGTATTGGATATAAATATATATAAAGCATCCATGTATTCTGGTTCTTCAATGAATAGACTAAAAATGAGTCATTACATTATTCTTACTTGTTTTATTTACAGATTTGTATGTACTTTTATCATCCATCATTTCTTAAATAGGAAAATCCAATAGCAGCATGAATATGCATGCTACTTTAACTATTAATATATTAAATTATTAATGTGAAAGATTTAAATTTTAATGATTATAATGATTTTAAAAAGTCTTTCAAAATTTCTATTTTTTTCTTTCTTTCTGCTCAAGTACTTTAGAAAAATGGGTGGGTGTATCAAGAATCTGATCATAGTTTACAAAACACTATTCCCAGCAATGATTCCTCTTTCCAAAACCTTAACGTCAAGTCACATTCTTACTCAAGGCTGTTCTTGAGAACACATTGTTTTGCAAATACGTAATGTGATGATGACTCTCTAAAGTGACAAATGGAGCCCCTGGTTGTTGGAATATGTCCTTTTCAGGAAGTGGCTTAGGCTTCTCTGCTGTATAGGCTTAGGGACATTTGGAAGCGGTGGGTGCCAAGGGAAAACTGAAGAGTCCCCAAATCAGAAGAGGAAAGAAATGAACACAAGGAGTGTGTTTCGGCAACTTGAACATATTCCATGCTAAGCATTGTCAGAACGGACAGCAGGGCAGTCCATAACTTCAGAACGGCAGAGTAGATTTGGTGGAAATATATAGGCTGAGATTGATACGAATCTAGAGATAAGGGCTGGCAGGAAACTCTTTGTCCTCTCTGGGGCTGGCTGGAGCAGAAAGTAGGACTCCACTTCGGGTGTCCTGGTGAAGGAACAGAACAATCAGGAGCTCTAGGGAGAAGGGAGGTTAGGTGTCCTCAGTGGGGCATTTTCAAAAGGAAGAGAAGGAGAAATAGGCAGCTGCTGCCTAAAGGTATCAAGTGAGTCTCTGGCATGGACTCCCTGGGAGCTTAATTTAGCAGAAGTACTAATAACCTGCTGATTTGTGGAGCACAGATTCTCGAATTAATGATCCAAGGATTTATCTCTGGCTCCTGGATAGCAATGGAAGATCATGCGGGGTCCCAGTACCTACAGATGTGAAGAATTAGGATGGAGCAAAGAAATATTATGAGAAAATATAATATGCTACTGATGATCAACTCTGATTTCATTGAGTCATATGCATGAAGTATTCTTTCATGTATTAAAAAATAAGATGTTTTCAAATGTTTAAAAATTTAAAAAGAAGACATAAAATAAGGCTAACATTTTATTCTATGGGTCTGATGAGGTTGGATTTAAATCCTATACAACAACTACTGTGCCAGTGTTCCATTCTGGGCTATGGAAATACAGCCCCCATTTACAGGTCAGGCTTATTTAGGGTGACTCTTGACGCCCCAGCAGCCCAGCTGACCTTTAGAAGTGTGGCAATCTGTTTTCGTCCCTGTGAGTTTGTCTGGCCAAGCTGGTCCATATTCTTAGAGCTTAGACAAAAATAAACTTATTCACTTAATTACTCATCCATTCGACACTCACCAAAATTGTTAACACTTACTAAATGCTAAGTCTTAGAGGTACTCCTCATTCAATCCCGAATCAGTGAATTACTACATTACGACATAGGTGGCTGACATGGTGAATTGTCCACCTCCAATAGCATTTCAAACAAATGACAAACAAAAAGCTGAGCTCATGATTTTTTTTACTCCCAAACCTATCTGCTTCCTCTGACATTTATAGCAACATTCACTCCACTGTCTAAACCAATTTGATTTTTCCCTCTTACTTAACACATATATCCAAACAAATCTTTGTGCTTTATTTATTCTCCATCTAAAAGCACCCCAAAATCTATTTTCTTCTTCATTGCTACTTCCACAGTTTAGACCACCATCCTCTCTCGTGGGATTATCACTGTAGTCTCCCAACCAATCTCTCTTTCTTTCTTTCTTTTATTTAATTAACTTTTTTAATGTCCATTTTTTTCCATATTTGAAAATAAGCTGTTTTATTCTTTTTGAAAATAAGTTTTATTATGTATATTTGTGGTTTACACCATGATGTTATGGGATACATATAGATGGTAAAATGGCTACTATAATGAAGCAGATTGACATATCTGTCATCTTACATATTACTTTTTATGTGACAAAAGCAGCTATAATATACTTATTTCACAAAATTTCTAAATATAATGCAATTTTAATGACTATAGCCCTCATGTTGTACATTAGATCTCTAGACTCGTTCATCCTATGTATCTGCTGCACTACTTTGTATCCTTTAACCTGTAGCTACCCATTTTCCTCACCCCTCCCCTGTGCTCCTAGTAAACTCTGTTTTATTCTCTAGGTGTGTATATTTGACCTCCTTTTTTTAAGATTTCATATACAAGTGAGATCATGCAATATTTTTTCTTTCTGTGTTTGGTGTATTTCACTTAGCATATTATCCTCCAGCGTCAACCATGTTCTAACAAAAGACAGGATATCCTTACTTTTTAAGGCTGAATACTATTTCTTTATATAGGTATATAAAAATCTTTATTAATCTTTATTAATCTTTATTAATCTTTCAGCAAACAATTCGGTTGTTTCCACATCTTGGCTATTGTGAGTAATGCTACAATGAACATGAAGTGTAGATATCTGTATGAAGTGGTAATTTCATCTCCTTTGGGTATACATCCAGAAGAGAGATTTCTGGGTCATATAGTTGTTCTATTTTTATTTTTTTTAGGAACCTCTGACGGGTGGGGAACCTGCAGCCTTCAGGCTACATGTGGCCTTCTAGGGCCATAAGCCGCAGCCTTTTGACTGAATACAAATTTTACAGAACAAATCCTTTTACTAAAAGGGATGCAGCAGAGAAAGATGATGCTTTTCTTGCCTCTTATGGTGCTTAAAAAAGAATAATCCTGAAATCAGAAGGGACTGTTTCCCATAATGGCTATACCAGTCTACATTCCCACCAACAGTGTGCTCTACATCCTCACCAACACTTCTCTCTCATCTTTTTGATAATAGCCATCCTACCAGAGATGAGGTAATATTCCATAATGGTTTTAATGTCTGTATCCCTGATGATCAGTGATGTTGAGAACATTTTCATATATCCGTTGGCCATTTTTATATCATCTTTGGCGAAATGTCTGTTCAGGTCCTTGCCCATTTTTAATCAGATTATTTGATATTCAGTTGTAAGAGTTCTTTATAAATTTTAGATATTAATCCCTTATCAGATATGTGGCTTGCAAATATTTTTCCCAGTTTGTAGATTGCCTTTTATTTTGTTGATTATTTCCTCTGCTATCCAAAAGCTTTTTAGTTTGATATAGTTCCATTTATGTATTTTTGCTTTTGTAGTCTGAGCTTTAGGTATGATGTCCAAAAAAGCATTGCCAAGGCCAATGTCAAGTTGTTTCTCCCCTGTGTTCTCTTCCAGTAGTTTTATGGTTTCAGATCTTACATTTAGATCTTTCGTCCATTTTGAGTTTATCTTTTTATATGGTGTAAGGTAAGGATCCTTCTTTTGCATGAGGAAATCCAGTTTTCTCAGCCTCATTTATTGTAGAGACTTCCCTTTCACCATTGTATTCTCTAGGTGCCTTTGTTGAAAATCAGTTGGCTATAAATATGAGGATTTATTTCTGGGCTCTGTAATCTGGTTTTGGTTTCTGTTTTTATTCCAGTACTATACTGTTTTGATTATTATAGCTTTGTAATATAATTTTAAATCAGGGAGTGTGGTGCCTCAAACTCTGTTTTTCTTTTTCAGTATTGCTTTGATTAATCAAGGTTTTTTTGTGGTTCTGTATAAATTTTAGGATTGTTTTTTCTAGTTTTGTGAAGAATGACATTGGAATTTTGATAGCAATTGTGTTTAAATCTGTATATTGCTTTGGGTAGTCTGAACATTTTAACAATAGTAATTCTTCTAATCCATAAACGTGGACTATGTTTCTATTTATTTGTGTCTTCTTCAATTCCTGTCATCAGTGTTCTACAGTTTTTAATGTATAGATATTTCACATTTTTGGTTAAATTTATTTCTAAGTATTTTATTTTGATGCTATCATAAATGGGATAGTTTTCTTGATTTATTTTTCAGCTAGGTCATTATTTGTGTATAGAAATGCTACTTATTTTGGTGTGTTGATTTTGTATCCTGCAACTTTAATGAATTCATTTATTAGTTCTAACAGTTTATTTTGTAGAATCTTTGGGATTTTGTACATATAAGATCATGCCATCTCCAAACAGATATAATTTTGCTTTTTTGTGTCTAATTTGGGTGCTTTCATTTTTTTGAATTGTCTCATTGCTCTTGCTAGTACTTCCAAAACTAAGTTGACTAGAAGTGGCAAGAGTGGGCATCTCTGCCTTGTGCCAGCTCTTAGTGTAAAAGCTTTCAGTTCCCTATGGATTATGTTAGCTGTAAGTTTTTCATAAATGGCTTTCTTTATGCTGAGGAACTTTCTTTCTATACCTAAACTATAAAGTGTTTTTATCAAGAAAAGATGTTGAACTTTGTCACATGTTTTTTTCTGTATCAATTGAGATGATTATGTTTTCATCTTTCATTCTGTTAATGGCATGTCACAGTGATTGATTTGTACACATTAAACTAACCTTGCATACCAGGGATGAATCACACTTGGTTGTGATGTATATTTTTTTGATGTGTTGTTGAATTAGGTTTGCTAGTATTTTATTGAGGACTTTTATTAATATCAATGTTCATTAGAGATATTGGCTACAGTTTTCTTGTGGTGTCTTTGTCTGGCTTAGGTAAAAAGGTGATTCTATTCTTATAAGATGTGGTTGGAAGTATTCCTTCTACCTCTAGTTTTTTGGAAGAATTTGAAAAGCATTGGTAATAATGCTTTATTTATTGGTATAATACTACTGTGCAATATATGATGTGGGGACAGGTTCCTTCTCCGAGGGGCAGGTGGATGCAACTCTGCTACCAAGCTGAGGGGTGTGCATGTCAGGCATTTCCCAGTAGCTCAGGCCCAGGGGACAGTGATATAGCTGTCACTCTGGTTCTAGGGTCAGGGTGTAGCACTGGCATGGCTCTGGGGAAGAAGTGATATTCCAGAGGCCTGGGCTCTGGATAACAAGGCACAGTGGCAATTTGAGTCCTGGAACCAACGGGGCACAATGACAACCTGAGCACCACAAGAGAGGGTACTGTGTAGTGTTGACTCTGGACCCTGAAATGGTGGGACACAGCAGTGGCCTATGCTTAGCAAAGCGGAGTGCATCAGTACCAAGGACCCAAGAATATGGGGCCCAGCTGTGTCTTTGTCTCCAGGGGTCAGGGAGTAGTGCAATGATGGCTTCATTTCCCAGGGATGTAGAGAGCCTCATCAGCTCAGACTCCTTGGTCCAGATGCAAGGAGGTGAGGTGCTGTGGCACAGCTCAGCCAAGGCTCTTTTTCTCTGGGGAGCAGAGCACCATGTCAGCTCTGCTGATGGGAGATGCAGCTGCTCTGCTGGGCTAGGCTCCAGATCCCCGAGTGGCAGGATACCACATGGCTTTGGATGCCAGGGTTGCAGCTGCTTCCCCGGACCAAAGTTCCAATTCCAAGAAAGACAGGAAAGTGGGTTGTTTGAGGAGGCGTGGCTGCTCTGCCGGCATGGGTGTGGCTTCTTCACTGGACAGGAGTACCTTGTCCTCAGGGAGTCAGGTGCTGCATGGGCTTGAACAATAGGATCATGTCTGCTCTTCTTGGCGTAAGCCCCAATTCCTGGGCAATGGGGCACTAGGTTGGTTTAGGCACCAAGGGGGCGTGGCTGCTCTGGTGGCTCAGGTGAGGCTTCTTCACTAGGCAGGAGTGCCTGGTTCTCAGGGAGCAGGGCACCACATGGGCTCAGGTACTGGGGTTGCGCTGCTCTGCTGGGTCAAAGCTCTGATTCCCAGAGAGTGCTGGATGGGGCAGCTTCTCCCCTGGGCCTATGCTCTGAGCAGCCATGGGTGGAACACATTGGCAACTGGGACTGGGGAGATGGAGTACCTCCTAGGCAGGGGAAAGGGAGCCGTAGCAGTTCAGCTGGGGTGTGGTGCGTTTCTGTGTGTGAGTGTGAGTGTGGTGCAAGGACAGTGGTAGAGCCTCAGGGGTGAAGAGCTGCAGTGGCTACAGCCCCTGGAGGAGGGTGCACTCTATCGGTGACTCCAAGTACAAGACGGTGCAGCACAATAGCAGCATGGGCCACAGGGGGCGCGGCACAACGTGGGCTCCTTCTCTAGAGTAGTGCATCTATGTGAGCTCCAGGCAGCTCCCTAGCCAGGCTCAGAGCCTGTGAGGACTGCAGGATTTTCCAGTAACAAAGAGCACAGGTGTCCATGGTGGCGACGGGGGCTGCTGGGGGACTCCTGTTTTTCATTTCCCTGCAGGAAGAAATCCCTCCTGTTTCTGAGCTAATCCTGAATTGGGGCATGGGTGACTGAGTCAAGGTGTGTCCTCCCCTTCTCTGTGTGGCCATCCTGAGTTTATGTGCCCAACAGGGTTGTCACTACTCCCCTGCTGAGCTGCAGTGGCTCCTGTAGTTACTCTCGTCAAAATGTAGTTGTTTTTCGTTTGGGCATCTTTTGGGGGGGATGATAAGCATTGGGCACTTCAACTTGCACATCTTGCTGTTGTCTCAAAACTCTATCTTTCTATTATTCTATTTTCAACTTTACTGATTCCTTCTTATGACATAGGTATTCTGCTATTAAGCTCCTCCAGTGAGTGATTTTATTATGGTTATTGGGTTTTTTTTTTCATTTCCATAATTTTAATTTGGTTATTTATATTTTCCATTTCTTTAGTGAGATTTTCTATTTTTAATTTGTTGTGAGGATATTTGTAGTTGCTTGTCAAAGCACTTTTATGATGACTACTTAAAATCTTTGCCAAATAATTCTAACATTGTACTCAGCATTGTGTCTCTCTCCTGTTTTTTTTTTTTTTTTTTTTTTTTTATTCACGTTGTGATTTCCTGGCTCCTAGTATGACAGATGCTTTTTAATTTTATCTTGGACATTTTGGCTATTATTTTGGGAGACTTTGGATCCCAGTTAAGTCTCCTGTGTGAGCAGGAAGTCACCCTGTTTAAGTTTACCATGTAGAGAGTGACCTAATTTTCTGGTCTGCAGCTTTAATGACAACTTAATTTTCAGAGCCTTTGAGATGCTATTTTTATGTGTTTCGTTTGCCTAATGCCTTTGAGTCTTCCTAACCCCTGCTGGTGCCACCTGTGAGGACAGAAAGTGCTTCCCTGAGGCTGGGCTCCCCTGTTAGCTAGGCTCTGAAAGAACACTTGCCCTGGCCTCTTGCTGTCTGTGGGCTCTTGCATGGCCCCTGACTGTGCTTCCATCCTTCCTGGGCTGGTCAGTGTCTGGCGGGAGTTGATGGGGGTGGGGACTCCTGTTTCCAGGAGCAGAGAGCACTCCCTTGGCCTCTTGTTGGTGGGATTCCATGTCAATAGAGGGAGGAAGGGGCCTGCCTGGGCTGCTTTCTCTTGCTGATTTCGGGATCATGAGATGCCAATCCTGGATCTCCCTGTGCTGGTACAGGGGTTGGAGCAAGAATTGACAGATGTTGGTGCACCCAGTGCTGTTTCTCCCTCCCTGTAGTCCTTAGCCAGTCTGCTCTTCTCTTTCCACATCTCAGAGTCCTCTTACAGTTGCCTGCTGTGGTATTTTTTTTTAAGTCTATAGTTGTCCTTAAAGGGGGAGGAACCGGGAATAACAAGCCTACGCCCTCTTGTCCGGACTGGATGTCGAGGCTGTCTTTCCATAGCACGTGGTCTCGCTGCTCTCCACTGGACATTCTCCAGTTCATCCCCATCACTCTCAGGTAAAATCAGTCCTCTTTAGTCTGGCTTTATCAGTAGGACCCTGTGCTGCAAGTAACAGAAAACACAATTCAAACAGTAATTAATAAAGACTGTATTGGGTCTTATATCTGTAAAGGTCATTGTCTTTAGGGTAGGCTCCATGCGAGTCTTAAACCACAGGACCAGAATACATCACGAGGCTTTGCTTTTTCTGATTGGCTCTCCCAGTGTTTTCAAAATGGCTGCCACTTTTTGTGGGGACAGGTCATTCAGGTTCATGCATGTTCTGGTTCGTGGCCAAAGGCCAGAAAAATATCTTTACACTCCACCACATCCCATCCCCACACTCCAAGCAAAAAGTCCAAAAGTCCTAGGTTTCTTTCTGATCAGATAACTTTCTCCCTATCTGAACTCTCATGGTATGTGTATTTAGGGGTGGGGGGGGTAGTCAGGGAGCACTTCTTTTGACTGCTGTTCCTTAGGAGTGGGAAGGGTCCATCTTTCCAGAAGCAAGGAAAGAAAAATGGGGTTCTTGTTACTTAAAGAAAGGGGGAATGTGCCCATGGGGCAAAAAAACCTGCTAATTTCATGACAGTAGTTTACAAGTAATGTCCTCATCTCTACTCTGTTAGCTTTGTTGGTTTCAGCTCTCCCAGTGTAATCTTTTTGTACTCCAGAAACATGCAGAACTGCTTTAATATTTTTAGATATGTCATTTTTTTTTTCACCTTCAAGACTATGGTCATGCTACTCCCTTTGCTTGAAACACCCAAATCCACTCTCCTACCATGCTATGGTTTGAATGTGTCTCCCTCAAAATTCATGTGTTTGTCTTAATTCCCAGTCCAACAGTGTTGAGAGGTGGGACCTTTAACAGGTGATTAGGTCATCAGGGCTCTGGTCTCATGAATAGATTAATGCTGTTATCACGGGGAGTGAGTTGGTGATCACAGGAGTGGTTTCCTGCTTAAAGGATAAGTACAGCCCATTTCCCTCTCCCCTTCTCGTGTATGTTCTCTTGCCTTTCCACCTTCCACCATGGCATGATGCAGCAAGAAGACCTTCACCAGAAGCAAGCCCCTTGACTTTGGACTTTCCAGCCTCCAGAATTGTAAGCAATAAATCTCTCTTCTTTATAAATTACCCAGTCTTCGATATTCTGTTATAACAGCAAAGGACAGACTAAAATGGACGACTGGTACTGAAAAGTGGAGCTCTGTCTGTAACAAATAACTAAAAATGTGGAAGTCACTTTGGAACTGAGTAATAGGTAAAGGCTGGAAGAATTTGGAGGAGGAGACTAGAAGAAGCCTAGATTGCCATGACTGGAGCATTAAGGGCAATTCTGGTGAGGGCTCAGAGAAAGACAAGAGCTATACGGAGAGCCTACATATTCTTAGGGATTGCTTAAGGTTGTGATTAGAATGGGGGTCGAAATATGGACAGTAAAGGCCATTCTGATGAGGTCCCAGATGGAAATAAAGAATAAGATATTGAACACTGGAGTAAAGACCATCTTTGTTATACAGTTGCAAAGAACATAGAGGAATTATATCTGTGTCCTAGGACTTTGTAGAAGGCAGAATTTAAGAGGGATGAACTAGGATATCTGCCAGAAGAAATATCTAAGCAGCAAAGCATTGAAGGTGCAGCATGTCTTCTTTCGACAGCTTACAGTAAAATCAGAGAAGAGAGAAATAATTTAAATATAGAATTCATAATTAAAAGGGAAACAGAATGGAAAGATTTGGAAAACTCTCAGCCTGGCCAAATAAAGAATAAAAAAGCTTGTTCAGGAGAGGATATTAAGGATGTGACCAAGCAACTACTTGCTAAAGAGATTAATATGAATAGAAGGAAGCCAGGTTCTGTTTACCAAGACAATGGGAGAATGACCCTGAAGGCATTTCAGAGATTTTCAAGGCAAGCTAGAACCTTGAGGGCAAGGTTTTCAGAGAGGTGCCCAGTAGGACCTCAACAATCACTGCCCTCAGCAACCTCAAAACTCTGCTCCCAGAATTCCAGCGCAGTGCCCCTCAGCTGCCCCAACCACGGCTTAAGCAGGCCCAGGCGTGGCTCAACCCACTACCCTAGAAGGTACAAGACATACACCTTGACGGCATTCACATGGTGCTAATGCTACAGGTGCACAGAATGCAAGAGCTGTGGAACCAGGGCAACCTCCACCTAGATTTCAAAGCAGATTGTGGGCAGCCTGGGGGCACAGGTAGAGACTTCTCACAGGGTGGAGCCACTACAGAACCCCACACGGGCAATGCCCAGCAGAGTTGTAGGAGTGAGGCCACCACACAGTCCCCACTAGGGCAGTGCTTAGTGAAGCTGCAGGAGTGGGACACCCCCAGGGACCCCAGAACTGTAGAGCTACCAGTGTGCCACTCCAGCTGGAGGGAACTGCAGGCACAGAACTCTAACCCATTAGTGCTGCTGGCTGGACTGAGCCCAACAAACCCATAGGGGAAGGGCTGCCGGAGGACTTGCGGGCCTTCCCCAAGTGCCTAGGATGTGGGATAAGGAGTCAAAGAAGATTGTTCTCCAGTTTTAAGACCTAATGTGGTTGTTCCTGTTGGGTTTTGACTTACTTAGGGCCTGTTACTCCTCTCTTCTTGTCTGTTTCTCCCTTTTAGAATGGGAATGTCTGCCTGTCTTGCCATTGTGTTTTAGAAGCATGCAACTTGTTTGATTTCATAGGCTCACAGCTGGAGGAGAATTTGCCTTAGGATAAATCATACCTCGGGTATCACCCATATCTGATTTAGATGAGACCGCACTTTGGACTTTTTAGTTGCAGTGGAAAGAGTTACGACTTTGGAGCTATTGGGATAGAAGGAATGTATTTTGCATGTGAGGACATGAATGCTGTTGTTTGAATGGGTCCCCTGTAGTTCACGTGTTGGAAACTTAATCCCTAATGCAACAGTGAAGAGAAGTGGGATCTTTAAGAGGTGATGGGTCATGAGGGCTTTGCACTCATAATGGATTATCTGGTGGGGGTTCACTGTCAAGGGAGGGGCTTCCTGATAAAACAGGCGCACGCTCTCTCTCCCTCTCTCTCTCATATGTTCTCTTGCTCTTCCACTTCCCGCCTTGGGATGATGCAGCAAGAAGGCCCTTGCAATATGTGGGCCCTTTGACCTTGGACTTTCCAGCCTCCAGAACTGTAAAAAATACATTTTAGCTCTTTGTAAGTTACTTCATCTCAGATATTCTGTTATATCAGCACAAAACAGACTAAGATATTTAGCCATCTCTCCTCTAGACACACATGTACAAATATATTTCTTATATTTCTTACTCTTCTGTTCTTATTTCAGTACAAAGTCTGCAACTGTTCCTCACACTCAAAATAGGTGATGCCAAACTGATTTTTCAGCCTCCTTTACTTCTTTCACTATCGCACTTACTATACCATGTCTGCAGTGGCCTGTTGCCTTAGCTATGACCTCCCCTAAGTTGTCAGGAAGAATTGTGAATCATGCACCACTTTGTCCTCATCACTCTTGAGTAATCCATTTTAAAGGACTCTAGGTGAGCATATCATGCTATGAGTGTATAAAGAAGAGAGCAATTATAATGTCTCAGGAAACAGGGAGGAGGCTTTGTAAGAGCTGCACCTTGAGAAAGGAGTAGGAATTTTCCAGGACTTAGAAGTTTCAAAAGGGCATTTCAGGCAGTAGAAAGTTATTTCACGGCGACAGGCAAGTATAAGAGATATACCACCTGTTAAAATGAAACTGAACAGACTCCTCCGTCCCCATGGACATCATCCATCTGTGCCTTCAAATCCATGCTGAGGCTGCTTCTGCAGCCCTAAGAAATTGGTATTTTGCAGATCCCTGGAGTCCACATGGCATTGCCTGGCCTTATTTGTTACTGCTCTTTTTTCAGCATGTAGGAATGAAGAATGAGTGTCAGTAAATCGGAATGTCAAAATTGAATACAAATGTCAAGACCATTCCACATCACTGGTTGTTTTGAATTCTGAGCCCAACTTGTGCAGGTTACAAATCTGTGGAGAACCACTTGGGTGTGTCACCATTTTCTCATCAAAGATTACTCCAGGTGTAACAAACCTGGACCTAAGGATAATGGCCTTCTCATGCCACACCACCACAGACTAACTAGGCAAGCTGGAGAAACGAAGTTTAAAATTCCTTTGTGAGTTTTAAGAATATTTCCTATGAGAGGAGTTTAGAAAGTTGCTCAAACAAAAGCAGTTGTGCTATATACATTTTATTTTTTATTGTGGTGGTGTTTTCATTTAGATTGGAATTAGAGAATCTTGCATTGTTGTTATTGTTTACTTGATTGAGAATAAGAGAAACTCAGATTATTCAGTAGAGCAGAAGTTTTCAGTTTATTCTATCTTATGTCTTAGGTTGTGCTTTATGATCTTATGTTAGAAAATAGAATCACATAAAAGAAAGAAATTGCCAAAGCTTCCTTGATGCTTTGGTACCAAAAGAGAAAAAAAAAATAACTCTTTTGTTGGAGAGAAGGGAGAAAATAATATGTATTAAGGTCCTAGTTTGAACCAGTAACTTTAAGAGTGTGTGTTAGTTTGCTTAATCCCCACTAGAAGCATGCACGTGCTCCCAACACCTACCTTTATCAAATGTTAATAATTTACCGTATTTATTTCAGAAGAATTTTTAAGGGAATCAAGAATTGCAGTTATATCTGAAGCTACCTGCCGTCTCTTGTTATATTCCCCTCTCACTCTGTCAAGAAAACCATGATACTGTCTTTCATGATTATTATTCTCATACAGCTTTTAGGTGATTAATAACAAAGAGTACTATTTATACTTGTTCAAATTTAATTATTGCTGCCTCTATCATATACAATATTCTATATAAGGTTGTCCAATTGTGGGTGGGCTATCTGTTCTTTTCTCTTGCTATCTTTTATTCATGCCTACCATTATCACACACACTTAGTATAGCTTTGTTATGCACCTTAATATCAGGTAAGGCAAATCCCTTCCTCATCAGTATTATTATTGGCCTCTGCTCTCCCATCTATACATTTTTGTTAAATTTGACAAGTTTTTGAAAAGTCTTATTGGAATTTTCATTGGAATTGCATTAGAAGCATTAATTAGTTTAAGGGATATTGTTGTCTTCACAAAATTAGGTCCTTTTACTCATGAACCTATTATATTATTCTACTTAGGTTTTCATTTATGAATCTATATTGGTGTATATTTATCCACCTATACTTGTTCTCTATCATGATCTTGTACAACGTTTAAGTTTCTTTCTAACTACCTTAAAGACACCACTGCTATTGCAAATAGCATTTGTTTTCTATTACATGTTCCAATGGACTGTTTTAAGTATATAAAAATTTTTAAAGTCAATGTTATATCCATCATCCTAGCTGAAATTCTAGTATACTAGGTTAACTTTTCTTCTTATTAAAGGACTTTTCTTTTTTTATTTTTTTATTTTTTGTAAAAATCTAAGTGGTAAACTCTAATGGTCTCAAAACATGAAAAATTGCTTTTATTTTGTATTTGTCTGGAAAGATAGTTTATGTCCAATTCCAAGGATAATAGTTATTTTCTCTTAGTGCTTTAAAAATATTTTTCTACTATGTTCTGAAATCTAATATAACTGGGGATTACTGTGCTATCATTTTTATTTTATCTCATTTTTAGAAAATTATATTTTTGCTATTTTTCTGGGATAGCTTTTTGTAACAACTTTAATGACACTTAATTTAAATACTATGAAATTCATGTGATATATAAATTCAATATGTACAATTCAAGTGTTTTTAGTATATATTCAGGGTTATGCAACCATCACCACTATCTAATTTTGGAATATTTTCATCATTTCAAAGTAAATCCCATATCTATTAGCAGTCATTCCCTATGTCGTCATCCTTGTCTCCCTTGTTGCCACCCAACCCCTGGCAACCACTACTCTGTTTTCTATGTATGTGTATTTGCCCATTCTGGACATTTCATATAAATAAAACCATACTTTGTGACAAAAGACACTATTCTGTGCCTGGCTTCCTTCAATTAGAATAATGTTTTCAGGGTTCACCTATGTTGTAGCACATATTACTCTTTGCATTGCAAAATGATATACTATTATATGGCTGTACCACATATCGTTTATTTATTCATCCATTGATAAACATTTAGCTTGTTCACAATTTAGACTTTTATGGGTAATGCTGCAATGAACAGTCATGTACAAGGTGTTGTATGTTCATGTTTTTATTTCTTTCAAATATATATACCTAAGGGTAGAATATGGTAACTCCATGTATATCATTTTGAAGAACTGAAAACAATTTACATTTCCACCAAAAATGTGTCAGAATTCAAATTTCTCCATATCCTTACCAATACTTCTTATCTTCTGCTTTTTTTTTAATTTTAGTAGTTAAGATATGATATCTTTTTGTGGTTTTGATTTGCATTCTCATGATGTCTTATGATGTTGAGCATATTTTCATGTGTTTAATGGCAATTTGTGTATCTTCTACAGATAAATATCTATTCAAATCCTGTGTCCATTTTTTAAACTGAATTGTTTCCCTTTTTATTGTTGAGTTATAAGGGTTCTTTTATAATCTGTGTACAGTGTCTTATTCGATATATAACTGGCAAACATTTTCTCTCATTCTTTGCCTTCTTTTCACATTTTTAGAAGTTTATTTTGCTCGATATGAATACAACTACTCTAGTTCTATTTTGGCTTATTTTAGTATATTTTGGTATGGCATGGTATATTTTTTTCTTAAATTTTTTTCTTTTTACCTTAAATCTATTTGTATCTTTGAACGTAAAGTATGTCTCCTGCAGACAGAATAGAGTTGGATCATTTTTATTTTTAAGTCCATTCTGCTAAAATCTGCCTTTTATTGGAATGTTTAACACATTTGGATTTAACACAATTACTAATAAGGCAGAATTTACTTCTGCCTCTTTGCTATTTATTTTTATGTGTTGTGGGTCTTTCTTTATTCCGTTTTCTTCCAACATAACCCTCTTTAGTATTAAATAAATACACTTTAAGATACCATTTTAATTTTCTCTTTATTTAACTGTATATTTTTAAAATTACTTTTGTAGTGGTTGCCCTGTGGATTACAATAAACATTTTTACTTAAAAAATCTGGTGTGGATTAATAACAACTTCATTTCAATAGTATACAAAATCTTTGCTCATATATAGCTCTGTTTTCTCCTTCTCCTTTGCACTGTTATCGTTATTATATAGTGTATACAGTTATGGCTTTATGCATGATAATACCATCAATAAATGTTTATATTTATTACGTTATATAGTTGTCCTTTAAATTAGATAGGAGAGAAAAGGAGTTACAAATTATATTTTCTTTAATATTCATCTATGCAATTATCTTTATTGGTATTCTTTGTTTCTTCATGTGGATTTGGGGTACTGTCCAGTGTTCTTTCTGTTCCTGCAGTTCACCCTGAAGGACAAACACCCTTTAGTATTTCTGGTAGGGCAGGTCTACTATTGATAAATATTCCTCCCCACCAACCCGTCTCTCTCTTTCTCATAGAAGTACCTTAACTTCTCCCTTAGCTTTGAAGGATAGCTTTTCTAAATATAGAATTCTTGGTTGACTTTTTTCTCTTTCAACACCTTGAATATGTTTTCCCACCATATCCTGGCTTCTATGGTTTCTAATGAGATGTCTGCTGATAATCTTATTGGATCCCTTGTATGTAGTGGCTCATTTTTTTCCTGATATTTTCACAAATATCTCTTTGTATTTGTCTTTTGACAATTTGATCATGATTGGACTAGGTTAGGATATCCTTAGTTTATCTTATTTGGAGGTCATTGAGCTTCTTGGATGTGTAAATTAATGTTTTTGAAACAAAATTTGGGGACTGTTCAGCCATCATTTCTTCAAATATTCTCTGTCTTATTTTTCCTGTCCTATTCACTGGGACTTCTGTTATGCATATGTCAGTGTGATTGTTGCTGTCCGACAGGTTTCCAAGAGTCTGTTCATTTTTATTTATCTTTTTTGATATCCATTCCCCAAATTACATAACCTCAATTTATTTATCTTCAAATTAACTTTCTGTCTTTTGCCTGCTTAAATAGACTGTTGAATCCCTCTAGTGAATTGTTCATTTCCGTTATTATACATTTCAATGCCATATTTTCTACTTGATTGCTTTTTATAATTTCTACAATAATTGATAATTATTGATATTCATTGTTTTTAAGACATTGTTCCTATAACTTCATTTAGTTATTTAAATATGGCCTCCTGCAGTTTTTTTAAAACATATTTATGATCACTGACTTAGTCTTTTTCTGTTCAGTTCAGTATCTGGGCACCATTGGAAAGATTTCAGTTTACTGCTGTGCTCCCCTCCCCCCACCACATGGGCCTACTTTCGTGTTTCTTTGTGAAAAACAAACATATTTTTATTGAAAACTGAACATTTTAAGTAATATAACATGGCAACTCTTGAAATCAGGTTCATCCCCACCAGCGAAAAAGGTTTTTTGTTATTGATATTTATTGCTATTTTTTTGTTTTGTTGGTGACTTTCTTGGAACAATTATCTAAGGTCTTTTTTCCATTAATTTAGTGACCCGCTAATTTGTACAGAGATTTCCATAAATGCCTTCAACCCGTGGGTCTCCGGTCTCCTGTCCTTTGTCAAGTATCCACGTGTGTGCTGGGACGAACCTGCAGTGCCCCAGCAGTTTACAGCTCTGCAGTTGCCTTTCCTTCTTTCCATTTTGCGGGATTCAGTGTCAGCCAGAGGGGAGAGATTTGGCCCTTCTCACATCTTTCCTCCACTTGTGCACAGAATACGGTGAACCTGGTCACCTGGCCAGGAAGCATCTTGTTCTCATTATAGGTGTCTGACTCTCATCTCCCCAGGCCTGCAGCTAGCCAAGTGTTCAATGACAACTCCCCCCTACCTCCTGGGAAGGAGAATTAAACCTTAAGCCTTCTCAGGTACAGATATTAGTTAGAATAAAGTTATCTTGCAGTAACAAATGACCTCAATATCTCTGTGGCATAAAAACACTAACAAAGTTTTATTTCTCACTGATACTTAATGCCTGCTGTGGGCGCTGCGGCTGTATTTCATCATCACCTTCATTCTGAGACCAAGGCAGATGAGATTTTCCCTTTCTGGCTCAAAAGCATATGGGGAAACTTGTCACTGGCCCCTAAAGCTTCTTCCCCTAAAGGGAGTCATATCACTTTTGCTCACATTTCATTGGGTTGAACAAGTCATGAGGCAAAGCCTGACATTAATAGCACGATAAAGTATATCCTCTCCCCCCAAGGGTTAACATATTCCATTATGATAATACGATATGCCACATTCTCTTCTATTTATTTTTTACCTATGGTAGCTTAACTCTCAGCTACCACTTTTTGCCTTTGTTTCCCCAAATGGCCTGCACCATTGCTTCAGCTGTGGATGCCACTCTATGTTTCTATTCTGTATCCTTGTTTTGTTGATTTTAGCCTGGTTCTCTTTTTTGTTTTCTATTTTTCTCCTTTGTATACTATTGTTTTATGTTTGGAAATCATAATTCAATATACCACCTTATTCAGAAAGGCATCCATCATTGTTTTGGAAGGTGGAAAACAAATCAAATTCCACAAATCCCACTTTTAGATAGGGTTGTTTGATTTTTTTCTTGTTGATTTTCTTGAGTTCTATATAGATTCTATTTATCATCCCTTTGTCAGATGTGTAGCATGTGAATATTTTTTCCCCTAATGGGTGCGGTGCACACCGTCTGGGGGACGGGCAGGCTTGTAGCTCTGACTCGGGCGGGGCAAAGGCAATATATGTAACCTGAACAGCCCCATAATATTCTGAAATTTTAAAAAATGTAAAAAAAAAACAATCCATAAATTCATAATTAAATCTCCTCTCTCTCCCACAAATCACCTCTTGGAATCAGTGTTGGTTTCAGAATACGGAATTAACATCCTCTGTGTCTGGAATGACATGACATCTCTATATTTTCCAAGGCTTTGGTATTAATGGATCAGATAGAATTTTTATGTAACCAAAATATTATTCCTTGGCCTGAAATGTCTTCTAATTAGTAACTATAAACTGGTGCTTATTCAGCTGAGCTGTGCAATTTTTGGATTTTGGTTTAATGAAAGTCTAATCTGCTCATTTGTTTACTCTGTTCATTCCCTAAAGGCTTAGGCTTTTGTGACTGAATACAAGGCTTAATAGACAGAAGAAAGGATATTATGGCAGGCACTGCCATGCTTCCATATACCTTAAGAGCTGGACTTGGCTGCAGCCCAAACAGCTCTTAGGTGGAACCAACAAAGTTGCCTGCAAGCTTAGGCTTCCAACTGTCTCAAAATGCATCTTAGGCTCAGACAAGCACATTGCAGAGTGATATGCCGTGTTACCAGAGCGGATCAGTGGAGCTCAGCAAGCATCAATCTACCCGCTGCCCCTGCTCCTCCATCCACCTTTACATCCCTGCATACTTTCTTCTTCTACTGAATACGTCCCTTGTGTGGAATGGTGGCCGCTCTCTCTAGTGTAGCACTGGCACTGGACAAAAGGGCACTGACCTCTAACCTCTCTGCCCACCACAAGGTCATATCTCTTCAGGCAGCCCATCAGGTAGACAGACATTAATTTCTTCTCTGTGGTGGCACCAAGGAAGAGGGAATAAATAAAAATCATGTGAAAAAATTCGGGAGGTAAAATGCAGATCTCTCTGTAAGTTGAGTCCTATCTGCTGTAACTGACTCTCCAGTTCTGAGGATCTTCAAACAAATGCTTGGCGATAATGTGGTATCACAAAAGAGGAGGCATTCCTTATTTTTATTTTTTTTAGCTTTATTGAGGTATAATTAATTTTTTTAAATATTTCCCATTTAATGTGTACGTCTTGATGAGTTTGGATGTAGGCATACACCTGTGATACCATCACCCCAACCAAGGTACTAAACATATCCATCAAGAGCAGGTATGCTTGTGTATGTGCATATGTGCATGTGTGTGTATTTTGGAGCTAATCTCTTCATAAAAAAGCTTTATTCCTTTGAATTTTATTTTTTCAGATTATATTCTTTATTTAAACAGTTGCGTTTTTAATATCACCTCTCCTAATTCTTCCTCATGCTTTAAAAAAAAGTTAGTCTCTTGTCAAAAGACAAAATCATAACAAATTTAGTTATAGGTCTCATTGGCTTTTATTTGTGATTTATGAATCAAGGCAGCCTCCGTTTCTACAAAAGAAAATGACAATCTAGCTGGGCAATGGCAGAACAGTGGGTTTTGTAAGGTGGGAACTAGGAAACAGAACCTGATTGATTAACATTAGGTTACTTCAGGTTACTTTTTTGAAAAGGTGAAAGCAGAGGGGACTTCCTTATTAGGCTGACTCAGGTAGACTGGAACCTTCTGTTTTCAGGAAAAACTGGTCAGTTTCAGCATCTGTTAATATCTCCTTTAAAGTTTCAGTTTCAGTTTGATTTTTGGCATTTAGCGTGAGTGGCTCCATTTTGGTTTGGCCTGGTCTTTTGGGGCCTTGTGCAGAGCTCACTCCAAAACAATGGCCTCCTATAATTTTGTTTAGCAATTCTAAAAGAAGGTCTTTTCTCCAATTCTGTTTCTCTCTCCAGCCTCCTCTCTCTCTGTTCCTTACCATAGATCCATGGTTACTTGTGTATATTCTTAAAGGCCAGATAAAGAATACTGTCCACTGAAGTCTGGCCATTGTCTCTACAACTGTAATGAAACTTGTAAGACAGACCTATGAGCTTGTCAAACGGGGTTATAGATGCACTTTGAGGCTCATGTGAGATCACAGACATAGTGCATCCTCCTGAAGTATCAATTTCACTCAATTGTAAGGCATTGAAGACATTATTTTCTCATTAAAATAAACACAAATGAGTATAGAGTATAATGCAAAATATTCATGAATGTAATACTGACATAAGAGCCTCAAAGCTCAGGAGTACCTCCAGATTGCCAGTCAGCTCCTATCTGAAGCCTGTCAGATTCACTGCAGAGCAGCAGACAAACTATTTCATGGGCAAGGGCAAGGGCTCTGCAGCGAGGTCTGAAATGCTGCAGCAATCTGGACTCCGTGGACCCGCAAAACCAATCAAATGAAACGTCCCTCCAGGGCAAAGACCCACACCAATGAGAAACCTTTGGAAGAAAACCCGGGTTTATCAAATGGCTACAATAGAAGCAAAGAAAAGGAAATAGTTTAAAAAAAAATTAAAAAAGAGGAGGGAACAACAAAAGCAGCATTGCCACAGTGAATATGTTTTCTCATTTATTATTTTGCAAAAATGACAGGAGAGGGAGCTCTAGAGCCATAACGCTAGTAAAACTAGCTGACTTTTCCTCCTTCCTAAAAGTACAGGGAAAGTCCAAAGAAGAAAGAAGGAGATAGAAGAAGTGGAAGAAGAAAGGGAGGTGGGGGGGAGGAGGAGGAGGAGGAGAGGTGAGGAAGAGTAGGAAAACAGGAAAATAGATCTTGTTCAATTCCATACAAAGTTATTACAAGTTCTTACAAGGTAAAGAATAAAAGCAGAATGATGCCGACAAGGAAAGTATGCCATAAAGCTGGTCCCAAAACAAATGAAAACTATAACTAATAATTTCTTTACATAGCTGAAATAAATTAAAAAGCTCTGAAATTAAGAATTAGAAAAACTCTGAAAAGAGGCAATTAAAAAAATTAAGACCTAAAAGGAGAAGTAAGAGGACAAATCCAGGAAAGAAAACAAACTTTTTAGAAAATCAGCCCTCATTTTCATTCCATTACATTTCACACTGTTATTCTGGAATTTCCTCCTCCTAATTCTCCTCCAGCTATGCTTTCCTGCTCGAATTCAGGCTTCTCTTCATGTTGCCACAGAAATGGGACATTTCCTACCGCTTTCCCTTGGCCACATCTTTCAGTTGACTCCACCCAGTGGCTGTGGCAACTTCTAAACCTTAAAAAAAACTTACATGAGGCTGCATTCCAAAGGTGCTGCACAGGGTCTTATTCTGTTTCCCAGGGTAGAGTGCAGTGGCATCATCATAGCTCACTCCTGGGCTCAAGTGATCCTCCTGCCTCAGCCTCCTGAGTAGCAGGTACTATAGGCACATGCCACCACGCCAGGCTAAATTTTTTTCCATTTTTAGTAGAGATGGGTCTTGCTACGTTACTCAGGCTGGTCTCCAACTCTGCCTCAGCCTCCCAAAGATTACAGGCATGAGCCACCACACCTGACCTGTCCTGTTCATTTAATCAAATTTTCTTGTTTGCTCATTTCTGCCTCCAAAGTGTCTCTCAAATCTGCTCCCCACCTGAACTCCCCACACCACTCTCCAGCCCCATGCCTCACTCTGACATGGCCTCTTGCAGTAACTTCTTTGCCTTTTCTGACTTCATTCTGTCTCCTCAGCAAGCCCTGCTGTGCAGCCTGGCCACAATTGCTAAGTTGGGACTTGTCCTCCAGGGGGGGCCATTCATGTCAACAACAGTGTGAATGTTGCCACCTGAAGTCTTATCTCTGTCCTAGCTCTCTGCCTTCCCTAGGGCAATAGATTCTCCAGCTGGTTTTAGTCTCAGGGCAATCAAAGGAATTAAGTTTTAAACAACACAAGTCAAAAGAATTCACAATTTAGTAGCTAGTAAAATAATCATGACTACATTAAAATGTCTCCAAATGGTGCTAAAATGGTTCAAAATGTCACCCTCTAGAAGTGTGTTGCTATTTACGGTTTTTTCAATACTCTTTTATATACATGAGGCAATATCTTTAAGAACCTGCTTGAAAAAATGTGCAACACCATTTTCCTCTTACTCACAGCACATTGTACCCTCGTATCCCTAACATCACGGGAACCGGTCAGCTCAGTGCTGGCCAGTATACATGGTAAGTTGTAGCTTTGGGTAAACGAAACAATGCTTCACGCCCCCTCTGTACCAATGCAGAAAAGAGAGAAAAATATTTAATTTTGAGAAAGCACTATCAGATTGACATATATATATATATATGGTGGCACAAAAGAGACTATAAACTCTCGACAGAAATTCACACAAATATATACGGTAGTTAAAGAAAGAACAATGAAAACTCCTCTTACCTCCCTGAGAGCTAAATGGATGCACCTGTTACTGTTTGCTGTATACTTGTGAGGGACCACTGAGCTAATTTGCAGGTTTACAGTTCCAAGGGGTAAAAGGCCAGAAAACTTGAACTTTAAAACCCAAAGGGCTGTCCTGTTTTGGAGCTTATTATGTTTTCAAAAATACATCTTAAAGGAGGGGAAGGTGAGTAAGTAGCCACTTCCCTCCTCAAAGAAAATTTCACCATTTATTTTTATGATGGTAACTAGAATCACTTGTAGCAACAACAATAAAACACAGATTTGTTAGAAACTAGAAACACAATCACAAAGAGTTCTTAGAATTTCCACATGATTCATTGTACCATGTACACTGACAGTCACTGGCCTACAGAGATATGGTCAATTTTTTTTTTTTTTTGCATAGTATCTGATTTTATTTATATGACATTCTGAGAAAGACAACATTATCGGAACAGAAACCAGCAAAGAGTTGCCAGGGACCAGGGTGGTGGTAAGGTGACTACAATGTGGCATGAGAAAATTTCGGGGAGTAATCCATTAATGACTGTACACATTTATTAATGCTCACAGATCTGTGCACTAACAAAAGGTCAATTTTTCTGTAGCTTTTAATTTAAAAAGTGTAAAAACTCAAATGAGGCAAAAAATAATAAAAATAATACTTAGGCATATTTTTGCCATAAGATCCTAAAATTCCACTCCTAGGTATTTACCCATGATGTATAAAAATATATGTCCCAAAACACTATTATAATAATAGTCATAGCAGTTTTACTCAAACTAGCAAAATGTAGAAACAACTCTGATGTCCATCTATAGGGGAACATAAACTGGTATATTCATACAATGAATACTATCAGAAAAATGTCAATATATAAACTAAACTGATAGATGGCACAAAATGGATGACTCTCACAGACATGCTGAGAGAAAGAATCAGGATCTAAAACAATGATTCCATTTATGCAAATGGATCACTCTATGATTTCATTTATATAAAGTTCTAGAACAGGCAAAAATAAACCATTGTTAAGAAGATCAGAAAAGAGGTTGCCTGTGTGGGTGAGGGAGGAGCTACCGAGAAGGTGTGTGCAGGAAATTTCCAGGGTGTTGAAAATGTTCTATATCTTGATAGAGTTACGCATTCCCTGGGTGTGTGCATTTGTCAAAACTTTATGCTCTACCTTTAAAATGTGTACATTTTAATTGTAAGCAAACACTAATAATTTTTAAGTGTGGAATTTAAGGTCTTTTATAATCTGGCACCAACTTCATTTTTAGTCACATTTCCTGCTGCTGCACCCTTACCTCGTACCCCTCGGGGTTTAGAGAAGGACTGGCTGGGCCGGAGTCCTCTGGAATGCAGGGAGCAGTGGGCCACACAGAGGCTGTACAGGTGACTGGGGGAGGCCCAAGGATTGTATTAATAGGATAATTTGATGTCAGCCATCATTCAGGTAGGGTAATTATATGATATAGAAGAGCATTACACAGCGTGGAGACAGGCAGTCTGCCAATAATTTATCAGGTACCTGCTGCTTGCCAGGGAATAGGTCAGTTCCAAGAACAGAGTTAATCAGCATCAGGAAGTTCTAACAGAAGATGCTGAGACTTAATTGGTGGGGCTGTATTTCTTGAGAAGAGTTCTGGTGTCTAGAAAGTAAGGGTGGTAAAGACACTGGGTCTCATGTAAGAGAAACCCTTCTGAAACCTGGCATGCCACGTGGGAGATAGTCTTCTGAGAAACGCAGCAGAGCCTGGGGACACTTATTGACAATACTGATGGGTGATTCACGCACCAGACCCGCAGTGGACTCTAGGGTTTCTAGGTCTCTAGGGTTCCTTCTAATCCAAGAAGCCAAGTGAGATATGGTAGCAGACGGTGTCTCCATGCAGGGTACTGGGCTAAGAGGACAGTGAAAGGGGCAGAGAAACTTTGGTTGTAACAAAGGGCAAGAACCAGGTTAATTATTATAACTTAACTATTTTTATTTATAGACAGGAAAGGGAAGCATACTCGACCACTAACTTTGACCTGGCTTGACGTTTAAACATCCCAATAATGAATACCATTCATTCATGCAGCAAATATTGAACTTTGTTTTATGATAATTCACTGCTGGATTTTGTGGGGAATGAGAGTACACATATTGCATGGTGAGAGCACTTCCTGGCATTTAGTAGGTGCTCAATTAATGTCAGTACTCTTTCTGTTGATGATGACAAAAATGATGAAAATGGCATACATGTTGCTAATAAAGTCTATTTTCTGTATCATGATGTTTTAAAGTTATAGGAGATTAACAACCAGACCATAAAGCACCAAATAAGATATTACTATCTAAAGCGACAGATCAAACAGTCTTAAATGCTAGTTAAGGAGAGGTTTTTAAATGTGACTAGACATTGCCTGGTTTGAATTTTCACATCACTTAAGGGTGACCTGAAGCAGAGTTCAAAACCTTAGGCTTGATGTGGCAGGGGAACTGGGGGCATAGTGGGGCTGGAAAGGATATTATCTGAGGGATCCTAAGAGTGTGCTTTACGAAGGGGAAGAGATTTGGGGGAGCTAGAAGGTGGGAAAGACTTGAATAGATCTTTATGAAATAGCAGAAGCAAGGATATGACGATAAATGGGCATTATGTTCAGAGGGAGAAATAGTGGAATAGGATACAGTGAACACAACAAAGGTATTTGCACAGACTGAGCTTTGGGATACAGAGCATATGCTGTAACATTGCCATTATGCAGAAACTAGTGTGCTCCAATAGAGGAAAGTTGCTCTTCAAAGATGTGGTCACTGTCTGTATCCACATATTTTAAACCACTTAAATGTGTCAGTCCAACCACCACGTTTGATCACGGAATTTGGAGAAATTTATGCATGGTGCTGGGATCAGTATGCATTGGGGATTAGAGCATAGGGCTGAAATAGATATGAAAACTTACAGCTGCAGTGGTGACTCCATCAGCTTCCTTAGATGCTGGCAAGATAGTATTAGAAAACTATCTTTGTTTTTTTGTGTGTGCCTTCAAAAAAGAAGCTGACACATTCCAGATGGAATGTGTCATTAAGGCCATTAGCAGATTGCCAAGCCCTCCAACAATGAATTATAGCCGTCAAACTGTGACATTATAGAAGTGAGGGTTAATCATTGTGTCACTGGTATCCACAGAGTTCATAATTTTAGACTTGGTGCAAATGGAAAATTGTAATCTTCAACTGCCTTTTGCCAGGCTACTGAGCGTCAGCACAGAGTCCAATATGACAGATAGGTTACTGATGAAAAGCTTATTTACCTGGGGCAAATGGGGCTTATCTTTTAAGACACTGTTTGAAGAATGCACAGAATTTCTTGGGAGAGGAATATTCTGGAGGATGGATATGCTCACATGCCCTGTGGCATTTGTTTTCTCCATGTAATGTCTGTGTGATGTGATGGCAAGTTCAGATTATCTGTTCCAATAGACACATTCAATTTAACACTCAATATGATTCATTGTTACCCCATGCTTTGCTTTCTTTGAATTCCTTTAAGTTGCCAAAGTCTCTTGTATGTAAGCTGCTTTGATCGGTTTTCATTTTAAGAATATGAGGAAAGCATCTCTTACCAAAAATTTAGGGAAATTCCACCATTAGATATACGTTTACTTTTTCAATTAGCAATAACAATAGCATGTTAGTGGTAACGATGCTCTGTGTAAAAGAATGGCTGAATCCACTAGAGGTACTTGCTGTGAATTTTTTTAAGCAAATTCCGTTTGCTCTATATCTTATTGAGATCAGATATATTTAAAGAATGTTTGATTAGGTGTTAGGAAAGTGGGTGAGAAGAGAGATCACTCACAACAGACAGAGGAGGCCTTGGTTTGTTGCCACAAACGAGTAACATCTTGGATAAACATAAATATCTGGAAGTCAGTAACTGGGTATGCAGTAGCAGAAAATGGATGTGCAAAAGGGTTTGAAAATATTTCATACTTTATAATAAATCAGCTTGATGCTACTCTACATGATCTATGAAAACAAATATGCTGTTCAAGGTGATCGAATTGGTAAACCCAGATGTAATAGGCTAAATGTTAAAAATTTAAAATTGCAGCAACTGCTCAGAATCTTGCATATACTTGTCAATTTATGGTACTTACAAATCAGACATGTTGATTCCAAGACAGAAGCATATATCTGTGAAATCCTGAGTATGTAAAACATCAGAGTTAACGTAGGAGAGATGGACCATCCAAGGGGCAGTATTTTCCAACAGGCTCTCTATTTTGTGATTGTGTGGAATCCTCACAGCAATCCTCTAAGCTAACACAAAGATCTGTTTTATGGTATAGGAAGCCATGGTTTAAAGAATATCCTAGAAACTGTTTGAGGCCATGGGAATCTTATGTGGGGAGTCTGGGATTCAAACAGAGCTCTGTGAGGACCGAAACCGCTACACTTCCTCTAAATGGCTTCAGCCTCCATTAAAGGTACCTGTGTTGGATGGATGCAGAGCAATCTGGGAATTTTGTTGTTGTGTGACAGGGAAATCAGAGAGAACTTGAGATGTGGATGCGGGGCTGGTTTAGAACTTTATTTTGGAAACGTATAGTCAATATCCTAGTATATTGCCTTAAATGTTTCTGCACTTACTTGCGTGGGACTCTAAATGCCAGGATAGATAGGGAAATCTGGTTACCCATCCACCTCCTGATAAATCAGTGAAGACAACTGCATCAACAGAGTATGCTTATTCCATCTTTGCTGAAGGGCACATTTTTTAAATCAAATGTTAGTTCAATAATGTGTGTAAATCTCAGAAATCTTGTTATTTGTAATTATCATTATTCACATTAAAGCGTTTCTTTTTCTTCCTTTCTTTTTATTTTTGCACATTTATGAGAGAATCAGAATCTTTGACACCACTTGAAAAATACTGAGGATGAACCCCCGAGGGGTGCTGATGGGGGCTCTGGAGTTACTTTGGTGTGGAGGAAAGAATGTGGGCTTTCAAGTCAGACTCACCTGTGCTGAAGCTTAAATACTCACTAGTTGTGTGACCATGGACATGGACGTGCCCTATAAACTGTCTGCACTTTCATTTCTTGAGCTATAAAATGGAGGCAACAGTACCTTCTCCCAGGGTTGTGGTGAGAATTAAATGAGATAATGGATACAAAAGCATTTAGTTCAGTAATTTGAACATACTGTAGTCCGCCCTTATCCATGGTTTTGTTTTCCATGGTTTTAGTTACCCACAGTCAACCACAGTCCAAAAATATTAAATGGAAAGTTCCAGACATAAACAATCCATAAGTTTTAAATCACATACTGTTCTGTAGCATGAAAGGAAATCTCTCACCATGCTGCTCCTTCCCCTCGTCCAGCATCTCCACGCTGCCCACGCCCCACCTGCCAGCTAGCCGCTCAGTGGCCCTCCCGGCTATCCGACCCACAGTATCTCAGTGCTTGTGTTCAAGAAACCCTTTCTGACTTAACAATGGTCCCCAAATGCAAGAGTAGTGATGCTGGCAGTTCAGATCTGCTGAAGAGAAACTGTAAAGTGCTTCCTTTAAGCAAAAAGTTGAAAGTTCTTGAATTAATGAGGAAAGAAAAAAAATCATATGCTGAAGTTGCCAAGATCTATGATAAGAATGAATCTTCTATCTGTGAAATTGTGAAGAAGGCACAAGAAATTTGTGCTAGTTTTGCTGCCGCACCTCAGATTGCAAAAGTTACAGCCATGGTGTGTGATAAGTGCCTGGTTAAGTTAGAAAAGCCATTAAATTTGTGAGTGGAAGACATGAACAGAAACGTGTTCCAATGTGACAGGCATCAGGTTCGGTACTATCTGCAGTTGCAGGCATCCACTGGAGGTCTTGGAACATATCCCCAGCTAATAAGAGGGAACTACTGTAGTAAGTGCATAGTAAATGCTGGCTACAAAATCGCTGCCATTATTGTTGCTACAATCACACATGGAGAAGTCATTTACCCTCTCCAAGCCTCAGATTCCAGTCTTTTAAAGTGAGGCATAAATGAGAAAGCAAAAGCGAAGCATTTGCCACAACACGAAGCCTTCATAAATGCGAATGACTCTTCTCCATTCATTTTCATCTGGACACCCCTGTGTTGCCAGTTAACTGCCCTTGTCTAGGCTTGGGAATGCAGGCAGTCAAAAATAATGCTCTTCCCAGAGCCTCAGCATTTCAGCATGGTCTGTCAGTGTTCTGGGAAGGACACATTTCCAAATTTACCTTCTCAGACCAGAGGACTTATCCAGTGTGGAAACTTTGACGGACCCTTCATCTAACTAGATATCAATTAGCTTCCTGCTATGGGAAGTGTGTGCTGCCTTATTGGGGTTAGAGCACCCCCAAGTATATCGAAGTCAGTCATGTAACTTTCATCAGCTTCTCATGGAACTCACTGTTTTGACTTGGTCATTGCTATTCACAGTGTAGTATGCACTCAAGCCCCCTAGTGATCTTGTGAAATGAAGCTTCAGTTTCCGGAGGTCGGGACTGAAGCTGGAGATTCTGAATTTCTAAGGTCACGGATGAGGGTGACGCAGCAAGACCACACTTTCAGTGGTTAAGTCTCGGGGTTCTTGCTAACGTGTGGTTAGTTAGTGAGCCCACACCTTATTTTAGACCGTAGCTTTGACCAGCAGATAGCATCAGACATTCCTTTCAAGTCCTATATCTTCCACTCTCAGCTCTTGTCTTGTTTTTTCAGCACTCCTCCCTTTAAATGTGAATGCACTTAAAGTAAAAACGCTGCTCCTCAAATAAGTCCTTTTGATCTTGTCTCTACTACTTTTGTCTGTCTGTGTTTGGGGTTTTATTTTTCTTTTTAGTGTTCTTCCCCCGTTGTCAGCCTTGCAAACCCCTACTCATCCTTCCAGATCCAGTTCACATCTCGCTTTCTCTGTTCAGGTTCCCCGGCTCGCTCCGCCAGACACGGCTCGGTCCTTCCGTCACTGCGCGCTCCTGGCGCATTGCACACACACAAGCTCAGCAATTATGCTTTTGTTCGGTAATTTTTTTCTCTATTTTATACTCTTGACTCTACAAGGGAATTTCAGCTTCACTTCCCATTATCTGATGTTGTTTTGGCAGACGCTAGACACTCAAAAGCAACCAGGAAGCTGCAGGTGTACAGCAGAACAAGACCTTCTGTTGGAGGCAGATTTGACTTCTTGGATTTGACTTCTTGCCTCCTACCCCACTCCCACCTTGATCGATCTAAAGTTAAACAAGTGGTTTAGCTTCACTTGACTTCTGTTTATTTACCTATAAAAATTAAAATTTTCACCTTTCTTTATAAGACTTCTATGAGGATTAAACAAGATAACGTCTGTGTCTCCTTTAGCCCCAGTGCCTG
The DNA here is from genome assembly GCF_020740605.2 of Lemur catta. Classification (NCBI taxonomy): domain Eukaryota; kingdom Metazoa; phylum Chordata; class Mammalia; order Primates; family Lemuridae; genus Lemur; species Lemur catta. The sequence goes on along the minus strand of NC_059141.1, from coordinate 60,641,394 downwards.
AGAGAGTAGTCGATAAATGTTAATATTGGGTTTTTTAATATTAATGTTATTATTGAGTTGTGACAATTACCTCAAATAACATAAATGTTAGAATGCAATCCTCCCTTTTCTACGTTAGAATGACTGAATTAATGTTCTATTTCTTTTATTATGGGATCACAGCATACAATTTTGTTATAGAATTATTAAATTTTCATAGAATCACGACCATCTAAATAAATAAAAGTGACATGTACGAATGCTTTTCACATGTTAAGGCCTTTAAATACGTTTTTGAACTTACTCCCTTTGACCAACACTCTGTACATTTAAACAACATTACAACTGAGAGTATTTGACATTCCCGAGGTCAACCATTTACTATCATACTTAATTTGCAAATCGGGACACATATTTTGCTGTGCCTGGTGTTCTTTTTCACTGCTGTTATTAATATCATGCCAAAATCCCCTCTGATCTGTCTGGCCCGGGAGTTGCCTGAGATGTTCTGCCCTCCTTGTGTCTCACTCTTTGCAGTAGAGATAAATGGATTAAGAACACCAAATAAGAGAAGCTCGCCAAGTGGAGAAGACAATCACTTTCCATGGAGTTGCCTGCATTGATTGCAATTTGAATGCATGAAGACTTCTATCCCGGGAGTGTGAAAAAGGAATCATTGATAAAATACCCAGGAAGTCCCTTGAAGAAACTAATTAATGGCATTATTAGCTTAAGCGCAGCAAAGATTATCGAAAAGTTTCCTGTTACTCAAAATACTTTGGAAAGTAAATTATGATTACCTTGGATACTGTGCTTTAATGAATCTTCCATTGATTTCCTGTATGTTTACAGAGAAGTTTTAGGCTTTATTTTCAACAATTTACCCAGCACTTGGAGGAGAGAGCTCTGTCAGCACTGGAAAGGGGAAGTATTGTTTTCTGCTGTTGGATGTCATCAAGCAAGAACCAAAAACTGAAACTAAGGAAAGAAATACCAGAGCGTGTTCTGTCTGTCTCTTGCTCTCTCTCCCCTTCTCTCTCCTCTCTCCCATGCCCTCCTTGTTTTCTGCCCTGTCTCCTCCTCCATCCTTCCCTTCCTCCCTCCCCTCCTCCTCCTTTCCTTCCTTCCTACTTCCCTCTTTTCCTTCCTTCCCTCTTTCCTTCCCTCCTTCCTTCCTTCCTTCCTCTTTACCCCTCCTACCCCTACCCCTCCATCCTCTCCTTCTCATTTTTCTTCTTTTTTAAATTTAAAGGATGGAAAAGATCTCTAGCTTAGTGTTCTCATTGTCCCCAAGAACTCTAAATTTCAGTGAAGCAATCTTTATTTGGAGATAGACTCCCACCTATGTAAAAACAAAATTTACTAATTGTGTGACTTGGGGCAAGTCCTTTCAAACCTGGACCTCAGTTTCCTCATTACAGACTAGAAGTCACACCTTTGCCTTAGCTCAGTGCTGTGAAATCCAGGAAACCCAGTGGCATTCTCAAAAACACTGTCACAAAGAACATTTTTGTGATCTTCAGAAGCCTAGAGATATTTTTCTATTTTTAGATGTATATAGAGAAAGGTGCATAAAAACATGTGCATATTTTTAATGAAAAAGTATGAAGAACAAAGGTCAAGAACATCGACCGCACCACAGGCCGTACTCCTATCCCCGCCACACCTAGGCATCCTCTATTGTGTTGCCTTCCCCTGACTATGGAGGTAACTGCTCTCCTGAATGTTGTGATAGCTATTCCCTTCCTTGCTCTATTTTCTATCTATCTAATCATCTATTTTTTTTTACCTACTACTTGTGCATTACTAAACAGTTTAGTTAAGTTTCCAGTTGCCCCTACCCTCTCTCTCTCTTTTAAAGTTATATGTATGAAATCATACCCTACACATTCTTCTGGTTTTATGAAACATTAGGTTTTGAGACTCATTCATATTTTAGCTTGTCACTGGAGTTATTTTTCCCATGTAGAGTTCTGTTGTAAAACATATATCACAAGTTATTTATTTGCGCTGTAGTTTGGACGTTGAAGTTGTTTGGCTGTGATGAACAATTCTGTGAAAGGCCCTATATATGTGTCCTGCCACTCATGCAGAGCTTCTCTAGAATACACATCTAGAAATGAATTGGCTGAATTAAAGGGGAATGTGTGTGGTTGGTGTGTTAGGCAATGCCGCAATTCTGACCTAAGTGGTCACGGCAGTTGACATTTCAATCTCTATATATCCTTAACAACAGATAGTATTTTGGGCTTTTCAATTCTGCCACTTGGCTGCATACATAAATGTATCTTCTTTTGGATTTAATTTACATTCCCCTCACTATATTTTCTTACGTGTTAATGGCCATTTGGATTTCGTGGTTTTGGGAATGTCTCTTCAAATCTTTTGACATTTTGCTTTCTGGTTGCCAGCCTTTTCCTTATTGATTTATAATGCTTTATATGTTTGAAAGATTTTTCCCATGTGTGTGTGTTGGAAATGTCTTCCCAATCTGTGATTTATGCTTTCACTTGGTCTATAATGCTTTTTGATAAATGGGATTATGTATTTTAATATAAGTTTTCCCTATTTTTTCTTTATTTGGGGGGCTTTTTTATATCTTGTATAAGAAATCTCTCCCATGAATTTCTGAAAATATATTCCTTTATTATGTTCAAAATTTAATAGCTTCGCCTTTCATAGTTAGATCTTTAACCCACCTTGAATTGAATTTTCTAGTTGAACAAGTTGTATCATTCATGTCCAATTAAGAGACAAAGATCTCACCAGGTTTTTTTGGAAATAATTTAATATAAAGGTCTGTTAACAAGATGTAAAATTAGGTAAGTGTAAAGGCAAAACAACCTTGAATTATCACAGAGGTAGGTACTATAGAAAGCAACTATTATATGTTTGTCTCACTGTATAGCTGGGGAAATAAAGAGAGAGATGGACATTATTAACATTTATTAGCTTGGAGAAGGGGACCCGTGCTCTGAAACATGGCCTCTGAAGCAGAGGCCTTGCTCACCTGGTCGTCCGGTGTCTCTGAGCTGAGAGGAGGAGCACTGGCCAGCTGGGGCCACGTCTGAGGGTGTGATGAGGTTCTGCCAGTGGTGGGAAAACTACAGACTGCATTCAGTGGTTGCCATGGAGAGGAGCTGCCTCTGCCAAGGTGACACTTACAGGGACTCACAGGAACAAAAAGCAGGCTGGAAGCCAGCAAGAAGCCACCATTTTGAGCTTCTGTAGCCTCCTGTCTCCTCATTTTAGTGAAGCCACCTTGCACGACGAGATCCCCCAGACGTGGCCCAGAAAACATCTCCAGGTGAAAAGCATATCACACGAGCCAATCAGAGGGCTCACCTTGTCGGATTCTCCTCATCTCTCCCCTTGTCAGTGATCACAGTTTTACACTGCTGATATTCCAGTGTCAGAAAACGGTTGTGTTCTAGTTGCGTACAGCGGGGAAGGTAGTTCAAGTCTGAGTTAATCTGACTTGGCGCAAAGCAAAGTGGCTTGATTGTGTCTTTGTTTCTATTCAGCTTTTACATCTCTAGGGGTTTGTAAATTTCACATTTAAAAAATTCTTTTAGTGGAGCAATTTCCTGACTTATATTTTGTCATATTTTATCTTATTTTTAACTGAAGCTCAATGTTTATAGTTTGCTTTAATGAGATTTTGCTTGCAGCATGCTCTTTCATTTGTTTGTTTGTACAGATATATCTTTATTTGCTCATTCTTAAAAGACAATTTCAATGGATATAGCTTTCTAGCCAGTGAAAAAAGCCAAGGAATTTTATTTTCTCTTCTTCAGTGTGGTAAAGATATTCTATTCTTTTCTGCCTTCCATTATACATCTTGTATGAATTTCTTTATTTCTTACCTAGAATTTTTTGGCTTCCTGAATCCGCAATTATTTTGTCATTTCTGGAATTTCTCATCCATTATGTCTTCAACTATTACCGCTATTTTATTCTTCTTCACCTCTCTTTTGAGGACTTTGAATTCATGTTAGGTTTTCTCTTTCATGTCTCTTACCTGTCTTTTGTTCATTTTTCCCATGTTATTTTATCTCTGCTACATTCTAGAAAAATCCTATTATTTATTCCCAGTTTACTATGTATCTCTTTAGCTATTTCTAATTTGGTATAAATTCTATCCAATTTTTAATCATTTTTTTTTCCACTCAGGAAATTATCTTTTTTTCCAAATCCACTAGGTCATATTTTATCATTATAGCGGTGAGAGGAAACTTGCCCTTTCCCCTGAACGTTTGCTGAAAGATCAACTCACAATTAAGGCAGATGAATAAAAGAAAGGTTTATTTACTGTGCACATGGGGAGAATCACAGAGTGATGACTCAATATCCCCCATGGGACCCAGATATTTAGGAGAGGGAGGATATGAAGAGTACAGGTAATTCTGTTTAGGGAGAACAAATGGTGCCGGGGAGAATAAATGGATGGGGAACAGACTGACTTATAAAAGCTTCTCTTAGCAAATTAAATTTACCTGAGCAAATTAAATTAACCTGAGAAACAGGTATTATATTTAAATGATTTGGGCCAGGTCTGGTTGCATGGTTGATCCTCCTTCCTGCAATATATTGAGGTAACAGGGAGAGGAAGGGAAGTCCATTGCTTTTTGGTTTATGCAGAGAGAGGGCAAGCCTCTTCCAAGGGCCTGTTAATCTGTAAGAGCCTCTAATTCAAAATATTCATTATATTCAAATGCATTATATTTGAATATATAAATATTCATAATAGTCGTATTTTGGGATGAAATTTCCTAAGCTCCTTCATCATGCTGTGTCACACACAGATATTTTCTAGCTTGACTTTTCTTCCTTAAAACATATAGCAAGAGGCATTAACAATCATGTCTGATATAGGAAAAATATCTATTTTTGGCTGTTGATTCTTATTTATGGAGATTTGTTTTCTTGTGTATTTTATTAATTTGTGTTGCTGATTTTCCCTGAAAATTACTTGTGTGAATCTTTTTGTAGCCTTAAAATAAAGTACTTTACTTCTGAGAACATTTGTATTTGTCTGTCTTAATGCCTGGGTGTCTTAAGTGCCTGCAAGTCCATAAATTTACGTTTTGAGATTCCTTGGACCACTCAGGTGAATTTGAGCTACCTACATACAAGAAAAGGATTTGAGGTTATGCCTTTTCAAGGGTTTTTATTTTCTTTTTCAGTACCACCACGGTTTTTCTTGCTGTTTCCTGAAGGTTGGGAATGAAATTTTTGGTTTTGTTTTATTTTTGGTTCTGTTTTATTTTTGTTTTTATCTTTATCCCAAATTTGTAGCTCTTTTAAGGTCTAGCTTTCTTTTGGAGAGAATGCACTTAGAGTCCTCAGTGAGGGTGGGCCTTGACCATCCAAACCCAAGTTCAGTTTTGCTGTGATGGGTAAGGGCAGAAGTGTCTTCAGTGTTCTGTTTTCTACTTAATGTAGTCTCGTTTACATAGATGCTCGCCTGATAAGTCCTTGTTATCATTTCTGCTCTTCAATGTTTCTAAGAAGACTTTTAATGTATATTTCACTTAATTTAATGCTAATAATTTTTCTAATGTTTTCAATGAAAGGATTGATCCAAATTGAGAAGCTCACATTATCCCCTAAAACAGAAGTTCTGAGATATATTTTTGTGTGATACCGCTTCTTTGCTTAAGGTCTATACTTTTGTATTTTGACAAGTAAATTACCTTTAGTTGACACCTCTTACTTTTTCAACAAACAACTATCTTAATGATTGGAAATAAAGGCTTTTACTCAGATAATTTCATAAAAATTGTCCTTTGAAACTGTATCTTTTCAGGATGCTTGTATCAACAACATCTTAGTGTGAGTGTGCAACTAAGTTTCTTTCCAAATAGTTAATGAGTGGTTATTTGTTTGTGTGTTGTTTTTTTCTTAAACTTTGGCTTTGGAGTATCACTCCTGAGTTATATGAATATCCAACTTGTGTTTAAATTAGCTTATTTTTGTGAAGCAGATGAATTTGTAAGTACAAGTAATAAGGGTATTATAATAGACTTGAGCTATTCAGAAAGATCTGATTTCCTACAGAAGGAGGCTGAGGTCTCATCTGTTCTGTAAAGGTTAGTCATTCTGTGTCAAGCATGGGGTTAAGAGCAATTTTCAGAGTCTTTATGATAACCTATGTTGACCAACAAGATAGTCCATCATTGGTGTCCTTATTGAAGAGGTTGGACTCACTTGAGGGATCGCAAGAGTTTCACCCTTAGTGGTCCACTGTTATACCTTGGAGATGTCAACAGCATCCTGTCCAAACAAACATTTTGTCTTCTTTAGACCATAGAAATGATATGAGTGATGATGTTAATGGTAACTATAATAATACTTAACCAAGTTCAGATGACTGAACACATACCTATAAGGTTTTGTGAATAGGTAGGGTACACTGTCTGCTGGGTTCTAATTTAAGCGCTGCTTGGTGAGTCCTTGGAGAACAAAAAGCAAGACCCTTGTCTTAACGGTATTACTGTCATTCTAGTGGAGGAAAAATTGATAAACAATTAAATAAGTGGTACATAAAACATTTTCTGAGATTCATTAGCACTATGGATAAAACCATAAAAACTATAGAAGAGAATAATGAAGGGGAACTCCAGTGAAGACTTACATGCATGATGATATTTAGGTTGAGATGTGAGCACGACAAAGATCAGCAACATGGAAAACGTGAGGACAGGGAGTAGAAGAAGGAGTAACTTTTACCTGCACCTGTTGGATGAAAGAGAGGAATCTGTCCTAGGAATGGACCACAGGGCAATGAATTTAGAGTGTAATGAGTGAGAAGCTAATTGGCTTGAAGGAGAGATGTGCTATTGCCAGATTATGCAGCTCCTGGGAAGAAATCTGTCGGAAGGTGGGAGGTACATGAAGGATGGAAGCAGAAGTGCCAGTCAGGAGATTAATATATTAGAGCACGAAAGAGTTGCTGTGGTCTTGACCAGAGTGGTCTCCATGGAGATATTTCTGGTGAGCTTATGACTTGGGAAACACTGGCTAAGCAACCTGAGCCTTGGGGTCTTTGTGAAATAACAGAAATGGTCCTGTAATCTCTAAAAGTATTTTCAGATTAAATGCTCTTAACTGAGTGAACCATATGCAAATGGGCACATGCCTGCTCCAAGGATTTCTGAGTTTGGATCAAAGCTTTTTCATATGTCGCTGCTATTGCTAAAGATTTTTATTCTTAAATTTTCCCCTGAAAGTTTATTCTGAAATATCCACTAAGAATCAGGGGAAAAAGTTGTTCTAGGGGGATTTTATCTAATCTTATTTATAGTTTCTTTGGTGATTTATTACAAACATTTAAACAGTAGATCTTTACTCATTCTATTCTGTTGCTAGAGAAGCATATCAACCATGGCCTTTAAGCAGCATAAAACCCAAAGAGGTTTGGGTCGCTTGGGAGGGCTCATTGACACCTCCTGTTATAAACATGACTTATAAGTATTTTTAACTATGCTGATGACAGTTCAGGCCTGGAATGATGCCATGTTGTCTGAATACTTAGACAAGACACTATTATTTTTATGTCTTTCATTTATGATCATGTTATATGCTTGGCTTTTTAATTTAGTTTTTGCTATTTTTATAAAAATGTATCCTGAAGACAAAAATCTTGACCTCATCCCATGTGACATATTAGTAGAGGGTGTGCAATGTAGCAGGCAGTGAGGTTGGCTCAGGGGACCTCAGGGACCTATGACTGCTGTAGGAAAAGAAACTGATGTCTACCCCACCTAAATCCAAACCTGATGATTATTTAAGGCTTTTCAGTGTGTTTCTTTCTACAAAAGGAATTCGTTTTAATGTCTTATTTCACATTCCTGAGAGGTTTCTAGGAGTTGCCATGTGTCATCAGCATATAAATGCAGAGTGGCTAAACAGAAGAAAAGGGAATGATTAAGGAATGGCAGCTGGACATCTAGAGATGTAATGTCAGTGGCAGTCTGAGGGGGTTCCGGAATCAGGGTGTGCAATTTAGGCAAGTCCCATGTTTCTCCTCAGCTGTGATCATGAGTGTCTCTAATAGGGCCTGTTTTAGGAAAGCCTAACCAATCAGGTGGATAAGCCTTAAGGCCTCATTTGCTTATGACATTTTGCATTCCTATTCAGCCTACATGCTAATCATGTAGTATTTTCTTCATACTCTTGAAAGACTCACACCCTCGGTTAACTTCAATTCTTCCCAGCTTTAATTTGATGGAGTTACAGTTTTGCACACACTGTTTGCTGCCAAAGCCCTAATTGGTTGTTGGACAGAAATGTCATGGGTAGAAGTCACCATCCCAATATGAGTTTTAACCTCTTGCTTTTCCGAATGTTTTCAATATCCTTCCCACAATTTCTTTCCCTCTAATCATGTTCTACTTATAAATGATACATCTGTCAAAGTACATAAAAAGAGAAATGTTATAAAAATGGAATGACATCTAATTTTTTGACTTATTTAGGGGGCATCTTGAGGGGAACTTACGGTCATTTAACACCTACCTTGTGCCTGGAGATTTACTAACATTATCTCATTACTTCACAACAGGATGAGCTGAGCGCAGTACTATTACCCACATCCACCTAAATAAAGCTGGGAGGCTTGCAGGAGTCCAAGTGATATAATTATATGTATGAGAGCTAGGATTTGAACGCATATCTGTGGGACTACAATGTAATTTTCTTTATCCTTGAAACTTAAAGTGTGATCCAAGGCCAGCAGCATTAGTATCACCTGGGAGCTTATTAGAGACAGAAAATCTCAAGTGTCACCCAGACCAAACTGCATCAGAATCTTTATTTTAATAAGATCCCCTGATGAATCCTAAGACATTAAAGACTGAGAAAGACTGATTGATGCACCATTCCTCCGAAGCAAGGTACTTTTTTCCCTTTGACTGTTTCTTATTTTTTCTCTTATATGACTTCAAAGACAGTCCTGTGGCATATTTTAAAATATTTTTTTTTTGTTTTCCCTCAAAACACATCTAAATTTTGCTGGAACAATGAGTGCAGCATCTCATAGTACTGTTTGTACTCGTCGTACTACTTGTACTCATTATTTACAAATTATTTTTCTTTCTTTACTTAAAAAGTCTTTTCTCACAGGCAATTCTTTTCCTTCTTCATCTCCCAACATCTACAACTATTTTCTCTAATACACTGACTCCCTTTATCATAAGGTGGCAGATGTAGCTGGTGTTATCTTGTTTTGTGTTTTGAGGGAGGAACATTTATGGTTAATTCATAGATTCTGCACATATTATTTCCATCTCATTTTTTGCGTTTCTTGAATAATTGCTTATATATGTCCCTTGAGCATGTTTATTTGTGCATATGTACTAAAAAATAAAGCACAATATTCAAGTGGCTATTTTGAATAAGTACCTTGGAGTTCGTCTTTTTATATTAATGATTTCTAACTTTTTTATTTATACTGGGTATCACATACTTAAATCTGAATGATGCAATGATACATTAAGATCAATTTACTGAATGTTTCAGAAAATAAATATCCAAATGAATTTAAATTCAGTAAAGAAGATTAATTGCACTCCACTATTACAAATCCCTTATTATCTCGGGGAGTCAACATGACATTACATAATTGAATATATATGTATTTTTCTTTTAATTTTAGGATAGTCTTATGGTGATATAAATGTGTGAATTCTTTAATTATATATGTGGTTTACTTTTTAGATAGCCTTAGTATGAGAAAATCTCTCCAATGAAACTTTTATTTTTCCGAAATGCTTTGTTAGTTTTTCTGAAACAACAAAACATTTAGCTATTCATGATTTAGCTTCTACTATTTATGATTAGTAGAACGACACATGATTCATGTTTAAAATCCAACTCAGAATTTAGAGAACTAAGCTTATCTCAAAATTATAACTTCATTCATTCAGTAGTTATTTATTGATTGTTTTTCTCCACTCTTGAAATATGATGATGAAAAAAATATCTATCCTCTGCCCTAAGGAGGTAACAATCTTATGGTGAAACCCACATATAAATACTAAAATTACTACATGGGGGCTCAGTGCTACAGTGTTTCCTGGTGCACAGTATGGGTGCTATTAATATTTGGCATGAGCCTTGAGGAATAATGGCAGATAAATGGGCTTAGTATTGCAGGCAAAGAAATGAGAAATGCTGGCATGTGGCTGGAACAGTAACTAAGAAGAGGCAATGGTAGGAGATGAAGCAGGAAAGGGGGCTGAAGCCAGTTCAAGTTAACACATACACCATGCAGAGAAGAAGGGAACAGCTATGAGAAGCCATTAAAGAGCCCCTCCAAAATATTCAGTATATATTTAGTACTTGCCATGCGCTAAACATTATCCTAGCAAATGTGTATGTCATTTCTAATCCTCAATTTCAATTGTGTATATGAGAGAGAAAAAAACTGGTAAGTCTCATGGTGCATTATACAAAGTAGAAGATGAAGGATTTGAGCTGAAGATACTATTTCCAACACCAGTTCCTCTTTTTTTTAATCCTAAAATATAGCATTTCTATAAGAAGTATAAATTATATATGTAAAATATGATAAAAGTAACATTTGTCTTCCCATCTACCCAGTTTAAAAAATATTTGAACATAAAAGTATCATCGAGGCCAGCTATGTGGCCCTCTGAGATCTAAATACCCTCCAGGCGACAAATAGCACATTCTGAAGTTTGTACATATGTCCCCATAATATAGTATTTTTTATAATATAGGACTTAATATAAATAGTGTAATAGTGAATATGTATTTTGGTGATTTAAAAAAAATTTCATGTTATATTCATGAGATTTATCCTTATTGATTAATGTAGTTATAGAAAATTTACTTTCACAGTTCATGTATATTTTGGCCTTATGATAGCTATTTATTGTTTCTAGTTTCTTGCTTTCACTATCAGTGCTGCTAGAAAATTTTTTATGTAAGTAATGATCATATTTAATTTTATAAGATAATGTTAAATAATATCCCAAATTTTTTTCACTGATTTACACCCTCATCCCCATAATCTGCTTTTCATGACCTTGTCAATACTTTAATTTGGGCTAATCTAAGGGGTTATAAATGACATTTTAATAATCCACTATCAGTTTTTTCTTATAACTTATTAATTTTTATATTTCTTTTCCTGTGAAAAAGCCTACTGAAGCTTTGGAAAAATTTTTTATTGCTGTTTATAGGTGTTCTTGGTATATTCTGGACACTAATTCCTTTGTCAATTATGTATGTTGTAAGTTATCATCTCAGTTTCTGGCTTATGTTATGATTTTGTTAGACAGAATTTCTTTTTTTTTTTTTTTCCAGCTTATTATGGGGGTACAAAAGTTCAGGTTATATATATTGCCCATGTCCCGCCCATCCCCCTGAGTCAGAGCTTCAAGCGTGTCCATTCCCCAGACAGTGCGCCTGGCACTCACCATGTAGTCATACCTCCATCCCCTCCCCCCACCCCCCACCTCCCCAAGTCAGCACCTTCAAGGATGACCATTCCCCAGACGATGCACAATGCACTCATCATGTAGGCATACACCCATCGCCTCCCCCACCCCCCCATCCCCGCCTCAGTCTGATATCCAAGACAGAATTTCTTAATTGTACTACAGTTAAAGATATTAGCCTGTCCTTATCCTTTGGGTGCTGTGTGTCTTGTTTAAGAAAAGTAGGCCTATCCTGAGATCATGGATATGTACTGTTCTATTTTCTTCGAAAAGTTTTAAAGATCGATTTTTAGATATAAGTGTCAACTCCACTTGGAATGGATTTTTGTGAATGATCATGTACTACAGGATCTACAGTTGAGTAGTGGATCTCCAGTGCATTTTTTTCCTCCACGTGACAGTTTTTGAAGAACTTTAGGCTGAGCGGAGATGTTGCACTAGGTGTACGTGTCTGCTTGGGAATGGATGTGATCGATATGTGACTAAAGACAAAGAGACCAGTAAAGAAGCTACGGTAGTAATCCAAGCAAGTGGTGCTGAGGGGCTGCATTAGGAGGATGGCAATAGGAAGGCTGGGAGACATACAGGAAAGTTAAGAGCCACTAACAAGATGACTTGGTATCTAATTTTAATGGGTATTTAATACCATTTGAATATGAATTTTCAAAATAAAATATGATACTGCCCTACTGTGGAGTGGCATTCTTGTATATCCTTTCCTTGCAGTGTTCCTCTTCAATCATTTGCAGGGCCCCTTCTCTCACTTCCTTCAGGTCTCTGCTGAAATTCACCTTTTCACCGAGCACCCTTTGTAAAATAGCAGTATTTTTTTCCTGAGCACATGTACGTACAAATGCCCGGCAATGAATGCCTAGCTCCTTACCATGATTTATATTGCTACATAGGATTTATAACCATCTTTGCATGATTATTTTTACAGTGGTTATATTTTACTATACTATAAGCTCTTTGAGGGGATAAGCATCATCTTTTTGTTCACTGCCATATTACCAGGGCCTATACTAATGTCTATTAAATATTCATGTAATAACCAAAGGGGAAAAAAAGTAATTGTACGTCAGTAAAATGCATTCTTTTTTTTTTTTTTTTTAAAGTAGCTTGTATTTTGTATTGGCTTTCTGAAGTTTTTGGAGTTTTAACCAGTTTTTGCTTTTCCTACAAAGGTGGAATGCTGGGGAGGTGGCACGAACCGAACCACTGGGCTTGCAGCCACCTTCCTATCAGATCCTGTCGTGATACTTATAGAACAATTACAGAATCAAGATGAGAAGCAGTAGGAATCATTTTGAATACCCCAATTTGGCCTGCACAAAAGTAGGCTAGCCCATCCATCACCTTTATACCACAGAGACAGTAAAAGAAAGACCTCTAACTTAACTAAACCCTTAGAATAAAATGAAATAAAACTGAGCATTAATAGTCCAACATCTCAACATCTGCTGAGATTGAGGCAAGCTCTTCCTATTCAATTCCCTCCCTCCCCTGCCGTAGAGCTACTTTCACCAGCACTCCTCTGGTGAGAGGACTCCCAGAATTGGATTGGCTGATCTGTCTCAAGCCATGCTTTAGGAAAGAAACCATGATACCTGACTAAATACACATGTAGAACATGTTGTGGGCTGGATCCCACCGTCTCTGGTCACACCAGAGTTTGACAAGCATCTCTTCTTCAATCCACACCTTAAAGATGGAAACTTAGAGGGACATCACCTGGCTTCAGTGTCGCATCTCCTCTGATATCTCAGCTGACTTATGTCACCCCCAATAACTAAGTACACAGCTCCTCTAAACCAGGGATTTTTAAAAGCTAATGTGTATATGAATTAGCTGGAGATCTTCTTGAAATGTAGATTCTGATTTCAAGATCTGGGGAGGGATCTAGGATCCTCCCCTTCTCATAGGCTCCCAGTTGATGCTGATATTCCTAGTACTTGCACCATCCTTTGAGAAGCAAGGAACCTAGACTTCTGATAAAGTACTCAACATTAACAATGTAAAGAGGAAGTGTTTTTTGTGTGTTTTATTTTTTCTTTGAGACAAATTACTAAGACAAACTGAACAATGAAGTTGCTTTGCCTCAACAAAAAAAATTCACTTTGAAATATATATTTTGACATGAAATAAAATAAAATATTAAGATGAGTTATTTTTTCTTTTAATCCCAGATAAGAAAAAGCAATAATAGTACTTCCATTAAACAGGCATAATTATAGTAAATGTGGGTGAAATAAAAATAAGATCTTTATTATGTATGGAAAAAAGCAGAATCAACACTGCTCAAAATAAAATCAGTGAAACAAAAGATGAATTTAAAAAACATACTCACTATGCAGAAGCAAACTTTCAGAAGATAAAAATCAATATAAAAGTTATGAATGACACAAAACTCAGGACATGGAAATCCTACAAAAGCTGCCCAGGAGGAGGTGAATGAATTCGAATCAGTAGATGATTATGTAACAGAAAAAGAAATATGAAGATCCTTCAGGACAAGGCTTACCATACTCAAGTATAATTACACAGTAGAAACTTACATGTAGACATTCCCTGATAAGGTTTTAAACCTCAAAGCAAAAGTAAGGTGTTCCAATGCTGCCAAGTACAAAAATAGTTCTCTTTCAAAGAAGAGAAACCAAACGAGATTTGAATTTCTCCTCTGCAACAGTCAAAACCAGAAAGCAATAAGGAAACATCTATAAAACTGGTAGAAAAATCAATGTGAACCAAGGTTTTACATCTAGACATGTTGTCCTTAAACATAGTGACAACAGAGACATTTTCAGTCCCACAATGACCCAAGAAATTTATAGACAAGCATCAGTCACTGAAACCTGTGCTCATATCATTCAAGACAGACCACAGCATGAGCTCCTAGATCTCAAATGTGGGAGTTTCGTGATGCATTAATCAGGTTACAGAAGTTAATATAAACACAGAATACATTACTCGTACCTTTATTTGTAAGTCTCAGCACATTGCCTTGTAAGATTGTACCTGCTTCCTTATGAGAAGTTTCCTCCATAGCATGGCAACATGGAAGACAAAGACCTTTATTTATACTTTTACACCTTTATTTGCATTGTCTGATATATGCTCTGAAAGTGTTTGCTAATTAAATGGATTGTCTTTTTTTGTTTCTTGCCTGAAACAGAGTAAAGATAAATAGGTTGTCTTTTGTGGCACAGTCTCTTTTACATGTAAGTCACTTGCCTCCTAGACCTGATCACATCGCACATTTTTGTGGAGGGAATCAGAGAGACCACTAACAAATCCAATTTAGAGATTCTATATTGAAGTGATATTTTCCAGATCAAATTTTAATTTTTAAAGCAACTTTGGATGTGGGGTCCCAAAACTGTGTCTGAAGCATGACTTGGGATATGCATCCACACAGGTCCTGAGAGGGCAATGGGAAACAGCAGCTGGCCTGGCAGGTGACTCCCCGGTCCCTGGTACATGGAGTGGAAGGGCCGATACTTAGACGTTACTGGTATTCTGTGCAGGTGGCATGGTTCACTCCTAGGAATGCCAGTCACTGTTCCCCATTGTCTGTGCAGGCTTCTCAGGGTCTCCTTTGATGGACTTGCAGTATAATTGAACTGCAGCAAATGAAAGCATTTCCTCCCAAGCACTGTGACTCATAACCAAGTGGTTTTCAATTATATCAATATGTAGTTTTACAAATGTGCAGGCCTTTTCATTGATGACCATTTGTATACACTATTGGGTTAGCTTTGATAAACATACTAATTGGTAGACTACTATTGATTCTAATTATACTAAAATACAGAATCATAAATTAAATGATTTTTAATTTATATTAAAGAGTGGAACTGGAAAACTGTTTAGAGATTTGTCTAGGATTAATTTTGTGAATAATGTTAATCAGTGTCATTACTAGTAAATGCTAATGCATTCTAAAACCCAAAGGCCACATGGGGCTTGTCTCCCAATACCCGTGATGAGGAGGGCTGGGCAGCCAGGTTTGTGATATGGGAAATTTCTTGATTCTTATGGTAAATATTTTAAAGCTCTCTAGTGCTCCCATGATGCCTCTAAAGTAGACAGGCCTAGGGCTGCTTCTGACCCATGAGAAATGTGTTATCTTGTAAAGTCTAAGAGAGAATTATTTTCTGAGTTTTGGGGCAAAAAACAGGCATTGTATTTTCTTTTATTTTTAAAATTTTCATTTTATAATAACCAAAAATAACCCATGTATTTTCTTTATAATTTACAAAACACCTTTATATTATATATATCATCTCATTTCATTCTTAGCAGTAAGCCTGTTTGGGTCACAATGAATGCTTTCGAACCCTATCATAGTTGGTGGTTTGCTGGGCACTTTACATGAGTGGCCTCTCCGAGCCTCACCACACAGTGGTGTGCCCTCTGTAGCTATACCCATGTTACAGAGAAGGTGAGTGGGGCACTGATTGTTACATGAACTGCTGGAGATCATAAAGCTACTAAGTGCTGGAGTAAAAGTCCAAACCCACCATACTGATATGCTTCTAGAAAAATATTTTTAATGCCATTGCTCTGAGGTTGTGCATTGTGGTTTTCACTATCCTCCTGGTTTGATGAGGAATCGTCTAAAACCCATGTTAATGAGATCATACTGTCCTTGGAAATATTTTTTTAAAAGTTGCTATTGCATACTGAAGAATGTTCCACGTGCCTTCTCCAGAGTTTCTATAAAATGCCCAGGTGCTTCTTGCTTTTATTTCCTCTTCCAGTGAAACACAGGGTCTCCTTTGCATCTTATCTGAAATGACTGCTCCTTGCTCTTTGGCCCAGATGGGGGGCATGACTCCTTTTTATTGTTTTCCCCACCATTTGCCAAAGGAATAGCAAATGTTTGGGAAAATGAGGATGGTGTTTACTTAACAGCTTACTATAACAACAACAAAGAAAAATGAAAGATTTGACACTTTTCTTCTTAATTTTTGCGCGTCCACTACTTAACCTTCAACCAAAATGTTCTCTTCCTGATCTTTCTTTAGAGCTCTCTACCCACCCCCTTGTGGCAAGAACCTTCTTCTCTCTCCTGACTTCGTTCCTTTCATCCCAGAAATCTCCATTCTTCTCACTGCAACATGTGGATCCATGCAATATCTCCGCTGCAGTCCTTACTCTCCCAAACCAGCCCTGAGAGTATTCTATTTTCTATGGCAAATGATTTAGATATTTTCATAAATGAGGACCCCTCTGCTAGAATGTAACAAAGTGTTTTCCTGAGTGAAATGGTACTTCTCTATGGAGTAGAAAGAATTGTATGAGTTTTGGTTTTAAATACCACGTTCTCCCCTTTTCCATACTGATGAAAAGCTTGCCCCAGCTGCGGCTCTTGCACTGTGCTTTTGTCTCCTCCCCTTTAATTTAGCAATTTTACTACCGGCTTTCCAAGTCACAGCCCCTCCTGGATCATGGAGGAAATTTGGAACTTTTTGCTTCCTAGACTTCCTTTCTACCTCTCCTTCACTCACTGGATCTGTCTCAGGCTATAGATTTCAATAGCAAAATTATCATTTAATAGCTGAGAAAAGTGAAGCCCCAAAATATTAAATAATTTGCTGAAAGTCAAATGGAACCTGAGCTAGGAATAAACCCCACTAAGCTCATGAGTGTTAACTAGGACTAAATCCTTGATAAGGTAGACTTTTTCTGGGTTTTAAGCCTGAAAAATCCAAATGGTTATTCCATATAAATCTCGCCTTTCTCAGAGTTCTGTGGCCTATTGTCTTGCACTACTGCCTTATTGGTCCTTTTTATCTTTTGTGTAGACTTGGTTTTTTTTGATTTGTTTTATTTTTTGTGGGCTTTTTTCTTGTTTTTCTTTTACCTCTACTCCTCGCCTATCGTGTTGAAATTGGCCCAAGTTTGATTCCAGTAAACCTGGATTCTTAACTTGTCTCCATGAAGAATGGCAATATATGCCCCACACTACTGAGTAAAGATGGAAGAACCACTCTTGGTAAGGAGGTATGTCAGGCTAGCACACCAGGGATTCAATGCACCAGCCGTCAAAGGGTCTGTTTCACTGGGCTCTTAAAGCATGTACGGAATCTTCTCTACTGAACAGCTTTTTGAGCCTCTCCATTGAGATTTCTGTCTGTACAGCAGCACCCATAGGTTCTCTCCTGGAAGAGAATGTGGCTGATCCACTTGCAGACTCCACTTGCTCAGGTTAGGAAGACAGAGCTGGGTGAAAAAGCAAAGAGTAAGAACCATGTATGATGAGTAAAGGGCCATGGAAGAGAGCAGCTCATTTCCCAGGAGGGATCAGAGCTCCTTCCAGGAGGCCTGTGCAAGGAAAGCCAGTCGGGATGGGATGGAGTAGGTTTTCTTGTTTCACACACATGGACCATTGCTCTTGACTTGTTCCTTCTCAAGAAAGATCTGGACATTGAGACCAGAACCTGAGACCTTTAAATTTTAAGTATATATATAGTATTATATAGGGAGCTTTTCATTTATTTTAATCTCCATAAAACTCCAAATTAAAGTCCTCCCACTATTGTCATATATAACTCCCTGGGCTGGATGGACCTATCTGAGTGTTGCCTTCAGGTTTCTGATTCTAATGAAGAGGGGACTGTACAGCATCTGCCACTCTCCCTCAGCCCACATCATGTCATCCTACCTTGCCCCGACTCACAATTTAGAAAGTGAGACTTCTCTCAGACCTGCTTTGAGCTCTAAATGTTAAATGCATTTGATTGCCCACACAAATTTATTTGAAATTCAATTTCTGCTTTGGACAGAAATTGTTATTGACCTACTCTAACCACATGCCATTTACTTTGAAGAAAGTGGATATTTTTCAATGATTTTTTAAATCCTGATAATGCTTTTATGAAAGTTTTAAAAATATAATTAAGAAATATTTTGAAATTGGGATTATTCTGACTGACAAGTTCTTAAGCTTTGCCTTGTTTCAAGCCACCATTAACTTTTTATCATCATTAATGGAAAATTTAGTCCTCTAAAAAGTAGGCAGGCTATTGTTTTCTCTCTTTAACTCAGGTATGCATTCATTGGAACTTACTGTGAGATGTAAGGCCAAAGCTGTATAAACCATGATAGAATAAGACTTTATAAGGAAAACACAAATGTGCATTCACTTTCAAATAAATCATCCTGAATGGTGTGATAGAAAATTTAAAGTTAGAAGACTTGATCTGAATTTTAGCTTATTCATCAAATGTATGGTTGACTATGTCAAGCATGTCAAGCACTGACCATAGGAGAGGAACCAAAACCAGATAAACTTCCGAACAGCATAACCTGTGTCAATGATTATGTCCTTTCGGATTCTTTGTTCCCATCAATGAAACTTGAAGGAAATAATGTCTATTACAGCATAATATAATACAGTAAACTGTAATAATATTTATCCATGATTCTTATGAGTATTTAATGAGGTGATACCTTAAAATAGATGAGACACCAGAGGTGAAAGCATTTTATAACCTTGAAGTAATTATTGTTGTTTGTGTTAATAATGAAGCACATAATACTCTGGGTCTTGTGCTGGGTTCCGCAGGAAGGAGCAGGTTTTGCAAGACCCTGTTGCAAGCTTTACAATGCTCAGTATCCAGCACAGTGGCAATATTTAGAAAACAGAGTAGCATTAAAAGAGAATCCCCAAGGCTGTATTCAATACTGTAATTGGCAAATGAAGGAATTAGTGAAAAGCCCTGTCCGTGGATGCAAAGCAGGGAGACTTGCTGTCAGCAGCAGGGCCCTGGGAGGACATTCTAGAGAGGGGTAGATGGGACTGAACCTTGAAGGATGAAGAAACTCGGTGAACAAAGGTGGGACAACACCAGGAATGCAGACAGGGCATCACTCCAGTTAGAGGATGTCTTTGGAGGTAATAAGGTGAGTGAAAAGGCTAACCACTGAAATTGAGGAGCAGAGTGGAACCGTTCCTCTTTGAAGAGTTCATGCCATTTAACATCAGTTTCTGCTTTCCACTGTGAGACGTTACAAACTGTAAGGCTTGGCAGCCCCATCCATGAATCTCTATGTCTCATCATTGCTATAAGAATTAGGTGAAATGGATACAACACTGTGTCTGGCCTATATTAAATTCTTAATAAACTTTAGCTATTTTTTTTCTATTTTCCTTTTCCTTCTCTTTATATTTGCAGTGGGGCTTCTAGCCCTTAATTTAGAATGGCAATGCCCTATGGTTTTCTCCCTGCACATTTTATAACTTAGGTGTCTCTTATATTCATATTATCTGCTTCCAACATAGTCTGAGCCTGGAAATTATCATCCTCAGAGCTTCTCTAGCAAGACACTCAGATAAGCTCATGTTGAGTTAAAGTGCAGCCCTCAGATTTTTCCTTAATCAATTGAAATTGCTTTTTCATTTAAATCAAAGCTCTTTAAAACATCTGAATTATATCAATAACATCCAGGATAGAAGATATTTTATCACTTAAGGATTCTCCCCTATCTGTTGGCTGCTGTCTGCTTATTATAAGAGATGAGCTATTTCTGAGTGTTGATGGTTCCAGAGTTAGGTTCATTTTGTTAAGTAGTTCAGGACATCAGCTCTCAGCATACATTTCCTCCTGCTAAATAAAAGGTGACCTTTATTTTCATCTTTTTCTGTGCTTCCTCATTAGAGAATAGATAAGATGATAAAATAAGCAGGTTCTTCCCTTGCTTCCATTCAGCTTTGCGTTGTTGTTTTGTTCTGGTTTTTTGCAGCTACAAGATCAAAAACATTTTTTCTTTTTCGATGCATGTTAAAAAAGACCAGATGCAATTTTTTAAATACTTTCAAAGAATGGGAAAAGTCTTAAAAATTGCTCCAATTCTATTGTCTTATCCAAGTAAGGCATTTATTTCCATTTCCTTTCCATCCATTCCACGACCTTCTTTTATTTCAAACACCATCACAGTCACAGTCAGATGGCCCCAGAACTCACCAGAGCAAAGGGGATTCAGGGGCTGTGAACGGAACAGAGCCTAACTCTGAGCCACACAGACAAGCTGCCCTGTGTGGCCAATCACGCCCTCCCTCCGCCCTTGCCTCTTCCAGCCCTCCTTCCCTTCTGTAAGTGTAAGACCTCATTCCCTCTCCACTGCACACCAGGAACGTTCTCTGCAAGGGTGTCTTTACTGCTGATTTTTTATGTACCCAGTCTCATCCATACTGCGTCCCAAGTCATCTTGCCTCTCCTTTCAAAATTTAGAGCTGATTCCTAAATTATGAAGCCCTGTCACCGGGAAGGCAAAGGACAGTGGCACGGTCAGGTTAAGTAAAGTGTTGCCCGTGCTTAACTTGAAAAAAAAAAAAAAAAAAATCACAGATTCCTGGGCCCTGTCTAAGACTTGCTGAATCAGTTTTGAGGAAGAATCCTGGAAATCTATAAATTTAGTAAGCATGACAAGTGATGCTTGTAAGTAGGCTTGTTTAGAAAGCCACCCCTGCAGAGCGCACAGAATGAAAATCTGGGAGTCCGGAATTCCCAGGTTAGAGCACCAGTACTTTACTGAACATCTGCAGAGAGCTGGGCAAGTCATTTGACCTCCCTGACTACCTTTTCCCACTCAAAGATGGAGCCATCCCCAACTTACACTCATCATTGTTGTGAGGCTAACATATAGCAAAATACATAACTGACCCTCAAGGTGTAATAGATCCTTCTGCTTCTCTTTTGATTTGATCAGTTGCTCTTCTGGAATGTAATAAAAAGGTTAAATGTTGCTTTCCCCCCTCCCCCCAGCCAGGTAGGCATGTGAAAGGCAGACCTGGATTCCAGAAGCACAGCCGTGGCCAGTTTGGTCTTTGGTTTCCCAGTAGACGTGAGAGTGAACAGAGACATGCAGGACCCGAACAGAGAGGGCTTTGCTTTCCCTGAAAAGCGATGGAACTGGCAGGAACAGCTCTGTTTCTCAGAGACTAGCGCAGTCTGGACTTACAATGGAAAGTCACTGGGATGTTCCCAGATGTGGGTGCAGCAGGAAGACCCACCCCAGTAATGATGAGGGGCCACGCTTCAGCACCACAGTCCAGAATTCAGTGTCTAAACAGAAGCAGGGCACAAGGAAGCTCCTGGAAGATGAGCCGGGCAGGTGCCGAAGCACATCTGAGGTGGGCACTTCCTGGGCTCAGGACCAGGGAAGGCTTGAACTGATAAGGGGACAAATCAGCCTCGGCCGTCAGTAGCCCCCTGAGCAGCAGGACATCAAGATGGAGGCATGAGCCAGGGGGTCCACATCCTAGAACTGCCACCAAGGTGTAAGTGCATCCTGGTACTGTGACACTCGGGCTTATGCCCAGCTTGCCCTCTGTCCCCACTTCCTCTTTAGGGTCAGACCTGGCCCTACACAATTTGTTTGTAGGATGATCGCAAGTGAAAGTTCTAGAGATTGACCTGCGGCAGGTTGAGGTGGACCTCAGGCTATTTCTCCCCAGCAACAGGAGGCACACACGCTGGTTAGGTGGGCATGGTGAGTAGGCAAGCATTTTGCCAAAGATTTATTCCACATGCCCCTCCTAGGTTCATGCAGTCTGTTCCAGCTGTCCCCTGGCTAACCTGACCTGGCCTCTGGGTAGCTTGATTAGGATTCTGGGTCACAGGGTAACCAGGCAACTGAAATCGGGTCGCAGTCCTTTCTGGGAACCTATTTCCCTGCAAACTCCAGCATAGCCTCAGTGGCTGCTAAAGATCCTCCCCATGCTGTAAGCCCCTAGGCTTCATTACAGTGGTGTGAGTGTGAATAAGCCGTTGAATGTCCTCAGTACACTCAACTATATGGTGGCACTAACAGGCTGGTTGGACAATTCAAATGCCTCATATACTTGGTGTCTAGTGACAGCTTCATCATCATTAATCCCCTTTTATTTTTCCTCCCTCTGCCGTAGAGATCCTCTGGGTATTTGCGTGTACGCTCACTCTTCTAGCACTCACATTTACATAATAAACTGCCACTCCAGTTTATTTTTCTCCTCTGAGGGCCAAGAATGACAAAACCTTCCTTAGGGTAATCCCAGCTGTGGACAGAGGGCAGGTACAAATGGTTTTCTCTAGTACCTGCAGGACTGGTAGGAGTGGGTGTGTAAAAGCACTGAAATGAAAAAGTGAGCATCCTTAGAGACTGGCTGCTTTTCAAGGAAGGCGGGTGTTCTTAAGCTTTAAAGAACTTTCAGGAAAAAGCAGGGATAGGGTTTGGGGACCAGGCTATGAGTTTCTGAAGTGGGACAAACCAAAGAAGTATCATTCACTCATTCAGTACATTCATCAAGACACTGGAATGTGATGGTGAACATACGAGACTTGGTTCTTGGCATACAGAGCTGAGAGAGAAGAGAGGGAGGCCGATGCTATGTGGTCAGTGTGGTGCATGATCACCCTCCCACCTCTCGATTAGGACTAAGGCACTGACTCCCCCAACTACTGGGAGGGTTGGCTGCGGACAACTGACAGCTCACAACTGAATCTCTCTCTAAGAATTGCCTTTGCTGAGGAGCCCTGCAAAGGGGATAGCTAGCATCCTGCAGCTGGTGGACACAGGGGCCCAGCCCCTCGCCTCTTCTCAGAGCCATTCTGTCTCCAGAGCAGCCTCAGGCTTTAGCTGAGGTTTCCATTGCAACCATTCCATTGTATTACAGTTCAATTGCTCCCTAGGCCCAGGTTGTTTTTTTTTTTTTTTCAACTGACATGTAATTCACATATCATAAGTTACAGCCCTTTAAATATAAAATTTAATGCTTTTAGTATATACACAAAGTTGCAGGATTATCAGTGCTGTGTAATTCCAGAACGTTTTCATCACCCTCCCCACCAACAAAACTGTAGCCATTAGTAGTTGCCCTCCAGTCATCCCACTTCCAGCCACTAGCAGCCACTAATCTACTTCCTGTCTCTATGGATTTGCCTGTTCTGGATATTTTATATATAAGTTATTATACTCTATGTAGCCTTTTGTGTCCGGCTTCTTTCACTAAGCATAATGTTTTCAATATTCATCAACATTGTAGCAGGTATCACCATTTCATTAGTTTTATTGTCAAATAATATTCCATTGTATGGATACACCAAAGTTTGCTTACCTTTACATCAGCTGATGGACATTCAATTTTTTTTTCTCTTTTTGGCTATTACAAATAATGCTTCTTTGAACATTTGTGTCTAAGTTTTTGTGTGGACAGTAGTTTTTAATTCTCTTCTTTATAGATCCAGGGATAGAATTGCTGGGTTATAAGGTAACTTCATGTTTAATATTTTGCAGGCTGACAAACTGTTTTCCAAAGGAGTTGCACCATTTTTCATTCTCAACAGCAATGTATGTAGGGTTCTGATTTTTCCATGTCCCCACAATACTTGCTATTGTCTGTATTTTTTATCCTAGCTGTTCTAGTGGCTGTGAAGTGGTATCCCATCATAGGTGGGTTTGACTTGCATTTACCTAATAACTAGTGATATTGAGCAGCTTTTCACGTGCTCATTGGCCATTTGTATATCTTCTATGGAGAAATGTCTGTTCAAATATTTTGCCCATTTTTTAACTGGGGTATTTTTATTGTTGAGTTGTGAGGGTCTTTTATGTATTCTGCATACAAGTCCTTTATCCATTGTATGATTTAAAAATATTTTTTCCCATTCTACATGTTGTCTTTTCACTTTCTTCATGATGTTCTTTGAAGTACTAACATTCATGATTTTGATGAAGTCAAGTCTGTCTTTTTGTTCTTGTTGCTTGTGCTGTCAGTGTCATACCTAAGAAATGATTGCCTAACTCAAGGTCATAAAGATGTACTACTATGTTTTTTTTTTCCTAAGAGTTTTAGAGTTTCAGTTCTTACATTTATATCTTCAGTACATTTCGATTTAATTTTTACCTCTGTGCAGTTCTGATTGTCTCAATACTTGTAAGTATTGTTCCCAAGTGCCCCCCCAATAAATCTCCTACAATGAAACCTTTGTCTCAAGTTTATTTCCCAGGAATTAGACAGATGACTCAGAAGCTTAAGTGCAATATGATGATTGGGGAAGTAGTGGAAACTATGAGCACAGCGTCCAGGCGGGGTTCTGAGGGGCAGCTTCACTCTCAAAGGGGAGGTGTCACTGTAGAAGCTCCTAACGGGTTTGGACTGGCAGGAGTAGATTTCCCTGTTCCCTGCTTTGCTCCCAAAACTATATTACTTTATAGAAGAAATTTTTTAGTCACAGAAATCAAAGCACAGGCAAATTAACATTCAAAATGTGTCATTGGATCAAGTTACATATCTGTTTATGTATTTCAGCAGGAGTAAGACAATTCATATTCTGTAGCAACTGTTATCATGTAACATACAATTAAATGTTATAAAGATGGGCCTACTGTATGAGAAATAAATATAATTATGTTTGATCCAGCCTGTAAAATTGCATACTTCCTGTATATTATATGCTAATGTGCAAGACGGAATGGACTCCTGCTTATTTTCTTGAAAAGAAAATCCAACTAGTGCATTTAGCATACTTTGTGTGGTCTAGATTTGTGCAGCTTGATTGTCACTTTGGAGATATTTTAGCTTATTGTATTGAATCATGGAGTAAGCTTTATGCTCAGGAGGTCTAAATGGAAAAGGGTAAGAGAGGGCAGGATTTATTCAACAGTTTACTGAAATTGAATATTTTTGCATTTATATATTTAAATTAAATTATGATTAGCTATTTCAAGCTTCGTCAAGCATTAGGAACTCATAATCACGGACAGTTTGATATGAAGGATACTATAATCAGCTCGTCTATGCTTTCACTTAACATAAAAAGAAACTTTGTCTCAGAGAAGGGGTGGGGGGTGGGTAATTGGATCCAGGTTGTAGGTGAATTAGCAACAAGACCCCATCTGGGATCCGATCCGTATTCAACCATTCCCAGCCCCAGGACTCAGTTCTTGCAACAAGCTACTTGGGTGTTTTCCAATATGGCTTAATGCTGTTAATTTAAAATATGTGTAAGTTTCTGTTAAGATATGTGTGAGTGGGTGCAGAGGAGAAAGAAAGCATGCAGCTTTTTTCATCAAGTGTGACAACACCTCCATATTAGGAAACAGCACAAAGATCAATATGTCTTACCTTTGGATATTAAAGCTCCAGAAGCCAGAGGCAAATCTTTCTCTTCCTGAGTGAGAACTGCTCAGAGCCTAGGAAGGCTCAACATAGCAGGGCTGCCTGGGGCAGCGTGGGCCACCCTTGTCCTTTGGCTGCATCCAGAGAAATAGCCCCAGGGAGAGGTCCCGTAAGGTATGACAGTGATTGCAGAAATGAAAAGAAATCATTGTTCTAAAGCAGGGTCTAGATTTTTAATTTCAATGGTAATTTGTTGTCTGTATCTGGGATAATTCTGCTATTTTTGGTGTTTTGAAAGATTTAAAACAAACTCTCAAAATTTCATAAATCAATTTGACCTTGCCCTGAAACCAAAACAATAGTTAATTCACTTGAAGCAGAGATGTAACAGGTTCAAATAGCAAAATATCTCCCAGAGTCGATTTCAACAAGATGAATAAAATATAAAGTGGTTTGTATTTTTATATTAAAAATAATTTTATGGGATCTCCTTTGTTTCATTGACTTTAAATAAATCATTATAGACTTAATATACACCCGGTAGTGTTACCATGCAATGACAACCACCATTAATATTTTCATGTGTTTTCTTTGAGCTTTTGTTTATTCTTTGCATGATTTTTTAAAAGGGTGTTTTAGATTCTGTCACAGGAGGTGGAGGAGACCTCTGCCTCCCTGTAAAAAAGGTGCTGCTAAACAGCATTCCTTGGAATTCTTTGTCCCTTGAAAAATGAAGACTGGCTATCTTCTGCATGATCTGTTCCTAGATCCAGTAACGTTGGCTACGGTGACTGGTACAGTCTTGAGAGGATTCAGCCTAGCCATGGTGCTGGCCAGAACAAGCATGACATCAGGAACAAGCAGATCATGAAAAAAATTCTACTAGGAATGTACAAAGTTCATTGTCTATCCACAAATCCAGAAATAAGTGAGAGATATGTATTAACTGGTATTTTCTGACATTGTTTACTACTGCCCCTGGAATGCAGCAAGAAGCGTCTTAGATGTCAGATCCATTCAAAGCCCATTTTAAGAATGTGGAAATAGACCAGGGAGGTTAAGCCTCTTGTCCTAGACCCCATGGCTGGGAGCGTGGCCACACCTTACCTACCTTCCTGGCTGCCCTTTTTTCTTCTGTCTTTAGAGGGAATGCATAGTTTTTTCTCATCTGGCTTTCAGGACCTAGAATAAACATAAAGTTACCACAACTCTTACAATTATAAGAATGGGAATATTTGTTTGAATTTTACCATTATCCATTTCTTTTAATCACAGATATTTTACTTGACTGAAATGCGAAATTTACAAACCATGAAAGCTTGTATGAGGCTATAAAATAAGATTGTGAGCAGTTATCTAAGAAAAAAAGAACAGAT
Organism: Lemur catta; assembly: GCF_020740605.2. Taxonomy (NCBI): domain Eukaryota; kingdom Metazoa; phylum Chordata; class Mammalia; order Primates; family Lemuridae; genus Lemur; species Lemur catta. The sequence continues at coordinate 60,614,467 of NC_059141.1, read as the reverse complement.
GCAGAATTTAACTGGCATAGGAGTAAAATGAAATCAAATTCCAACATAACTCAGGTTCTTCCTCCTCTCTTCTGATGACAGTCCCGCTGCTCCTATGCTGAGCATTTCATGGGACATTTCATGGTACATTCCTAGTAAAAGGCATTAACACTGCAAAACATGACAAGGAATGCATTCAATAAACAGTTCCCCCATAGATGAAAATTTGCCCTGAGGTATAGTTCTTCAGAGAGAATGAGGCTTTTTTTTTTTTTTAAGTTTGAGAGTTTATGCTGCAATTCTAGGTTCAAGCATGTGCTCATTATATCCCTGTTAATGGGATTTCAGACTCAATTTTTGCCTTACCTTTTATATATAGTTCCCCAATCTCCTGTATTCGATAGAAAGTCTTACATGATTTCCACTGACTACAAATCTAGTGGCTTTTTCAAAAAGACAGACCTAATTGAAACACAGTGCAGAGGGAGAGGGTGGGATTTGGGAGCTCTGCATTACTGGATTCCTAGCTTGCCTTTGTGATTTGCCTGGTCTATGACCTTGAACTAATAATTGAACTCTTTTTGAGTCACCATTTTCTTATCTGTAAACTAAGTCTGGAGTAGTCAGAGACAATTTTCTCTACCAAGTGAGTTTAATTTAGGATTTGTATAATCAGAGAGAAGAGAATATATCTTAGGCTGGGAAGAACATCACCAAAGCCTTAGATATGCTTAGCAATGAGACCAACCATGCTGAGGCATAGTAGACTTAACACTGCACAGCTAATTAAGGTGGCCTGAAAGCCAGGTAGAAGTGCTCAGTGTTGGTGTGGTGAAGACTGGGACACCATTAGAGGTATTTGAGTCCTAGTTCCACAAGATGAGAAACAGCTGCTGGAAGACAGATCTGGCAGATGGACAAGAGGGACTGATTTGAATTATATTTTAGAGTCTGCCGAGTAAACTAGAGATGAATATAGCTAGATCCCTTAGGTTTTTATTTGATCATGTGATTACTGGCTGTAATTAATAACCTTGGTGGAACAGACCACTTACAAATTAATAAATTATCCTAATCTCAAAGCTAATCAAAAGCTGCATTTTGGTTGGTTTGTCTACAGGTTGTGCCAAGGTCATGGGTAAGGGATGATCACTGAGCCCCAGCCAATGAGAGATTGGCCTCTGGGTGGGCAAGTGAGTGCAGGTTGCCATAAACAAAATGAAGCACCTACACCACAGACACTTTTGCATTTCATGTCAGAGAGCTGAGTTCTTCTCATGGTGATCTTTGATAAGTAAAAGGCTGGCATTAATGTTCACATGCTATTTTCACAATTGTACTCATGACTCTTTTTTGAGTTGTTGATGAGGCAGAATCTAGAACCTTTCTTTTTCAGAGAGTTATAAATCATACTCAAATATAAGAAACTCAGGATAGTCCTAAAATGTTTAACTTTGTATCAGCACTTAGACATCTTAAACTTCTTTGTCTACAAACCCATTTCCCTTGTAATTTCCATTAACATATATTGGAACTAGAGCTGTCGAAAACAATGTAGCAAAATGCTGACTCTAAGATACTGGACCTTAACAGAGTATGTTTCCATTTTAGGACAGTGGCTCAATAGTTAGTTTCAGTGGAAACCAAAAACTAAAACTAAACTATTTGGGAATTACATTTCCAGATACATAGATAATTTACAACATGATAATGTAGAAGAAGTAGAAAACTTGGAGTTAGAAGTTCTGAGTTAAGAATCTATCTTGATCACATGTTAGATAGGTAATCTTTTTTCTTTAGTCAATACAATTTCCTCATCTATAAATGTAACAACACCCGTCTCTAGGTGGTCATGAGGCTCAAAAAAGGCTATGCATAGGAGCATCTTTTATAATAGCTAAGGCTCATTAGAAGCTAAATTCTGGTTTGAAATGTGCTTGTTGCCACAAATTAACATAATTCCTACCCTGCTAAACAGAGATCCGTTTAAGCAAACTGTCATGTTGAAGTCAGGTCCCTAAAGCTATGGTGTGCTTCATGTTAGGGGACAGGAGAAGTCAGAACAAGACTGTCAAAGAATAAATCCACAGTTGTATTCAGATCTCTAGCACAATCTGCAAATGGGCAGCTCCCTAGGCTGGCATTTCCTACTCATATATTCTGTTTGGCTGATATAGTGTTTGTAAAACAAATTGAAATTGAATCTTTATGTTAGTCATAGCACCCACTGTTACTTTTTTTTTTTTTTTTTGTCTTACATCTAGCTGGAGACTCACATTTATGTCCCTGCCTGATCACTGGAATTTCCTATCCTCATTCTAAACCATGTGTTTAATTAATCTGTCCACTGAGATGAATTGGTCCTTATCAGAGTCAGGTAGGCCTTAAAAAGACTAGACCTAACTGGCATGACTTAACTGGCCTGGACAGGTCTCCCTAAGTAGCTCTGCGCCAAGGGATTCAGCAACATTTTGGAGAAGCAAAAGGGTTACTTACCTGATAGGAGGCCTGTGTATACCTGAGAATACTGACCCATAGCCCATAAGGAAAAACATAGACAAAAAGAATCTGCCTTCAGCCAAAGTGAACCAACTACCCAAGATCAATGTCCAGATAATTATTTAGTTAGAAATAGTCTTAGAAGACATCTTGATGTATATAGTGTCTTACAGAACACAGTTTTTTGTGTGTTATTTTGAGCGTACCTTATGTACCATGTTAAGTATTATCATGACAACGAAAGAAGTCTAAGAAGAACGTGATTTGTCAAAGGCCGTACAGATGCAAGGGGGTCAGCATTGCTGTTCAAAAGCCTCATGTGCCCGCTGCACGTCTTGCCTCCCGGGGGTGAGATGACTAATTACAAGATTTTCTTTAAGAGGGGACCCCTTTGCATGCATGGACATTCAAATTGTTTTCATTTTCCACCTGATGCCAAGGAAGGCCCGCCTCCTTGATGATGCCGGATAGCTCCTATTTTCTCCCTTTGCAATGGATTAGTGGGAGCAGTCGTGGGAGAGTTTCACAAGGAACATTCTGTTAGAAATGTGTAAGTTGAGATTTCTACCACTGGGAATGTAAAAAATAAAATCAAACTTCTGCTAAGATACGGCCCTTCCTAAGACAGATGCTCTGACCCTCCTTCAGCACATGCCGAACCTGGGGGAGCGGTCTGTGGAGGTCGGGACTTCCTCAGCAGTGCCACAACTGGAATCTTGGGCCCAGGTCTCCAACTCGTAACTGAAATCACGTTAGCCTAAATATCCCTCCTCCTCATTGCAGATCAGCTCAAGCATGCTGTTTCCCTCTACTGAAAATTCACCGTCCTCTGGGTGCCATCGTTCCCTAGTGGCGGGAATACCAATTGATGTGACATTTCAGAAAGCAAATGGACAGTATACAGTGATATTAATATATGACAGTATTAAAGGAGTCTATATTCATGATTCAGTAACTTCCATGCTGGGAAATGGAAATGTGGTTAAAGATTTATATGCCAGGGTGTAATAAAATTGCATAGTTATTTATTATAGCAACACTTTCAAAAATGTACAATGAGAGAGGATTGTTTATATAAATAGCAGCAGCCACATGATGGAATATTATTCTGCCGTGACAAAATTATGCATGTGAAAAATATATTTAATGATGTGAGAAAGTGCTTACGTCATAAGGTTAAGATAAGACAGAAAATGTACACATGGAATTGTGCATGTGTGCATGTGTGTGTGAACATCACAGTCTTCATTAGCCTGTGGATACAAAGAGATTACATCAAAGTTTCCATTACGATGGCCTTACAACTTTACAGTCTTCTCACAAAAGCACATACAATCGTGTGCTTAGCACCAAACCCAAGTGGATTGTTTTCATTTTCCTTCTTCCCTGGCCCCCTTGTCAAGGCTCTAGCCCCTGACCCTGCTGTGGATGTCTTTCACTAGAACTCCCTGGTAGCTGGATCACTTGGACCTTGGGCATATCATCCTGTTAGAAAGGAGATGCCCTTAATTCTCAAATTTTGCTTGGCATTTAATCTTGCACTGATGTAAGGGAGTCAGGAAGAAAACAAAAATGTATCTGATGCCTGTTAATGTATGAACATTTGCTAGGCAGTCCATCCGTGTTACCTGTTAATTCTTAGATATTCTCACTCTCTATTTTTCATACAGAACATACAAAACCTCAACAGATCTAGAGAGCCTTCTGCTCAGTCATCTTAGACCTGAGGTACTATTTTGTTCCCTTAGACCCTACAAAAATATGGAGTCTCAACCCTGACCCAGACTCAGTACCTGAGTGAAGTCCTTTTGTCCACTGACAGGTGTGACTATCATTGCCTGCCCGCCTGAACCTATAAATATCGTTGCTTATGGCTGCATTCCATCTGCCCACCTGTTTGCCTAATAACATCTACTTGATGGAACCCATGTTCCACTTGCCCTCTGGTTACCCTCCCATCAGCAGCACCTGCAGGTGAGCCTGCAACACCAGGCCCACAACAACAAGCCAGTCTAGTCCATGTCCAAAGTTTCCAGTCTATTGGTACACGCTATTGTGGTTAACCCTGCCCTGGCTGGGCATCATACCTTGGCGATTCTTAATATATTACATGCCATGGTACACACATTTAAAGTCTGTTTGTTTCCCACCTCCACCAGAATCTTTGATTTTTGATCTTTGATCTGTTCCACTTTCCCCAAATTATATTATTTGGAAGGAGTGAGAGCTGAAATTTGAGTGTATTTTTGAAGATTAAGAACTGCCAAGAGAAAAAAATATGGCTGATTTAATATTCTTGTCTTTCCACCCACTTCACACTAGAGAATGGAGGTGAAGCCGGGTTGTGGAAAATAATAAAGCCAATTACTTTGTCTGTTCCTTTGTGTGATATACTGCACTTTTTTATATTTTTTCAAAAAAGCATAGATCAACCAGTACAAATTGCTAGTTCTGCTGCCCTGGGCATGCCCAGATCATCAATTATTGTTACAGTATTGTAGATTTGCTCTTACAAACAGTGAGAGCTCTGCTATCCTAAAGGGGAGTCCTTGGATCTCAGGATATGCCCCCTTTGCTGGCCTCAGCCCTTGGCCCTTCCTAAAAACTGAGCCCACAGATTTCTTCATCTATCCTTAGCCTTGCCATGGAACACACACCCATTTAGGCTTGTAGCAGGAAGAACTTGAATTACTAAGTTGTTCACTCAAGAGACTAATGCTGAGTCCTCTGCACTCATCCTTGACCTTTTCAGGTCTCCAGCCTTGGTCTCAAGGGGAACGCCCTTGGAAACAATCGCTAGCCCTCCCAAGTTACAACTCTCAGTGAATGTCACAGGTAGAGTAACAGTGAATTGCAAATAAAGACAGTCAAGAATCATTTGGCATTTGCGGAAAACCACAGCATAAAACAGGGTCGCTGAACTTTAAGAAAAAAGAAAAGTTAAGAGAGAAAAGGAAATATCACGAATAGCCTAGTCCTCTTGGTATAGATGGTCTTTATTCCTCCTTAATATGTATCATCAGCCGCTCAAGGTATTGCTCTGCTCCTCTGATCAGATCCCACTCTCACTGCTCCTACCTGGAAAGAAATCCACCTGTTGCTTACTACCAATCTGAGCTCAGAGCTGGGTGGTTAGGAGATGCTGAGCACTCAATTCCTCCTAGCTGACCCTACTGTAGTATTCCTGTGATTGGCTTGGTCATTTTTCCTTGGTCTCTGCTTGTATCAAGATGCTTGGGTTGAAAACACACTTGGAGCCACATCCGTGGGTTGTTTGAAGCTGTGATTTCCATCTTCAGTCTGATTCTCCTTCATTTCCAGAAGTGGTAAGGATTTTTTTAAAAAGATATTTGTCATGTTATTAAGAAGGATTCGCAGCAGAACAAGGCCACTACCTCTTCTCAGGAAACCATCTTGATCTAAAATGTGGATTCTTTCATCTTCATGCCATCTTCATCTGGTTTCTTGGAAGCTGCCTTTGGCAGTCACAGTTAGAAACTACCTTTCATGCACTGTCTTGTGTCGGAGCAAAATACGGTTTCAATGAAAGATCGTGTGAAGATGCTCAGCAAACACCTCTCAATTCCTTGTGCTTTGATGCACTCCATCCTTTTATAATGGCCACATTCCCAGACAGCTGGAGACAGGAGACTTTATATACCTGGGCTATCTCAGAACAGACTCAGCACATTCCAAGTTAACATTCACCACATTCATGCTTGGTGTATTCCATCTCCATTTCATTCAAACTTCTATATTAAAAATGTAGGCTTTGCATTAAGTATAGAACATTAACGATCAAATATAAGCAAAGGAAACAAAAGGAGGAGATGAAAAAACAGAAAAAAAGAGGAGATGACCTGGAAGCAGAACCCCTGGGTTAGTTTTGACTCTGAATAACTTGGCAATTTGTCCAGAATCACAAATCCACATGGATTTTATGGTCTCCCTCCCTTGTTTATTCTTTCGAAAAGCCAGTGAGTGGCATAGGCTGACCGTATTTCACGAGTTTCCATCTTGTTCATGATCTGAGCTTTAGGAAGATCATCTTACTGTCATCAGACTGGCATCAGCTTTGCAGGACTGCCAGAGGAAAAACAACACCGTTTGGAATCCCTTTGGAGGTTTTCCTAAGATCTTTGCCCAGAACTCTGAGCCATTATTGCAGACTGCAGATTAGGTATTGAAGAAAAGCATGTCTCACACGGATGAAATTTAGTTCTATACACTCAGAGGGATCTCTCTGATCGGAGAAAGGAGCTGTGGACCCTTGGATTGAGTGTCTTCAGGAGAAAGGACAGTTTAGAACAAAGGCTAGCAAAACACCAGCTGCAGGCCAAATCTGGTTTACCCACTCTGTTGGTAGGGCTTGTGAGCTAAGAATGGTCTTTATCTTTTTAAATAATTGAAAAAAATCAAAAGAAGAATAATATTTTGTGACACGTGAAAATTATATGAAATTCAAATGTCAGTGTCCATAAATAAAATTTTATTGGAACATTGCCATACTCAATTGTTTACATATTATCTCTGGCTGCTTTAGTGCTGCCCCAGAGTTGAATAATTGCAACAGCCTGTTTATTATGACCCCCAAAGCCTAAAGTATTTACTCTCTGGCCTTTTATTAATATGAAAAATGTTTGCTGACATTGGTTTAGAGCAATGTATTGAGAATCACTAATCTGCAGGACATGGGAAAAGAACAGTAACTAATGATTTACCAGTTGTTCTCGTGGTAAATGTATCTTAGAAGTGCAAGGGCAAGATAATATCGAGTATAAACATATATTAGCAAGAATCAGAGGCAGACACACACACAAATGCACATGAAGATGCTCCTCGTGTATGAATTTTCAACTTAATAATTGTCCTTTACAGTAACAAGATCACACTTCATAGCAAAAATTCAGTAACTTACTACAATATCTTTGGTTTGGACTATTGTTGTTTTCTTAGCCTATAACCTGTTTGCTGTATTTGTGATGAATTTTGAGGATTCCTTTTCAAAGGGATGTTTAACTGCATTGTATTCAGTATGTACGAAAGACCTGAGAGTTCCAAAATGGGTAAGAAGAGGTACATAATTATGAAAGAAGGGAAAATAGATGATGAAAAAATAAAGAGAAAATGATGATCACTACCTGATAAATATCACTTATTTTGATCCTGAAGAATGAAGAATGAAATGTGTGTAAAAACAGTGTATATATAATCCAGACTAGCCAGCCAGTGAAGAGGGAAACTGATAAACTAGAAAATCTTCCCAGTGTGCTTAGTATTAACAATGCAAATGTCCATTAAATCAGTGGTCCTCAACCTTTTTGGCACCAGGGACTGGTTGCATATTAACATTTATATTAATATTTCCATTGATGGGGGATGGTTTCAGGATGATTCAAGTGCATTACATTTATTGTGCAGTCAAACCTCTCTGCTAATGATAATCTGTCTTTGCAGCCGCTCCCCAGTGCATAACCGCATCAGCTCCACCTCAGATCTTCAGGCATTAGATTCTCATAAGGAGGGTGCAACTTAGATCCCTCACATGGGCAGTTTACAGTAGGGTTCAGGCTCCTGTGAGAATTTGATGCCACTGCTGATCTGACAGGAGGCAGAGCTCAGGCGGTGATGCGAGCAATGGGGAGCAGCTGTAGACACAGATGAAGCCCAGCTTGCTTGCCCGGCCCTCGCCTCCTGCCGTGTGGCCTGGTTCCTAACAGACCACAGACTGGTGCTAGTCTGTGGTCAGGGGGTTGGGGACTGCAGATTTAGAGGATCTACCAAGAAATCTCAGAGGAAAGCAGTTTCCTTATATACAGTTATATAATAAATTAAATTCATAAAATTTTACATTTTACAAAGTAATTTCAATATTACTTCGCTAAGATCCACACTAGTTGTATAAAGTAAGGCAGAACTGATATATTACTCCATTTAATAAGTGAGAAAACTGAAGCATAAAGAACGTTATGGCTCTCCCAAAGTTACATACTTAAAAAGTAGCCGACTGTGGATTCAAATTCAGGTTTTCTGACTTCAGTTTTAGTGTTATATATAAAGTTTTCATTGAAATATGAAAAAACCAAGACTTTACTATGAAATCCACAAATTTCCAGTTCATAGGTCTTTATTTAGGTGCCCAGTGCTGGAGGGCATAAAAAGAAGAAAAGCTCTTTCCCCCTGTAATAAAGGCCTCTTACAACGGGTAACAGTCTGTGGCCCGTGGGTTGGGGACCACAGCATTAGATTAATGTTCATTGAGAAAAAAAAAATAGGAGTTTTAGAATAAAAGGCCTATCATGGTTAAAATGCTACTAGTAAATGGTTGTCACGAAGTGCAGGAGGTTTTAGAGGTGAAGGATCAGTATGGTTTCAAAAAAATCATAGTTCCCGGGACTCACTTGCAGGGTAAGGCACTTATGGGATCATCCAGAAACATTGGTACCTGCATCTACAGATTTTCAGAGCGTGTGCAAATTGGCTTATTTCAAAAAATAAAACCACCAATAGGCCCAGTAGAAAATTTATCATCAAGGAAGAGCAGGAAATATGCTTAATTGGAAAGATTTGGAGCATCTACTCACGCCGTTATTTGGTGCTAATTTGTTTAGTACTAAGCTTAAAATCCTCTTTGTAACTTTGGTCTTTTAAACAAAAGAACTTAAAACAGGTTTTTAGAAACAGACATTTGTAAATGGGTCTCACTACAGGTACAGAAGTGGGCAGAGTATAGAAAACATTATCAGTATATACAGGAATGTGCATGTGTATTAATTTACATATATGGTAACCCTGTTTTCTCAGGGAAGTTCTGCAGAGACAAAAAGGAGATTTTTGCACTACTTGTGATAACACTCAAAGAGGACATTTTAAACATCTCATAGTGTGGTAACAATAGATGCCCATCTCTTTCACATGGAAAAGTTTAACTTGAAATGAGAGTAAAGAAGCTTCTATTTTTTTCATGATGACAGACAACAAATGCTCAACACAAATTTAGAGAAGTTAGTGCAAAGTGGAAAATTGAATTTGATATAAAATACATCACATCATACTATGTAACTGATCATTAATTTATTCTTTACACAAAAATTTTAAAAGAGAGATAATTAAAGTTTATAAATAAAACATTTATGGATATTTACTTCATTACGACCACAGCACCAGGTGTATTTCATTTCTGTTTTAAATACATACATGTTTTCCTTTATGTTCTAAATATTCTTCGTTATAGCTGAGCTCATCCAAAGTGAAAGTTATATTAGCATTTGCATTTAAAAATATTTGAAATCTGAGTTCAATCTATGATCTGATCTTTAACAAGATTACCTTTTTCTTTAAACAGTAATAAAAAGATATTTTAACATTCAGATGATGACAAATTCCTGTTGGGTCAGGAAAATAGAGTTTTTAAAAAACTACATTTAATCAAAGCTTAGAAGTTGGATGCCATATGTTGAACTACTACCATAATTAAACCACTACATAAATGTAGATTAAAATTTTTAATAGCATTTTCTCTTTATAATCTCATATGTGCTCATTGTATGAAATTTGGAAAATAAAGAGAAGAGTAAAAACACTATTTGTAATCCCTTCACCAAAAGATAAGTAATAGATAACTATTTTTTCTTTCAGACCTTTTTCTACTACGTGTGTGTACAAAAATAAAGATCTTACTGAGTACTATGGTTGCTTTTCCAAAACTCTCTTTTAAGTAATCTTTTCATTTTTAATTACAAATTTAAAAGTTTAAGTGGCTTCATTGTTTTTATAAAATGCTGTATCATTACTGTAAAATCTAGTAACATGTAAGGAAAAAATAACTATATGTATGGAAATGTGTACACATATATATAAAAAGACAAAAGTAAATGTCACTCCAAATCCTATAACTCAGTAATAAATATATTAAAAATTTAGTGAACATCTTTCTAAACATAGCTTTGCTTATTTACATTTATCTGTTTGCATTAAAAACCCAAGACCATACTAATTTCTCTCATTCCAATCTAATATTACAAGATTCATTCTAGCCTTCCCTTTTTTCTTATTCTATCTTCCTTCTCCAACAGTGAAAAGCATGGCTTTCGTTACTTATAACATATTTACTTATTTGTCAGTACTAATATGCACAAAAAGAATTCCACAATTTTTAATCCATACCTGTATAAAATAAAAATTTACTAACTAGAGTATAGCATTTGTGCACAAGAAAGGTGTGGCAAAATTTTCTGTGCCAAATAGTAACCGTAGGAAACTGGTGAACATGGGGCAAAGATAACGTTTTCCTTCAGATATGCAGGTAACCTCTCTTCCTTCAGGTCATGCTCATCCGACTACTGTCTTTTCACTGCAGCCTATGTTGATGAGGGACTACTATTATAACCCCACCCTCCACCCAAAGTAAACCGTCTTGATCCCTCTTATCCTGCTTTGGCTCCCATAGGTCTTATTGCATTGCAACATACATGTCTACACATACATGTTTTTAGATATAAACTTTAGCATTTGTGAAATGTGAATATTTCTTATAATCGATAACATCATAATTCAATCAGAGACTTCAATTATGTCAGCACTTGCAATCAACAGTGTGTTAGATTTAATAAAATGTGGTACATAATTTACTTATTTACATTGTTTATTTTTTTGTGTTGCCCGATTAGGGTGTAAAAGTCACAAAATCAGAGTTATTAAAGAGGATATTTTGACTGCTATGAGAAAACAACCCCACACCTCAGTGAAGTACCAAGGAATGATGTTTGTCTTGTGGCCTCCTGGGCACGTTGTCCCACACAGGGACTGAGCGTCTTCTGGTGGATTCTCTGCCTCCAGCCACCTTGAAAGGCTGAGAGTTGAAGACCACTAAGCATTGTATCTAGGCACAAGCCCGAGATTAGTGTTTATCACTTCTGCCTGGTGTCTTTTTCTGTATTAATCAGAGTATGCTAATTGCTATGATGTTGTGGGTTGAATTGAAAATAGTATGTGCAGATGTAATCAAGTTGGGATGAGGCCATGCAGGATTTAGAGTGGGTCCTAAGTGCAACAACTGGTGTCCTTATTAGGAAACAGAAATTCAAATGGCCAGAGGATACACAGAGAAGGTCATGTGATGACTGAGGCAGATTGGAGTTATGCTGCCACAGGCCAAGGGACACCACGATGGCCAGCAACAACCAGTTCCAGACAGGGAGCATGGCCCTTCCCACTTCTTGATTTAGGACCTCTAGCCTGTAAGTTAGTGAAACAATACATTTCTTTTGTTTTAAGCCACTTTTGATCTGTTTGTAGTAATTTGTTGCAGCTGTCTATGACATGAATAATACCTTACTCCTGGTGCCAAATTCTGTATCTGGGTATTCTAGAGAAACAAAACCAATAAAATTAGTGATGATTAATTAATATAATATATTAAATTTTATATTGTATTATATTAATCATATTATATAATCATATTATAGTATATATGCAGTTATTTATTTTCAGAGAACTGCCTCACACAATCATGGGGACACGCAAGTGGAACATGGGTAGGGCAGGCCAGCAGACTGGAAATTTAGGCGGGAGTTGTTGCTGCATTCATGAGGCAGAATTTCTTCTTCCCTAAGAAACCTCAATTTTTGCTCTTAAGGCCTTCGCTGATTATGGGCTGAGGCCCACTCGCACGGTCAATGGTGATCTCTTACTTGAAGTCAATTATAGATGTTAGCCACATCTACAAGATACCTTCAGAGCAGCACCTAATTAGCATTTGATTAAATAAGTATCTGGCTACTGTAGCCTTGTCAAGTTGACACACAGAAGTAACTATCACATATGACAAACTAAATCAAAATTTTTGCAACGTGATACAACAAAGATTTACTTCTGTCTCTCATCATGGTCAAATAAGGTGAGGATGGGGAGGAATGCTGGCTTCCATATGGTCACATGAAAGATTGCGAATGCACTGGGGAACACAGAACCCATGCAGTAGTTCCTCCCTTTACGGCTATTGGAGAATATTTTAAATCATCCAAGGAACCACTTCCTAAAATATATCCTTTTTTTTTACATTGGCTATAACTCTGCTTACCTGCAAGGGTGTCTGAGAAATCTAGTCTTCTTCCTGTGTCGCCAAAAGTAAAATAAAATGGTTTTGATGTACATGTAGCTCTGTCATGCAGTATTTGTCTGATTTGTTCCCTGCAAGAATTTAGAATAGGTCATACAATAGTCCTCCCGTATCTAGGGGTTACATTCCAAGACCCTCAGTGGATGCCTGAAACTTGCATAGTACCAAACTCCATTTATATATAGTATGTTTTTCCCTGTATATGCCTATGATAAAGTATAATTTGTAAATAGTTTATAAATAAGGCATAGTAAGAGATTAAAAATAACTAACAATAAAACAGAACAATTATAACAATATACTATAATAAAAACTATGTGAATATGATATTTCTCTCTCTCCTCCTCTCTGCCCTCAAAACACTGTAATATTTTTGGACCACAGTTGACTGTAGGTAAATGAAACCACCTAAGGTAAAATTGTGGATAAGGGGGGGATACTGTATTCAACCCTGAAACACGTTTGTTGCATTAGTAATTGCTATGATTTGACTATATATCCCCTCCAAAACTCATGTTAAAAATTTAATTGTCATTATAACAGTTTTAAGAGGTGGGACATTTAAGAAGTGATTAGGCCATGAAGGTTCCACCCTCCTGAGAGGGATTGGTGTCATTATAAAAGGGCAAGTTTGGCTCTCTCTTGCTCTCTCCCACCCTCTTCATTCACCCTTCTGCCTTGGGATGATGAACAAGAAGGCCCCTCTCAGATGCTGGCCCCTCAATCTTGGACTTTTCTGCCACCTGAACTATGAGCCAACCCATTTACGTTCATTATAAATTATCCAGGCTGTGGTATTCTGTTTTAGCAGGACAAAACAGACTAAGACAGTAATGAAAAAAGGAAAATGCCAATATAAAATAAATAATAAATATAAGAAATAAGCTTACATATATTAGTGATTGAAATAAATATGAACAACTGAATTCCCCCATCAAAAGACAGATATTAGGTGAGCACAGCAAAGCATAGCTATGTGCTGTTTAAAATAAACATCAGTGATAACTGAAAGTAAAAAATAATGCAATGGAAAAGAGATACTAGTTCAATCTACTTTAAAAAGTATGAAAGCATAAAGTTATATAATGGCAGTATTAGTAAGCAGCAAGTTTCAAGGTAAGGTTAATGGGATAAATTGGGATAAAAAGGGATGCTAAATAATGACAAAAGCACAATTTATCAAGGTGGTAATCAGCCATTAATGAGTAAGAACCAGTTTACTTAGCAACTAAATATATAAGGCAAAATGCATTGGATTAAAAATAGAGTTTGATGAAAATAAAATTATAACTGAATCTTCTAATATATCGTTTGCCATCATTGAAAAGATCTATAAATACATACACACACACACACACACACACACACACACACACACACACATATATATATATATATATATATATATATAAGGACACAGAGAAATTAACTGAGATTATCAATGACATAAATAACTGGTGGTTTAGACGAAATTTTTACATATTAATGATGTAAAATACATCACAGATAATGGCAGAAATGATAAAAGTGAGCTAGCCAATATGTTCTGGAGAGTGACTCTTTTTATGTGCCTTGTTTATTTGTTTCAAACACATTTCCTTAAGTGTCTCTTTCTAATTAAATCACATTATGTACAATTATGGACTCTCTGTTTAGGCCTTATTGATACAGCACTGCTGCACTCTGCATTAATCCAAATATAAAGACGACCTTGGGCGTCAGAATTCAGTGCTGGGTAAAGAGCTATCCCTAGAGACTAAACAGTGAGTCTGAGTCTTTGCCATCACTAACACAACCTAAATGCGCTGATAGATGCAGTATATATCTGGAATCACAGCCTCAGGTTCAAATTTGAAGTATTATTTACCAGTTATATGATCTTGGACAATTTACTTACCTTCATTGAGAGTCAATGTTCTCATCCAGAAAAAATGGAGAAACAGTCTCTACAAGTGCAATTTCTGCCTGCAACTTAAAGAACCATTTTCATGATGTTACAAAATAGTTAATCTCTTAGAATCCAAGAAGCTTCTGCAATCCTCATTTCTAATAAGGAACTTTATTTGTGTTAGAATGACCAAAATACCACTTAAGACAATTTATGCAAAGTAAGAATTTTTTCCTCAAAGGAACAGCAAAAGGCTAAGTCAGTGTTGAAATAACAGAGTATTTTGCTTCTATTTATCAAATTTCCAAAACCCGGGTTAGAAATTTAAAGGAATTCAAGTGTTACCTGACTGCTTGGGGTTTTACACATGCCAGTGGCAGGGCTTCATATAGAACTTGGCTTAATGGATGACCAGTCCATACTAATATCTTCCTCATTTTGTATCTGGGAATAAAATTAAGTTAAAAAAGCTGCATCATTGCTCTTACTGCCACAGACAGTGACAACGGTCCATCAGGATTTTCCTACTCAATAAACACCTTCCTGGTAAAGCCAAGTGATTTCCTTTTGCACATGTACATTATGATTGGAAATGGGGAATCAGTGATCTACAAAATACATTCTGATACTGGAAGAAAAATGTCGACACGTGCTTATACATGTAAGGCAGAAGGGGAATTAAAAACATGCCTGGGCAGGCAAACAGAGGGCTTTGATACGAAAAATCCTAATAGAAGAAAGTCACTTTCCTCGGATAGAAGAAAGAAATTGAGGGATATGGATAAATAAGGAAAAAAAGAACAAAAGCAGGAAAAAAAATAAGGAATGGAATATTTGCCTCTGGTGTTTGCAATATGCATGGGAGAAAAATGGGCATGGAAGAGTATAAATATTTTAATAAAAGGAAAAAAAGAAATGGATTAAATGAAGAAGATACAACACAGTGGATGTTCTGTTTTATTTACCTTGAATGTTTCTGTGAAATCCAATCATAAAAAGTACTGGGAAGGAATATTAATGCAGCCTAACCTTTAAGCTGCCATAAATAGATGCACACACACACACAAACACACACTGACAATTTAGTGGATATTAAACATAAAGTGTGTAAGAATAACCCTGGGTATATATTAAAAATACAGGCTGGGCGCAGTGGCTCACGCCTGTAATCCTAGCACTCTGGGAGGCCGAGGCGGGCAGATCGTTGGAGCTCAGGAGTTCGAGACCAGCCTGAGCAAGAGCGAGACCCCATCTCTACTGAAAATAGAAAGAAATATATGGACAGCTAAAAAAAAAAAATATATATATAAATTAGGCAGGCATGGTGGCGCATGCCTGTAGTCCCAGCTACTCGGGAGGCTGAGGCAGAAGGATCGCTTGAGCCCAGGAGTTTGAGGTTGCTGTGAGCTAGGCTGATGCCACGGCACTCATTCTAGCCTGGGCAACAGAGTGAGACTGTGTCTCAAAAAAAAAATACAGCTCATACAATTTGCAGTTTTAGCATGCATTCTAGCTAAATAACTTCAAACCCTTGCTGATTCTGATACAGACTGTAGATAGTCTACAGTTGAGAAACACTCTCTGGTTGTTCTTATATTTCATTGTTACCTCTAAAGAGATGAATTTCCTCCTAGAATTTTCATCTTGTTTTCTGAGTGGGATTGTAGACTCATAACAATTCAGAGAATTGAAAATCATGTTTTTAGCTATGCAGCAGATCCCACTATGATCCAAAGGAACACTCTGTATTGAGCAGAACATTCCCCGGACTTTTTCTAACCAATGGTTTGTGGCTATAAGAGAAGAAGGAGATAGCAGACAAGCTTGGCACAAGATTTAGAAAAAAAGAAACCTGAAGCTTCCCTGGAAGAGAAGATAATGCAACCCATAATGCTCAGAGAATATTCAGTTTCAGCATTTTGAAATCTGAGGAATTATAGCAACAGGTGATGCTGCTTCTCTAGAAAGATCTATTAAAATGCATTTGAAAAAAGCGCATTTGTATGGAACAAGTAGCTCTCACTTTAAGGGATTCCTGAATGATGACTATTCTTCAATATCGAGTAGAATTCAAAGAAGAAAGCTGTTTAATGTTAATTTATGAATCACTGGTAAAAATTCAAAGGCAGAAGATTCTCTGCTTGAAAGAGCAGACCAACCAGCAGAAATTGAAAATTTTGAGAATAATGTTAATATGATGTATGTGTGTGTACAATGTGAAGATGATGAAACAATAAATAAGTAATTATGGGAAGAATTGCACATAATAGGGTATGGATGGCTTTTAAATACATAGTTTCTAGAAAAAGGATATCCACTCATCAACAACACAAATCTAAAGTTCTCCTTAAATAAATTCTACAGTACTTTGTTTTTGGGGTTTGTGGTCCAAATAGAACCAATAGGACATAACAAATGCATGTCTACTATGAGCACGATATTGTGCTTGTGCTTTTATCAATTAAGATTATGTTCAGCTACAAGTGTCAGAAAACCCAATTAAACAATGGTTTAAATAAATTGGGAGTTGAATTTTTCTGAAGTAATGAGAAGTGCGAAGTTGCAAGGAGTCTGGGGCTGCTGCAGAACTGCCAACTGTCATCAGAGTTATTCTCATCAACCATTGTGGTGTGTGGTGTTCCAATCTTCAAAATTGCAGAACAGCTGTTCCCTCCATTGGCCAGGCTGACAAAAGGAGAAGGACATGGTCATCCTAAATGGTCCAAAGAGGGCTGTAAAATGCAGGGTTTTAGTTGGTCACATTGACATTTTGAATAGGTATGGTACAGTGGAGAAGAGATACCAAGTAGGCAAATAATAGCACATATGAAATCAGATATATTATCTAATTTAAGTGTTTCATAAATAATATATATCTTTTTACTTAAATAGGTGAGGAAATTGAGACATGGAAAGATTAAGTAACTTGCATAAAGTCATACATGGTTACTAAAAGACACAGGCAAGAGTTAAAGCCCCTGTAATTAAACATTAATATGATTTTCCCACCATATCACATTTTTTAGGTACCACCAAGCAAAATATTCCCTAGATAGCCAATTTCAGAAAATCTGTACATCGTGAGGTAGTCAGTCAGGTGGTTTAATGCCTTTTGATGTTTTAGACTGCATGTCTCCATCCTAGACTGAAAACTTTTTTTAGGGCACAGGCCACATCTTCAACATTTTTGTATTCCCAGTACTTAGTCCAGGATTCTACTGGTAGAAAACCAGAGATATTTAAAAATCTAGAGTTACAGATTTTATTTTGAGTTCATAGAGAGGGGAGTTCATTTGGAGGGGTATTTTTATTCTAATACCCTTGCAAGGATTCACAGAGGATGTTATAGAGTAGGCATTGAGCAAATATTTGCTAAAGGTTTAAATAAATAATTAAAATGTGATTTTGTGTGGAGATAAAAGATAAACACATATGAAGAGAAAGAAAGTAAAAGGAGTAGTTCCTATTACAGTCTTGAGTTCGATACACAGGTCACACTGAGCTGGAAAAGTATGAATGGATAAACTGGCCCTTGTGTCAGACTTCACCATGACAAATTTCATTCATTCACTGAAAAAATATTATGGAAAGTAGTACAGAGATACCTCAAAGAATTAAAAGTAGAACTACCATTTGATCCAGCAATCCCACTACTGAGTTATCTACCCAAAGGAAAAAAAGATATTCTATAAAAAAGACTTTGACATTTGAATGTTTATAGAAGCACAATTCACATTTGCAAAGACGTGGAAAAACTCAAGTGCCCATCAATACATGAGTGAATTCATAAAATGTGGTATATGTACACAATGAAATACTACTCAGCCATAAAAAATGGTGAACTGCCTGGGAGCTGGAGCCCATTCTTCTAAGTAAAGTATCACAAGAATGGAAAAAAAAAAAAAAAACGGAGGTACTCACCATTAAATTGGTACTAATTAATGAACACACTAATGTGCACATAGGGGAAGTAACATTCATAGGGTGTTGGGCAGGTGGGAGGAAGGAGGGGATGGGTAAATTCACTCCTAACAGATGCCGTACATGCTGTCTGGGGGATACGCATGCTCGTAGCTCTGACTCTGGAGGTGCAAAGACAATTTGTGTGATCAAAGCATTCGTACGCCTGTAATGCTCTGAAATATATATATATAGTTGAGCACTTGGTACCAGACATTGTTCTACATGACATAAATATAGGAATAAAACAACACAATGGATCCTTATGGCTTGAATTTTGTCTTCCCAAGATTTAAAAGTTGAATTCCTAAGCCCAGTACCTCAGAATGTGACCTTATTTGCTGATACGGTCTTTTTAAAGAGGAAATTAAGTTAAAATGTGGTCATTGTGGTGGTCACTAATCCAATATGACTGGCATACTTATCCAAGGGGGAAATTTGGACACAGACTCGCACACAAGGAGAACACCATGCGAAGAAGTCAGCAATTAGGGCAATGCTTCTACAAGCCAAAGAACAACAAAGATTGCCAGCAAACCACCAGTAGCCAAGAGAGAGACTGGGACAGATCCTTCCCTCACAGCCCTCCGAAAGGGCTGTTGACACCTTGATTTCAGACTTCTACCCTGCAGAACTGTGAGACAATACATTTCCGTTGTTTAAGCCACCTAGTTTCTGTTCCTCTGTTATGGCAGCCCTAGAAAACCAGCACACAGGCAAAGTCCCTCCCTCCTAGAGCTTTACATCCTAGTCTGGGGCAGAGCGGGAAACAGAAAATTAACAGAGAGACATAATCATAGCTCATATGATAGTAAATTCTAAAGAGTAAAGAAAAGTAGGGTGAAGAGGATAGGAAGTGCTGTTTAATATAATGTATCTGAGGAGATACCATTAGGAGTGAAAGGAGATGCGAGATTGAGCCCTGTAGATATCTGGAGGAACTGCATTATAGACAGGTGCAGCAGCAGCCCAGGGCTCTGAGGAAGAAGGATGTGCTTGGTTAGAACTGCTAGGAGGTGAGTGTGGCTGAATTGGAGTAAGGGAGAGGGAGAATGGTAGGAGTGTGGTCTGAGAGTTAATGGAGTCACGGATTATGTTGGTCCACTTTAGACACTGACAATGAGATGGGAAGCCACGGGAATTTTGAACAAAGGAATGGTTTGACCTGATTTAAGTTTGGTTTTGTTTTTCTTGTTTTTCATTTGTTTGTTTTCTTGCATTGTTCTTTCTAATTTTTTTATTTTTAATTACTATAGGTACATAATAGTTACATATATTTATAGGGTACATGTGATGTTTTGATACAGGTATACAATATAAATTAACCAAATCAGGCTAATTGGTGTATCCATCCCTGTAGGCATTTATCATTTCTTTGTATTAGGAACATTCCAATTCTGCTCTTTTAGTTACTTTACAGTATACTTTAACCTATTTTTGATCATAGTCACTTTGTTGTGCTATCAAATATTGCTCATTCTATCTATATTTCTGCACCCATTAATCATCCCCACTTTATCCCCCCCTCCATGGTTCCCTTCCCAGCCTCTGGTAACCATCATTCTACTCCCTGTCTCCATGAGACCAATTGTTTTTATATTTAGATCCCACATGTGAGTGAGAACATGTGAGATTTGTTCTGAATGTGCCCAGTCTCGTCTGATGTAGCTTTTAAAGGGATCTCCCTGGCTGCTCTGTAGGAACAGACTATAGGTGGGGGGCGATGGTGGAAGCAGAGAAATTAAGGAGGAAACTACTGTAGTAAAACCATCCAGGTGAGAGCTGTGGTTGTCTTGAGCCAGTCTGGTGGTGGAGAACATGATGGGATAAATAAGTGAAGGGTTAGGCAGAGCACTGCAGATACAGGGGAGTGCTGGACAGAGACATGCAGACCAGTTCTATGGAGGATGCTGCAGTGAGTTTCCATAGGAGAAACAGCTAAGGAGGGGGCACTGAGTGTTAGTGGTGAAAGAAGTAGATGACATGGTATAGAGGAGAATTTGGCTTGCTGCAGTCATGCAGTTATCCAGGGCAATGAGGTCATCAGCTATTGCACAATTCACACCTCCTACTCATATCTTTGATTGATGTTTCTGGACTTCAGTGAACTGCTGTCACATTTTGGTCCCTGAAATGAGCAAATGAATTTCATTCCCTCAAGCGAAGCCTCAATTTGCACAAGGAGGGAAAAGTCGTTATTCAAATCTCCTACAGTTTTGAATTCTTTATCTAGGATTTACTATCCATCTACTCACATGAAAAGAAGGAAAATAACTTGAAACAAAACTTCACACTGATTTGACACTAAATAAAATTAAAATTATTTGGCTTAATAATATCAAATGCTTATAGCAAGAATGATCCAATAATAAGTGCTTAACAGCTTGAAACCCCCAAAACTGGTTGAAAATGTCTTTGTATCTTGCTGTTTAAATATTTTATTTAGTTAGACCATACACATTACCTTATTATACTCCATTTTTTCAAGAACAAGAAATGCCAATTTACAAAAAAATAAAATAAATTATAATGATAACATGGCTACATTGAGTTCAATCAGGCTATACCTAATTTTGAAATATAATCTTAATTAATCAGCTTCTTAATTTTGTAGCAGGAACAAATCCCAGTCTACAAAATATGGGGTGAATGGATATAACAGGCCATTTGTGTACTGAGTTCGAAGAGTAAGTACTTGAAACCTATCTCCTGAGCTTGAATCCCAGCACTTTAGTTATAAGTCAAGGACGACAATTGACCTCTATGTGCCTCAGTTTCATCTTTAAAATGTGAATAAAAGTAGTACATAATTCATATTGTTTCTGTAGGTTTCAAATGAGTTAAGACATGTAAAGTAGAGTGACTACTCTAGATTAAGTCCTCAAAAACTTAAGCTATAGTACTATTTCTACATTGTTTGAATTTCCTAATTTACTACTTCAAGGTTACATTGCAGGGAAGTCAGAGAAAAGCGTAGTCACAGGTATCTAACAGCAGTTCCCTGGGGTTAGTAGCATCAGTGTTCTGGAAAGAGGCCTGGCTCATGCAGGGCCCAAGCCCGGTGTTCTTGGAGAGGGGCGGATCTCGTGGGTTGGGCAGATCCTTGTTTTCTTGACTACTCTAGTGGCGTCTGCTACAATTCCTAATTCCTGTAATGTTTTCAGTCCACAAAGGTCACTGCTGCATCCTGTAGTCTTGCCAACCTCATAGACCACTGACACAGAACCCACTTCGGATCTCCGAGTGACTCTGCCTAGCAGATGCTCGGGGAATAAATTAGTCCGCACAGCTGGCGCGTCACATCTGAGCCCCGTCTCCCTGGACCCTCCGGGTTTTTCATCCTCCAGAGTAAAGCTGGGTTTGGGGGAGCAGTTGGCAGGGGGCATCTGTGCTCTTCCTTCCTCCAGGGGCCCTGGGAGCAAGCTCCAGGCCACTCTGTGTGGCAACTTGGTGTGGTATTCTTGTTGCACTTTCCTTGGAGCAGAAGGCGGGGAACCAACTGCGTGGCTTGGTTTGGCGGCAGCAGCGGCGTTCCTGTTTATTTTTGAAGGTCTTCTCGCAGACATTTGGATTTCTTCCATTTCTTCCCTTCTCCTAAATAAATTTCTAACGTATTAATCTGCAAAGGGAGTCTTGTTCTTTGTCTCTACCACCAAATCAATTATTTTATACCTTGATTTCTTCTGGGCTAAGAATTTCATAAACCCAAATCATTTTCTCTCTCTCTCTCTCTGTTTATTAGTAAAATCCCCCTTCCCTAAGGCAGTGGAGGAAGGGATCCAAGTTTGAAGGAAGTACCAGTAACAGAGAGCACATGGAACAAAACCTCAAAAGTCTGTGCAACTATTTACTTTTTCTTTATTTGTTCAAATTCTCAATCTGTGCCAGGAACAGTCCTGAAATCTATGCATAAAGAGTATCCATGAGTGATCATTTTATTAGATTGCTTTCAGTCACTTGGGGAGGATGGGCAAGTGAACAAGTATAATAATTAAAGTGAAGTGTGATGAAACTTAGAGTACAGAAATATGAACGATTCCACAAAAGACCGTTTCTATGGCACACCCTGTGTAGGAAAAGATATGCTTTTCAGGGCTGGTTTTACTTGAAGTGAGTCTATATAAATAAATGAGGTTCACCAGACTGCATATGAGCAAGGCGGGGCTTGGACTTGGAGAGACAGGAGAAGCAGCTGGGCAGGAGCATCGCTGTGTGACAGGGCACACCACGCAAGGTGGAGGGTTGTCTGTGGCCAAGCCAGCACAGCTTAATGAGATAAGATACCTCTCATCTTAAGCAAATTAGCTCACCTCTCTGGAACTCGGTTTTCTCATCTGTAAAATACCATCACTAGCAAGGATGCTACAAGGACGAGTGAGAATGTGATAGAGATTCTCAAGTATATCATTCGTAGATGGTAGATTCAAGGAAGAACGTTGTAGACTCTGTTCATTTGCCTTGCTAAGGTCTAAGTGATGTAAAATTAGAATTTTCTAAATTCATCCATACTTAGCTTCTGACATCTGCAGACCATTTTGAAAAGGTTATCACACTAATAGGATGCCAGCAGAGTGACTATTTCCATTCAAATATCTAGAAAATACATACAGAAAGTTATTAAAACTAGAGAAGGTGGAGTGGGAGGATGAGGGTAAGAACTTCAAAATACCTGGATTCAACTGAGTTCCCAACTAATTATTAGATAATAGTTTCCTCCATTATTTTAATAAAAGAACTTCCCTTGGTTTTTCTACACTACTAGGAATGATCCAGTTACTTTGGGGAAAACCACTATTAGAAGCCTCTGCCGATTTAATTTCCATTTCTTTATTCTATTAAATAAAGGAGGCTTACATTAGTCCTTATGTTATTAACTACCTAATGGATTTAGGAAGCCGCTAGCAAGAGAAGAATTGTCCTTTGCATTTAAATGAGACAAATACCACCCTCAGCTGATTATGCATTTAGGGAAAAAGTTTCATCCTATTGCTACATTTTACCTCTGAAAAAGTCATAAATTAATCCATTAGTGAGCCCACATGTGTCTTCTGTTTTGCTCATTATTAGGAATTCCCAGGTGTTCAGGGGCTTGTAAGTGTAAATTAATGTGACTTTTAAACTTGGTAACAGAAATATGCAGCACAAAGATCATAATTTATGAAACTATTCTCATATCATTTTCTTGTTATAAAAGAAAACGATAACATTAAATATTAAATTAAGGTATTCCCTAATATTGGAATGTGTTATCTTGTTAGAATGAAACAATGAAACATAACAACAAAAATCAGAGTTGCTATGTTTTCTTCGCTGTTGCCTGATTTTGTGTATCATTATAAAAGTTCCATACCAAATATTTAGGGAGAAAAAAATATGTACATTTTAAAACATAAATTAATTTATTCAGATACTCAGTTTTCATCCATATATGTATTCAATTAACAAAAATGCTTTAAGCAGTTATTACCTGCTGGACAAGCTACATAGTCCAGGAGAATGTGAGACCACCAGAAAAATGAGATCAAAATAGAATTCAAATAACAGTGTGGAAAGGAGAGCTCTCGGGCAGTGTGTAAGCTGAGTCTTGAAAGAAGTGCAAGAGATCGCAGCTTGTCCAGAGCTCTGAAGCTTTTAAAAGGCTTGTTGTGTTGAAGCACTTGCATTCATTCTGCAGATGCAGCTCAGTTTGTGCAAGGAGAAAAGGCAGGAGCTGAGCAGCGGAGTGGAGAACATGATGAAAGACCTATGGAGGCTTCTCTCTGCAACTCTAGTGTCACTCAAGGCTGCTGCTTTATTTATTTATTTATTTTTTTACAGAGACATTAAAATAAAAACTTCTTATCAGAGTAGTCACCTGTGTGAAGGCCTGGTGTGACTGAGGTGTTAGAATGGGAAAAGATAGGATCCTGCCACCCCCACCCCTCTGGGTGATTCACAATTCAATGAGGAATAAATTCCATAACTCCAAATATGGAGCGCATGTGTGTGTGTGTGTGTGTGTGTGTGTGTGTGTGTGTGCATGTGTTCATGTAGAACTGTTGGAAATGTCCAGAAAATCTGGAAAGTTTTGGTGCCAAAGATGGCCTGAGTGAAAGCATTAGTATAAACTTGAAATTATAGTTTATATACATTATTCACTTTAAGAAAATCTCACAATAGTGTACTTTCAACAAGAGAGAAAATCGGTGGGATTATGAAAACAGATTCAATAAACACTGACTTGCATCTGCTATTGGAAAGGCACTGGGGAGGTGGAGGAAGGCTGGGAGGAAGCTCACAGTTCCCCTAACTAGTTATTACATAGATATGTCGCTACCACTGCTAGTTATAATCCAAGGCATAATAATCCTACTTGCTAAATAGAGATCTCATTATCACTCATAGAAAAGTAGAGCAGATAACATTATTTCAGGAAATCAGAGATACCTTCAGGAGGAATTAGGCCTGGAAAGATGGGAGAAGTTCAAGGCCAGTGGAATGGCTGTAACAGAAGCATGACATACGTGAAGACAGGGCCATTAGGAAGTACTGGCAGAACAGAATGCTCAGAGGTTTGGAGGAAAAGGTTGTTTTTGTTTGTTTGTTTGGGTTTGTTTTTACTTTTAAGTTATTTTCTCTGGGAAAACTCTGTACAGCTAGCTACCTCCTACACTTAAAGAACTATTTGTAATACCATTATTTTTTTTTCCAGAATACTGTTGCATAAAACAAAATATAGCAAACAAAGCCAGCTAGGCATTAAGAATGGACAAGCCTGACCTTCAGAAGCTACAGTGGCTTGCCACTAAATTTGAACTCAACCTAAAGAAAGCTACCTAGTTACCAAAAGAAAAGGAAAAAGAAAGGAAGGGGATCAGGTCCTTGTGTCTTATCCCACACCGTTTCTAGATGGTATCAGGCACCACATAAGAATAAGCCTCCAGCACATGTGCTTGTTTATGACCTTAGCCCTGAAAGTTACCCCTGCCTGTCATAAATTGAGCTTTCTCAGTGCTGCCTATATTCCTGTGTCCTAACCTAGGAGTACCTCTTCCCAGTTATGACTTCCGTTTGCCTCCCTAGAATGAATTCTCTTCACTCCATTCTTGCCATGAACTTTCTCTTTCCTTAAGTCATCATAATGAGATTTTTGTTTACCAGATCAGCTACATCACAGCGTTCGGCTGCTCTGGGTCAATATCTTGGGCAGTTGGTCCAGGACTGAGAATCGCTTAGCTCCTATAGACCCTCTGGGTAACCGCCCTGTTTAGTTCCTCTGTGTTAGGTAGAGGAAAGCAGAGAGTCCCTTTGCTGGGATCTCCATGTCACAGACGTCATCTATATTGGGAAGTGCTGGTAAGTTGTCATTGCTCTTTGTTTAGTGGAGTATAGCTCAGAGCAATATTTCTTTAAATATGTCCATCATTTTCTGAATTAGTGTTCATTATGAAAATATCAAAATTTTGAATTTAAAACTATGATTAAAAGCATGGTATTAAAACAATTTGCTAACAAAGGTTTTAGTTAGTACGACAACTACAAGCTCACATACAAACACATGACTATTTGCCATAAAATCCCTCTTTATTTTTATTTCATTCTCTTTTTTGAGTAGACCTTCCCCTGATTTATTATAATCCTTTTATCTATTAACCATAATCTCTATTGTATATCTTCATTCATATTAACCAGGATTGAAGTTGAAATGTTAGACTCCCAAAAAGGCATGCAGCAGCTATGACAAAGATTACTTAAATTGAAGTTATTAAGGGACAAATGCTTAAATAGCATATATAATAGCATTCTAATTACCATGGAAAATTTAATATTTTTTCTGATAATTGACCATTTATTCAAGTGAAGCCGAAATTACATACAAAATTCATGTAACAAAGATATAAGTGAGCTGGACTTTCTCAGATAATAATCTGGCATTTGTGGACTTCAGAATTGTAGACTCATGTAAGCAGCAATTAAATGTACATTGATTTGGGGAAGTTTTCTGGAAACATTTGTGGATAGTGTTTCTCAATATCTAGTTTCCATTAGAGGTGTCATGTTCCTCAGAGTCTTCAAAAACTTAGAGGTGGTTATGCTCTGAGAGAGGCACAGACAGATGTCACATGCAGTGGGCATGCCCAGTGGGCAACAGGGCTTGACCAGGTGGCATTTCATTCATTCAACAAATATGTATTGAGCATCTATAAAATGCTGGACCCCGTGATAGCAGGGAATGATGAAAAAGGGAGCAGAAGCAGCAACTACCCTTCAGTTCTGGAATTTATGATGCTTTTTCCCACCCTAAACATTAGGAATCTACCTATTTGGCCTTTCCTTATTTACAAAAGCTTATTTTCTTTAGCTGCTAAATGAGGGCCAGTTGCACTATTTCACAGGCTAATTTTAAAAATTAGATAAAATGGTATGCATAGAGGTGCCTGGTGAGAAAATATAAGAATTTTAGAAAGTTGATAAAATATGAAAAGTTGTTGGGGGACAATTGTGTCTCAGAAGCGGGAACTCTGGTGTATTCACCTATGCAGTTACTTCCATCAGTTACATAAGCAAAAAACAAAAAAAAAAGCAGTATTTAATTTTTGAATGAAGAATTCTTCTATATAATGGTAATTCTTTTATATATTTTTTATTTCAGCATATCACAGGGGTGCAAATGTTTAGTTTACATATATTGCCTTTGCCCCACCCAAGTCAGAGCTTCAAGTGTGTCCGTGTCCAGACAACTCTTATTAAATTTTTTAATCAATAATTGTGACAATTGAAATAGAGTTAAGTCTAATGTTCCGAGATGTTTGCACTGGAAAATTCTATAAGCTATTTAGGCAAGATCATCTTTGAAGAGCAAACGGTCACCTGTAAGCCTCAGGAGCAAGCCTGTTTCCATATTTCATTTCGTAGAGCAGAATGCTCATCTTGAGTTTGTACTACATCAACATGTGGCACAGTTTCCATGGTTGCCTGTTTCTCCTCCTTTGATACAAATGAGCATTCTCACTTAGACAAAGAGAGGAAATAGAGGTCTCCCTGTTCATCAGGAGTCAGCAAGAGAGCTCTTGCTGGGGTGAGTGGGGGAGTATTGGTGGGGGTATGTCACATTCTGTAACACAGCCCGGGAAAAAAGAAAGGGGACTGTGTGCTTTTCTGGAAAAGTGGTTTTGCCTCTTCCATGATTGAGGGCCTGTCTGGTGTGAGGCTGGCCACAGTAATAATGTCATGACCTACTCTCCACAGTAGAAAAAGCTGTCAGTTCTGACACGATGGAGGTGAGGAGGGATTGGGGTTATGGAGCTGAAATGGCTGCAGATAGTCCCCAGATTTGGGCTCATGGGGCTGGATGATTTCATGTAAAATTGACTTTTAGTTTATTGTACATGTACTAGAAAGAAATAGAACAAAAAATTAGTAAGGATTAATTTTAGGAGGTTTTGAGAGAGGTATCAATTTCTTTTTATTAAGATGATTTTTTACTTCCCACATTTTATTCATGAACTTGTATAAATTCTAAAGTCAAATATGTATATGAAGTATATAAATTTTAAAATAAAATTATATATTTTAACACGGTAGCATAATTTAGTGAAGGGAGCATAGAGTTTAGAATCCAATCTGCATTCATATCCCAACTCTTGCACAAAGTAGCTAGGAAGAAGATAAAATAATAATATCCCTCTCCTTTTAGGTCAGACATTATAGGGTTGAGCGCAGCACCTGGAAGGGGAGTGTCCCACTCTTGATGGTTCCTCGTCCCCCTTCCCCGCTGTGGGATCTAAGGTCTGAGAGATTCAGGTGTGGCTGCCACTCTCCTCCCTGCTGTCACAGAACACACGGACCCATTGCTGAAGCATGAGACAATGACATCTCTTTACACTGATTCCAGAAGCTACTAGAGAATGATGAGCTCAGGTGCTAAGGGTCAGCAAATATTCAAGACTCAAAGTAAGCTTACTTTCTTACATAAATCCAATTTCGTCTTCTCAGTTGAGATGGACTACTTCTTCCTAGAGTGTCACCAGTAAAAAAGTCATTTGACAGGGATCTGCGGGTGGAATCTACAGAATGACAGGTTTCAGTTCAGGTATTAAGATACACCATTTGCAACTGACATATTTTGTAATTGAGTGGGTGGTTTGCTCCACAGTTATATGGCATGTAATTCCCAGAGCGAATACCATGTATCACTAGTTCCACAGGGTGCTCCGTGACAACGTGGCTGTTTTCATCAAGTTGGGAAATGCTGCCTATTTAACTGCCACCCAGAGAGTCTCCACACATATAGGAGGGGTTTGGGGCATTCTTGCAACACAGAAGCCCACTGAACGTTAAGCCAGTCTTCTAACTTTGTAAAACACAGATCAATATTTTCATGTAACATGCTTTTCCACATCCACAGAAGAAGGGTTTAAAACATCACATTTGGGACCGTTATATGACAAAATCACTTTGCTCAGTTACTGTTAGTACAGGGCTGGCGCTTAAAACCTACATTCATGTTGCTTTGCCTAGGGCTGCATTGTGGTAGGTTCCTGATTATAGTCCAGATGCCAGCATGACTCATTGCACCCCGAGACTGGAATCAAGTCGAAGATTGCTTTCACTTGCTCATTCTCAGCCTGCCCACCTTGGGGAACTGTTGCCAGCCCTTCTTTGTCTGTCGGCATAGAAACAAGAGGTACATGGAACCATGGACACTTTAGAAACATGGGCCTTAAATTTCAGTTAGGGTTAGACAAGAGAAATAAGTTCAAGAGATCTATTGCACAATGTAGCAACTATAGTTAATAACAATGTATTATATACCTGAAATTTGCTAACAGGGTAGATTTTAAATGTTATCACCATAAAAGAGATAAGTATGTGAAATAATGTGTGTGTTCATTAGTTTTATTTAGCCATTCCACAATGCATACATATTTCAAAATATCATATTGTACACCATAAATATATACAATTGACATTTCGTGTCAATTAAAAAAAAATGTGGGCCTGGAATTTCCAGGGGTTTTCCGGGAGTTTTTGGTATTGTAGAATATCCACTTTGTCTCCTGAGTCGTCTACTTAGCCTTACAATCTTCAGAATGGTTTCAGCTCTGCAGCAGAGCTGCTGGCCTTTGTTAAGAGTATTGCCAATTAGTTGTAAGATCATTTGGTTTAATGCTTGGCATATTTTCAGACAATTTTTTTTATGTCACTTGCTACATGTACAAGCAAGTAACTTCAACTAGGCCAGCCTTGTCATAAAGAAATTTCCTGGTAACCAATGAATAAATATTAATGACTTACTAATTTGGCTCCTCGGAGACAGGGACCCGTTGTCTTCCTCTGTCCCCCCCACTAGCTTATATCTGGCACTTCATCAACAGACTAGGGGTGAGCGAGTATGTAAGTGGTGCTTCTACAGTGCCTGAGGATACTTGAAAACAACTTGTTCTCTTAAGTGGGTTAAATAATTCCTCCCTAAAGATCTCATTACTTGATGATATTTGTAAAAATTAGCTTTTTCTTTATAGGGAGGGCATACAAAAACTTTGAGTGTAACTGGCGGCATGTTCCCACCACTCATAGCTCGTGTGGTTTGGGGACAGTTGGTGCCCCTCTCTGTGCTTCTGTTCTTGTCCCATAAAATGAGCATAACCACAACCTTGTAAGTTGCTGTGAGAAAATACTTGAAGCAGTTCCTGGTGCATAGTTAAGTGCTCAGTAAAGTTAGCCACTACTTTAGAATCCGAAGGTGGGAGTATTTTAAAACAAATGCAATTTTAATATGTAAAAGTTAATTGAAGTGTTGAGAAGAAGGAAGTTATATATTCCAATACATGCCATAGGGAAAACCAAACTGTTTTTGCTTAAATATGTGCCTCCTCTCCCACCCTATTACCTATGCAATTCTTGGCACATAGTTTGTTGAGTGAGTGTATAAATAAACTATTCACTAATTAATCTTCACCTCATCCCTCTTGATGTTTTCCTGCAGGCCTGCATATCCCAGGCAGGCTGTTTGCTTTGAGAAATAGCCAGTAAAGGGTTTTGAGAAATATTGTGGTTTATGGTCTGTGTATGACTCAAACAACAAAATTAATTGCTTTTCTGTCATCTGTTCTTAGTAGATTTTCATTGATTCTTCTGTATGAGCCAAAGCCTGTGAGTGTCTTAAAACCTGTGATAGTGATCGCAGTGTTAGTATTTTAAGAAAACAGTGGCAATGTGTGTATATGTGTGCATAACAGAGATTGTAAATATGATCTAACTTTTTATTTGTGTGATCAGTGGCATCAGTTTCCATGAATGGGCTATTATAAAAATTAATAAAAAATTCCCTTTGAAATCCATGAATATAAATGCCATCTTGCTTGAGAGTATTTCTGAAAATTCCAACTCTAATAATTAGATGTAACTTTTCTGTTATGTTAGAGAAGCCATATTTCCTTGCCTTCCTTGCATACCCCTTTAAGTGTATGAATAATTTTTAAATTCTGATTTCTGTCTCTGCTCTTGGTCATGAATTTACTGTGGTTGGAAGGTGTTCATATTTATCAAACATGCCACTCACTTTTTGGCACAATTTACAGATTCACAAAGCTCGATTCTCCTTATTTCCAGTCACATACAAAGGTGGAGCAGCTAAGGTCATGGAAGAATGAAGAAAGGCTACTGATCATCCCTATCAGCAAAACAGACTATAGGCAGCCAGTTCTGAGCCAGCTCAGCTCCACCAGAAAGTTCTTGTTCAACCAGGCTGAAGCTAATGGCTTTCTACCTGCCCAGTCATGTCACTGGACTCCCTGTGATTCTCTGCTCCCTGATTTCTACACACTCCCCTCTCCTGAATTCTTTCCTGTGCCTTCTCTTCTGGCTGTATGCAAAAGTTTAGTTCTTTATTCCAGGTCTTTCTTTTTTTTCCTTGCCTTTAGTCTCATGATAGGTAATCCCACCCATATCCTTGTATTTAAATACCACAACTCGAGTCTCTCTAGTGTCCTAAGTGCACACAGTCATGAAGCTTCCTATTGGCACAAGAACACAAACATGGTCTTCCCAACTTTTCCACAGACTTTACTGTTTGTATCACACATTTTCTCCCTCCCAGGAGCAAGGTTATGGGTCACTGGCCTCTTCATCCAGTGCACATTTTCTGCTTTTCCGTTATAGCCCTTATTAAAAAGAATGACCAGAGCCTTTTCTCTGTGGTCTCCCATTGATTTCTGAACTGCTTGAGAACAAGAATCCTGTCTTTACATGAGAGTGTGCTCGATACTATCACAGTGCCTGTCAGCGAAGAGGAAGCACCAAATGCCGTGTGAGGGGAAGGCGCATCTGCTCTTTGGAAACATTGCCACCCTCTTTGTTTATATAAGCAGACATTTCTCAATCGAAATATGTTCTAATCACTTAAAAGCTATTCAGAGGCAAATTGATAGAGACACAAAGGAGATCTGAGGTTACAGGGGCTGGGATGAGGGACAAAAGGAGAATTATGGCTTTGGGGTACAGAGTTTCTGACTGAAGTGATAAAAAAGTTCAGAAATAAAGTGGTAGTGACTGTACAACATTGTGAATGTAGTTAATACCACTGAATCATACACTTAAACATGGTTAAAATGACAAATTTTATGCTATATGTATGTTTTTCCACAATAAAATAAAAAAAATGAACTATTTACAAACAGGAAAGGCATTGAAATATTCAAGGTAACTAAACGCATATTTTCTAAAAGGAAAAGATTTGCTAAATAGAGAACTAGTAAAAAGGAAGCTCAGCTATTAGTCTTAGGAAAAAATACAGTAGCAATACCTTTTTTTCCCACTTATTCTCATTTCAGATGAATATTACTGCAACAGAAAATATCATTAAGTAATACAACGAATTTAAACATTGAATGAGTGCAAAATTAAATGATCAAAAGAAAGCACCATTTTAATAAAGAAATCTCTGAATCTCTAAGATCGAATGCTTGGACCTAGCCCAGCACAATGGATCACTCTGCTGATCATGAAAACTTGAGCTGGTCAAGACCCTTTGCTGTCCATGTACATGTGCAACTGTCCTGGACACGTCTGCCATTTGTTTGTGGTAGGATGGATTGTCAAGTTGAATAGTCATGGGACTTAAGAGTCAGGTAGACAGAATTTGTGCCCAGGATCTGCCTCAAATTTTGGGACCTATGGAAGATTTTTAGTCTCACTGAAGCATGGTTTTATCACCTAATAAATGAGAGAAAGAAAGAGAAAAGTCTGCCATCGTTGCTTTTTTGTGAAGGTGAAGAGCCCCTGGTTGGGGCCTTCCATGCAGGAGCTCTTTGCTTACTCATCTTAACATGGAGGTTCAAATAAGTTTATGTTGAACCCATAGTTATTCTATGTAACATGCCATTAGTTCTGAAAATAACATTAGTACCAGATGTTCTTCGTGTAAGCAGTTTTTCTTTTTCTTTTTTTCCCTGAATTTATACTTAGCATACTTTGTAATTCATGCAGTATTAGTCCATCTAAAATTTCAAACTATACATGGTTCAGAAGCTTTAAGGAAATAGCTGTTTGTGTTCAGAGCATCCATATTGTTGGTGATCTGTAAGTTATCTTTTTCAAGCATAATAGTTAAAATTGACACATATTTCTTGCCTTGAATGTCAGTCTCATCAGCATTGATTTCTGTGTGTGGAATTTTTTCTAACCTTTTTTCTCTTTTTCTGTTCCCCTCTCTTCCATGCTGACTTCGGTGTAGCAGACCATTTGGGGATTGAATTCATGGGTAAGGCTAAACAATTTGTTTATTTAATATCCTAAAAAAGCTAAGTTTTATAATGTACACAGTGTTCTCCTTCCCCATCTGATTATAATTGAAATGTCTCATTATCAGATGCTATTAGTAGTAAAAAATGCTTTTGTTGATTTTTCACTAAGTAATGGCTCAAAATGAAAGACTTAACTACTTATTGAGAAGGCAATTTAATGTTAAGTGCAGCTTCTAGAATCATACAGAAGTTGAATTTGGCTCCTGGCTTTGATTGTTTCCTCTAATTCTCAATTTTCTTATCTGTAAAATAGGGATAATAATAGTTTCTATTTTACAGCACATATGAATTGCCTAGCAGGGTGTCTACAACATGGCAAACACTCAATAAGTGATAGAAAATAATGGCTTTTGATTTCAGTTTTTGTTATTTTCTTCTCTCGATCCTTTTCGTTTTACATGAGGACAACTTTGGCTATATTTTGGTATCAATCTTAATTTGGAGTGTGGACTAGTAAACACTTCCATTTACAAAATTAATGTATTTCTTTTAAAGTATTTGCAGTGAGTGGCATGCTTTTTAAAGCATTACAATGCCTTCCATGGGCATTATTTTCTATACTTATAGATAATTGCATTAACTTAGACAATTATAGTAAATGAAAAAAATATTAGTTAAATGAAAAAAGAGCATTCCATAAGGTTCAAAGTACATCACTGTACAGGACCAGAACAATACTCAGAAGTTAGTTAGGGAAATTGAGAAGGTCTAAATTTGAATCCAAAGTCATCATGATCTGCATGTCTGGCTTTTGTTGAACTTCAGATTTTCTCTCTTAGATGATGTAGATATGAATACTTGCTTCATACATGAATATGTTTATTCTGATAACACTTATACATGTACCCATATTAATTTATCCATTCACCCATTTATTCAGTACATGTTTATCAAGGCATTATAAGCAAAGAAAAAATGCAAAATGCTAGAGATAAAATAGGGAGTAAAAATGGACAAAAAACCCAGTCCAAAGGAACTTATAGTGTAGCAATCTTACAGATGATCATCAGGTAATAAAACTTAAATAAAATTATAAATTTCTTAAGATCTGCTCCAGGCAAGATGCTATTGTCTTGGACTAATATGATGGTAGAAAATGTGGGGAGAAGTTGATAGGTATTTGGGAAGTAACATTAACAAGTGCTTGAGAAGGATTGATGTTGAGGGTGGAAGGAGGGAGATTATCAAGGATGACTACAAGGTTACAGTTTGCATATATAGATATGAGGTGGGTCACTGAGAAAGAATACTGACAGAGGAAAAGATTTACAGGAGATGTTTACTAGATTAGGTGTGTGGAAATGTTGAGTTTGGGATGACTTTTTCATATTCAGGAGAAGATGTTAAGTTGGTAGTTGTATTTCTGCAAGTGTTGAGGGTTAGTTAGAAATTAGTGATTGCATCTTTATACTGGAATTGGTCTTCCATGTTATATTATTCATTAGTGCTCTATTATCTGGATACTACCTCATAGAAAAGGCAGACAGATCAATTCCTGCAGGTATGGGGGTTTGCTAGATATATGTAAAGGAAAGTCAGAAAAGCAATGAAATTCAGGATATTATTCAAATGAAGCACCGTGGAATATAATGTAGATGTGAAGGGAAATGAAGAAAGGACGACTGTCTCAGTGAAATCAATTAATAGTCATCATGATAGTGCTTGCACAAGTTGGTGAAATGGAGAGGAGATTACAGTCATGTAACAGATTGGTTGACACTGATTTTGAAGATGGAGGAGTTATAGGAGATGACAGTTTTCAAAGTATTCCTATGTGAGTGAGTAACCAAATTGAGGTCGAGGAGGAAATAATTTGAAACTATAGATCAAGGATTTAAAGGACGTGGTTTTGGAGAGGTTGTCTAAGTGGATGTTACAGTTACTCGTGATGGGTTGGGATAGAAGGAAAAAATGTTTGTTTTATGCCAGAGTCTCCAATAAGTGAGATGGACTATACTGGAGTCTAGTAGATGACAATGAAGAATGTTTATTGTATATAGATAAGAATAATGTTAGCTGCATCAAAAAATAGTGCCTATCATATTATAATGGCTCAAGCATAGTAGCAATTGATTTCCTGCCACTACTTTTTTCCTGTCCAAGGTAGTGTTTTTACCTGTCTAAGGTAGCAAATAAACTTTCAAACAATGAATCAGAGATCCAGGCTTCTTCCATCTTATGGTTTCAATATCACCTAGGTTTTCTTGTCATCTGCATCTAGCCAGCAAGTGGGGAAAGCGAACATAGCAGATGTATATCTGCTTCTTAAAAGACCTAAGTCTAAAAAGGCTCATGTCACTTTTTGATTAACATTCTATTAGCTAGAGCTAAATCACATGGCCACATCTTCCTGCAAGAGAGGCTTGGACATGGAAGCTCACTGGCTCTGAGAGAAAGGAGGAAATGGATTTTTAGTAATCTCTCCAACAGTGTGGATGTCATAAACTTCAAAGGAACAGAATTTTCACAAGAAACAAGTACTTTACAACCCAGCAGGACAGATCCCTAACTTTGAGAGTGAGAAAATAAAAACAGCTTTTGATAGACGTAGAGGAGAATTGGACTCCTCAGGCAAGATCCAGGTTTCAGTTAAAGTAGGAAGGAAGAAAGAATCAGCAAAGAGGTTGAGAATGCAGAGAGGGTGCTGCTGATGTGAATAAGCAATTTCAGTGAGGCAAGTGGAGAGTTTATTCAGTGCAAGAAGAGTAAAAAGCTGAGTCACGGGCCACAAATTGCAGAAAATTGTGGGCATGGTTGTGCAGTCGAGTATGCATTATTGAGAAGAGCACACAATTTGTACTCTCCTCCTTCACTGAGGATGGTGGAGATTAGTGTCATGGAAGTATTAGCATCAATAGCCGTGTTGAGGAAAATAGGCTCTAGGCTTTGCATCTACAGAGATTAGCCCCCGTGGGCTGTGGTGACTGCAGGCCCAGAGAATAGAGGCTCCATACGTTATTTAGCAGAATGTCCATAGATGCAGGAAACGATGCATGGCTGATGGTGGGCTGGGGTAGCTTCAGATCCCACAGGCAGTGCGGCTGTGGGGATAGCAAACTAAAATTGCTACACATGTGTTAACCACCACTGTCAAAAGAAATGGACCAATCTCCATCCTATCATTCTTTGCCTGAGGACCTCCAGAAGCACTGGCAACTTACAGCATAACAATTTGCTATAGAATCAAAATATGCATTAAGAGGTCTGTGTTAGAACTCATTTAAAGGAATGTAGTTACTGATATCGAAAAAATTATGAGTTATCATGTAGTTCATCCACATGAATCTCAAGCCTAAGGTTAGAGTGAATTTTGCAAAAGTTAGAGTCAAGTCATAGCTATAAAGTCTTATGGGGAATGAGTTTTCAGTGTGTGATTATCGGACTCCAGCAGTAGAGATTGTCTTGGAGGAAAGGATTGGGCAACAACTCAGAGTTAAAGGCAGTGGGTAGTACGTGTATAGATAATGACAACTAATAAAGGATGGTTTGAAATGGTGACTAGGTTTATAGACTTAGTGACTATACTCTTTTCACCAATTCATCCACACAGGTTGCTCTGACTATATATATAAAATTCTGTTTGTTGCTTTGGAAATGAATATTTTCAGATTTAACTTGTGATTGAAAAATTCATATTTGTAAAATTTCTTCCATTGAATGTGCTATCATCCCAAGTAATATGGCATCTCTAGGTATAAATTCAGCTGGAAAGAGGAAATGAAATGTAGGCATAGTCTATGTAAATTTAGTCATGTCAGTTTTTTGGTATGCCTACAATTGATCCATACGAGCTCTGTGTGTATGAATTTCTTTTATAGACTTAATTTTCTAGAGCAGTGTTAAATTCGCAGTAAAATTGAGCAAAATTACAGAGATTTCCCGTATACCCTCTCCCCTAAACATGCACTGCTGCCCCCATTATCAACATCTGCGAGAGTGGTACATTTTGTTGCAATTGACAAACCTGCCTTGACTCCTCATTATCACCCACCATCCGTAGTTTTCATGATGGTTACACTCTCAGTGCTATACATTCTATAGGTTTAGAAAAATGTATAATAGTGTGTATCCACACTTATATTAATATTATCACACAGAGTAGTTTCACTGCCCTAAAAGCCCTCTGTGCTCGGCCTATTTATCCTTTCCTTCTCCTAAGCCATGCACTGATCATTTTACTGTAGTCATAGTTTTGCCTTCTCTAGAATGTCATAGAGCTAGAGTCATATCTTTTCATACTGGCTTCTTTCACATAGTAATTTTTCCATATCCTCTCATGGCTTAATAGCCCATTTCTTTTTAGTGCTAGGAAATATTCCATTGTCCAGATGTACCACAGTTTATTTATCTATTCACATCTTGGTTGCTTCCAAGTTTTGGCAATTGTAAATATAACTGTGTGAATATAAAAAGCCTCAGTGTGCAGGTTTTTATGTGGACATTAGTTTTCAACCTTTGGGAGTAAATACCATAGAACGTGATTGCTGTATCATATTATAAGAGTATGTTTGGTTTTGTAAGAAACTGCTGAACTATCTTCTAAAGTGGCTGTACAATTTTGCATTCCTTCTAGCAAGGAAGGAGCATTCCTGTTGCTCCACATCCTCTCTAGCATTTGGTGTTGTCAGTGTCCTGTATTTTGGCCATTGTAACAGGTGTGTAGTGTTATCTCATTGTTTCAGTTTGCATTTCACTGATGACGTATGATGTGGAGGATCTTTTCATATACTTATTTGCCATCTGTATATCTTTCTAGGGGAGGTGTCTGTCAAGGTCTTTGGCCTATTTTTTAATCAGTTTGCTTTTTTTTCCTTTTGTTGAGTTTTAAGAGTTCTTTGTATATTTTGGATAACAGTCCTTTATCAGATATGTTTTTTTGAAAATATTTTTTGCCATTTTGTGGCTTCTCTTTTTAATTTTCTTGACAGTAACCTTCATAGAACAGAAATTTTTAATTTTAATGAAGTCCAGCTTATAAGTTCTTTTTTCCATGGATTGTTCCTTTAGTATTATATCTAAAAAGTCATTGCCAAACTCTAGTTCATTGAGATTTTCTCCTATGTTATCTTCTAGGAGTTTTATAGTTTTTCATCTTATATTTAGGTCTGTGATTTATTTGAGGTAATTTTTGTGAAGGGTATAAGCTCTGTGTCCAGATTCATCTTTCACTGCATGTGGATGTCCAGTTGCACCAGTACCCTTTATTGAAAATGTTACCTTTTCTCCATGGTATTGCCTTTGCTCCTTTGTCAAAGATAAGTTGACTATATTTGTGTGTGTCTATTTCTGTGTTCTATATTCTGTCTCATTGATCTATTTCTCTATTCTTTTGCCAAAACCATGCTGTCTTGATTACTGTAGCTTTATAGTGAGTCTTGAAGTCATGTGTTGTCAGTCTATTTTTTTTTTTTTGTTTGTTTTCAATATTGTGTTGGCTATTCTGGATCTTTTGCCTATCCATCCCTATAAACTTTAGAATCGGTTTATCAAGATACACAAAATAACTTGCCAAAATTTTTATTGGGATTACATTACATCTATAGATAAAGTTGGGAAGAACTGACATTCTGGTAATATTGAGGCTTTCTATCCATGAACATGGAATACCTCTCCATTTATTTAGTTCTTCTTTGAACTCTTTTATTAAAGTTTTATAGCTTTATTTGTATAGCTATTATCTCAAATCCCACTTGTTCATTGCTGGTATTTAGGAAAGCAATTGACTTTTGTATATTAACCTTGTATCCTACTACATTGCTATAATTATTTATGAGTTGAAGTAGATTTTTTTATTCTTTTGACAAACAAATACAATTGTACTTCCTTCATAATCTGTATATCTTTTATTTTTTTCCTTGTCTTATTTAATCATAATAGCTAAGACTTCTAATATGATATTGAAAAGTAATGACAAAAGTGGACATCTTTGCCTAGTTCATAATCTTAGTGAGAAAGCTTCAAGTTTCTCACCATTAAATATGATATTAGCTATTAAGTTTTTTTGTAAATAGTCTTTATCAAGTTGAGGAAGTTCTTTGTCCCTAGTTTACTGAGAGCTTTTATCATAATGAGTGTTGGATTTTGTCAAATGCATTTTCTCAATCTATTGATATGATCATGTGATTTTTTTAGCTTGCTAATATGGTGAGTTATATTAATTGATTTTTGAATGTTGAGCCAACCTTGCATACCTGGGATAAATCTCACTTGGTTGTGTTGTTCAGTTCAATTTTAATGAGTTATAGAATACTTTTTTCCCAACTTTTATTATTCTTTCTCTGGGTAATATTATTTATTCTTGAGGTTTAACATAGGTCACAAGGTGATGATCTGAAGTACACATGTCTTTTCCCTAAGTTTTCATACTCCCAATGTCCAGGTCTGTATGTGCCCTTATTGATTAGTTGCAAAACCTGAATACTTCATACAATTTAAAAAATTCCTGTTTTATAGCAGGGAACTCCAGATCATATGCTTCAAAAATCCTATTATTTAATCAACATATATTTATCACACTTACTATATGCCAGATGCATAAGATATCGAAGGTGCAGATATATAATTCATATAGCTTGATATACAAAAGCTCTTAGACTAACAAGAGAGGAATGTATATGTAGTGAAGTGATACAATAAGTGCTATAAAAATGCTATGGGCAAGATAGAATAAGAACAAACTGAAAAGAAATCAATTAAATGGACTTTCAAAGGTCAGGGACATGTCTCCTGGAGAGAAGACACTTAAGCTGAGTACCAGCCAAAGTGGATAAGCTGTACTGAGTGATGCCATAGTGAAAACCCATACTGGCACCATATTGCTTTCACATTAGGGTGAACCTTGTTATTTCAGTCTCTCTGTCTGTGTCTATGAGCTCCCTGGGGTCACCAATCTAGGACTGGAGAAAGGGTATCAACTTCAGTAAAAATAATTACCCCAAAAGCTTTTCTGAGTTGATTTATTAATTTTAAGTAATAATTATCCTATTGAGTAAGCTATGCCAAGCCTAATGTTTATAAAACTGTCAACATTCAAAAGGAGTTTTTCTTAATTATATTCATAAATTTTTCTTAATGATGCTTCTGGGACTGGTACCATGGAAATTTCAACAACAAATACTGATCTGAAATACAGAGTCAGTTAAAAATAAAGTTAACTGACATAATTAGGGCAAGAATTTGGAAATGCATATAGAAACAACATTGGGTTTATGAAATTTTAAAAATAAAAAAAATTGATATAAAACAATAACCAAAAAATATTTCTTAAATTGATGATTTAAATACATTTATTCATGCATACGTGAGAAGAAATAGAGATTTTTAGGGTCAGATGTTTGAAGTTTCACTCACAGTGTGAATAGATCAACAGATAGACTTGAAAAACTTCTTTTTAAGTCCAAGTACTCATTGAGTTGTGTGAGAAATTTAACAAATTATCCAGATGAGACAATTGGCCGAAGGGTATGTCAGGTGGGCTGTGTTTGAAAGGCACAATTATCATGAAGAGAAATTTCTCATCTGAGAAATATCTAGTCCTGTGTCAAGTGCTCAGTCATGGAACAACCTATCTCTTATCTCCATTTGAGCTATTTATTAAGTGGCTATTTTTCTAACAATGCCTTGATGCGTTTGACATTCTAGGCATCAAAGATGTGTGTATGAAAGCAGGTGCAATGCCATTTGAAAACATATTAGTGAGGCACAGGGAGAGCTGAAGATCCTGTGGAAGATCTTTCATGCAAATTCCCTTCATTCTCATCTGGAAAATGAAATGAACACTGTCAGTTAAATGTCTTGTTTTTGATTTGACATTGTTTTTGTGATAGCATAATATATTTATGCAAATTCTGATTGAGCAAACTTTGGTGTACTGTTTTTGAAAAATCAAAAGATTTACAGAACTTAGGAAGATAGGATTCTTGATTAAAATTGTAAAAAGTAATTCTAAGATAATTTTTGTGTTTTTGTAGTTAAAAAAAAAGAGAGAAACACTGAATTATCTATATGAAGAGGCCTAGAAATGTGTTATGCTCAAAGTCTGGGTGCCAGCCAAAGTAGATAAAATATACTTACGGGTTTAGAATTTGATAAAGTTATTACTTCATACTTAACCATATATTATTTCTTCATCTCCTTTTGTAAAAAAAAATGATTTTAGTGTATTTTAGTGAGCAATGAAGATACTCTCCTGAGAAGTGACCAGTTTCTAATTGTTTAGATGATATGAAGTGGGGAAATTTTCCTTAAAGATACCCTGCCTATTATAAATGAATTGTTTTATTTTTCGTTTAAATCTAACAGGCTTTTTTGTTAGTCAAATGAATTCATGTTTCTGCTCTAATTTGTGAATTGGCATTAGAAATAATAGAAGCAAGGATCCTTTTCCTCTAAACTGAAGTCTCTGAAGTAGCTTTATTTGGAACAAAAAATGTTTCCATTCATTTGAATATACCATGTTTTCTTATAAAATAAAATGGTAATTTATGGATACATATGTCTATATGTGTGTTTGTGATGGGTGTGCAATTAAAAGAGTATTTGTTTAGTTTTACTCACGTGCCCTTGTTAAACTACATGAGAAATCGTATGTGGCAGAATCATTTAAGTTAACATTGAATGTGCCACAAAAGTGATCGATTGAACTCTCAAAAAATGCATGAGGTAGGAAATATTTATATCCTTATCTTATAAATGACAAAAACTGAGGTCTATTTAGCTGAAATATCTTTTCCAAAGAGCAAGAAAGTGGCAGATACATGATGGGAACCTAAGTCTATCTTCCCTCAGAGCTCTTAAATTCTTTCGGTGGCCAGTTGTTGGGCATGACACAGAAGAGGGCTCATGATTAGTCAGAGAGGTTGTACCCTGGCAATGTTTGAAGTGACAATGCAGTTCTGTAACTCCTCAGCTTTGAAGGTAATGTTTTTGGAGTCCCAAGATGTCATAAGAATCTTGGCTTAGTGACTCACATTATGCAAGCTAACTTTTAACTTGCTTAAATGATGAAAAAGAAAAAGTATTAGCAAAACACCAATGAAACACTAGGTCATGCAGCTTAGATCTAGATTAATTCTCAGTCACCAATATTCTTTCTGGAGATTTCCTCTCTTTAAGCAGTAGCACATAAAGAATAGTATGACTCTAATGAGGACTTCTCAGAGTTGTAGTTTCTAGTAATAGCTCACTTAGGAGAACTTTAATGTTCCCAGGATTGGGCACAGATGAAAAAAGTCAAATAAACTTCGCTTATCCAGTGAGGCCATCTCTGAATGTTGCATTCACTTTTCTCAGTAGAATTTCATCTACTTTGCCATGTTATTTAT
Organism: Lemur catta; assembly: GCF_020740605.2. Taxonomy (NCBI): domain Eukaryota; kingdom Metazoa; phylum Chordata; class Mammalia; order Primates; family Lemuridae; genus Lemur; species Lemur catta. Next base: position 60,571,912 of record NC_059141.1, on the reverse strand, counting down.
TTTTTGGATGAGTCTTGAAGCAGAAGACTGCACTGTAGCTTGCAAGCACTCAATTGTTATAAGAAACAGAGGGAAGAAAATTATGTTCACTGACTATATGACTTATGGGCATGGTAGGTAATTTCACGAGTTACCTCGTTTTATCTTTTGAAGTCATCAGGAATCTTAAACATGTAATGTAGAAAATCATCATAATCTGAGCAGCAGGATTTTTGGTTTAGGAAAAATTGATCCTGCATTCATTTTGTGTCCTGTGGTGATGCCAGACTTGGGGAGCTATTCTATATGAATTCAAGAGAGCTATCCATGTCTGGACCGTGCGTTAGCGAGGCTGCCGTGGGTGAGAAGGCAAGAAGGAAGGATGCAGCACACAGAAAATTAGCCTTTTTAAAAAGTCTAGTAAGGTAATTTCTTTCACGGTACACATGAAAAAACAAGGTCAATGGAAGCAAAAGAAGAAGTATGTCTAATTGATTAATAGTAAAGATGAATAATAATCTAGATCAAAATGTCTCCAAAGTCCCAGCTCTTCTCATAGTCCTTCCCCAGCAACATAATAGAAGACAGTGCGTTTCCTCCAAATATGGTGATACTCTCTTGCCGTACTCTGGGTTGCACTCCAGGTGTGCCTGGCCAGGGACATAGACACACTCAACCAGGGCCTCAGCTGTCAAAGGTGCATCGTGGGTAGGTTTGTCAGATTTAGCAAATAAAAATGCAGAAACCCACTTAAATTTGAATTTCAGATACACAACAAAGAATTGTTTAGGATAGCTACGTCTCATGTATTGCACGGGATGTATCTATATAAAATCTTATTTCTTGTTTACCTAAAATCAAGTTAACTCATTTTGGAGTATTTTATCTGTCAACTCCAGCTGTAGGACCATGAGCACAGTAAGGGGTGGCCCCCCCCAGCAACCCGATTTCTGTCTTTCACTCCAGTTCCCATGAAGATGGAGTTAATATGAGTGCAGAAAGAGAAGCAGACTAACAGGGAGCCCGGCAGAAGGGGCTGGAGTAAGAGTGTGCTGCGTGTCCCCAGGGGCAGCTCTTCTTGTTGTAAGATGAGAAGTAGGCAAAAAAAATACCAAGCTGTTCCCAAATTATCTCGGCAGCTATGGTTGTTTAACAAGGCAAACATAGCCCATAAGCTGCTTGGTTCTGGGCAGGAGAGCAATTGATGAAGTATATTAAAGCCGAGTTCTTATTGTGAGTGAAATAGATTAACGCCCCAGTGAAATAGATTAACGCTTCAAAAAGTGAATGTTAGCATGCTAACTTAGTTAGTCAGCTTTTGAGGAAGAAAGCAGCATTTAACTTACCAGAAGATGCGGTTCAAGGCTATATTAACGAAGTAATAACAGCTGTGTCTTTATCTGTTCACTACCCATTCATTTTCCCATTACATCCAGCCTGCTAACTTCCGTCACAAACATGTTTTTTTAAGAGAGTAAGGGCCTTTTGTTCCTACCAGAAAAAAATCAAGGCATCTATTTTCTAAGTTGTACTGTAGGATCACAGTAGTGGTTCCATGATTCTAGTTTTCTACTGCTGGGATAAAAAGGTATGCAAAGGGGTTCAAGCCGTGTGGTGTTTATCAAATCTTTACTTCATCTACTATATGCTGTGAGACTTGTGCTCTTTGCTTGTCTGTCTATCTAGACAAATATCTACCTCTTCAAGTTTCAGTATTATAAAGATTAATGATGTAGCACACCATATATGCATTTCTTGGCTTATGTTACACACTCAAACAATGTCTTTCTTTTCTTCATTTTCTAATGAGTGACACTATGTTTGCCTGGTTTCTTTACTGATCGTGCATGCCTGTGTGTGTCTGTGTGTGTGCGCGCGCGTGTGTGTCCAGAAACTCTCCACGATCCAGTGAACTTTGAGAGTCCCCTTCAGTACTTTCCTGTGGCCTGTCCCTCAGTGGTCCCTCAGCTGCTTTCGGGGTCACTGACCAAGTAGATACGGTTAAGAGAGCAGCAATTTCTCCTGCTCCTACACCCCACATGGAATCTACCAACCTTAGTCCAGGTTGTCACTCTTGTGCACGGATAGAATAGGTTTTGTGGATGTGGTGTTGTTTCTAGGGTCATGGATGCCCTCTTGTCTAAAAACATCTTACCTTATTCCCTGATCATTTCGTCAGATTCCGCCAGGAGAGCTTTTTCAAGCCTGGAATGGCAGCAGATACCACAGAATTTTAGGCCCATCTTCATCCACCTTATATCCTCTACTCATGCCATTCTCATCCATTTAGAGTCATGTTCTCTTCTTTGAGCACACCGTAATCTTGCATGCCTGTCTTCTATGCATGTGATTTCTATGTAGCTAGCCTTATCTCTTTATCTATGCCATTATCTCCTCTACTCATGCCATTTGCAACCATTTAGAGTCACTCCCCTTCCTTTAGCACACCATAATCTTGCATGCCTGTTTTTTCTGCACGTGATTTCTATGTACCATGATGCTAAGACCCTCCACCCTTTCCTAATACATCCTCACTGTGCATCTACATTCTCAGTGCATCAGGTGCTCATGCCTTCTACCATAACTTTGCTAGATTATGGTGTCATCATGGTTTATGTCTCTCTTTCCCCCAAATATTGTGAAAGACACTAAGGCCATTATGATCTCATTATAGAAACAGCTCAAATTTCAAATCTCATCACCTAAATGAAGTCCATGTGAGGATAAGACTTCTCATGTGTACTTCTTTAAGCTCAGCAACTCGAGTAGAGTTCCTCTTGAACTGTAGATCTGTGAACTAATGAAACAGTTATCTGGCTGCCATACACCCAATGTGTAAAGGTGGACAAGCAAAATAACTGCTCAAAAAGGGATGGTGGAGGGGAAAGAAAGTCGACAGCAATTCTGTCACCTAACAAGGAAAATGTTATAAGTTCTTTGGTTAGGTCTCAGAAGTGACATCACACCACTTTTGCCATATTTTATCTGTTAGAAGTTAGTCACTGGATCTTGCTCATGCTTGAGAAAAAGATACCCTACCAGAAGAAGGGATCTTTGGGGGCGTCTTACAGGCTCCCTACCACACATTTTCCCAAAGTCTTTGGCTGGTCTTCCCAAGAATTCCATATACTGTAAAGGCCTATGTCACAAATACACATCATTTCATGTTGTCCTCTCAATGCGGCCTGTCTGGGGCAGGTAACACTACCAACAGTATAGCACCCGAGGAAAAGCTCAGCCGTAAATATCTGACAAACCAATGATCATATCAGCTGCTAATGACTTTGTCTGTGTGGGTAGACAAGTGTGCGTGAGTAAGACTGAGTTATTCACCTGTGAAATAGAGTGATTACTATCTTGCAGGCTTGTAGTTAGAATAAAACAAGATGATATATTTGGCAAAAAATAAATATATCCTTTCCCTAAAGATGTTTAATTTTATAATTTTATGATATTACAGATATGTAGATGACATTGTTTCATATGTGGTTGGAGGATAATTTGATATATGTGGAATGTGCCCTGCAAGAAGGCATGCCTTTTTTTATTTAAAAGAAAAGGACTTGCAAATTAGTTATAAAAAGGCTTTTTTTCCAGATTAAAATCAAACATTGTGCATTTATACGTGTATTTTGCAGCAGTTGCCCAATTAAATCTCATTCTTATGAACGAATGATGTATTGTTATTAATCATAGATATGCAAGAGGCCCCAGAGATCAGCTGGTTTAAACTGTCCCTTTTAGCTGGTCAGTCTGTATATGGAGTAGAAATCTGGCTGCCCGAATGGCACAATGGCCTGAAGTCATAGGGATTTAATCTTTGCTCTTTTAATTACTGCTGTAGTGACTTTGAGTACATTAATTTTCCCAGGCCTCAGTGTTTTGGTCTGTAAGGTGGGCTAATAATAATACACTATGTATTCTAACAACTCTCGTAATTGTTGAAAAGAGTTTCTCCAGTCAACCTATATTTGTTTTCTGATCTACTCCTTCACTTGGTAGTCCGTCTAGCCCTTCAAGACAATTATCATGGCTTATCCCTAATTTTAGATTTGTTAAGACATTGTTTCAACTCTTTCCTTTCCTGTGCACTATTTCCAGGAAAACTTTGATTCATCAGTATCTCTTCAGAAGTTGAAACCTATGTTCCAAGGTATTTTGAAATTTAGATAAGATAATGCAAGTCATACTCTTTGAGTAGCCTATGTGTAATAAATGCTCCAAAATATCCTGATTTATCTTCTCTATCAATTTTGTACACTATAATTTTATCTCTGTTAAAGTGCATCTTTGTAAACATTTTGCTGTAATTTTGTTTTCTTTTTCCCCCAGCCACATTTTACATGGTGGAGATTATAGTATGCAATCCTATTTCTTAAAAATTTATAGATAGGATGCCTTTTTTTCCTTTGGGTAGATGTCCAGTAATGGGATTTCTGGATCAAATGGTAGTTCTACATTTAGCTGTTTGAGGTATCTCCATATTACTTTCCACAGGGGTTGTACTAGTTTGCAGTCCCACCAGCAGTGTATGAGTGTTCCTATCTCTCTGCATTCCATAAAAAAGACATCTGCACTGGAATGTTTACAGCAGCACAATTCACAACTGCAAAGTTGTGGAAACAACAACAGGTGTTGGGCAGATGAGAGTGGGGAGGAGAGGATGAGTACATTCACACCTAATGGGTGTGGTGCACACCATCTGGGGGATGGACATGCTTGAAGATCTGACTCAGGTGGGACAAAGGCAATATAAGTACCCCTATAATATGCTGAAATAAAAAATAAATAATAAATAAAAATGCATTTAAATTGAGTTTTATTGGTATTGAAATATTGTTTAGATTTATCTTATAATTTGTTTTGACTTTATGCTTGTATAAGAGATATAAGCATAATGGGGCTATGCCTTGTTTTACGTATCTACCATTAAAATTTTCCCTTGAAATTAAAAAAAAAAACTGTTTGCCTTACATAGCTGTAGTTGCTTTATATAATTTTTATATAGCTTTTTTGTTCTTTTTTCGTGAGTCAGAGTCTTGCTGTGTCACCCAAGCAGAGTGCAGTGGTGTCATCACAGCTCATGGCAACCTCAAACTCCTGGGCTCAAGCTATCTTCCTGCCTCAGCCTCCCGAGTACCTAGGACTACAGGCTCATACCACTGTACTCAACTAAGTTTTCTATTTTTTGGTAGAGACAGGGTCTTGCTCTTGCTCAGGCTGGTCTCAAACTGTGGACCTCAAGTGATCCTTCAGCCCTGGCCTCCCAAAGTGCTAGGATTACAGACATGAGCCACTGCACCCAGCCTCTTATGTAGTCTTTAGTCAACCAAAAAAATCATTTTTAGTGAACTAGTCTAGAACTGTCTTTTACCACTCTCTACTTGTATAATAGATTTACAATTATTAACTTAATTAAAATGTAACATTTTACATATAATTCTATTATTTGTCATCTTGTTTTAACCTATTTTCTGTCCTGAAGATAGAAAATACAGACTTTTTGCATATTGATTCTATCTTATAATAATTTGAACTGGACACTGGAAATGTCATTCTTTCCTTCGCATATACACCTACAAGTGAGCACATACTGAGGTGGGTGTGGATGCTCCTTAGTGTTTATTGTTTCTTGTAAAAATGGGATCACAATCTCAGAACTACAGTTGCAGATTTCAAAATCTTTTTTTTTTTTTTTTTTGCTTTATGTTTTTGACAAAAGGATGGAAAAGCAATATGTTGTTGTATCTGAACCATGAGCATTAAAGGAGCTATCCTTCGAAAAGCTGGCGTTTTCTCTGAGCTCTGCAGTGTGTCTCTGCTGGTCTGGAATGCGTCCATGGCAGCACAGAGAGATTGCCTTATTACACTTAATATCTTAGGTAGCTGACGTTGCTGTCAAGTTAGCATTGTTAAAAAAGCAATAGGATATGAATATTATTCATAGTAATTACATATATTATGAATGCGTTGCAATTTCTGCTGGTTTATAAAGCTACTTGAATTTGTAGAACTTCTGTTTATGTAAAAGTGAAGACTGAAGTGATTAACACTAAATATGAATTGTGTCATATGTCAATACAGATCTTCAAAAAAATTTGAAAATAAAATATATATATTGTAATCCAATTGCAATATAATCACTGTGGCTCTCAAACTTTGAAGAAATTATGGGGCATCTTTTGGGGAAATTTTGTTGGGTGTCACTTGGAAATGAATCCCCCTTTTAACCTTTGAAAGTGGTTAAGATCTGGGTCAGTTTGAGATTCTGTCACATGCAAGTGCTAACTCATGTGTATGAACATCTAATTATTGAAAATGCTGCAAACACGTTTCTAGTCTTCTGCCTTTTTCTATCATAGAGTTTTTCACAAAACAAAGATTATTTCATTTCCCTGGTTTCAACATTGTTTCATAGAAGAGTGGATTTTTTTTCCTCTTATCATCTGTCTTTTCAGATGCCCTCAATTTCCCTTACTCATTTACCTTTTAAAAAATGCATTTTCTTTATTTTCTTTCTTTTCTTGGAGCTCAAGTCTCACCACAGTACCTTTCATGTACAAGAGTTTGAAAGTCCTTTTATAGAAAGGAGGATGTAATTTTGGCAATTCTGAACCATTTTTAAAGTTCAAACTGAATCGATATGTCTCAAAGCTTTTTCAACTAAATGAAAATTGCTTTAAATGAATCATTTTACCTACCCAACTGACTTACTAAATTAATGGAATAATGGAACCAACACATTTTGAGACTTTGGTGTTTAGTATTACCAGTGTCATTGATTTGTTTAGAATATTTCCAGGAATAGTTACAGGATCATAGCACATCGTGGTTAAAAGTGATCTCTGAGAACTTTCGGTCTGGAATCCAGAGTCCTGTATTTATTGTGAACTGAGGCCCAGTCTTTGCTAAAAGACTTGCCTACATTTACTTGAGTAGAGACAAAGCTGGGATTCAATAGTAAGTATTTATTGCCTATCTGCTACTAGGTGCAGTCTTATGATTTCACTTTACTGCTTTTGCCGTTAAGTGGCAACCAATTCAGATCATTGAGTCTTATAGCCCAGTGTATTTGCAGTTAGATAGGAAGATAGATAGATGGATGATAGATAGATACATAGATAGATAGGTAAATAGAGAGATAGATGATAGATATATTCCTTCTTTGATGAGGATTCTGTACCATTACCTTTAAGGCTTGATGACACCCTTGTAAAATCATTCTAATTAACAAAGACGCTTTAGCAGAAAAGCAGTTCTTACCCTTCAGAAATGTCTTGGAAAATATCTCCTGCAAACATTGTTTTGATCTGACTGAAGATACAGTGTGGCAAGAGTGGGTAGATCCTACCCCTTGATGTTATTTTGCATTGCTATTTTTGTAGAGACTCTGTGAACTTACACTACATACTGGATTCATCTGTGTGTCCCCTATGCCCAGTTTGGAGATTATGATATAGAAGATTCTTGTTAAATGTTGCTGAAAGACTGAATTTCCATAAGTAACTTTTAATGATTTTACATACTCAGGTATTCGCTCCTATTACACTAGAAGTGTTATTCTACTCTTACCTAGATGATATTTAAAATCCCTTCATATTGAAAAACAAAACTAAACTAAACAAAAAATACGGTTGAAAGAGTTTATGGCAAATAGAATTTGGCTCTGAATTATGTTTTCCAATCCCTGCTGTATAGAGCAAATTGTTAGAATCAGCATTTATAATGGAGCTTCAACTAAAGCTTTGTTTTATAATTTTCTCTAAGGTAATTAGAAAAATGTGCATGAAAGCATGACACGTATAAATCACAGGTATATTCATCTGAATGTATTTTGTGTAGTTTATATTTATGGCTCATTTTGCAAAGCCAAATTTACTGTATTGAAACAGACAATTAAAGAAAGGTAAAGGGACTAGTATTTTCCCAGCAACTGCAATGTACTAGGCACATTGCCAAACACTAAACAAACTCTATCTCAGTTAATCTTCTCTAAGGTAAATATTGCCACCATTTCACAAATGAGGAAATGGGACTATGTAAAAAAAAACTGAACTTGGGGCAGGGGGAATCAATAAGTATATTTTTCTTTCTTGACGTATTTTTCTAGACGTATGTAGGTCTAATCAAAGTAATTAAAAGTTATATCAAAATTATTTGTAGTAGAGAGAGAAGTTGAAAACCATTCTCTTGGCTAGTACTGGAATTATTTTTATGAAGGCAATTTTTATCATAGTTATTTCTAAAAGGACACATTTTACATTTATTTAATTTGCAATGGTGAATTTACAGATTTTTAAAAATAGAACACATCATGTCATCATTGTCCATCAAACCAAGGCCATTTATGAGAGCTCTGCTTTAATTGTCCTTGGCTAAATGGAGCCAAATGACTAGAAATTGTGGAAAAGCATACACTGGTTCAATAAAATTGAACTTAGAGACAGATCCAATTCTATACTGTAACATAGGATTCTTAAAGTGTGTTCCCTAGTGATATTTTTTTATTTCAGAATATTACAGATGTACAAACATTTTGGTTACATGAATTGCTTTTGTACAGTTTGAGTCGAAGTTATAAGTGTGTCCTTTACTCATACAGTGTGCACTGTACCCGTTAGGTGTGAATTTGCCTCCCCTCCCCCCCCACCTGCTTGATTTCCATGGAATTTTACTACCATATGTGCACATGACTGTTGATCTGTAAGTTTCAGCTTAGTGGTGAATACATGTGGTTTTTGTTCTTCCATTCTTGTGACACTTCACTTAAAAGCATGGTCTCCAGTTCCATCCAGGTTGTTACAAAACGTATCAGTTCACCATTTTTTATGGCTGAGTAATACTCCACGGTATACATATACCACATTTTACTGATCCACTTATGATATTGATGGGCACTTGGATTGTTTCCACATCTTTGTGATTGTGAATTGTGCTGCTACAAACATTCAAGTGCACGTCTTTTTTTTTTTTTTCCTTTCATTAAATACACAGTAGTGAGATTGCTGGATCGAATGATAAGTCTACTTTTAACTTTTAGTTCTTTGAGGTATCTCCATACTATTTTCCATAGAGGTTGTATTAGTTTGCAGTCCCACCAACAGCGTATAATTGTTCCTTTCTCTCTACATCTATGCCATCATCTCTTGTTTTGGGACTTTTTGACAGAAGCCATTTTCACTGGGATTAGATGATATCTCATTGTGTTTTTGATATGCATTTCTCTGATGATTAGAGACTTTGAGCATTTTTTCATATGCTTATTGGCCATTAGTCCATCTTCTTTTGAAAAGCTTCTGTTCATGTCTTTTGCCCACTTTTTAATAGGGTTATTTGATGTTTTCTTGCTAAGAGGTGTTTTATTTATACTCTCTCTCTCTCATATGATACAAAAATTAAAAATAAATAAATGGTTACATGTACACATAACAGAATTCCATGATCAAATATGTTGAGGGAATCCTAGGTTAAAGAAAATTAAACACTCTTTTTAAATTATACAAATTCTCATATCCTTTGATATGAGAATGTTCTTTGTGAAACTCCAAGGGGGAAATGGAATTTTCAAAGTCCCTAAACCATTTTTATCACAAAAATCTCTTTTACAAGTAACAGTTGTTAAATCTTGGAGTGTAAGTTGTCAACATGACACATCTTGGGAAATGTTTATTCATTTACTTATTTATCAAAAATGTATGAGCACTTACTATACACCAATCATTGTATAGGTGTTGGGGGTGCAAAGTGATTAAAACTGACAAAGATTCCTGCCCTTGTGGAGCTAATGTTTTAGTAGGGGAGACAGAATATAAACAAGACAAATAAGTGAAATATATATGATTGACTTTGATGAGTCCTAAGAAGAAAAAGAAAGGAAAACAAAAGGCTAGGCAGTGTCAGGACATGGCAGAGAGTTGATTTTTTAAGTAGAGCGCCAGGGAAGGCATTACTGAGAAAGTAATGTTTGAATAAAGATTGAAGTTAAAGGAGCAAGCTCTGTGCATACCTGGGGGGGGGGGGCTCAGATCAAGTAGGTCCCTGTGCATTATAGTAAGGAATTTGGTTATGAGTGAAATGAGCAACCCTTGGAGGGTTTTGAACACTGGAATGACAAAATTTGTCTCCTGGCTGATTTTTTGAGAGAAACTGGGACTGGTCAAGTGAGAAAGTAAACAGATGAGGAAGGAGGCTGCTGCAGGGATCCAGAGGAGACACAGTGGTGACCTGAACAATGACTTCAGCACGGAGTAGGGGAGCTCTGTGCAGTCAGATTCTGCAGCTGTGTTGAAGGGGGAGTTTGCCAGACTTGTTGAAAGATCAGATATTGGGTTTGAGAGAGAGCAATCGAGGACAACTCTAGGATTTGGATTCAGTAATTGGAAGTATGATTGCCATATATTAGAATGGAGACGACTTTCAGAGAGGGAGGTTTGGAGAGGGAAGTTTCACCATTAGGAATTCATTTCTAGACATACTACTAATAACATCAAGATGCTTTCTAGGAATTCAGGTACAAAGGTTGATCTGGAAGAGGGAATACTAAAGAAGGCAGTAAATGTCATTCAGTGGCAAGTTGTTTACGTAGATATAGCACATGGGAATTCCAAACTTAGAATGGCCTAGGTTTAAGTGGTTGATCCTAGTTTACAGAATTCACGGCATGAACTGAAATTCTATAAGCTAGATTAGTGCTTCCGTGGTTCTGACAGAAACAAATAAATGGTAATAAATAAATAAATACATAAAAGGAGGAGTGGGCAAAATCACTTTCCCCAACCTTAAATGGTTCTTATTCACTGCCTTTCTTGGGCTTGAAGGTGGAGTTATCCGTAAAACAGCAGGTGGTTGTTGGGCGCTATGTGATAGCTCCAACACTTGCTCTGCAGGAATCTCAGGAGTGGTTCTTAAGATGCCCACTGCTGTGCAGCACTCTGCCCTCAGCATCTGAAGTTCATACAGCCATAGAGGAGTTGTTGCTGGTCTATAGATTTTCTGTTTTGACAGAGATAGCTTGTGATATCACTTCGCCAGGCTGAAGGACTTCTATTCTGAGACTGATGACAGCTGGCCAGGAAAGCCAATACTGTAAGTGAATTTAATAGACTTTATTCTCAGGCTACGTGGGTTGCTATGGGAACCTCATTAGAGAATATAGGGACTATAGATGATCTGCCTTCTAGGCAATTTTTTTTCTAAACAACTTCATTGGCTTTATGTGTAGGAAAAAAATAAGTTGATTGTTTTTTAAAATTGTGAACATATGGAGAAAAGTATATGAAACATAAATGTATTGTCTTAACATTTATTATAAAACACAAACCAGCATCAAGGAGAACAGTGCTGGCTATTTAGAAGACAGTCACTTGCCCCTTCCTAATCACAGTACGTCATCTTAAAAACAAAACCAAAACAAAAGCAACCAATATCCTATTATGGTATTCATTTTCTTGCTTGTGTTTAGCATTTTATCACCTGAACACAGTTATTTAATTTAGACTGATTTATTATATATTATGCGTACCTATATAAATGTGTATTCATGATATCAATATATCTTAATTTATCTATTCATCCTACTGTTCATGGGCATTTGATTTGTTTCTAGTTTTAGAACACTAGCAATAATTCTGCCTTCAACATTTCAGTAGCCATTTTTGTATAAATATGTACTCATTTCTATTTAATATTGTTGGGCCATAAGATATGCTTCTCTTCAAATTTAATAAATAATGCACACCTTTTTTGTGTTGTAGTTTTGATGTTTGTTGTCCCAAAGTGGTTGAAATGATTTACAATCCAACTTAAATTTTGTAAGAATTTCTAGCATTTCATTTATAATTTTTTCTACAAGGGTGTCCTGATTATTTTTAGCTATGTGTATTTCTGTATGAATTTTAGGATCAACTAGTTATTTTTAGAAAGAGGGAAAAAATGAACCTGTTTCAATTTTCATTGAGACACATTAACTCTACAGATGAATTTAGAAAGTATTGATAAATCTTTAAATATTATACCTTCCAATCTATATTATGGTATAGCCTTCCATTTGTTTAGATCTTCTTTAATTTCTTTCAATAATGTTTTATAGATTTCTACCTAGATATCTTGTACATCCTCATTAGATTTCTCCCTTGACATTTAGTTTTTTGATGCTATTGTAAATGACATCAATTTTTAAATTCCATTTTCAGTTTGTTGTTGCTACAGAGAAATTCAATTGATGTTTATATATTGTGATTGTATCTAGCAACATTGCTATACTTATTAATTATAATAATTTATCTGTGAATATTTTGATTGCCTATAATTCATATCATCTATGATAAGATATTTTTTCTTTCTTAAATTTAAATATTTAACAACAGATATGCAAAGACCTCAGTGAAAAAATTATGATTCTATATTCAAGTATGCTAATGAAGAAATGAAATATATACAGTACTGTTCTTGGAGAGTTAGATTTACTACTGTAAAGATGAATTCTTCCTCAAGATTTTTTTTATAGATTAATGCAATTGCAATCTTTTTATTTTGAGGCAAAAAGTGAAAAGAGGGACAAAAATAGCTATGCATATCTGAAGAAGTACTGGTTGAGGTATTTACCTTCCAGAGTTATGATGAAGCTGTGGAAGTTAAGACAGTAGGGTATTAGTGCATGGGTAGACAAGTAGATCAATAGAACAGAAGGAAGAATATAGACACTGACTCATGCATACATGGAAACCTGAATCATGACAAAGAGACAATTACAGATCAGGTGGCAAGGGATGGGATATGAAGTAAATGATGGTAAGACAAATGAATGTTTGCATAAAAAATATTTAAGTTGGTTATATCTCTCTTACCAGACCCCTAAACAAGTTCATATTTGGATTAAATACTTAAATAAGAAAAATAAATCTCTAGAACTTTTAGAATACAATAAAGATACAAAAAATTTTATAATCTTGGGATAGGAAATTCTTTGTTGAATAGGGCATAAATATTCTATTCATTAAATGAGAGTTTAATATAAATTATTGAATTAAAATTAAGACCTTCTTAATATCAAAAGATGACATAAAAGAGTAAAAATATAAGTCATAAACTAGGGTGAGATATTTTCAGTATACATAAGAAATATCATAATAGTATTCTACAGATCAATAAAAAATGGCAAAAAGTCCAATAGGAAAATGAACATTGATATGAAAATACAAGTGGCCTGCAAGTAGAGGAAAAGCTACTGAACACCATTTTTTTGTTAGCAAATGCAAATTAAAATCAGAATAAAATATTTCAGAAGTTAAAACCAGAATAACATATTTCACAGTCAATTTTTAGGCAAAATAGAGTAGAAGAGAATACAATGGACACGACTCACTCAGCTAGCCTAGACTACAGTAGAATAGAAATTTGGATAATCTGTGGTGTTGGCTGGGTCTGAAACAACAGGAAATCTCATTCACTGTTGTCAATTTAATGTCATTACTACATGTATAATATAAAAACTTTTGCACACGTGCTTCAGGAAAGTATATGAATGTTCATCATATCATTGTTGATAGCAGCCCCAAAATAAAAAGAATCCAAACAGCTATAATTAATAAAAGGGATAAATACATTTTGGTATAATCAGTCGCTCAATAGAGTACTAGGCAGCAACCAAACTAAAGAATTACAAAATATAAATCATCATGGATAAATTTCAAAGAAAAATAATAAGTGAAGTGGGCAACTCAATGAGAATTCTAAACACTAGTATTCCATTCATATACTGTATACATATGAGTTTTTACATATAATGTATAAACATTATATACAAGTGTGTGCATGTGTGTATGTAGTAATAAATGGGGGGAAATGAGCAATATATTTTCTAGGTATAATTACTTGGTGATAATTCTTGGTGCTGATTTTCTTGACAATTGTCCTGTGATACATACCTAGCTATGATTCACACAAATTTCAGAAAAGTGATTGTGGGAAAGTACAAAAATTCTGATCACGGAGGAGCTGACAATACCCAATAAGGGGCCACTGATGCTAAATTTCTTAAAGAGGGTATATGTGGTTTTATATACATCCCATTAACTATATGCTTACTTTTACATACTTTCATATGTATATTTTACAATAAAAATGAAAACTAAGTTGAAAGAGACAAAAAAATTTAAATGAGGCAAAACAGCTGTGCAAATTTTTACAAAAGTCCTTTTAGATCAATGGAGAAAAAGGTCTTGCAAGGATAGAAGCCAGGTCACTAAATCTACATATAAACCGATTCGTGCCAACATCTCCAATTTTCTCTGTGCTCAGCCATATATTGACTTTGGCTCTCAGATTAATATGTCATTTTTCCCCTTTGGGATTTTTCTCCCTTATGTTCCACTTAGAACTCTAACCCTAACCCTCTAACTTCTCCACTCCAATCACCTCTTTTCCTATAAATTTGTTATTTTTCCTGTTAAGACTCAGTTCGTCTAGTATGTCCTCTGAGACAGATTCCTGGGCAGCCCTTCCCCTGGATGGGCTCAACTCTCAGGCTCCACTAGTACCTGACTCATTTCTGTCAGGCATTTCTGTATGAAATTATTATTAATGTGTGGATATTGTTCCCACTGGGCCGTGAACTACTACTCCAGGGAAGGAGAGGTGTCATTTGTTTCTGGACCCCCAGTTCTTAGCACTATTCCCCACAGCCCGTGGACATCCAACATGCCTTTGTCAAATGAGTTAGAAAGTGAGGGGAGATATTGACACTCTTTGTTTCTGAGAAGGTTAATAATGGAGAAGGCATAAACATGAAATGCTAAACAAGAGGTTTTAATCATAGTTTAAGACAATCTTAGACAAAAGTATGAAAGGCAATCTAGTGCTATCACATTAGTTTCTCAAATTAATGCCATAAAATTAAAATTGTGAATTTTTAGAGGGGAAGGTGAATGTCAGCCCAAGTTTGAACTTCAACTCTGTTATAAACTGGCTGAGTGAATGTCATTTCTTCAGCTGTGAAATACAGATAATGATTCTACTATAATTGGGTTGTTGGAAGGATCAAATAAGCTATTGCAGGTTATGTACTCAATGCAGTGGCTGAAACATGGAAGTGCCTCTGGGGTCGGTGAGCATTCTCTTTCCCAAGCTTGAGTGGAAGTAAAGCCTGCAAAGAGCTGGAGTTTGAGTAGCGTTTAAGAAATGAGGACAATTTGTTTAGGAATTTGGGAATTTGCAAGTAAGTTTACATAAGGGAAAGTAAGAGAGGAATGGGGCTGGTATTTATTGAACCTCTTCAACGTGACACCTGCTTGACCAGGAATCTTGCTGACATCCTACCATTTAATGCTCACAATCAGCCTCAGTGAGGTTCTGCCACACCTGTTTTGCAGAAAACTGAACCTCAGAGAGTATGAAGCATTTGCTTTATCACACAGTTGGCCTGTATGATTTCAAAGCTACTGAACTTTTTCAGGGGATGACTGGGGCAAAAGGGGCATCAGGGATCTGAAGAACCTTTCCTGTGCCTGGCAAAGAAGGATGGGGTTGGATTGTGAAGGGATTTGTGAATGCGCATCTATTTCCTGGGAAATGCCTATTTATAGTTGTAGGACATCTAAAAGCAGATTTTAATGAGAGGGATGATGTTTTGATTTTCTACATAGAAATACATGTGAACATTGATATACTTAAAATACATAAGTGAAAACAGCTGCTTTTCAAAAAACATTGAAGTTAGTGCCCTTAAACGTGGCTTGTAAGTCTGCAGAGCAACCTCAAACTAGACTTAATATCATGTATTTACAACAAATTGTAGGGATGGTAATCAGTTTGAAAGATTGTTTCTCTCTTCCCAATGGATTGTAGGAGGAATCACATTCATTAAGTTTGAGAAACCATCCCCGCATTCTAAAGAAACTAGAGTTTTTATTCTTGCTGGCCCCAAGTCCCAGGCTCACGATTAGCAGGAGTCAGGCTTCAGCTGAAATCATCCCGGTTCTTCACCAACTCCAGGTTGGTCCATTTCCATCCATCTGCTCATGTGAGATGAAATTTGCTTTGGTGCAGGATGTGAGGAAAATGCAAAGATCACCAGCTTGGGCAGCTTTAACCCGTCACAAGGCACTGTTTACATCTCCGAACAACAAAGGGGTTTAAATGCAGCAAAATAGAGTCTTTTCAAGGCAAGTAAATGTGTAATTGTATGAATGTGGAAGTGCTTATGGAAGAAGCAGCATTTAGAAGTTCTGAATATTTGATTCAGAAATTTAAAATAGCCTTGAGTCAAATCACTTTTAAGGAAAAAAAAAAAAGATATTCTTAAGCCTCTCAGAGTCCAACTAATCGAATGCTTGAGAGAATGGAATAATCTTTCATCCGAGTAAGTTTAAATGCTAAGTGATGTAAGATGGTTAACTGTCCATGACAGATAAAATGTACTGCTCCATCACCGAATTCACAGTAGTACACAGATCCATCTGGAACGCAACCTGGGCAGTCTCTGAAACAAACCCAAGGCTTCCTTGTTTCTGATCTCCATTGCTTGAATGACTGGTGCTAAGTTACTAAGATGTCTTAATGTACAAGGTAACGATAGGAGTGTTCCATTTTCTAATTTTATTTATTTTATTTTTTTATTATTTTATTTATTTATTTATTTTGAGACAGAGTCTCACTCTGTTGCCTGGGCTAGAGTGAGTGCCGTGGCATTAGCCTAGCTCACAGCAACCTCAGATTCCTGGGCTTAAGCAATCCTACTGCCTCAGCCTCCCGAGTAGCTGGGACTACAGGCATGTGCCACCATGCCCAGCTAAATTTTTCTATATTTATTTTTAGTTGGCCAGATAATTTCTTTCTATTTTTAGTAGAGACGGGGTCTCACTCTTGCTCAGGCTGGTCTCAAACTCCTGACCTTGAGCGATCCTCCTGCTTCGGCCTCCCAGAGTGCTAGGATTACAAGCGTGAGCCACCATACCCAGCCCATTTTCTAATTTTAAACGATATGATGATTTAAAATAGATCGATGTTATTATTGTAGTGATATATTGAGGAGGATACTACGCATTCACTTAGCACTTACTACAGAGAGGAGGTCATGGTACAGCCCTTACAGCCCAGCAACCAGGACCCCTTGCCTGGACACCACACTTCAAGGCCTCTAATCTTGCGCAGCAGACTTGCTTAGCCTTCTCAAAGGGAGGCCCGAAGTGCTAGAGAGTCGATGCCCCAAGAGTGACCCAAGGGACAATAATAGTTGGTGGTTAAGTTCCTCAGCTTCTTGCCCCACATGAAGACAGCCCTGAGACAGTCCCATTGGGGGTGAACCCCAGTTGTCAACAGTGGTAAGGCACTTACTAATCCACCATTTATCGGTTTCCCCCCTTCCCTTTCTCACGTCCACACCCCTCACAGTGCTTCCTGAAATCAGCTCCTATGTCCTTCTCTCAGAGTCCAGCTAAAACGTGGAGCCAAAAGGGGTTGCTGAATAGAGGTCACATGCTTCTGCCAAGAAATACCCCCAGGTGTCAGATGCCCAGAACTCCCTACTTAAATGCCCTGAAGATGCTCACAAGGCCTATTCAGGTCTCTCTTGTGATCAGGTCTGACTTCCTAAGAGTACACGGTGTGCTTTTGCGTGAGCGTGGACATGCAGACTGAGAGACCGTGCACATGTACACAGTGCACTTGTCAAGAAGAAATGAGGGTCAGAAGAGAAAGGTAGCAGGCTCAGGGCCCGGGCCTCTATTTGTACTCTCGCCTGGGAAATCTCACACATTAGGTGTGGGCCTGAATAGAAGTCCAGGAGTTTCACTTTTTATTTCATCAGTTAGACACAGTGAATTACTGGCAAGTGATTGAACTGTTCTGGTCTTTACTTCATGTGTAAAAGAGAGATGTGTATAAATATATCCTTTATTTATCCTGTTATCCTTTAGATAAAATAATGGAGATGACAACTCTATTTACAATATGAACACAACAATGCAAATGAAAACAAAATTGTCTATGTGACCGAGGAGAAGGGACTTAGAAAGAAATATATCGATATATATAAATAATTAGATGTGGGATTGTGGATGGTATTTTTCCTCTGTGTTCTACCTTTTTTCTGCTGGTGCATTTTTTAGAATCAGCTGCATTGTCAGCGCACACTCAGAGAGAGCATGGGAGAGCATTCAAGAATAAAATTGTCATTCTTGTAGCCATATGTGGTAGTTCAGAAACCAGCATGGTACTTTTTTCCTAAACAATAGCCTCATTGTCATTGACAATGGTTACAACATAAAGGTATAGAGGAAAATATTTGAGGAATTATTTTTTTAGAAGGAAGAATTTCTGAATATTTCAAAGTATCCTCAAAAAATTTTTACCAGAGAAACTGGATAAATTAGACACCATCAAATACTAACAGGCAGATCACTGCTACAAAGATAGTACAGCACAGAAGAAATTATTAAGGTTACAGGAGGGGTAGAAGATATTGAAGTTACTAACTAAGAATATGAAGGACAACTTGATTACATCTCCAGTACAATTTCTAATCATCAAAATAGCAATACTCTTATTGGAATAGAGTTATTAAGTGTGGATAGCACTTTATAGTTGGTAAATAATTTTTTCTCAAATGTATTCCCACAGAGTGTGACATTACTATAAATCAAGTATTATAAATGTCTTCAAGATTATTAATTTCAGAATGTATGATGTAATCCATTTGAAGATAAATGTGGACTTCCTTGAACTAATGTTATATAGATATGGGAAGAAACAAAACCTAAGTCCCTGCCAAATATTAATAAAAATTATTATTGAGCTTATGAGAAATAGTACTTATACTCTGTCAGATAATCTGTTAAGTTTTTTACATGCTTTACTTCATTTTTTTAAAATCACAATAGCATTATTGGTTGGCATAATTTTACCAGTGAAGAAAATGAGACCCAGAGACAACATACAACTTGCCCAAGTTCGGACAGTAAGTGCTGGAGCTGAAAATCTAGTTATATCTTAAAGGCTAAAGCCCTCATGATAAACCTCTGTGAGGTTACACACATTATGATAACTGGATTAGTTTGAAGGAGACTTTTTTTCATGGATTTTGCCTTTGTTTTGCTTTATTTTGCTGGAAAATTAGTCTTGATGACCAGTATAGCACAAAATGAAACCTTAGGAATGAAATTCTAAGGGCACTCTAACCACTAATCTAAAGAAGGAAAATACAGATTTTACCAAAATTTAGCAGGAGTTAGTTAATATAAATGTTTGAAATAATAAACACTGTCAGAATTATGTAAGAACATGTGTTATAATGTCTTTTTGAATTGATTTAAAAGGAATATAAGGTTTCTCATTCACTCTCATGCTGAGGGCACTCACCTTTGGGTGTTTTGATATGTCAGAGATCACATATTCTCAAGAAAATACACTACATTTATTTGGTTTCATTTTTTATCTTTCAAATATGTTTTAAATATTTAAGATTACAGCAAATTTGAATTTTTTTTGTCTTTAGAATGCCTCTCGGAAGGCTTTGAAAAACTCCATGTGTGTGTATGGGTTTGCATGTGGTGTGCGTGTGTGTGTGTGTGTGTGTGTGTGTGTGTGTTTGTGTGTAGCTTTTATTGGCCACTGATCCAAGTTCCTCCAACCTCAAAAAGCTGGAAAAAATGTCCAGAATGCAGATTGTGAGAGGCCAGAAGGATGGAAGCCAAAAAAAGACATTCATAAAAGATCCTGGAATTGTTCCTACACAAATGCCCAGAGGCCTCCTCATTCTCTGAAATGCTGATACTGCTCTCTGCAGGATGAACCTTTCACCTCCAGCCCACCACGCTCTGGGAGTGATGCTCCGGAAGAATAATGGGCCTTTTAATGATTCCCTGTAGCTGATAGCCAAGCAGCAGCAGAATGGTACCTACAGAACAGGTGAAGATTTCTTCAGCACCGGCAGTGATTTGAACGCAGTGGGATAAGGTCAAACAGAGCAGCAGATGGCTACAATTATATGTGAAAGTCATTTATAATTGTGAAGGAACTTGGTGGTGATGCACATATCCACGTTTAACTTATTCAAACACCAAGCATCAATCCTCCCAGTTTGGAAGACTTAGGATTTCATAGTCAGAGAGTAATCACTGTGTTATAAAAATAGCACTTGTTTTTGTTTAGAGGCCCCGTAATAAATATGAATGCTAATTTGAATTGGACCCTTTGTAGTCTAGCTTTCTCCATTCGTTTTAGTTCTTAACATATTTGTTACTGTAGCTGAATGCATGGACGGATATGTGAATATATAGATAAATGGATATAACCCACAGAAATATACACTGGACCATTTCTAGTAATGTTATTCTTTTAGCCCATATTTTTCATATATCACATGTTATCAATTATTTATAAAAGATGAATTATGTTTTAGTATACATTATATGCATATCTATTTATACACATGTACAGTTGACCCTTGAGCAAAACAGGTTTGAAATGAGTGGGTCCACTTATATGCAAATATTTTCTTTTTTTTTTAATTTTGGAATATGGGGGCACAAACATTTTGGTTACATATAATGCCATTGCCTCACCCAAGCCAGAGCTACAAGCATGCCCATCCGCCATACAATGCACTCCACACCCATTAGTTGTGAGTTTACCCAGCCCCACCACCTCCCTCCCACCTGCCTGGCACCCAGTGAATATTACGTCCATGTGAGCACCTAAGTGCTGATCAGTTAGCACCAATTTGATGGTGAGTACATGTGGTGCTTGTTTAATATATTGGAAAATTTTTTGGAGATTTGTGACAGTTTGGAAAAACTTCCAGGTGAACTGCATAGCCTACAAATATCAAAAAAAAAAAAATAAGAAAAAAATATATCATGAATACATAAACTATACGAGTGCTGTTTGGAAAGTATCCAGCCATGAAATATGAAAAATATATTAACATTAACAATGGTTGGATACTTTACAGATGGCCCTCGTATGTGGATACTAATCTATTTTTTCGTTTACTACCATACAATATACACAAATATATTATAAAAAGTTAAAATTTATCAGAACTTAACTGACAAACACAGACCATACATGGTGCCATTCGTACTGGAGAGAAATGTAAGCAAATGTAAATGTGCAGTATTCAATCATAACTGCTTAAAACTAACTGTAATACATACTATACGCTGTAATAATTTTGTAGCCACCTCTTGTTGCTATTGTGGTGAGCTCCAGTGTTGTGGATATCCTGTCACAGCATGATATGACACTAGTCATCTGCACAAGAGCTGTTAGTCTCTCCAGTAAATTTTGTGTTGCAGTAAAAAGTGATCTCTCACAGTTCTTGCATATTTTTCATCATGTTTAATGCGATACCATAAACCTTGAAGAACACATGGAACCCATACAAAGTGCCACTAGCGATGCTGGAAGTACTCCCAAGAAGCAAAGCCAGGACATTACAAGAAAATGTTAAGTTGCCTGATATGTACCATAGGCTGAGCTCTGCAGCCACGGTCGCCCACAAATTCAGATGGATGATTCATCTCGTAAACAGACGACGCAAACTCACAGTGTCAATAAACACAGTGCAGTACTGTAAATGCATTTTCTTTTCCTTATGATTTCCTTAATAACATTTTTTCCTCCAACTCACTTCATTGTTAAAGTACAGTATATAATACATGTACAAAACATGTGTTCATCAATCATATTGATAAGGCTTCCAGTCAACAGAGTCTATTAGTAGTTAAGTTTTGAGGAAGTTAAAAGTTATACATAGATTTTCAACTGCATGGGGGACCAGTTCCCCTAAGCCGTGTGTTGTTCAAGAGTCAACTGTACATGCATGTACACATGTTATAAAGACAAGCAAGATTTCAGACCAAAGCAGAGAAGTCTGTATTTACAGATGTGTTAGCTCTGGTTACTGTGCATGTCTTGTCATCCCTTTCCCACTCAAGCTTGTCACTTTACGTTGTCAGCTCATAGCTTAATGTATTTTTTTTTCAACGTGCAAAGTAGAATCTTTAAAATTCCATGTATGATATAAGGGATGATAGCATAGTAATGGCAGCTCCTCTTTATTGTGTTACGGATACTCATCAGTCATTCAACAACAAAAGGTGGTTTCCTTCCTTTGTCTACCTTGAACTGGGACATGGAGGATGAGCAGCCTTTAAACAAGAAGAAAAGGGGGCAGGGTGGGGAAGATATTTCATGGAAAAAGCATCAAGGTGAGGTTCTAGGGGTTGGAAACTATGGTTTGTGCCTTTGTTGAAACAGTGTTCCTCAATTTTTTTATATCATGGGAAACATAGAAAATATTATTTATGAGGTATGAAGGGATACACTGAGGGACAGTGAGGTGTATGAATGAGGTTTCATGGTAATATTTTTATTTGATCTTTATATTATATAATTATGATATGATAATAAAATATAAAGTACTAGGCTATTAATTTCTTAGTTTAGGTAAAACTTCTACACTTTCACCACACATTACTCACACATTATTTGTAAAGTTTGGAATGAAAAACTTGAGCTTGCTTCCATATAAAACAATTTTTATATCAGGTTTTATGTTTGACACAGCTACATGCAATTAATTCCTGATTAATACTCCTCAGTGGTAATCTTTTCACACTTCTGACTGCCACCATAGTAGAGAAAATAATACAAAATTTAGAATAATTTTATAACCATTAAAAAATGTACAGTAGTTGAAATTATAGTAAGGGAAAGCCCTTTCCTTTCTTTCATTGACAAATGTAATGTTGAAATTTCCTATGATAATGTGAATTGGTATCTAACTCAGTAAAACATTTTTTTTTATGTCAAGTATTCCAAAATACTAATGAAGCTGTATTTTGTACAATCACTTGTATTGTTAGAGCAATTACACTGTAGCCAGCTTGGATGCCACTAAGAATGAGTGTCAGCCGTGGGCATACGTGCTTCTTATACGTGAAGCCAGTGCCTGCAGCCTTATGTCGCTTCCTGCCTCCCGCTCCTGCTCCCTCCCCGGCCAGCCCCACTGCAGTATCTCTGAGGGCTTCTTTTCACAGGTAGTTCCCACAGCCCTTTGGCCATGATGGGCTAACAGAACACCTGCTTGGCCAAGCTCAAAAACCACACATTGCTCATCACACAGTTTCTCACAGGGACCGAGGGACATGATCTCAGACCCCACTCTGATCAAACCTCTTTCTGAGGAGTCCCTGATAATTTTGCTCATGCCATAAATGGAGGGGACAGACCTGGGAGTTTTTGGCAACTCTCAAAGCTTGCCCAGACTCTCCTATGTCTTAAGTGATGAATACCTTTCAACTCATTTATAACAGTGGTTTAAAAGCTCTGTTAGAGTGCAAGATAAATGTAGAAAAATATTAAGAATCAAAAAAGTAGATGGGGAAATGATTTCAGAGGATGCCAGTGGTGATAATAATATCAACAAACATAACATCAGCTATTTTTCCCTTGAGAGGTCTAGAGTATTTCGGATAAATAGTTGAAGGCATTGGTTGGAACTGATTGAGCACAAGCCTAATTCTAACAGAAACCAAACAAACAAAACATGAGAACTTCAACAACCCAAGTTTTTTTTTAAAAAATGTTTTCCTAGCATGTGAAAAGGATGATTTAAATTTATAGTATGCCTAATAAGTGTGGATTCTTCAAATTCCCTGGAATGTAGAAAATGTATCTGATGAATTGTGCTCTAACCCTGAGTTCATATTTTGATCACATTGAATACATTAGTGGTTAGCATTTTAAAAAGGAAGTTTGGATATGGGTGTTTGTCCTATTAGGAAGTATTTACCTATTATTTTTATATTTAAAGTGTCTTTTTCATTTGCAAATATCCATATGTCTGTTCAATTTGGTGTATTCAAAACACTGATCACATTGGCCTAGTATCTGTATCTACCAGTTTCTCTCCAATTGTCTTAATCCATTCTCTGTAATCCAATCCATTTCCTGTGCATACTCTCCAATGCCTTAATCTCTCTGTCTTCTACATTGACAGTGGTTGTTGAAAGCTTCTTCATTCCACCAGGTTGACTGTTCAGAAATTTGGCTCCTAAAATAAATATTTCCTCCATTTATATTTAAATGTATTGTTCTATATTTTCAATGTTTTATTGTTTCGCTGTTTTTTGTTTCTACTGTCTTATGCTTTTACTGAATTATTATACCTAGTAAGTTCTGTCGTGCAAGTATCCTGGGGAAAGCCCCTTTTCTTCTGATTGCATTTCCTTTCAGAATTGGTTTTCACTTTGCTTTCTGAACTTTTGTTTTCTTTCATTCCTTCTGACTTCCCCCCTTACATTCTTGCTTCAGCTCTCTGTAGAACTTGAATAGTTGTCAAGTTATTTATTTTCATTAGTTCATATTTAAAGGGCAGCTCTGTCTGAAATTTCTCTTTGTCCAGAGGCACTAAGGAATGGCTCTCCCTCACCCCATACAAAATACCAATAATGTTTCTGTCTTTTCCATGAGCTTCATGTACATGCTAATTTTGCTGCTAAGCATGTTCCTGTAGCTTGAGGGCTTTGGAATAGGTTAGGGGGAAACCTAACTGTGGCCTCTCATAGCCCATGTTGGGAGTCATGCCTAGGCTGTCTTTACCAATATCTCATCAGCATTATTAAACATGGCCTGCTACACCCAGCAGCAGCTATCCAGCTTCACCTCGTTCCTCTAACCCAGCATATTGCTCTGGAACTTTCTGCATCTGTTGAGCTCCTCTGGTAGGATGTCGTGGACTCTCTAGAATATTCTCTCAAGTATCCTCCTCAGCGCTAAACCTTGAGTGGGGCAACCAGTAAGAATTTTCAGGGCCTTATTCTCTTTTGTTCTCAGTACTGAGCCTGCAGAGAAAATTTGAAGGGTTTGAAGCTCCACATATCATACCATAATCTATAGTACTTTCCTTGGCAGCAATATTAAAACATCTTATGGCATAAGATCGTAATTCTGTTCCTTTTCTACTCACTGCTATTGAATTTTTGGCTTTTATTAAAATATTAATTTCTATGAGTATTGGGGAGTAAGATTTGCAACCTGGCTTTGCTCAATCATCTTTATCCAAAAATTCAATTTATTTTAGAATAACTGAACAGTTTGACATAAATGCAGCTTCAGAATTTTCAACATTGGAAGAATAAAGAGATTGCAAATTTTGCCTATTTCTGTATTACCTAATAGAATTTTGAGACTGTAAGAAATCATGAAATTTAAATTCAAACATGTCCAGTAAGAAAAATGGTTTTGTCACTTAGATAACGTGATTAACATCTCTTTAATATGCTTTTTCACATTTTTGTACATAAGGCAATGATCAAGTAAAACCAAAAGTTTTCATTTTCTTAAATGACTCCCTTCTAGAAAGAGTGAAGCATATAAAATCACCTTATTAAGGGAGCTAAGAAGCCTGCAGAAATCAATTTGGACAAATATTGGGTTTTGTGCATTGTTTTATTCACAGCATCTTTAGAAGGCATGATAGTGATTATATACATGGGGAAAAAAGCAGGGAAATTAAGAATGACTTTATTATGTCTTAATTAGTAATTGTATAATAAAGGCAAAATAATATAAATTGAATGGTTCCTTACAACACATTACAGAGAAAAGTCTAAACTGCAGTCAGTACAAATTAATTTGGGTTAATGGTCCCATTATTCTAAGTTATCTCAAGAACCAAGAAAATGTTCTTGATCCCCCTTTAAGAGCAGCTCCAGGGAGGTGTCCTCTCTTTGGCTACTGTCCACCCTTCTTGCCTCCAAAGCCATAGGGATTCTCTTCACTGGGTTCTAGTATACTAAAGAGAAGTTCTTATCATTTTTTTCAGTGTTTGAAATAATACCTGCCTATA
Source organism: Lemur catta (assembly GCF_020740605.2). Taxonomy (NCBI): domain Eukaryota; kingdom Metazoa; phylum Chordata; class Mammalia; order Primates; family Lemuridae; genus Lemur; species Lemur catta. The sequence continues at coordinate 60,546,081 of NC_059141.1, read as the reverse complement.
TTACATTACCTTAAACAGAAAGATTTTGTAAGATCTCCTTTGTAAAATTCTATATTATGGAGTTGAAGCTGCATTCTGATTTCTCAATTTTCTAAAACATTTAATTAAATCCCATTTTTAATGATTAGAGGATCAGGGATTCTATTGTCATCTCCTCTCTTCTGAAGTCAGTTCACATTTTGATAAATCTGTTATTAATTAAGACTATGTGGTGTTGATCCAGTCTGTCTGGAGGCTATTAAAAAGTATTAATGGAGTAAAAGAGATATTAATTTATCATCAATTATTTAGATGTTCTATAGCTCAAGCCAAAGTCTGTGTTTTAATATTACTTGGGTTTATGGAAATTTTGCAGTATAATAGTTATTTAAGAAGAAATATATGTGATGTATATTAAATAATATACAATATATGATACGATATGTGTCATTTGTAGACTTTTCACATATTTTAATACAGAAGGTTTCCCATTTAATTTCACAAGTGCTTTTTAAGCACTAATTGTATGCACAGGTACTGTATATGAATAGGAAGTAATGGGAACTAAGGCCCTGCCTTGGGGAATATGGAGGCTACATGTGCACATAAACTGTGTGAAACTTTTGAAAACATTTAAATATGTATCGCTCAAACTATGTATGCAATGTTATGCTGAAAGCTTTGAATCTTAGCCTGACTTCTAACATTTACTGGACATGTAACCTTGGGCAAGCCATCACCCTTCCTTGAGGCTGATTTCTCATCTTGTGTGGACTCATGGCAGGAGCTCCCTTCAGGAAGACATTATGGATATGGCCCGTGGTTTGGAGTAGCTTCTCAACAGCAGAATTTCCCTTCTCCAACCCTGGGGAAGCATCACACAAGAAGATTTCAGATGTTTGTGTATTTCACTGGAAAACCAATTCATATTACCGTGCAAGGCCAGAGGTGGAAGCTGCCATGAGGAGGTGGTTCCAATGTAGCCTGGGATGTGTAAGCTGTCAGCAACTCACTTGGGAGGAACAAGGTGGCAAAGGATGCAGGATAATGTCTTGGTGATGAGCAGGATTCAGCAGTGGGTCTGCAGTGTGTCTTCATGCCTGTGACTCATATGAAGGAATCCAGACATGTTTTCTCTCATGTCAGTCCCCTGAATATTGCAGTACACTTTGACCTGAAGGGAAGATACACTGAGACCTGCCAAGTTTGGGGCCTGAAAAGCTCTAATTTATTGTGTTAAATGGCAAAGCCAAGCAAGTGATGATTTATGGCTGCAAATTATCGTGTCGTTCATTAGTGGTAATTACTACTCAAATCTGAAATAAAATGGCAATCAGTGTGATAAAATGAGAACACCCACACTGCCTCCTTGCTGTTCACCTGCAAACCTTTTTGCTGCCTCACTTTCCAGGGGAAAGAGGAAAACCAATGATGGGATCCAGGCAAGTGTACTGGGGAGAGAGATGAGCTTCTGGCCAAGCTGAGCTGCTGCAGCAGATCCTGTCAGGCAAAGCAGCTCAGCACCCAGCCTACGTACTCTCTGTTTGCAAAGAGATGAGAGAGTTGTATTTGGACTCTCTCCCAGAATGTTCAGATTGCTTTCAGGGTAGGAGCTCTGGCAGTCAGGAGAGTGATGGAGCCAGGGGAGGCTGCGTGCTGAGGAGGCACCATGACCGTGGGTGACTGCAGCTCCTGCGGAGTCTAACAGCGCTGGCCCCCTGGGGCCTGCTCAGGCCCAACACCTGGCTGAGCCTCAGGAAACTGAGACCACATCTTGCATAGGATGACTTGATTTCACATCTGAACAGAATGCCAGGATAACATGCAATTTCATCTTTTTTGTCAATGTCACACTGAACACCTATGAAGGATAAGCTGCCAGGCAGACAGGCCTCCATTTTATTTCTGTCACGATTGTTACCTACTAGACAACCTCCCATGCAGAGAAATGGATTCTTGATTTTAACATAATGGCTCCTGGTAGCAGTTCATACAGGCATTCTGTAGAATAATACAGTTTAAGCATCCCTCATCTGAAAATTCAAAGTCTTAACTGTTCCAAAATCCAAAATTTTTTGAGCACTGATGTGACACCTCAAGTGGAAAGTTCCACACTTGACCTCATGTTGACCAGTCTCAGTCAACACACAGGCGCACAACATACAGTTTATTCAGCGTCCCCAAGGGCAAAAATACTCTCCCAGCCTCTTTCAGCTGCAATATATCTTCTCCATGCATTCCCAGATTCCTTCTTGCAAGCATGCCCACAATGTCCCACCCAGGCCCAAGACATACATGCACTATGCACTGTCTTTTTGCTTATGCCTGCTCTGTGATGTGAAGATATTGTTAAAAATGTCAAAAAGTCCTATAGAGACCCTTATGGGTAACAGTGATCAGAAAAAGAAGAAGCATTTATCTTTATAGAACAGAAAGTCAAGCTGTTGGAGAAACTGCACAGCGGTGTAAGTGTGAAACATCTTACAGAAGAGTATCATGTTGAAATGACCACCATATATGACCTGAAGAAATAGGATAAACAGTTGAAGTTCTGTGCTGAAAGTGATGAACAGAAGTTAATGAAAAACAGGAAACACACTGCAGAAAGTTAAAAACAAAGATCTTGATCATATGTTGAAATCCTGGATTCATCAGCATCATGGTGAACACATGCCACTTATTGGTATGCTGATCTCGAAACAAGCAAAGATCTATCACGATGAACTGAAAATTGAAGAGAATTGTAAATATTCAACAGGCTGGCTACAGAAATTTAATCAAAGACACAGCATTAAGTTTTTAAAGATTTCTGGCGATAAAGCATCTGCTGATCATGAAACAACAGAGAAATTCATTGATGAGTTTGCCAAGGTCATCACTGATGAAAATCTGACACCAGAACAAGTCTATAATGTTCATGAAACATCACTGTTTTGGTATTATTGCCACAGACAGACTCTGACTGAAGCTGGTGAGATAGGCTCTGCAGGAATTAAGGATGCTAAGGACAGAATTACTGTGCTGGCATGTGCTAAGGCAGCAAGCACGCGTTAACTGTGAACTTACTATGATAGGCAAAAGCTTGCATCTTCGCTGTTTCCAAGGGAAAAAAATTCTCACCAGTCTATTATTATGCTAACAAAAAGGCATGGATCACTAGGGACATCTTTTCTGACAGGTTGTACAAACATTTTGTACCAGTGGCTTATGACCACTGCAAGGAAGCTGGACTGTATGATGACTACAAGATTTTGTTATTCCTTGACAACTGTTCTGCTTATCCTCCAGCTAAAATTCTCATCAAAAATAATGGTTATGCCATGTGCTTTCCTCCAAATGTGACCATTAATTCAGCCATGTGACTAGGGTGTACTTAGCTCAATGAAGAGAATTTGATCAAAAACACTTTCTTGAACAACATGCTAGTAGCAGTGAACAGAGCTGTAAGTGTGGAAGGTTTTCAAAAGAAGTAGAGCTTGAAGGATGCCATATGTACTGTTGCCCAATGCTTGGAACACAATTTTGCATGCCTGACAACCTCTGGCCTCTGACCATGTTTAGTGATGATAATACACATGATGGTGACTTTGAAGGATTCCATATGTGAACTGAGAAAAAATGGTGTCTGAGCTCCTTATATATGCAAAAAATATACCTCTAGAAGCTGTCAGCTAAAAGAAGTGGATATCAAAGAAGTTTTTAACATTGTTAAAAGTGAAGCTCCAGTTGTTCATTGATTGACCAGTGGTGAAATAGATAAAATAGTTCTGAATCAAGGAAATTGTGATACTAGTGATGATGAAGATGAAGTTGTTGACACTGCAGAAAAGTGCCTAGAGATGACATGGTGAAAATGTATGACGGCCATATTGAAGGATTAGAGCAGCTTGCATTCTTAACAGAAATCATGTTGGTTTATAAAATCACAGAGACTTTTAAACAACAAATGTTAATGAGACAGATGACAATAAAATATATCAATAAAACTGAAAATAGGAAATCATTAAAGAAAATCCATAGAAACAAAAGCTGGGTTTTTGAATAGGGCAATAAAATTTATAAACCTCTAGCCAGGTTTACTAAGAAAAAATAGAGTAGCACAAATTACTAATATAAGAAATGACAGAAGGACCATTACTATTGATCCCATAGATATTACAAAGATAATAAAGGAATATTATGAACAACTCTATGCCCACCAACTTTATAATGTATATAAAATTTATCAATTCACTAAAAGTCACAATCTACAAAAACTAGGACAAATAGATGATCTGAATATGCCTCCATTTATTAAAGGAGTGGAATCAATAGTAACTTTCCAAAAAATAATCTATATAACTGTAGGTTTGGTACTGAATTTTTAGGCATAACACCAAAAGCATGGCCCATCAAAGAAAAATTGGAAAATTGGAATTTATTAAAATTAAAAATTGATTTTTAGTTTTACTCCATTGTGGTCAGAAAACTTACTTGACATGATTTCTATTTTTTTTGCATTTGATCTTCTTTTTCCTTCTTCTAATTAAGTATTTTGTGTGATAGCATTTTATTTTCTCTTGGCACATCAATTACACTTTTTTGACAAATTTTGATAGTGATTGCCATAGAGCATAATTACATTTACAACTAATCTAAGTCCACTTTCAAATAACAGTTTACTGCTCTTGAGTCATACAGATAACTTATAACAGAGTATTTCTGGTTACTCTTTTAATCTCTTGTAACATTGATGTTATTCATTTCACTTACCCAGAAGCTATAATCACTCAATAAAATACACTGTTGCTGTTATTTTTGAACAGTGATATGTTAGTTCAAATAAGGATAAGACAAATAAATATTTACTTTATCTTTATTTATTCTTTATCTAGCACTCTTCCCTTCCCTAAACAGATCTAAGTTTCTAACTTACATAATTTTCTTTCTGTCTAAAGAACTATTTTAACATTTCTTGCAAAGCACTTGTACTGGCAAAAAATTCCCTTAATATTTGTTTCTCTAAGAAAATATTTCTCTTTCACTTTTATAGGATAAATTTCACTGGATACAAAATTCTAGGTTGATGGTTTCTTTTTTTTTTTTTCCAACATTTAAAACTTTTCCTTTCCTTTCCTATTTCTTTCATGGTTTCTGAAGAGAAATCTGTCATTCGTATACTTAGCCCTCTGCAGGTAAGGTGCTTCCCCACTCCCCCGAACACCTTAGTCTCTTTTCAAGACTTTGTCTTTGATTTTGTGTAGATAGAATATGATATGCCTCTTGTAGATTATTTGCTCTGCTCGGTGCTCTCTGAGTTTTCTGTATCCGTGGATTTGTGTCCATTATTAATTTTGGAAATTCTGAGGCTTTATTACTTCAAAGTTTTTTCTATACCTTTTTCTCTTTATTATCCTTCTAGTATTCCAGTAATGTGTGTTATACCTTTTTACATTGTCTCCCAGTTTTTCAATATTCTGTTTCATTTTTTTCAAATGCTTTTTCTCTCACTTTTCCATTTTCGAAGATTCTTTTGAGATATCATCAAGCTTACTGATTCTTTCCTTGAACACATTGAATCAACTGATGAGTTTGTCAAAGGCATTTTTATTTATTTATTTATTTATTTATTTATTTATTTATTTATTTATTTATTTATTTCAGGATATTATCGGGTTACAAACATTTTGGTTACATGTAATGCGTTTGCCTCGCCCAAGCCAGGGCTACAAGCATGCCCTTCCTCCATACAGTGCGCTCTGATTCCATTAGTTGTGGGTTTATCCCCTGACCCCCAAACTCCCACCAACTTGACCAGCTCCCAATGAATATTACTACCATGTGATCACCGTAGTGTTGATCAGTTAGTACCAGTTTGATGGCAAGTACATATGGTGCATGTTTTTCCATTCTTGTGATACCTCACTTCGAAGGATGGGCTCAATCTCTATCCAGGATAATGTAAGAGGTGCTAGACCACCATTGTTTTTTGTAGTTGAGTAGTACTCCATGGTATACATGTACCACATTTTATTAATCCACTCATGTACTGATGGGCACTTGTGTTGTTTCCACATCTTTGCAATTGTGAATTGTGATGCTATAAACATTTGAGCACAGATTCTATTTCAGAGTTTTTCATTTCTAGATTCAAAGAATCCAATTCCTTTGGATTCTTTCTTAGACTTTTCATCTCTCTTTCTACATTACCCATCTGCTATTGCATGTTGTGTACTTTTTCATTAGAGCCTTTGGCTTAACAATCAGTTACATTCCTGAGTTGATAGTTCAAAAGTCTCTGCTATATCTGAGTCTGGTTCTGATTCTTCCTTTGTCTCTTCAAATTATTTTTTTTTCACCTTTTAGCATACCTTGCAATTTTTTTGTTGTTGTTGAAAGCTGGACGTGATGTATTAGGTAAAAGGAACTGAGGTAAATCGGTCTTCAGTGTGAGGTCTTATCTGCCTAGGTGTCAGGCTGTGTTTAATATTTGCTGGAGTTAAAGGTGTCAGACAAAATTTCCCTCTGGTCCCTTGTTTTTCTTTCCTCTGTTCTCTTTGGGCTTCCCTAGAGACTTCTTAAATATATTCTGAGACATATGGCTCTTTCATTTGTTTTCCTTTGTTATACAGGAGCCCTGTTTATGGGTGGTAGTTGTGGAGGAAGAGAAAGTATTCTCTAATTCTATGATCAGCCCTCAGTGTTTTAGTGGGCTTGCACCCTTGGGCTGGGTCCTTCACAAGTCCTTTTTAGCTTTTTTCCCACCCACCTCCCCTTAAGTGAGACAGGGAAGTTAGAGGGTCTGGAACTGGATATCTCCCTTCCTCCGTGTTGAATGCTAGAGGGGGCTGGAGTTGGGGATTTTCATGGTGGTTAGTTAGGCTCTGTTACAATAGTTTTCCCTGAGGAAAGGCGTTTGTTAGGGAGAACAGAACACACTGAGTATATTTTAAGTCATAACTTTTCTTCTTCCACTGCCAGATACGTGAGGGGATTTTTCTCTGATCTTCACCATGGGAACCTGCAGGGGTTCCTGGAAGGGAAAGTCACGAAATTGTGCGGGTCCCTCTAAGGCTGATTCCCCAAGAAGTTTTTATATTTCAACCTTTCCCACATTCAGTACCCAGCTTTTAACCAGTTGATGTTTAAGTGTTCTTACCAGTTTATGTCCCAGTGAACTGGGACTGTCTGTCTTCACCTTCCTCTCCAGTTTTCAAGGTAGCAATTTGCCCTGGGACTTCAAATTGCTGAAGGCTCTAAGAAGATTTATTTATTTTCACTTTGTTCTACTGTTTTCTTGTTGTGAGGGTAAGAGCAACGACTTCTGAGCTCTTTACATGTCAAAGAAGAAATTAAAAGGTCCATGGAGCTGTATTCTATAAAAAAATATGAATTTATAGAAATTAGGAGTAAGTTGTTTAACGATTAAGTGAAATGTCAGTCACAGCATTTCGGATCTGAAATGAAGTAATTTTTTTTACAAACAAACATTATATTTTTTAATAAATCATATTCCTAGTACACAGTGATGGTACATTTGTATATTCTCTTAATATTTTAAATATTCTTAAATATTTAAATATGTAAATTTTCTAATCACTGTGGCAATAATATAATGGAGTGAATTGTTTTGCACTTCAAGGAAAAAAAATAGGCACAAAATTTCCCTGGTGAGATTTTGGCTAATCTGATAGACCCATATGTAAATGTGCCATATAAAAATCTGAATATTTTTAAGCTGTTAATGCATAAAGTCCATTTTACATTGGTTCCACAATTTAAATGATATTCACTAAACCTACAAAAGACAGATGATAATTTTTATCATGAATATTGGGAAATGTACAAATGCATTTCCAATTTCCCTCATATTTTAATTTTGATGAGCTTGTACATTCAACAAGCATTTATCTATAGTTCTGAAATTTAAAAGAAACTATAATAAAAATACTGTAGCATTAGAAATCTCTTGGGGCTGTTTTAGTTCTAGATCACAGTAGCCCTTTTTTTAAAGAGAGTTGAAGTTGGGCTTGCTTCCATTTGTATAAGGCTTTGCAATGGATAAAAGAACACCCTTGATATTTGAGTAGAACTGTTATAATTTCTTTGTTGTTCTTCTCACTGTTTTAGTTTTTAAGAATAAGACAAAAATAAAAAGTTCTACACAGCATTGTGGCAAAGTTGCTATATAGACCTTATGTAGAGTCAACCAATTTTGTAGTAAGGAAAATTCTCCTCCATTCAGAGATATGAGTAAACAGATACATATTAAGCATTTAAACATGAGTGTACAGTATAAGGATCCTTATAACATTTTTTTAAAAATGCCTACTAAACCATAAAAATTCACAGCATTATTTTAAATTCTCCTCCTTGAATCACAGTTGGAATTTCTTCTGTACAAGGATCCATTCTGACTATAGAGCATATTAAGCAAGTCTTCATTTCTATACAATGGTGATGCTTATATGTTCCTAAGGGAATGTAATCATATTGCTGAATTAATTGAGCTTTAAAAGACTTTGTCAGTAAGGAATTTGATAAGGTGGGAGAAAATTAAGTGGGGGCCTAATATTAGCCCACTGGAGAAGAACTGAAATAATTGCTGCGCAGTTTCTAATTTCATAATATCGTGCCAGAGCGGGAGAACAAGCTCACAGAGCTATCGTTTCCTAATTCAGACTATGGTCTTTTAGATCTCCTGAGAGTACAACATCTTGACCACAATAGGCACCAGTGGCTATGAAAAAGTCTTCACAAGGAAGTCACGGCGATGAAATAGATGTGGCAGTCCCAAGTAGTGACACCACACTAGCAAAGCTCTTATTTAAGAAAGGTACTTCCCCCCTCTGTGGCAGAGCCTGGTGTGCATTAGAGACAGACGGCTGATTTCCTAGTTCACTTGCAACAGCTGGTGCAGCTGCATAACTGGCCTCTCTAGTCATGAGTATCCCACCTTTCTAGTACCTATTCTTCCCTCTTTCCCACATCCCCAACTCCTCCTTTGATGGTCCGGGCACCTCATCCTTTTTGCTGGTGCTTGGGATCATGGCTGGACCCTATTTCTGGCATATTATATAACATCTTTGATATCCTTAATTTGCCAGATAACCCTAATAATGAAGTCTCTTGCTGCCTAGCAGTCTTGGACCTGAGAGCTGTGATCTAAAATTCTAAGTACCATTCAGAAATTGGTGTCATCTTGGACTGAATTTAATAGAAACAAGCCATTGCCTATGACTATGGACTAGGCTGTCAACTGGCCTTTGACATGGGTATTGGCTTAGTATATTGCTATTGGGTTGAAACTGAAGAATATATACATATGTTTTTCCCTAGTTTTTTTTTTTTAAAACATTCTAGCAAAGTAAGAAACTCAAAGTTGACATTTTTTCCCCCGTAAAATATGCTCTAATCACCAGTGACAGATTTCAAAATCAATGGCTGAGCTCTTTAACTTGGCAAAATCACACACTCAAGAACAGTTTTCATAAATATTTAAGTTTCCATTTCCATATGCTATACATGGCAAACATTCACAGAGGTGGTGGTGATATTTGTGTGGAGAGAGCAGAGGCTTTGCTGGCAGACAGCCGTGAGTTTGAATGTCAATTCAATACTGATACCATTGTGGACCTCCAGCTATGCCAGCTGAGAAGGTTCTTGACCTCCCCACAGGAAGGAATTCAAGTGCAGGGTCACAAATGAGAGAGAACTGTTCAGACAAGAAGTATAGGTAAAAGCAGGTAGATTTCTTGAAAGCCAAGTACACTCTTACAGAAAAGAGAAAAGCAGACTGATCTAGAGAGGAATGGTGCCGCCTTAGGCTTAGAGTACTTCCTTTTAAGCTAATCCCTAATAATATGCTAAGCTGAGGGCAGAATATTTATGGATTTTCTGGGAAAGCAGTGGAGAGTTCCTAGAACCAGGAACCCTCCTCTTTCTTGACCATATAGGATAACTTCTGGGAGTTGCCATGGCATTTGTAAACTGCCATGGTGCTGGTGGGTGTGACTTTTACTATGAAAATGAGGGTGGTTCATATAGGGGCACTGTCACCTCAATTGTGCGAGTGCCCCAATTAAAAGAATTCCCCCTTTTACCTTAGATAAAGATGTTATCGCTGCGGTAAGATAAGAGAGTCTCCTATTGGTTACATTTATCTTAGCTGAGCATATTCACATTCTGGCGACTTTCTTACCCTGTGGGCCTTCTTTTTCTGGCCCCTTCCCTAACTACCTACAGGGTGTCTGACTTCCCTCTCAATTCCATCCCCACCAGAAGACTGTCGGTAGGTATTTTCATCTTTCTCAGTCTTGTTTTTGTTTTTTTGTTTTGTAAAATATGCAACAAATTCACAAACCACAGGGTTATCTTGAAGGTTAAATAAAACAATGCATAGGTAGCATAGATAACAAAACCTAACACATGAAGGTTGCTCGGAGAAATGATCTTCTCCTTTGTCAATATTCCAGATACCTTGGTGTTGTTTGGCATTCTCAATAATTCTGAGATCCTAACTCTGATCATTGCTGGTGAAACCTGGGGCACTGAGATTTTTTTTGTTACCTTTTTATTCTCACATTGGAGATGCTGTCTTCATGGGCCTGGCTCCTCACCCACAGGGGGCACTGTCTGAAGGTCTGTACCTGGATCTCTGTGTAAATGAATGAACTCTGGGAAGGCCGTGAACCACACTACAGACATGAAGTTGCGGAATAGCTGTGTGACTTTCCTTGACTCCTCTGGAGCTAAATTTCTCAGGTGGAAAGGGGAATAGTGATACAAGTTCCCTGGGCTGTTGTGGGAATTAATTGGCATGGTATTGTCTAAGTGCTTAGTATGGTGCTTGGTGCATACGCAGTTCTCGGTAAGCCAGCCTTTACTTCTGCACCTCCAAATACTACCCCAAGCGAGCCCATGGTATTACATAGTATGAATACATTCTGCCAATTCATGTGGCCACTCAGTCAATTAATGGATGTGAACGTTGTAGCCTGCTCTTAGGGAGGGATCCCAGCTAACCATTGAAGATGCCTAGTTTGCGCTGTGACTGAAGCCTTCCTTCACCTCACACTTTCATGGCCCTAAGGAATAGCCCTGAGGTCCCTCAGTTATCTCTTTTCAATTCCAGAGATTCCTTTCCATGAGGATTATAGTAAACTGATCTTTCAATATGGCCAGAAAAGCTGAATTCTTGAAGGAAAATCTTAGTCCTTCAGGTAGAATTGTTTTAGATGAAAAGGAGCAGCCAGATTTAGCATATACTAAAAAATGTTCATCATTTATTCATAATTCAAATTTAACTGAGTGTCCTGTATTTTGTCTAACAACCCTATTGTCCTAGGTCTCTGAGGTCACTGCTTTCGGACAGGAGAGATGCCATCCAACCAATCACTGGGCCTCAGTAAGCCTTTTCTATGATAGAGAAGCCTAAAATTGTGTGTGTGTGTGTGTGTGTGTGTGTGTGTGTGTGTGTGTGTGTTCCTGTGAAAAGTAAGAAATGAGAAAGGGATCTCTATTTGCTTGAGGCAACATCAGCATTTAGGATGGGAAAGCTACCTAGTTGATGAGGCAAATTACCATTGTCTTTCAGACCCAGGTTTTATGCATGTAGCACTTTACAGATTTGTGTGCCCCTCTGCAATAACTCCCTAGACTGGCAATTGACTGAGACCTGCTCCAAGAGAGCAAATCAGTTTCTCCTTAAGACCGCTTCTAGTCTCATCTCTTGGCTGCCTGTTAACATTCTTCTGAGCTTTTTTACTAAGTGACACAGAATTAAATAAGCAAGGGATGATTTAGTGTATAAAGAACAAAAGGTATTTTGAAAACTGGTGATGATGGAGTCTACTCACCCTAGGAACACCCACTGAGTTGCCACTGTGCATGAATTAAACTTCTAAAATTACCTGCCCATTTGCCTCTCCTAACTTTAAAATATTTTTTTTTCCAGATGATCTCTAGGAAAAAAAAATGTCTGGGATCATAAGTCATTATGAAATCCTTATTAAATACATATGTAGGAAATGAAAGTCATTAGTAACTTTCATGGTTGATACAACTCCTGAAAGATTTGTAACTTTAAAACATAGAGAAGAATATCATAATTTGTCTTAATATCCATTCTAGCATATATGACTGCACTTTGACTACTTGAGAATCTCTTACAAGTTTGCTCATCTATAAAAGAACTTGACTTCTGGGGAATTTTAGACTTGACAAAATGAAAACACAAATTTCTGTAATTGCTGTCTTGTGATAGTAAGAACAAAAAAGAAATGGATAGGCAATAGAGCCAAAGATAGGTCTGAATAGAAAAAGTAAAAGATACTTAAAAGTGGAAATAGGGAGACTTACAGTTTCTGATTCAACATTTAAAGAGATTAGAAGTTGTTCTTCCCATCCTTGCAACAAGTAAAAGCTGGACAAACTGTGACTCAATGACTCTTTGCAAACTCACTGGACAACTGAGTTTGCAGGGCTAAGTGTCACCCTGAGACCTGGAGAGACAAGTGAATCCAGAGAATCACACCTGTTTACCTGGAGCACAAGGCACTGGGCACCCAAACCTGGTAGGAACACATAAATGGTCACTTTGACCAATTATTGGAGGTTGAGTGTAGACTGCCACGAGAAGTGAGGAACTTCTTGAACTGCAGTCTAAGGAACTACCCCCCCCCCCCCACACACACACTTTCCTGGGCTTTACTTCCAGGAACCTCACCAGGTTTTCATAAGAAAAATCTAAGAGAGTTGTCCTTATGACTCTGGAAGGGGTAGGAGAAGAATAATCATTGGGAAATGCATCCAGAGCCTTCTCCATAACAAGGGCATCCTCTTCAGGAGGACTGTGTACTAAAAATTGTTCATTGTTTACTTGTAATTCAAATGTAATCGAGTGTCCTGTATCTTGTCTAGCAATCCTACTGTCCTAAGTCTCTGAAGTCGCCGCTTTCAGGCAGGCAAGATGCCATTCAACCAATCAACCCCTCCTAGCTTTTGTCTCTGAGGGTGAAGGAGGGAACTATAGAAGTGCTTGTGATGTTCACAGGCCAGAGACACAGACCCACTAAACATCGGAGATTTAATAAGATTAAAGAGCACTTCCCCTCCCCCATACTTCACTACCACACAAATAGGGCTCCAAGGTAATAATCATGGCTTGCAAATGGAAGAGCTGCAAGAAACAGACTCCTTATGAGAAGGAGTGCTTAGGAAAGGTCAAAATCAAGAGAAGAGACAAAAACAAGTACATTAGAAAAACTGGTAATCTCTGGTACCTATAAATAAAAAAAAATATTAAACAAAGCCTAATTCCTAGCTAGATTAACATAAATCTTCACACTGAATGTCTATTTATGCAGTTTCCATTACATGACACAATATGTTTGGCTTTCAAAAAAACATTATAAGACCTGCCAAAAGGCAATAAAAAGCATATTTTGAAGAAACAAAGCAAGCATCAAAACCAATCTCAGATATGACACAGTGGTGAAATTATCAGACATGCTATTTAAAATAACTTTGGTTAAAATGTTAAGGGCTCCAAAGCAAAAAAATTGTAGACAATATGCAAGAACAGATGAGTAATATAAGCAGAGAGAAGGAAAGTCTAAAAGAAAATCAAAAGGAAATGTTAGAGAGTAAAAACATTGTAACATTTTCTCCCACTCTGTCAGTTGTCTGTTTACTCTGTTGATGATTTTCCTTGCTGTGCAGAAACTTTTTAAGTTAATTAAGTCCCATTTATTTATTTTTGTTGCTGCTGTATTTGCCATTTGGGTCTTAGTCATAAATTTTTTATTTAGGCTGATGTCTAGAAGAGTTTTTCCTACATTTTCTTGTAGAATTTTTATGGTTTCTGGTCTTACATTTAAGTCTTTAATCCATCTTGAGTTAATTTTTATATATGGCAAGAGATAGGGATCCTGTTTTATCCTTCTGCATGTGGCTGTCCAATTTTCCCAGCAGCATTTATTGAATAGGGCATCATTTCCCTACGGTATGTTTTTATCTGCTGTGTTGAAAATCAGTTGGTAGTAGCTATATGGTTTTATTTCTGGGTTCTCTATTCTGTTCCATTGGTCTGTGCCTCTACCTTTATACCAGTACCATGCTGAATTGTTTGCCATAGCCTTGTAGTATAATTTGAAGTCAGGTAATGTGATGCCTCTGTATGGCATTTATTCTTTTTGCATAAGACTGCTTTGGCCATCTGGGCTCTTTTTTGGTTCCATATGAAGTTTAGGATTGATTTATCCAGATCTCTTAAAAATGACATTGGTATTTTGATGGCAATTACAGTGAATCTGTAAACCACTTTGGGCAGTATGGACAAACTATACATCCAACAAAGGACTAATATTCAGAATCTACAAAGAACTCAAACTAATCAACCAGAAAAAAACAAATAACCCTATTAAAAAGTGAGAACAGAATTTTTTCAAGACAAATTACCAACAGCATATGAAAAAATGTTCAACATCTCTAATCATCAGGGAATCACAAATTAAAACTACAATGAGATACCACAGCACCCCATCAGAGTGGCCATTATTAAAAAATCAAAAAGCAATAGATGTTGGTGTGGATGAAGTAAAGAAGGAATGCTTACACATTGTTAGTGGGACTATAAATTAGTGCAATCTCTATGGAAAACAGTATGGAGATTCCTCAAGGAACTAAAACTAGATGCACAATTTGATCTAGCAATCCCACTACTGGGTATCTTCCCAAAGGAAAAGAAGTCATTATATCAAAAAGACACTTGCACCCAAATGTTTATTGCAGCACAATTCACAATTACAAAGATATTGAATCAACCTAAGTGCCCAGCAATTGATGAGTGGATTAAAAAAATGTGGTGTGTACACACACACACACACACACACACACACACTCCATGGAGTACCACTCTGCCGTAACAGGAATGAAATAATCTTTTGCGGCAACTTGCATGGAACTGTATGCCATTATCCTAAGTGAAGTAACTCAGGAATGGGAAAACAAACACCACATGTTCTCAATAGTAAGTGGACCTTAAAAATGAATATACACAGTCATACAGAGGTATGAAGAACATTGGAAACTAAGAAGTTGGGAGGGTGGGAAAGGGGTGAGGGATAAAAATGTACCTATCAGGTACAATGTACAAAACTCTGGTGACAGGCACACTAAAAGCCCTAACTTCAGTATTATACAATTCATTCATATAACAAAAATACTTTTATCCCCTTAATATTTTGAATTAAAAAAAAAACATTGTAAGAGAAATGAAGAGTGTCTTTGATAGTCTTATCAGTAGACTCGACATGACCAGTGAAAGAATCAGTGAGCTTCCAAATAAGTTGATCAAAACTTCCCAAACTGAAATGCATAGAGAAAAGAAAGAATAGAATGTTCAATAATTCCAAAAGGTGTGACATACATATAGTTGGAATACCAGAAGAAGAAACAGAGGAGAATGGAGCAGAATAAATATTTGTAATAATAATGGCTGAGAACTTTTCAAATTTAATAACAGGCACTAATCACACATACTTTATGATTCCAATTATATGAAATTCTGGAAAAAGAAACATACAGACAGTAGAAAAGATCATTGGTTGTTAGGGTTTGTAGAGGGACAGATGGATAAATAATTGGAGCACAGGGAACTTTTAGGACAGTGTAACTGTTCTGTATGATACCATAATATTGAATACATGACACTCTGCACTTGTCAAAATCCATAGAACTTACAGCATTTAAAAAATGGACTTAATGTATGCAAATTAAATATAATTATTTAGTATTCTGGAGGATCCCAAGATAGAATGCAGACTGTGACAAAAAAATCAAAATCTATTACAAATATGTGAAACAACCTCACTAAGGGGGACGGGGGAATAAAGTGCTGATCTAAATAACTTTGAAAAATAGAGTCTGTAAAACTGGAGGTTAAAGGAACTGTACCTAAGTACTGCACTCTTGCTGATAAAGTACTTTTTCCCCACAGAGGTATGGAGTAACAATCCTGAAAATACTATACATATATATTAATAGTGTAATTGAACATTTTAGGAAATAGATGGTAGTTTGTGGGAGCAGATTTTTTGGAGTGAGTGTTTACAGATGAGTCAGGGGAGGAGACTAGAATGAGCCACGTGGTAGTGGATTAAAATTGGATGCAGCAGCATGAACTTTTGTTTAGATTGACACATATACTGATGGAAATATTTATAGATACATGAATATTATATACACATGTATATCCTTCCTCTGTCAGTTGGGAGAGCCTAGAATCAATGATACCTCAGTAGCCATGAGTGTACCTAAAACCCAGATTTTGGTTTCTAAAACTATTCTCCAATTATTATTTGAACCAGGGCTCCTTGAAAAAATGGCTGATTCTAGGACTGGGGCAGAAAATACACAAGATGAGTCTGGAGAAAGTTTTAGTGCCAGAAAGTAAAGAAGTGCTCAAGGCCGGGTGCAGTGGCTCACGCCTGTAATCCTAGCACTCTGGGAGGCCGAGGAGGGTGGATTGCTCGAGGTCAGGAGTTTGAGACCAGCCTCAGCAAGAGCGAGACCCCGTCTCTACTAAAAATAGAAAGAAATTATCTGGCCAACTAAAATATATATACAGAAAAAAATTAGCCAGGCATGGTGGCACATGCCTGTAGTCCCAGCTACTGGGGAGGCTGAGGCAGTAGGATCGCTTAAGCCCAGGAGTTTGAGGTTGCTGTGAGCTAGGCTGCCGCCACGACACTCACTCTAGCCTGGGCAACACAACGAGACTCTGTCTCAAAAAGAAAAAAAAAAGAAGCGCTCAAAAAAGAAAAAAAAAATTACCACAATGATGTGGGTATGTTCCAGAAGCCAACTGAAAGTGTTCCCTATTGCTAAAGCTGGAACCATTTAGGCAACAAAACTAAGTTATATTGGACAATAACCAACATATAAAATGGAAACCCATGTGTCTATAATAATATGAATAAATGACTGAATAAGTGGGGAAAATAGGCAACTCTCTCATGCAGAAAAATTTCAAATAATTTATGTAGCTATTCCATTTTTAAAGAGGTAGAACATAACTCCCTACTCTTTAAATGTAGGCTGCATATAGTGACTTTTCTTTAAAGAGTACTGTATGGAAAGATAGAGGGAAAAAGTAGTAACTTTACAGTTAAGATACCTGACAAGCATGTATCGAGTCAGGTTATCAAGGTTAATATCAACAGTGATAAGTCATATTGATATGTGATTATAATGGCGCTTTATCTCCCCAGTTCCCTCCCAGGAATACATTACCCCCATCTAATCATGAGAAAATCCAACAAGTCCCAATTGAAGAATTTTTCACAAAATACCCAACCAGTATTCCTCAAAACGGTCAAAGTCAACAAAAACAAGGAAAGTCCGAGAAATTGTCATAACCAAGGGGAGGCTAAGGAAACATGACTACTAAATGTTGTGCGGCATTTGGGATGGGATCTTAGAATAGAAAAAATACAGGTAAAAACCAAGGAAATCTGAATAAAATATAGACTTCAATTAATAATATTGTGTCAATATTGGTTGATGGATTGTGCAAATGTACTGTACTAACATAAGATGTTAATAATGGGTGAAACTCTGTATGAGGTATATGTAAACTCTCTGTACCATCTTCACAATAATTCCATAAACCTGAAATTATTCTAAAGTAAAATATTTAAACACTATAAATAGGATACACATAAAACATTTATGCTATTCTTTATTTCATCAATTTTCTTGTTTTGGAAAGAAGTCTGTGTTTCTTTCATCTCCTGCATTTTATTATATAAGAAATAAATATATAAGAAATTTCAGCAACCAGTACTCCACAAATTTAGGTTTGAAGATACTTACTCTTCATCGTCTTTGGCTCCCAACATAATCATTTTTTTTTCTTTCTTTTTTTTAATGGAGATCCTAACTATCTACCTAACAGACAGATAGTCTGGATAGGAGAAATGACATTTTGAATGTTTATAATTTTATTGTAGGTGTAGGTGGGACTCCTATTAAATGATCCAATGATCTGGAAAGTAGCAACTGCTTTTGAGATTCTGATTCACATTTTTAAATAATTTCATAGACATGAAAGTATTTTGTAAACGATAGATGTCAGTACAAATATAAAACATTATCTTCGCTTATGAACTCATTAGTTTATTATTTCATTAAAAAGTAAGTTTTTTGTAGGTACTCTCTCTGTGTATTAACCAAGCCCTATGCACTGCATGAAACTAAACTTTCAATTTTGCCCTCCTGAACTATTTTACTCCTCCTCCTCTGGCAGCATTGTTGAGGTTTTACTGTGTAATTTTTACTTGATGTTTTTTCCAAATAAATGGCCTGAGAGTACAGAGTACCATTGAAATGGCAAATAAAAAGCCACCTGAATTGGTCAGGTATTTCAATTCTTCCAACTCTTTTGATGCCTATTAGGCTAAGACTATTTCTCTCACTATACCTGTCCTTGAGGTTTTGGCATCTGATCAATTTTGGGAACTGTTGAGAAATTGTTTTCTCATCTGTGAAATGGTTCCAGGACCTATATATGGAGGTCCTTCCAGGAATATGAGTCCCACCCTCAGCTTGAAGAGCTGGAGGTTTAGATACACCTGCAGATGACAGAGGCTCTGCAATCTTGCAAACAGAGTATGCTGTCCAGAGGATATCGTCATAGACAAATGTGGTTCCACTTAATACTCAGTGTTTTGGAGAGATATTGAAGAGCAGGAGGTCTTGAAGTGTCACCACAGTGAAAGTGTGCCACCATAGGGCATGTCCCACAAACACCTCAAAGTCAATATAGCCACATTGAACACATCATCCTCCTCCCATATTGTGCCATCCCCCATGTTCTCGGTGAATCAATCCATTGGCCAAATCACAGTCCTAAAAGTCATCTGTCGCTCCTCCCCCCTCTCTCATATGACTTGCAATCACCAAATCCAGTTGATTCAATGGCTCTTAGACATCTCTGAGTGTCCACTTTTGTTTACCTCTAATGCCATTTAACTAGACAGGGAAATGTCATCTACAACACAGCTACTATAATAGCTTATTAATGTTGACTCCAGGCAGTCCCCTTCCAACCCATTCTCCAAAGAACAGTCAAAGTTATCCTAAAATCAATCCCCCGCTATGCCCATTGTGTGTCTACTGTGCTGAATGACTTTCAGTTTCTTTAATATGACATGCTCTCTTTCCCACTGTGGGCTTTGCAGATGCTGTTTGCTATGTCCAGAGCATCCTACTGTTTCTTCCTCCACTTGCCAATTCCCTTCCATATTTCATCTTCCACCTGATCTCCACCTTCCTTTCAGGATCATCTGCGTATTACCTCTTACAGATATTGTTGCCTGCCTACCAAATCTTGTCTCCAAAGACTGTATTATGTGCTTCTTACAGGTTCTCACATTGCACCAACTATGTTGTCTCCACCCTTTGATAGCCTAAAAAAATCTGTGAGACCAGGGGCTATATGTCTACTCATGTTACAGGTAGTTACCTCTAATGCCTAATGCAATGCCTGGCATATAGTATTTGCTCAAGCAATAGTTTTATATAAATGAATTAACTAATGCATGACTGAATAAATGAGGAAATAAATAAATGAGTATTCAAAGTGGAAGAGAAAGAAAAACAAATATTTGTAGATCTTGAAAATCTTGAAGATCAGGCTATCAGCATCAGAAATGCTTTTCTTTTTCTTAAAAAAAAAGGTTTCAACAGGCATTAACAGTCAAAAAATGTTGAGGATTAGGATTTCTCTCTCTCTCTCTCTCTCTCTCTCTCTCTCTCCCCCCATTTACTCTTCCCCCCATTTGAGTGTGTATGTGCTTGTCAAAGATAAAGGGAGATGATGAGGGAAAAATCACTGGCAAAATCCCTATTTCCTTTGACTCAAAGATAGAGAGCAATGAACAAATGTTAAGGCAGGGACTGTGTTACCAGAACTGGAGAGGAACATTGGAACTTTGTCACTGACATCTCAGGGCCAGAAGTGGATTATTAATGTGGTGACTTGTTGTTTAATGAATCAATTACCTGAGTATCCCTAAATTTTAGCTCCCTTGTGCCCTGCCAAATTCTGCTGAGATTCATTCCCAAGCCTGAGTCAGACCTGGTACATCAGTTGGTAGTGCTGAGAGTGGGGTGGGGAGGTGGGGATCCAATGGACCTGCCATGAAGCAGAAGGCAGAATAGGAAGAAATCAGACACATTCTAATAATATTATCTGTTTTGTTTTCTCACATCTGGTTTTTGAAGTCTTCTATGTAGTGAAATAGACTATCTCAGAATTTTAAAAAATAGCTGTTAAAAATTCTAGGTTGGCATGGCATGGGCTATTCCTTCCTTCCTTCTAGACTACTAGCATTCGAAGCTGCCTGGTAGCATAATTAAGATTTTAAAGTCCTTTTTAATTCAAGGCATCTTGGAAGAAGGTAGGATTAAGCCTCACTAAACTGATCCCCTCCATCTTGATGTATCCAAGCTGTCCTCTTATGTCATGGGCAACCCAGGTTTTCAAGAGAGGATGATTAGCTGCTCAGCAGTTCAGACAATCCACGTGATTGCTTTTCCTGTGTTATATTATAGTAAAGGTCTTCTATAATCAAGGGTTAAAAGAGGCCTGATGGTTTCTCCACATCATCACAGTAGAAAGGAAGAAGGAAAGCATGGCCTTTTGGAGTAATTACTCAACATATGTCAGACACAGTGCTGGGAACTGTGCATCCATTATTTTATTATGCTCACAAAAACCCTGCACGAAAGACATAAGCACCATCATTGTATAGATAAGAGCCCTGAGACTAGGGGAAGACAAAGGATTTCCTCAAGGTTAGCCTGCTTAATACAAGGTAAAAATGGTTTTGACCTTAGGTCTCTGACTCCAAAGAATACAGTCTCTCCTACCCTACCACATCCCCTCTCCAACACTACTGGTGTAATTAAGGAGTGATTTTCTAGTTACAGAGTGCAGGAAGAAGGTGTTCCTTTTCCTTCTAGGCAGTAATTAATATGTAGTGGTTACAAGTGTGGGCCAGGCTGTCTGTGACCACTTACTGTTCCTCTGAACTTGAACTTA
This sequence comes from Lemur catta, assembly GCF_020740605.2. Lineage (NCBI taxonomy): Eukaryota > Metazoa > Chordata > Mammalia > Primates > Lemuridae > Lemur > Lemur catta. Next base: position 60,525,014 of record NC_059141.1, on the reverse strand, counting down.
TAGTTTAATTTCTCTGTGCCCTAATTTCCTCAAGTGTAACTAAGGTTATTAATGGTCCCAGAACTGCCAAGAGGGCTAAATGCCTTTGCACCTGTAAAGAGCTTTGTACTGTAAGTGCTCAATAAATGTTCGTGTTGTAGTTGTTATTACTGTTGTTCTCTGTGAGGATTTTCACAGAGGTATAAAAACACAGAATAGGGACAAGGATGCTTTAATGCTACCTTCCTTCCTCCTAAGCCCCAGGAGTGGAGAAGTGGGAAGATTCTCCAACCAAAAGTTATTATTTCTTATCAATCCACATAGGGTTTATCCACAGGTGACGGGCGAGAAAGGTAGGTGCAATTATTCACAACCTATGAGTCATTGAGAAGATTGACTCTTTCATTGCTAGGTTAGAGCAGGGAGAATGCATCTATCTGCAATTCCACATGTGCAGAACCAGCAGCTTGAACTTAGGATATGACCTATTGCCTTAGGCTTTCCTAGAGAGAGGGCTGTCCTGTGTCCCCTTTTGGAGGCTACCCAGATTAACAGAACTATTGAGTGTGGTGGGACGAGCGGGGACAGGCTGTCCGTGCATTTTAGGGGATTCGAGCAGTCACGCAGATCATTCAAGCAGAGATTTCTAAAAATTTCTAGTCAAAAGCCAATTCATCCACTTACATTTCAAGAATAGCATTGGCTCCAAAATACAGTCAGCCCTCCATATCTCTGGGTCCTGCATCCATGGATTCAAGTGACCAAGTTTACAAAATACTCAGGGAAAAAAAAAATTCCACAAAGTTCCAAAAAGCAAAACAATTTTGTCACACTCGGAGTCCATTGAATCCATGCAAATGAAGTGATGTGTAGGCGTCATATTAGGTATTATAAGTAATCTAGATATGATTTAAAGTAAACCAGAGGATGTTCACAGGTTATATGCAAATACGGTATGATGCCATTTAGATACAGGACTTGAGCATCCTTGGATTTTTCTATCCACAGGGGATCCTGGGGCCAGTCCTCCAAGGGATATCTCGGGATGACTATACGTGTTATGACCAAATTGTACCACACAACTTTATACCTGAAGACTACAGGTTCCAGCTTCCTTAGGGAACATTCTGGTGACCAAAGAAGAAAAGCTTGTTACAAAAAGATAGTTGCTTGGCCGCCAAAGTATCTGTCACACCCCTAAAGTCATTCTGCTTTCCTTTATATCTCTTCAGGCCAGCCACCTTGTCTCAGATAAAATTTGTTATGCTGGGTAATTATTCCTGACAGAAATGTGTTCCTATTTCAATACCTGTGTGTTAAGCTCGTTTGATTAAAATAAACAAGGCAAAACAAAAAATCCCCAGGGACATTGATTAATGCAATAAGAGAAGAATAAGAAATTGAAATTCACAGGGATTTTAACCTTGAGGCCTGGCCTCTTTTGCAGAGTCTGGGATAGCATTAAGCTATAGCTCTAGAAGAAGAAAAACAGTTCTCCTCTCATGACTTGGAGAATCCTAAACAGAACCCCGTCTGGATCGGATATCCATTGAACATGTCTTAAGTGCCTTCTGTCTTGCTATTGTTCTTGTTTTCTTTATTTTTCAGATTTCCCCCCCAGTTCTAGCTGAAATCCATTTTATCGTTCTGGTCTCCAGTTTAGTTTTCTGGGAAAGTCATTGGTTGGCTTAGTTCATCAGCACCGTCCCTGCTTGAGCAGAGCCTTTGCACCCAAAGAGCTCACAGCACCACCCATCTGCGTTTACTCGGGCCCCCACTGGACCACAAGGCTGTGGCCTTAGAAGCTGAACTCCCAGCAGAGAGCTGTAGACATAAACATCACACAGGCCTCGTCTACCAGCTGGTGCTGAGGGGTGGTGGCTTCCAAGGGCTGGCAGCCTCCTTATTTACCCAGTGCGGTAAAGAAACTAAAATTATTCTTGTGACAATTTAAAGGGTTGTTTCAGAAATAAAAAAAAAAATACTTAAAAATTGCCAACTTTGTAAGAAATGCATTATTTACAGTTTTATTATACATCTCATGACAAAAGAATCTTTACTTACTGAATTTTGTTTTATCTATTCTAGTGATCAGCAATTTTTTTCCTCTAAAGGGCCAAATAGTAAATATTTAGGCTCTGTGGACTTTGCTGCAACTAATCAACTCTGCTGTTGTAATACCAAGGCAGCCATAGACAATATACAAACAAATAGATGTGGCTGTGATCCAATAAAACTTTATTTACAAAAACAGCTGTGTTTGGCCCCTGGGCTATAGTTCGCTGACCCCTGATCTGTTCCAGTGCGTGTGAGCTCGTGCTGTGCTCAAACCCCGTCACAGCCCACGCTGATTCTGTACATCTGTCTTCCCTTGTTGCCCATACTGCATAGCTCACTAATCCTGAGAATGCCTGATTTCACTGAATTGCAGGGGCTTCCTCTGTTGTCAAGACATTCAGTTATCTTAAGTGGAGACAAAACATGAATTGCCTATAGCAGAACTGATGTTTCAGAATCATCAGCAAATGCACGAATTTGGGGGAGATTTCTAGCGTTATAAAATGGAATGTTTTCTCCTAGAAATGATGGGAATGGCACTTCAGTCACACAAAGCATGCATATGTGCTTAGGCATAGACATTTGGCTGAAAATCAGACTTACAATGTTCTCTCCTGCCAACCCTGTAAGAAGCTGGCATGCTAATGGTGGGGGTGGGGGAGTGGTAGGAAACATAATACATTCTGCTTTGACAACTGTCTCAACTCTGTTGTTCCCTCCTAAAATAAAGTTGTCCTTTGAGCCGCTCTATCTAAAACTGGGCTGTCATTTCTATGTCCTAAGGGATGCAAGTACCATTTTACCTTTTAGAAAGCAAATGTAAAACAATCCCCAGATAGGAGATTTCTCTTCCCAAGTGTTAGATCTGCAAATAGTGCCTATGGGCTTGTTTACTGGCTAAATTTTATTCTAACTGTGAGCTACTTATTCTAAGTCTTTCAACAGTTGTTCTTTCTTTACAAGTTTGTCTTCTTTTCCTACATGTTATAAGTGATCACCGTGGTATTTGATTCCGATAGAAATGAACCTTCACTGTGTAATAAGACAAAAAGAGATTTTGATATGTTTCAATTCATAGGGACCCCCTGCCTGAGCTGCCTTGACTTGTAGAGGTAACAGGAGCTGCAGGATTTCTGTACGTCTCCTCCTTGGAGGCATGAGCTTCCCTGTAGTTTTAGATTCTTCACAGTTGCTGGATTCATCCAGAATGTCACTCTGTGAACTTTTTCTCAGGGTAATAATGTGCGTGAGTAGCAGGGGACATTGAGAGAAAAAAGCGAGGAGAGAATGTCCTTTATATCTCTTCAGCATTGTTGGTAGAACCCGCAGGCCGGTTTTTTATTCACAGTTTCCCGTTTTGTAGCAATTTCTTTGCAGTCTTTGCAGTGTTCCTAGTAATATTGATGGCATAGAATAGGTTATGATATCACATACCTACTATGGTTGGCAATAGTAGTGAAATTTAAAGACATTTAATTAATAGACATTATAGACAGAACTGTCCACATTCAGGGATACTGATTAACTTCAGGGATACTGAGACTTTTAATTGGAAGGATCTAAGTTGAAAAACTTATGAGTATCTCTTTGGATCTGAACAAACCCAGTAACGGGGTAGATAACCTGCCTTTACTGACTCCCTCCAGAAACTTCATTGTTTATGTTGTCCACAGGTTCATGAACACCTGGTCTGAATTTCCCAGATGTCTCTATTGTGTGTGCCAGTTCAGATTCCAGTCTGGGTGTAGTCACATTGAGTTGTTTTTTTCCCCCAGATTTCCTTTCAAAGTATAGGAACAAAAGAGCCAAACTCCCATGAAGCTTGCAGATTAAGGCAATAAATAACAGAGTGGTTACAGCACAATGTGATAATTGATACAGTGGAGCTTCCCCCACTGGGTTCTCTGGAAGCACAAAGGATGGAAACCCCACCCACCCATGGGAGTTGTAGGGGGTGAGAGATGAGGGAAAGTTTCCTCCTCATGGAAATCTTAGGTCTAAATGGTATGCTTCTGGCTTGGACGATGGGATGAAAGTAGCAAGGAGGACTTTCCAGGGAGAAGGGAAAAAATGTACAAGCCACTTGGGGAAGAGGGGAGGATGGAGAACTGACAGCATCCTGGAGCAGAGCATGGGAGGCCATGGTGATTGAAAAGGCTCACAGGTGTAGACTGGCCCAGAGCAGGAGGAGCAAGCACCCTTCCTGCCATCCAGTACTCTCCACAATACCATCCAACTTTTGTTCAGACTAAGAATTTAAGAGCCATGCCTGATCTAATTTTTTCCATAGGCAGGAATAGGGACCTTGGCAACTTTCATTTACATATTCATCCATTCTTTATTGATAAAATAAACTTGTTTTTGAGGTACTTTCCATTAGACTTCAAGAATAAATAAATGTGAATGAAGGAGGTAATAGAGCAAGACATGCTTAAATTTCGGAGCCAGACACAATTGGGTTGGTCCTACCTTTACCTTCTGACTGTATAACCTTGGGGAAGTCTCTTAGGATCTTCAGACCTCAGAACACGAGGAGAAAGAAGTTAATTATGTGCTCCTCAGATCATTAAATATTAAGTAGGGGAAGTTCCGATCTCCTCACTTTCCATCCCAGCTTCCATTTCTCTCTTGAAACTTCTTTTATTGCATGTATAAATCTGCATTGCCTCTTCCATTTGATTTTGAGCTCCCTGTGGGCCAAGACTATTGCTAGTACTTTTTTGCTTTGGTTTTTTTGTTTGTTTGTTTGTTTTTTTAATAAAATACTGTCTTGATTTATGTTTCTACTTTTGTTAAGTTCTGGTTTGCTCGGGAATCCTGTGCAGTCTGCCTTCTGAGCACTGGAGGGAGAATGGATGTTTTTCCTTTCAAGTGCCTCAGGAGTGGGGGAAAGAGCAAAGGTTTATGGTGATCTAAAATGTGAGGGCACGTGTTGAGTCCCAGGTCTGTTCCTCCTAAGTTGTTACGTTAACCTCCTAAGTTGAGCCTTAGTGTCCTCATCTGTGAAGTGAAGATAAGATTCTTCCACTTTATCCTGCCTGTAGAATCACCGCTGCGCATTTGCTTCAATCCATTTTCAATCTCAGCTCCCATGCCCCCATGTGCAGGATCTCAGGGATGCCCCCAAATCTTCTGCCCCAGCATTCTAGATTCCATCTCCTTCCCTTTATTCCTTCACCTACTTCCCAACTGATTTCATTCTGTGGCCATTAACTTCTTTTTCCCTCTGTGGTGGCTCTCTGAGATTGACGATTTAGTAGGACAGCCTGCTTGCTTTGTAATTCTGACTTCACCCCTGCACGCCACGGTTCACGCTGCCCTTGCCTTCTCGGAGAGGAAGCCTAGGGTCGGGCTTGTCCCATTTCCACCCCCGCCTCCAGATTAAGTTCCAAGATTAGGCTCACACACCCATGTTTTTTCCTCCAGTGGGACCAGCTTTTCTGGAAAGGAGGACATATATTATTGGATTTCACTTTGATGCGGTAAGAAATTAAATATGCTTAAGAGAGTATGAATTGTACCCAAAGTATAGTTTTGATACCATCCTATAAATTATTCCAGATATTTCTTTGTGTCATGACAATTACTTGAGTTGGAATACCTATGCTGGTCCTATCTTCAGTATGAGTTTAACTCATAAATATCTCTAACAGCAATGACAAAAATTTGGTAAACTCAATTTAGCTAGATTGAGATGTCACCTGTTTTTTTGTTCTTTCCATAAATTCAAGCAAGACATGTCAACAATTGTCCTGATGCCATAATGTTCTACTTGAAGTTATTGGGCTCTTTAATTGAACATTCCCTTGATTTGGGCATTGCTAAGGTACTAATTTGAGTATGCAAACTTGGCGGCTGGCTTTGCCGCCACCCTGGGCAGGAAGAGTGTGTGTATGGAATAAAGAACATGTTGGACCCTTCCACCTCTGACAGTGGGGCTCTCTGTGGACAGTCAGACTCAGCAGGACCAGGTGATGCCGTAAACACTGGCTGCTCTGTCCAAGGAGCTCACAGTGGAGGGTCTGCCACTACCTGAGATCCCCGCCCCACATGGCCTTTTCCACAAACTGAGCAAATCATTCTCTAAATGGGAGAAGTAGAACTCTGTTACTCACATTTCTAAGGGGAAGGAAGGTCACTAGGCGAGACATTGTGATCCTCAGCAAAGAGGGTGATCCAGGAAGAATGATGGGTGCTAGCTAAACAACTGTTTCCTCTTCCCCTCTCCTTCTTCCCACTTCTTAGCCAGTCTTATCTCCTCCCTTCCCTTCTTTCTCTCTCTTCTTTTCCAATCTTTTCTTTGTTATTTACTCTCCCTTCTTTTCCTCTCTTCCCTCCCTTCTCTCACTCTTTATTCTTCTTCCAGAAATCCTTAGGTGATTCATGATTCCAGTGGGAAAAGAGCTTTGGCTAGCTCAAATAGAGAAGAAGCAAATTCTCTCAAATTGGAAAGCTCCCAATGCTTGAAAGCTGGGCATGGGAGGAGACTGCACTGTACGACACTGTTGTCCAGAGAACAGTGGAGACATTTCTATCCAGCGCTGGGGGCATCTCATCCCGTGGTCAGCTGTGTTGACAGGGTGGACAGGGCTGTGTCTATGATTTTACATCTGGCCCTTCAGAAGGCATCATGTGTGGTGTAGCATGCACTAGGTTTCCTACTGCCTCAAATCACTGTCACAAGTAGAAAGAAGTGCAGTTGTACCTCCCTTGCACCACTCAGACAGCTGTAGATAATGTCTTCTCTGAAGCCCTCTTCGTCACCCCCTAGTCTCATACAAAGGCAGATTATTTTCTATCCCCACCCCATTACACCCACATGGTAATTGGCTCATGGTTCTTAAACACCTACACGGTTTCATATTTATTTTCATATGCCCATCTTACCAGCTAAATTGTAGGATTTATAAAATACTACCTTATTCATCTTGATAGCCAAACTGGGATTCTAGAGCAGTGTCTAATGGGGGATGGAGCAGGGAACCCAATAAACATAGGTGGTAACTTTATGCTAATCTTAAATTTTAATTGTGTTAGAGGAGAAGGCTTTATGATTTATTCCAATGAGTAGTGTTGTAAGATTGATCTAAGTACCGTTTTCGTGCTTTAGAGAGGCATATTTTTACTATGCTTAAAGTATTTACAAGTTCTTAGCATGACACATGATCCTTTTGAAACATTTATTTCCAGGGCCTATGTTCTAAAATGTTGATAGAAAATTTGAGGTATAGTAAGGCCAACTGATCATTGCTGAAAAGACAGTTTGTTACCCCCAGTTCCCGAGAGGAGGTGGGGTTGCCATGTCATGAGGGACCCCCCCCAAGGAAGACCAAGGGCCTGTTAGAGGCAGAGAAGTGAAGACTGTGGGAAAAAGCCTTTTTTCTGTAGTTTCTGTGGAAAGGAATGGATGAAGCATGGTAAGCAGGTTTGACATTGACTAGTTTGAATAATTTCAGCAGCCCTGGGATGTAGGGGCTGTCCCCTATTGTCTGATACCTGGCTCTGAGGTGATTAGGGCAGGTGGATAGTGCTCTTGAGTGTGAGAGCCCAGTAAAGGGGGCGGTGAGATGTGGGCTTCAGCTTGGTTGGTTTGTATTTGCAAAGTGTGCACTCGGGCAAGCTGTTTGCTATCTCTAGGAACTGACTATCCATGGGAAGGGCAGTCCCTTTAGGGTCAGCAAGGGCCAGAAATAGAAAATAAAAGATATGATTAATACAGCCTCTAATGCCAAAAGAGATTCACTTTTCTCTATGGGCAGATGGAAAAAAACAGCAATCTCTGCAGCGGTCTGGATAAAATTGTTGTTACAAGACAAAAACTATTGCCATGATGCGGTTAGGACATAAAGTAAACCTAAATACTCCACATACTTTTATTGGAGATTATGTACATCGACTCCACAGAGACCTGAGAATTCTCCAGAGCTGTTCTATTCAATTCTGCTATAACCAGATGCTCAATTCACTTTCCTTATGAGTCATGGATGCATTGCCTTGCTTCTAGATTTATCTTCCAGAGATCCTCTATTGCTTCCGCCTCTCTAGAATCACTTTTTATCTCTCCGTACTAACCCCTCCCTCTTCTTGGATCCTGTGGCTTATCCCCTGCTGAGGTCAACTTATCACCAAACCCCTGTTGGTGTCACTACAGAGTAGGAAACAAATTGCTTTTACTGCTGGGTGACAACTTGTTTCTCCTAACTTAACTGGTAAGGAAATGGATAACATCAGCATGTGATTATTGTGTGTCAGTAATTAAGATCCTTCCTACCCTTTGGTTAGGTAAAAGAGATGAGGCTTAAAAGTCTCACAATTTTTAAATGACAAGAGGATAATTTGACAGGTCTTTCTGTCATTAGAGCTGATGAACTGCTTAGCGTATCACAATGTCCAATACTAAATGCTGGAAATCACCATGGGTTTGCAAAACAGGCCAGAATTTTGTTTTTTTTTTTTGGGGGGGGGTACTTTTAAGGTCCATCCTAGAGCTAGGTTTATATTAACACTTCATATCCCACTCTGGGAACTTGTGAAATTTTTCTTCATAGACCCAGTGGGTCAGGATTTTCCATTCATATTTATGAATTAAAGACATCTGGGGTATCCTCTGTTACTGAATAAATCAATACGTTTGCCAGTGAGACCTCGACTTTGTGTGAGAATGCTGACTGGCGTTTTTTGTACAGGTGGGGCTAATTTACAAGTTTTATATAGGGTCAAGAGGCGGAGAGCTGTCAGGCTGAGGATATCAGAATGAGGCATTTTATTTCATTTCTTTTATCCGATTTTCCTTTCCTTCCTTGTCATCCTTTCTGCATCCTTTATAGATGCACAATATCCTATTTAAAGTGTACTTACCACAAGTACACAAGGCTGGTGATCATAGCAATGATTGTAGTAATGCAAAGTTGGAAATAAAATAAATGTCCACATGACTTAACCATATGACAGAATATTATGCAGCCACCTGAAAGGACGAGCTAGACCTACGAGCGCTGACATAAAAAATGCCTAGGATTTTTAACTTTAATAAACATGTTAACAAAAATACTAATAAATGAGCCATAGCTACATACAACAACATGATTGAATCTTATTAACATAATGCTGAGTACAAAAAAAATCTGGAAGTAAAAAGAACATATGGTGTGATTCCATTTACATAAAGCTGAAAAATAGACACAACTAGCCTTTGGTATTAGAAGTCAGGTTAGTGGTTACATTTGTAGACCAGGTGATTAGTAATGAACAGGGAGAATACCGGCTCCTTCTAGGGTACTGGTCATGTTCCATTTCTTGATCTAGGTATTGGTTACTTATATGTTTATTTTGTAAAATTTCCTCATGGCATAAATTTATGAATTATGCATTTCTGTATATGTGTTACATTTTAATATAAAGTTTATTTTAAAGGAAAGGAATTTGCATTTTGAAAAAATAAAAGACGCGACCACTTAGCAACAGGGGCAGAAAGTGAAAGGACATTCTTATATGAAGTAAGAGACAGAGTCAGTCAAGGCCATGAGTAAGCCAGATTTCTGGCTTACTATGAGAAGCTATGAGCATAGGTGAATCAGGAGGACATTAGATTAAGTGAGATAAGCCAGGCACAGAAAGCCAAATATTGCACTATCTCGTTCATCTGGGGAATCTAACAAAAGTGATCTCATGGAGGTAGAGAATAGAATGGTGGTTACCAGGGCCTGGGGTGTTTAGGGGATGAGAGAGTGGGGAAGATGTTGGTAAATAATACATATTTGTTGTTAGCAAGGAAGAATAAGGTCAAGAGTTTTATTGTGCAGCATGATGCCTATAGTTAATGATGATATTCTGTATTCTTAAAATATGCAAATAGAGTGGATAAGTGTTCTCACCACAGAAATGATAACTATGTAAGGTAATGCATTTGTTAGTTAGCTGGATTTAACCATTCCACGAAGTATATATACTTCAAAACATCATTTTCTATACAAGAAATGCATACAATTTTATATGACAGTTTAAAAAATAAAAAAAATTTGAAAAAAAAGAAAAAACAAACTGTGAGCAAATAGAGGAAACCAATAGTTAAAAATAAGGGACCAAAGCAGGCAGTGAGGACTGGGAACAGCAAAGTGTCCTAGGGGAGGGACCAACTCTGCTATTTTATTTCCAGCTGTAGTTTACATACATCCTTACAATAATCTCTTTCAGAAACCAAATTTAAAATAAATTATGTTGAATGTTATCAGCATTGATATTGATAAAGGAAATTACATATTTATTATTTTTATTGCTGTTATTATTCAAGGAACTTCAGTATGACTGTGCCTGACCAATGAGTTTGATTACAATATCTGGTTTAATTCTTCATTTTCCCTATGCACATGAGGACTTGGAAATCATTTGTTTTCAAATGATTTAAATGTTATCACAGGTACTCACTATAAAATTGGAACTAACCGAAGAGCACACGTGTGCACAGAGGGAAGTAAAACTCAATGGAAAGCAACCAGTGGGGAGGAGGGAAGAGGGGAGAGGAAGAAAACAACCTGATGGGTACTATGAACACTATTTGGGTGACAGGCACACCTATAGCCAGGACTCAAGCATTACAAAAATGATTCATGTAATGTAAAACATTTGTACCACCTTAATATTCTGAAATAAAATATAAATAAAGTGCTATGCAAAACAAAAAATTTAAACGTTATCTCTCAAATCCAGTTTTCACAATGGATTTTCTTAGCAAACTCTATCGTGATACATCAAAATAATAGTAATAATAATAGAATAGAAACTAATTATATTTTATAAACACTTAAAATGAGCCGTGCATTGTGCTTAGTAAATGCATTATACAAAGCTTTTCATTGAATCTTCTGATGACCCACGGAGGAGGGAATTATGAGCAGCATTACTTTTTCACAGATAGGTTAAATAAAACTGCCCAAAGTCAGATAAATAGTCAGAGAGGAAACAGATCTATGCCATCTGACTCTCAGCCTACATTATTCCACATGGCAACTACTAATTGATCGCTGAGCACGTGAAACACGGCTAGCCTGAAATGATCTGCGAGTCTGGTCTACATACTGGATTTCAAAGACTTAGTACAAAAAATGTAAAATATTTCATTAATATTTCATAGTGATTCCATGTTGACTTGATATTATTTTAGATAAGTTGAGTCAAATAAAATTTATAATTAAAGTTAACTTCTTTATTATGCATTTATTTATTTCTTCTTTTATTGTATCTACTAAGAAGTTTAGGAAACTTAAATTGTATGTGTGGCTTGCATTACATTTTTATTGGGCCATGGTGGTCCAGACTGGATGCTCTACTTTTGGACCAGAGGTTCTCCACTGTAGCTGCCTTAGGTAGATTTGAACAAACACAGACAGATCCGGAGTCCCAGTGCTGGAGATTCAGATCTCCTGCTCTGGGGTAGGGTTCAGCCACTGGTGTGTTTGAGAAGCTCCATAGGTGTTTTAATGTATAGCCAGAGGCCTGCTCTGTGCTCTCTGATACCACCTGACTCAGGATAGCCTCTGAGGGATAGTTATAACATGCACCAGAGAAGTGCAAGTAGGCACAAGGCTCTAAGCCTGGGCAGATCTTCAGAGAGCTGACTTGCTAATGTGTTTATAGATCTTGCTGGATCACCACTAATACCTGGGGCCAAGGAGTTAGATTCCTTCAGCTTGCATCTCACTTGGCTGAGGGAGGCAGAGATACACTACACCAGTCTGGGCAGGGTTGTGTGTTACTTTGTGCCTCAATATTTTCCTTTGAGGCAAGGTTGAAAAGCTTTTAGTGGGTTGAACTTCCAACTCTATCAAAATAGGTCAACGCTAGAAGATTCCTACAAACCACTAAGTCAGATTCTCCTTGTTGCCAAGAAGATGGAATTTTATCATACTTTGCTTTTATAATGTATCTTTGCCAATGAACAGTGAATTCTAAGTGATAAAACCTGGGGTTGAGGGAAAGGATTGGGTGACAGTTATTACAGGTTCAAGACTAAAGGGGTTCTCAGACCTTTTAAAAGTGAAATCAGAAGCCACAGACTGGTTTTACCTCAGCATTGAGAACTCACCAATAGGTTTATTCTGATGCAGTTTGCTTTTTATTTATAATTTGTGGAAGAAATAGCATTTGGAAAGCCACTGCATGTTAGACATATGAATGAGAAGACCCAGGGCTTTTCACTGCCTTTCAAAATGTGTCTTATAACATTCACTTATCTGCAGTCAGCCAGAGCGGTACTGTTTGGGAAAGGAGTCAAGGAGATAAGGGATTATTACTACGGGAAGGTTTATATTTGGTGGGGCATGTAGGGGAAGAAAAGGAAATTATGGGTTGAGAATAAGTGTCTTATTTTCCCTTCAATATCTAATTTAATGTACAGTGCACATCTAAAAGCATTTTGCATGGAAACAAAATATAATTTAGAGTGTCAACATTTTATTGTAAAGTAATTATTTTACTTTTTCAAAATATCTTAAAAGGTACCCTTCCACAGTCAACTGCAAAGAGCAACAGAATGAATCCGTGGTGTAAATGGAACCCTCCCCAAGACACTGTTGGCTTTTTTTATTGCTCCACCAGGTACAGGACCCCCTGGTAAATGTCCTTAGCCAAGCTGCCCAGTGCTGTTGAGTTCACCAAGGCCTATGGAGTACTTACCCATTGCAAAGCCAGCATTAGCCAGGTGCAGCAATCCAGAAATAAGGATAATATTCTTGCCCTTGAGGGGCTTCTGAGAAACAGATATGAGTATTTTTGGTACAAGACCATGCGGTTATGGAAAAGGTGCAAAAGGCATATAGAAAGGAAACCTGTGAAAATTTTAAGACATGATAGTGTTTACTCTGAGATTTTAGTAATCAGTGGGCATATTTGCTTGTTAGGTCAGCCGTAACAAAGTACCACAAATTATTGGCTTAAATAACAGAATTCTATTGTCTTACAGTTCCGGGGGCTAGAATCCAAGGTCAGGGTGTTGGCAGGGTTCATACCTTCCGAGGACCGTGAAGGAGTATCTGTTCCATGCCTCTTCTCTAGCTGCTGGTGATTTGCTGGCAATCTTTGGTGTTCCTTGGCTTGCAGGAGCATTGATTGCCTTCATCACTGCTTTCATCTTTACATGGTGTTTTCCCTGGGAGGGTGAGGGGGTGTCTGTCTCTGTGTCCAAATTTCCCCTTTTGATAAGGACATGGTAATATCAGACTAGGGTCCACTCTAATGACTTCGCCTTAAACTTGATCTTCTACAAAGACCCTGTCTTGCTCCATTTGGGCTGTATAATAACAAAATACCTTAGACTGTGTAATTCATAAACAACAGAAATTGTATTCATCAGAGTTCTGGAGATTGAGATGTTCTAGATCAAAGTACAAGAAAACTGGGTATTTGGTGAAGGCTCATTCATTCTCTGCTTCCTAGATGGTGCCTTCTTCCTGTGCCCTAATGTGGGGGAGACACGGGAGTTTTCTTGAGCTTCCTTCATCAGGGCACTAATCTCTTTCATGAGGGTGGAACATTCACAACTTAATCACTCCCCAGAGGCCCCATCTCTTAATACTATTCCACTGGCTATCTGATCCTAACATATGATTTTTTGGGGGAACACAAACATTCAGACCGTAGCAGACCCTATATACAAATAAGGTCATATTCACAGGTACTGGGATTAGTGCTTCAGCATCTTTTAGGGGACAAAGTTCAATCCATAATAGTGGGAATTGCAAGTAAAGAAGGGCTGGAGGCTTCTAGGTACAGATAAAACAGTATAAAATACATGGAGCATTTCAGTACCTCCTTCTGGTCTCCGCTGCTCTGTACGTGGCTGGCTGGGCTGGAAGCATCCTCAGAGTTAGTCATAGCAAGTCCAGGGAACTGGCTCCATCTTCCTGATACCCTTGTCATACACTCTCTCAGTGCCCCACCCTGCCAGTGTGTTTGGCCTCATTGATCTCAGAGTGAGGATCTCTTTCATTTGCCTTTAGGATCTCTTTTATCTGGATGAAATACCTATTTAATGCATTTATCTAGACCGTTTAACTCTTTGTTTATTTATATCTTGGAGTTAACAAAGGCAAATCCTGGTTCCCAAATATTCTGGATATTTTTCTCCTCCCTTTCATTTCCTTTCCTGATCAAGGTTCATTTTTAATTTCTTATAAGCTCCTAATATTTGAATCTATCCCCAGCATTTGTTGACATTTAAGAACAGAATTTGGGAGGCCCTTTTTATCTAAGAATAATTAATACAGTGTTAAATCCACTTAAAGTTAATCCAGTTAAAATGAGGACAAAAAATCAGAGTCCAAGCATTAGGGAGAGAATGACCTACACAGATTAGAAGGTTGACTCGATGAATAGAAATAAATACTAGAATTAGGCGGGGAAGAACGATGGAATGAAAACTAATGGGGGGTTCATTATTGAATATTGTATTATGATGACTTTTGCTTCTCTTTGTAGAGTCTTAACTGAAGGGCCTCAGATAATGAATACTTGGATAAGAAGGAGGCATTGTTAGGCTGGCTTTTAGAATGAACTATCAGAGTAGTCATGTTTTCATTTTGATACCTAGTGACACCACATAGGCTCTGATTTGCATATGTTGAGTGTGCAGTTGTCCAGGTGGAGAGGCTTTTGCTCCCTTATGTGACTTACAGATGCGTGTGTCTGTGTGTGTGTGTTTGTGTGTGTGTGTGTGTGTGTGTGTGTGTGTGTGCTTAAACCTCACACTACTTGGAGATCAGTACATTTATGAAAATCATACTTGAGCTCAGTGTCTTATAGCTACAATTAAAACTAGAGTTGAAATGTTCTCACAAGGCAGCAGAATCCTAGGGCCCGTGCCTGGAGGGGACATGGAGGTGGCTTTTAGCACATCTCCCGTTTCCTCACACATACAGGGCTCACGCTCCAGTGTGGTCCCCCGTGCCTCTGTCTTCACCATAGAGAGCTCCTGAGGGGAATGGCATAGTAGAACTACAACTGTGATTTTCTTTTGGTAACTTTTTTTTTCTGTAGTACAGCTTAACGAGTTTCTGTAGAGAGACTTGTAGAATTCTAAAGACCGTTGCAGTTTCCAGAAGAATTCCCATCAGGCCCTGTTACATATCAGGATTTGAACTACAGCTGCCTACTGACGGGAATCACTCTAGCCAAGCTTTCCGAGGATTCTGTGCCTCCAGGGACAAGGAGCACACTTTTCTTCTTCAAGGGAGAAGTGAGGGAGAGTATGAAACCAGAGAAGGTAACCTGGTGAAATTTCAGAAACTGACATTAGAACAGTAGAGAAAATCCTTTTGCCAGGTGGCCTGGCCTAGCCATTTTCTTCCCGTGGATTCATCTCACTCAGGGAGCCCTGTGGTGGTTTTGTGTATACCTGTGTTGAAACACCAGCTGCAACTGTTCTTATCCTCTCTTACTCATTGTCCTCACCAAGAAAATGGGGAAAAGATTACATACGTCACATATTTGTTTATCTGTGAGAGGGAGTATGCGCGACAGAGCTCATGGCCCAGGGAGGACTGCCTGCATTACATGCTTCAAAATGTCTGGGCAGGAATATTCCAATCCACGAGTTGAAAAATGCAGTTTTGCTAAGAGTAGAAGTACAAGTAATCATGAGTTAAAAAAAAAAAAAAAAAGACATAAAAATAAATTCTTGGCATGGCCAAGAGGCCCAGAGTTAGCAAGTCATTGCCTTTGGCTAAGCCTAGTTTTGCATAAAGGAGTAGAGTATTGTAAAGGCCTTTTTGACTTGAACATTGGCTTCAGGACAAAAAGGAACATTGAAATTTTGTGCATCAATTATATGCCATGTATTATCCTAGGCATTTTATTTTTGTGTTTGCCTAAAATTTAATCCTTAAACAAATGTGTGAAGTATATAATATTTTATTGGTAAGGACAATAGATAAAAGAAGGTAAGAACAGTTGCAGCTGGTGTTTGAAGCCAGGTGTACACAACCACCAACACACTGCTCTCTGGGAGAGGTGGGCTAAGGGGGAGGGAATGTCCCAGGCCAGGCCACCTGACCAAAGGATTTTCTCTACTGTTCTGATGTCAGTTTCTGAAATTTCACCATAATGTTGCCTCCCCTAGTTTCATCCTTTACAGTATGAAATGTGTTTATATAAACATAGGTGAGCGAGTACTGTATATGACAGAAAATCCCAAGCACCAGGGGAGGAGCAGGAGATGCTAAAAATCCTTTGCTGACTCTCATTTAACCCAAGATTGGTTTTCTCTCAAAAATGACTTCACAGGCCAGCCCGGTGGCTCACGCCTGTAATCCTAGCACTGTGGGAGGCCGAGGCGGGAGGATCCTTTGAGCTCAGGAGTTCGAGACCAGCCTGAGCAAGAACGAGACTCCATCTCTACTAAAAATAGAAAGAAATTATCTGGACAACTAAAAATCTATATAGAAAAAATTAGCCGGGCATGGGGGCTCATATAGTCCCGGCTACTTGGGAGGGAGGCTGAGGCAGGAGGATTGCTTGAGCCCAGGAGTTTGAGGTTGCTGTGAGCTAGGCTGATGCCATGGCACTCACTCTAGCCCAGGTAACAAAGTGAGACTCTGTCTCAAAGAAAAAAAAAAAAAATGACTTCACAGTCTATCTGGGTTTTTAAAAAATAGAATTCAAAAATGTTGACAATCCATATAATGATAAGTTAATATTTATTAGATAGAACCAAATTAAAGTGCCAATGTTCAGACACTTTTTGCCTCCCCTCCCATGGCAACTTTACATATTTCAGCCTAATATGTAGTAGTTACTCTGAGGTAAGTACTGCAACTCATCCAGTCCTCACAACTGCCCTACCCTGAAGTTCACAGTAGACTCCAGTTACAAGCAAGGCATTCACTGCTTTCCGCAGTTAGCCTGAAATTCTAGATTCTAAATCCAGGTGAAGTGGGAGAAGACAGGTAGCTTTGGAGAAAGTGCCTTGCAGTGCATGAAAGATACCTGACCGAGCCACACTCAGGATGCCACCAAAAGAGCTCATGCAGGTTTGGCAGTGACCTCCATGCCACTAAATCAAAGGACTTTATCTTACTTGGATCTCTCAAAAGCATTCCAAAAGCCTGTTAACTCTAGAAAAACTATTTCTTTTATCCTCCCCTGTACTGTCTTTTTTTGTTGTTGGACTTTGTTTTTTTCCTTTCTTTCCTTGCCTGGTTGTCTGCTCCTTTTCTATGTCCTTTGCAGAATTCTGCTCTGCCTTTCCATGAAGTGTTGGAGTCCCTCAAAGCTCTATCCTAAGGATCCTTCTCTTATTACCTCGAAAGAAAGTAATAGAGTATTTTCTGGCACGCTCTCATGAACAAACTTGGTTTCAGTATATGCAAACATTAACATCCTTGGCCCCTCCTCTTAGCCCAGATCTATATATTTAAATGTCTACTTAACATCTCCACTTGGATTTTCTTTGTTTTTTTTTTTTTTTTTTGGAGACAGAGTCTCACTCTGATACCTGAGCTAGAGTGCAGTGGCATCAGCCTGGCTCACTGCAACTTCAAACTCCTGGGCTCAAGCGATCCTCCTGCCTCAGCCTCCTGAGTAGCTGGGACTACAGGCCTGTGCCACCACGCATCGCCTGTCTAATTTTTCCTATTTTTAGTAGAGATGGGATCTTGCTCTTGCTCAGGCTGGTCTTGAAGTCCTGACCTCAAGCGATCCTCCCATCTCAGCCTCCCAGAGTGCTATGATTACAGGCGTGAGCCATCTACTTAGATATTTTATAGGCTCTTCAAATTCAATGTATCTAAAACTGACTTTATTATCCTCCCTTCCAAGTCTGATCCTCCTCCAATATATGCTTAATTTACAACGTCACCATCTAGTTTCTTAAGCATTTTCACCTTAACTAATTTTTGCCTGAGTTTACTTCTTTCTCCACCATGGTTGTTACAACTGTTGTTCAAACATCCACCATGCTTTACCTGAGCTGATATAGTAGGCTCCTACCTGGATTCTATGTTAACTTTATCCCTTCTAATCTTTTTCCCACATTACAGAAAATAGAAATGTAAATATTATCACATTCCTCTCCTTTCAAACTTCAGTAACTTCCTGTTGTTGTTCATTGATATGTCCATGGTATACTTCATCCCCATTGCCTCTGTGTTATTCTGTTAAACTGTGTGCTGTCCAGATTCCTGAATATGTCATTTTATCTCCTACCACAGGGCCTTTGCACATGTTGTTTTCTCTTCCTGGACCACTCTCCCGATCCCCATCTCTTTTGCCTAATTGGTTCCTAATCTTATATTTCATATCTCTGATCCCTGGTCTCTATGAACAGGTTGTTTTCCTATATTATATGCCTTTTGTAGCATTATGTACCCCCTCATTATAACATATATTATAGTCAGCATTCTATATTTACTTTTATGTTTATTTAATTAAGAGCTGTCCCTACTGGATTATTAAGCCTATGATGGGAGGGCCTATTTCTGTTTCTTCTTTTCATTTTATCCTTAACACATGATGTCTGTATAACATTGGAAAAAAAAAATCCATTTCTCCCAGCAGGAGGGACGCTTAGAGGAGATATGAGCCCTTAATGTCTTTTGGATACTCCCTGTTTAGAGAAAAATGGCCAAAGACCTTACTGGTGGAGCTGGCAGGATCAGGAGCAGGTGTTCTCCACTGTGGGCAGACAGAACCAGCAAGAGGACTCTGTAGTGGCCCCAGGTGTGGGGACCCTGAAGGAGTGGACAGAGGGGAAAGAGCGTGGTACTACATAATCAACAGACCCCTATTGCCTTCAGGGAACTTGGAAGATTTTTCTGCAGCTTCTATCTTTTGTGACTGTTTCTCTTGCCTTTAACTCAGAAAAGCTTCTATTTTCACTAAAGTTTTCTAATATCCTTCTTGAAAAAGCTTCACAGTTTTCAGGGGGTGTTGGCTATTGTCTTCAAGAAGGAATATAAAATGTGCTCCCTAAAAATACTTATGTTAAGCACCATACTAGTCATATGTGGAATACCAGACACAGGTCCTTGAACACATATATTAGTGTTCCTGTTTGGTAGATGAAAAAGTAAAGTGCCCAGAGGTTAAATAACCTCCCAAAATCTTACTGCTAAACAATGACAAAACCAGAATTTACATTAGGTCTGCCTAACTCAAATCCCTCACATTGTCACTCACACGACTCTGATTCATAATGACCTGCTCCTAACCAAGCTAGCTGGCAATTCCTTTTCTCATTTTGTTAAGCTCTTCTTGGATCCAAATCACAGGAAATTCTGTGACTCTCATGCCAATACCCTAAAAAGTCATTAATAAAATAAATAAAATGTTCAAAAGCATAAGTATATTTCTACTCTTGCAGGCAGGCTTCTATCCATCGTGCACCTAGCAAGCATGTTTTATAAGGCAAATATTATAGGTTCAGGATGTATTAATTAGGGTTCTCCAGAGAGACAGAGCCAATAGGATATATAGCTAGAGATACACGAGGGAGGGTGTATTAGGGGAATTGGCTCATGGGACTATGGAGGCTTAAATGTCCCAAAACAGGCCCCCGGCAAGCTGGAGATGCTGGGAGGCTGGCAGCATGGCCCCGTCTAAGTTCGCAGGCCTTGGAACCAGGGAAGCAGATGGGGTACCGCTCAGTCTGAGAGGACAGAGGTGAGAATATGGAGGTCACTGGTATGATTCATGGAGTCCCCAGGGTGGGGAGCATGGAGTTGTCCAAGCACAGGAGAGAGAGCGTATCCCAGCTCTATCTGATAAATCAACATTTGTGCCTTTTCTGTGTTTTTTTTTTTCTGTCTGGACTCCCAGCTCATTGGATGGTGCCTGCCCACATGGAGGGGGGATCTTCCGCACCTAGTCCCCTCAGACTTGTGCGCTAACCTCTGGAAACTTCCTCACTGAAAAACCAAAAAATAACACTTTACCTATCACAGAAGGGGATGAAATTTAAAAAATAAATAAATAAAGAGAGGATGAACTAGGATTTATTGAATTACTTACTATGTGATACATATTTAAGAAAACTTATTTGATATAATTCTCAAAATAAACATAAGTGATAGCATTGCCTTTACTTAGGTGAGGAAATCGAGATTTATAAAGGTAAAGTAATATATTTCTGGTCACTCATTTTAAAAGTGGCCAAAATTAAAGCTAAATCCAACATTGCCAGACTCCCAGGCCTTTGCTTCATGCAGTTCTTGTATAACACTCTATGAATCAAATGCATTGACAGGACTGTCATTGTAACTACACCTGGTTCTATAAATTCACTTGTAGTCTTTGCAGTTCTAATTTCACTGTTGATTTAAACTCAGAATTGATTTTTCACATTTCCCCTGGCTACATTTGGCCAGCTTCAAACAAGAAGAAACATACCACATGGATTTTATGTGGAAATCATTCAGTTTAGTGGATACAGTTTTATTTTTTGTGTGTTTTAGTGGGTATTATTCTCCATCATGTTCATAATTCTTTTTGTTGGCAGAGGCAGGGTGGAGTAGATTATCATATGCAAGTCATGCTTATTTCATGGCAGTCATCAACTCACAGCAATTAAGTGAAACGGAATTCCTTAGGGTTGTCACAACTATTTATTTGTTTCCAAGTTCAGTTTGAAAATTTAATGAGCTTAAAAATGCGGGGGTGGAAACAACGACATTTTGCAAGATGACAATATGGCCAAACAACATCTTGATCACACATCCTGTATCCCTGTAATTGGAATATTTCCAAATTTAAAATATTAAACCTGGCCATGGGGCACATGTTTGCCCCTCTGTGCTTACTCAGAAATGTAGCTAATGTGATTTCTTTTAGGTTTACTTTCTGTTTTCTAATACTCTAGCCTGAATGAAGACATTGAAATGAAAATAAAGCCTAAGAAGAGAGAAAAGAGAGGATAGTTCTTTTAAAACATTGGTTACTGTCAGGCGTGGTGGCTCGTGCCTGTAATCCTAGCACTCTGGGAGGCTGAGGTGGGCGGATCGTTTGAGCTCAGGAGTTCGAGACCAGCCTGAGCAAGAGCGAGACCCTGTCTCTACTAAACATAGAAAGAAATTATATGGACAGCTAAAAATATGTATAGAAAAATTAGCCGGGCATGGTGGCGCATGCCTGTAGTCCCAGCTACTTGGGAGGCTGAGGCAGGAGGATTGCCTGAGCCCAGGAGTCTGAGGTTGCTGTGAGCAAGGCTGATGCCATGGCACTCTAGCCTGGGCAACAGAGTAAGACTCTGTCTCAAAAAAAAAAAAAAAAAAAAAAAAAAAAACAAACATTGTTTTCCCATGTACTTCCACAGGAAAAAGGAACTATAAAATGTATAATCATATTTAATGAGAGAATATAGTTGCATGGTCTCAGGAAAAAAAGAAAATAAGTCCTAGAATTTGGGCTTTGATCCAGATTTGTTTTGTCCAATACCACTTTGCCTAATGATTTAATAACAATAAAGTACTGCAACTAACTTTATGGGTAGAGGAACATCATGAGTCATGGGCTCATTTCAGCTGGTCCTAGAAGCTTCTCAGGCATTTTGGAAACAACCCACAATGTCACGGTATGAAGAATTCATATGCGTGACCCAGATCTCAGCTTGGTTCTCTGGCTGTGTATTGACATCAGCACCAAGTGAAACTGGTCCAGAGCGTGAAGCCAGGCAGCACAGCAGTACAGACATGCAGTGAGAACAGCACACAAAGCCACACAAACATGATCAGTGGGAGTATCTATGCATCACGAGATGCTTCTGCAGTCTCCTCTGAAGCCAGCGGACAATTGATTTCACCGTTTTCCTCATGGCACTTCGTCCCATGAGAAGGACTTTGTGAGTGCAGAATCACAGTGAGAAGGCCAGGGTTGGATGGGAAAGTCCATGAATTAGTCTATTTTCTGCTGCTATAACAGATACTACAGAGTGGGTAATTCATTTAAAAAGTTTATTTGGCTTATGGTTGTAGAGGCTGGGAAGTCCAAGATAATGGAACTGGCATCTGGAGAAGGTCATCCCAAGGCAAGAGGAGGAAGAGCAAGTGGGCACACGAGATAGAGAGAGGAAAGCAGGCCAGACTCAACCCTTTATCAGGAGCTGGACTCCTGTGATAACTAACCCACTCCTGCAATAACTAGCCCACTCCCATGAGAATAGCATTAATCTCTTCATGAGAGAGGAGCTTTCATGACCTAGTCACCTCTTAAAGATTCTAATTCTTAATATTGTTACAATGACAATTAGGTTTCCAACACATGAAATTTGGGGGACATATTCAAACCATTGCAGCCCCAACTTGAAGAGTCAGGTGTAGAATTCAGGAATGGATGGGGTCAGTGGCAGGTGGTTAACTCAGGAAAGAAGAATTTATTTGAAGCCTGAAAGAGCATGTGTGAAGAAGTATCAAGATTCTAAACCTTAAGAGTATAGTAGGGTAAGAGTTGATATAACATGTGCAGCATAAGTCAGAGAATCCCTATAAAGACATTTATTCATTTATTCATTAAGGTAACAGGTCCTGGGGTGTCAATGATGTGAGAAGGGCTGCACCAGGTGCTCGGGACATAGTGGAAATCCAAATGAGAAATCACTGAAGAATATGGTCCTCTGAACCAGTTGAGCTTACAGTATAGTGCAAGACTTGTTGAACTAATGACATTTAATTTGAAATTAAAGTAAAAGAAAAGGTGAGTGGGTCTTTAAAAGAAAAGTAGGAGAATAATATTCCAGAGAGAAAGAGAACAACATGTGTCCAGACTATAAGGAGTTAAATGGTAGACAAAATGAAAACAACAGGAGAGTGGTTGGTAAGGGTGAGCAGTGTCCTATTGGGAGGATTTTTAGATCAAGAGTTTTAGATATTATTACATCTATAATAGACTTCAAAAATAGAATACACACACCACATGCACATGCACAATACATACATATGTAGATACATATATATGGTTCAATTTATATATTAAAAAGTTTATTTTGCCTGCTACATGGAAAATTGTTTATGGGAGCATAATCATAAGAATGGGCTAAAAGATAAAAACCAATGTTTTATTTAATATTCTGTATATTTTATATATTCTCTATATATTCCCTATTTTTGTCCCCAGGATTAATATTTTTGCAGCTACAATTGTCCTAAGTCAAACTACCAGTTTACAATGGATAATTTTTTACATTTTTAATATAAATATTTATCTGTGAAAGCATCACTGTAATTAAAACAAGGAATATATCTGTAACTATGAAAAGTTTCCTCATCTCACTTTGTAATTTCTTTCCTCAAGAAAGAAACTGTCTCCCTCCCTGCTCCTGACCCCAAGTATTTGCATATGTGCTTCCTATGTATTGTCCTCTATTTTCCATAATTTTATATAACTGGAATTATATAACGTGTACCCACTTTTTGTCTGATTTATTGCACTCAACGTAATTATTCTGAGATTCTTCCATATTGCTGCTTAAATCTATAGTTCATTTCTTTTTAATGTTGAATAATATTCCATTGTATGGATATACCATATTTGATTATCCATTTACCTGTTGGTGGGCAGTTGGGTTATTTCCATTTTTTTTTTTTTTTTTTTTTTGCTATTGCAAATAAAGTTTCTACGAACATTTGGGTACACAATGAAATTATGGCTTCATTAGTCTTGGGTAAGGTAGGTGTGTGTTTAACTTTCTGTGAAGCCATTCTTTCAGGTGGACATATAATTTTACATTTCCATCAGAAGCATGTGAGAGTCCTAGTTGATCCACATTTTTTTCAACACTTACTATGGGGAGCCTTTAATTTCAGCTATTCTAGTAGAAGTGCCATATATATCATTATAGTCCATTATAGTTTAATTTGTGATTTCATAATAAAAAATTACATTGACCATCTTTTAAGGTACTTATTAGTCATCCATATATCTTTGGGGAAGTGTCTGTTGAAGTATTTTGCCTATTTTTAAATTGGATTGCTTATTATTGAGTTGTTAAGTGATTCTTATGTATTATAGATATAAGTCCATTGTTGAATATGTATTTTACAAATGTTTTTCCAAGGCCATGTTTTGCCTTTTGATTTTCCTAATGGTGTCTTTGACTAGCAAGTGCTGATGAATTCCATTTTATTAATTTTTAAACATTTTATAGTTTGTATGTTTTGTATTTCACTTAAGAAATCTTTGCTAAACTCATGACACTAAAATTTTCTCCTATATTTTCTTCTAATTCAATAGTTTGAAATTTTCCATTTATGTATATTATCCTTTTTGTGTTTATATTTGTATAAGGTATGAGGTAGGGTCAAGGTTCATTTTTGTGGATATGGCTATGCCATTGTTGCAATTTCATTTTTTGAAAACACTGACCATCGAATTACTTTGGCATCATTGTCAAAAATCAATTGTCCGCATCTGTTTACATATAATTATCATCCCCAATTCCAAGCTGCTCAAGGTAGAGGCACGGAGAAGGCAGTTTATTGGGTTCATATACATTAATTTTGCCAAATGGATAGAAGTAATGCATGCATTGGAGATATTTACAAGAGCATAAATAACTGTAATCATGGGTTATGGTCTCTGTGCATATAAGCAGAAAAATAAAGACAAGAGGAGGATAATTGACAAAGATAAATTGCTGGGTTCTATGGATACAAAGGTCTTGATGAGATGGAAGAACTGTTTTGGTCAATATACTTCAGAAAAAAGAGTTGAGAGTATAAATGGTAGTGGCTGAAAAGTGAAATCTTTGTTTTTGAATTATTGTCATTTTTGCTCTGAGAAGCTACAAGATATGACCTTGGTAATAGAGGCTGAGCTCTACTGTGCCAGATCATTGATTACTGATGAGGTCAGAGAGTGGGTGAATAAAATATTCACATGCATGTTGAATTTTTTTCCCATGAGTGATGTCAATCATAGTAGTAGGAGGATGAATAGGAGGACTAAATCAGAATCAGAAAAGGCATCAGCACTACAAAAACAAAGCTGGAAGACATCACTGGCACAGGAAAATTCAATTGCACATGTATTTGTCTCTCTGGTTGATTAATTGGGGCACCATCATAATTTCAAAGGTATATGTCCTCACTAAGTCCCAAGGTCACAGAATGTCTTTTGATAATAAGCATTACAGTTGCAGTATCTGGGTGTGAGTTCCGAGTTAGCCATGCAGATACCAAAAAATAGCAGCTAGTTATTTTGTAGAAGTTTGCAAAGAAGTTGAATCTTAATAAATTCCTCATATTTTTTCCTATTCATGACAGAAAAAAAAAAGTTGGCTTTGA
The DNA here is from genome assembly GCF_020740605.2 of Lemur catta. Lineage (NCBI taxonomy): Eukaryota > Metazoa > Chordata > Mammalia > Primates > Lemuridae > Lemur > Lemur catta. The sequence goes on along the minus strand of NC_059141.1, from coordinate 60,499,716 downwards.
AAGACTCCCACCAGCTCAGAAGTACAAGGTTGATTATTGCTGCTGTGCCCTGCTAGCATCCATTCTAATTCTGTTTTTCAAATTCACAGAGAGTGAAGAAGTGTATCAAAGGCAGGTGCTGTCAATTTCATGTATCATCTTTGGAATTGTCATCGTGGGCATGTTCTGTGCAGCATTCTACTTCAAAAGCAAGTAAGACCATTTCTCTCAAGTATTACAAGGTTACTTCTCAGAGAAAGCACTTTGTCTTTCTTTAAGTTTTCAGTCTCTGCTCCAAGGAGAGGGATCCTGTGCAATTGGGTCCATCAACATCTGCAAGTGACTTATGACCTTTTGTAGACTGTGGTGAGGGTGTACAGGCATGTGCATATATGTAAATGCATGTGTGTGTACATGTGTGTGCACAGCTTACGTTGTGCACTGTGATGCACATAATGATCATTCCTCTCAGGGATCTTAAATGTTATATGTTCTTTGTACCAATTAATTATGTACCTGTATTAAAGGTTTGTTATTTTTGGATCAAATGGGGCACTGCCATGGACCTAAACATTATCAAGCATTATCTAGCCTTTTCTGAGAAAAACATACAGAAAAAAATCACAGTTTTCCTTTCATACTGTTTTAACCTGATATTCATACAGCTTTTGGCCAAATATGAAACATGAATACTAAAAAAATGCACTTTAGTTCACCAGCTGGTATGCACATTTCAAATATGCCCTGAATTTCCCATTCCAAGAAACTAGACCTTTTATATATAAGGGTGCTTACTATTAATTAAAAAGTAGAATATGTACATATATATATAAATATATACACACACATGTAGGTATGTATGTGTGTATTTTTCCCAAATGTACTCTGATAGAGGTATTTTATTTATGGAAATGATGTAATCTGCACTTAAAATAAGAAACACAGATAAAACCATTAGCCCCATGGTTTCTTATGCCTTAAGATGTTCGCACAGATTTTGTTCCTACAGCTTGTCTGAAATCCAAGCCAAAGTGTAATTGCTTTTTGTTGGGCCTAAATTTTCTTTATACCCATTTGCTCTTCTAAAAATAGATCTTTTCAAATATACTTTGTGATACCTGCTTGTATGTTGTGTGTGTTGATTTTTAAAGAGAACCACGATTACGATTTTCTAAAATAATGGAAACTCAGGCATGAATCCAGAATTAGTAACTATTATTTTTTATTAAATAATTTCAGAATAGTTTTGTATATTCATAATTACTGCAAAAATAGTACAGGGTTTCTATGTACCCCCAATGCAAGCTTCCCCTATTGCTAATGTCTTACATAATTATGGTACATTTGTCATAGTTAATCGAACAATATTGATACAATACTACTAAATAAAGTTCATATTTACAGATTTAATTAGTTTTTACCTAATGTATTTTTTTAAATTCCAGGGCCCTATCCAGGGTACCAGATTACATTAGTTGTCACATTTCCAAGGCAATTCTTGCCTGTGACAGTTGTAACTGTCAATTTTTGAGCACTTCCTCTTTGCCAGGCATATTAGGCTTTTTATGTTCTAGTTCCCATTCCCCACAACAATCAGAGTTGTACATTACTACCGCATTTTTCAAACAATATCAGAATTTATTTTTAAATATTAATTAATTTTTCAAAGCCACAAAGTAGGAAGTTATAGATGAAGTCTTTGAATCTCAGCAGTTCTAGTTTAAATTACCTGCTCTAAACCACTGTACCACATTGGCTCACGTAGTCCTCCTGCTAGACGGTTAAAACTGCTCAGAGTTCTGAATTGCAGTCTCTGGTGAAGCCCTGGCACTTTATCTTTTCTGTGGAGGCATCTGGCATAACGGTCATGGTTTGACGCTGGTCAGCCATACCCGGATTCAACAAGCCAATGGCTTGTTGTGTGTCATTTGGCAAATTACAAGGTGTCTCTTAGCCTCAGTTTTCTTTGTGGTAAAATATGAACACACACACACACAAATCCACCATATAGAATTTCATTCTGCCGGGCGCGGTGGCTCACGCCTGTAATCCTAGCACTCTGGGAGGCCACTGTGGGCAGATTGTTTGAGCCCAGGAGTTCAAGACCAGCCTGAGTAAGAGCAAGACCCCGGTCTCTACAACAAAACAAAACAAAACAAAAAAAAAAGTAAGAAAGAAATTAGCTGGACAACTAAAAAAATATATAGAAAAAAAAATTAGCTGGACATGGCGGCACATGCCTGTAGTCACAGCCACTCGGGAGGCTGAGGCAGGAGGATCGCTTGAGCTCAGGAGTTTGAGGTTGCTGTGAGCTAGGCTGACGCCACGGTACTCTGGCCCAGGAAATAGAGTAAGACTCTGTCTCAAAAAAAAAAAAAAAAAAAGAATTTTGTTAAGGATTAAATGGGATAATATTGTAAAAGGCACAGCATAGTGGTTAAAAGAGTAAATACTCAACGCAGTCTTGCTGTTGTTAACGCCCACTGGTTTTCCGCACCAGGACTGGGTAGCTACAAAGTTAAGAGCCTAGACTGGAGCACAAGAGGGGTAATCACAGCCAGCAGGGTGACAGAAGGGTCTCCACCAGGGCTATGGATGAGAAAGAAATTGTGTATTCAACAATAAGCAAATTACTATGAAGAAGTGGTTAATCACTTATTTTTAGAGTGTAATTTGTAGTTGTACCACATTTAAACGAAAGACTGATTATGGTAATCAAGAGAGCAGAGAACAGCTGGATTCCTAGGGGCTTCCATCTTCAGGGCTGTCAATGTCTGACTCCCTGGGCAGCAAGTGGGCTCTGAGACCCACATCACCCCCTGGGGCTCAGCGAGGGGCGGGAGTGTAGTGGAAACACTGTCCATCAGCAGATTCATTGTGCAGGCTCAGAGGACTGAGCTAATGGCAGATACTTGGGATACTGTTGTCTTTCTGCCTGCCAACCTGCACACACTGTTATCTTTTAAAAAAATCTATTAGTCAATATATGAAAGTAAAAATAATAAAATAATAATAAATATTGAAGCCTTTTCAACTGGAGTCGTAATGTTCATCAGAGACCTGAAGTGTGTATTTCCTTCTTCTAGTAAGATGTTTAGGCTTGGTCTTCTTTCACTTTTCTTTGCTTGAGAGAAAAGACACAACCTCACCAAGCACATAATTTATATTGCTAAAAGCAATATAGTTTTTTTTAATAACATCCTGACACAAATTTATTTTATGAATTTCTGGATCTCTAGGTCCTTTCCCAAAACCTCGGGGAGAACAGAGCAGTCAGACACTACCTTGACCTCCCCTTACTCATAAAAAAATGTAGTTTATATGTATATACTTTTGTTGACTTTAGCTTGGAAGCCTCAAGTCTTTCAGGATTCTAAGTCTTATTTATCACTGGTCACTGGAATCCAAATAAACTCACCTGAACTTCCATTCGGTATACTGGGATATGAAGTTCCTGCCCAGAGAGAATTGAGACTTACTTCAAAGCTCACATCCTCTTTTTGTCATTTATGTTCTGTTTCCCATAATCCCTCAGATCTTGCTACTCTGATCCTTTTGCCATTCCGCTGTCACCTTGCTATGGCATGACTTCATTTGCAGGAATGTTACAGCAAATTGTATGTCTGAGGAAAGTGTGAAGGCAGGTAACATGATGAGGCGGAAGTAAGCAACACCCCCTTGAATTTGGAGGATTTTCTGATGGAGTTAACTGAACCCCCGGCGATTATAAAATACAAAGTGAAAGAAATTCTTTTCTCGTCACTCCCAATAAACCTCTGTGTTCTTACAGACAGTTAATAAAACTATTAATTGAGCCCTTCAAGTCTAGCCAGTATGGCTCACATGGCAACTATAAATTCTAGGTTTTCTCTTTACTTTCAACTTATATAGGTAAGAGGGATAAGCCTGGATGTAGGAGTTCTTAGTAGACTTTGAAAATGCGTGATTCAGCTCTAAAACCAGAATTGGGATAGGAGAGATGTGCCAGAAAGCAGAACCTGGGACGGTGAGAATAAAAACTGGGAAAACAGAGGAAGACAAAAGAGAACTGGAGTTACCAGTGAAATATAGGTCAGTAACAGCCTGCCCCTGGCTATAGGTTATCACCCTCTGAAGTAAGAGATTTTAAATCTCAAGAAAAGCCTCCTAATGGCAGGCATTTAGCTCCTCTGACACACTGCTGTGATGCTCTTTGGCCGTGGAGGTCCTAGTCCCAGAGTTGCCAGCAGATGGTTGTGAAGAGTCGCCTTTCTCAATCTCATGTCCTGTTCTGAGATTGCTCCCTGCCAATGACATGTCAGTGTGGGGCTCTGAAGACCTAGACCTTTACCCCAACTTGTGGTGCAAGGCTATCCCAGCTTCAGATCTCCCTGGGGGGTTGCTGAGGTCTTCACTGAACCTGCCCAATCCTGCTTCCTTCTCCATCCTTTGCTTCCACAGTTGTAGATACCGAGAGCCCTGCCTAATAAAGACCTTGTGTGCTATCTCCATCTCAGGGGTCTTTCCCACAGGAACCCAATCTGCAACACTGCAAATAAGGTCTACCAGCAAGTTTATGACGTCTTTTATTCCACAACTTACATCCCATTTCTTTCTAATGCATTGGGCCAGAGAAACTTAAAATTCAATGAACTGTACAGTTCAACACTAATAGTGTTGGGCTAGTAGTGTCCCAGTGTGCAATGCACGCATCTTGTCCTCCCCAGAGCGACTGTTCCCATGAGAGAGTTGATGGTATTGCAATCAGATGCTGATCATTTCTTCAGTTCCTATTTGCTGGGGGAAGGGGGAAAGAGCAACAAAGTGCGCTTGTGAGAGGAGAAGGATGGTTGAGGCAAGGGGAGGTGGAGAGGAGGAGGCAGGCTCAGAAAGGAAAGGCCACTTATCCTGGAATGTTAGTGAGTCAGGATTTGAGTGAGAAGAGGCTAAAGAGGAATGCAAATTATAAAAGGATTTAGGAAATGTCATCAGATATTTTTATGAGGAAAATTCCTTTATAAGTTTGTATTTCCAGCACCCTGAATTGGATTATTGAAAAAGTAGTTAGTGTTTCTACCATTTTAATCCTCAGGAGAATAATTGAGTCCTTGCTCTGTGCCAGGTGCCCTCTAAAAGATTCAGGATGATTTACCCAGCTAGGACCACCCAACTTACCATTTCCTTCATGAATGAATCCCTGATCGAATTTTGTGGCTGTAATGTGCTTCTTAAAGTGCTGATATGATAGATTTATTTTTAACAATAGGCTACAGATTAGCTGTAAGGAAGTACATAGATTATTACAACTGGATTAAAGCAACTAAGAGTGCTAGAGATAAAATTCCCCCAAATAATTGAAAAGATAAAAGAAATACTTGAACAAAAAGAGATACACCACACTGGTGTTGTAAATTCAAAAGGGGTAATGATGCTCAAAGCTTCCAAATCTTGCAGCAAATGCTGGTGACTTGCTTGTGAAGATGCAGTTAGTTCAATCTTGTCTTTTATCTTTGGGCCAATGTTCTAATTCTTCTGTAGCATCTGCCCATAAGACAGAACTTGCTGCATGACAAAAAGGGAAAGAGATGAACACTTTGCGTGTGCTCCCGTGTACAGTCACCACAGTGTCCAGGGAAGATAGTTCTTATGAACTCCACTTACAGATGAGGAAACTGAGGCTCAGTGAAGTTTAGGAAATCATTAGGGTATCAAAACTAGTGGATGGCAGACTGGGATTAAAATGCCAGTCCCTGTGATACCAGATCCAGTGCTCTGTAGGGTGGAAAAGCTCGCTGCAGAAGAGTGTGCATGTACCCCATGAATAGCTTTATCCTTGACAGGCATCTTGGGGGAGAAGCAAAATTCAGGGGGAGGATTCTGCTATGAAAATTGTCAGAATCAAAGTGGAGTCGTTTGAGTTAAAAACCCTGACGAATAGAGCCAGGAAAGGCCATGAAGGAGGGTTCTTATGCACAAATGCCTGACAACAAGAACTGTCGCAGAAGACTGTGCAAAAACCGTAAGATTGCACAAAGGGCAGCACAACCTTACAGAAAAAAAAGCGCTTCTGCAAGGATATCTGCTCAGCAACTGCCTGTCAGCCTTGCACTGCTGCCACCCTTGTTATTGATCCTTGTAGCCGTGGGTGACTGTCTCAAAACAGTTCTGTAATCCTTCTTATTTTTCTTTTAAAAAGCTTTTTCTTCCTCTCCTGGAATACACACATAATTTACTATGGCACTCATGTTAGTATTTCCCTTGCACTGTCTATTCCAGAATAAATATCATTTTCTTTTACAGAGTCCCTCTCTTTGTTTGTTATTTAGGTTGACACCGCAAAGCTTTTTGTTTATTTATGAGTACCAGGTCTTACGCGCGTATGTATGTAATTGCTGTGAAGCTCCTGGGAGAGAACTGCTAATAAAGCAGTGGTTTGTTCTGTCCTTGTGATACAGTCACTCCACATGTGCAAGCACTTTACTTGGAGTCCAAACCCCTACAGCAATTTAGTCTTGCCTCTTATAAACCGTGAGACCTTGGACAGGCGGCTTGGCAGTTCTGCCTGGTGGTTGGGGAGCTAGGGTACACAGCCAGATTGGCCGGGTTAAAATCCACACTCTGCCATTTACCAACTATGTGACCCTGGGAAAATGGGTTAGCTTCTCTGTGCCTCAGTTCTCAGCTATTAAATGGATGCAATTTTATTGCCTCATCCTATAGAATTATTATGAAGAATAGATGAGTTGATATGTGTAAAATGCTTAAAATGACGTATGGCCCATTAATCAGTAATCGCTAGCTATTTAAAGAGTTAACTATTTTTATGATTTGGACTGTTGGTGACAATAAATGAGCTGTTTCTGAACTATAAAAGACAGAAAATATACACGTTATAGCACATATGCAAGTCATGTAGTTAAACTCAACATATTTGAATTGTACAAATGTAAATGCAACTTTGAAAATATGTTCTGTGTGACCACTAGACCCAAGCCCCCAATTTTCCCCCCAGTCACTTCCCCATAGCATTTCCAATTCTTTTGCAACTGAGCACTTAGGGCAGGGTCCTCTGCATCCATGGGGGCCAGGACAACACTTTATGTTTCTGCCTTTGAAATACTATCAAGTGTGAATCCTGGATGATATTGGATGACACCAGGTTCTTTCTCATTGGAAGTATTTCTTGGTGGGGTTGAAAATGAGAGAAAGCCTCTCTTTGTTAACTGAGTTTATCTAGCAAACAACAAAAATAGATGTTGAGAATGTATAAACCTCAAAAATAGGAATAGAATGAGTTTATACAAATATTTATACACATATTTATTTATAACCACAGGAAACAAGCTAAACAAATCCAAGAGCAGCTGAAAGTGCCACAGAATGGTAAAAACTACAGTCTCAAAGCGTCCAGCACAATGACAAAGTCAGAAAACTTGGTGAAGAGTCATGTCCAGCTGCAAAATGTAAGTTTGCATGTTTTCGCACCTGCTCCTGCAGCCACCTCAATGCATCCAGTCCAGAGGGGATGGGAGCCTGTGATCAGACGTGTATATTTTTTCAGAATTTTTACACATTTTTGATTAAATCATGTTGCATTTCTGGGGAAGGGGGTGTGCACAGATGCATGTATATATGTATTAGATTGGATGAAAGAGAGAAAAGTTAAATCTCAGCTCTTGATTATAATCTTTAGTATCAATCTCTGGTAACAATTAGAGCTTCAGTTGTTTGTCCCATAAACACTTATTGAATCTTTAGTTTGTACCAGAAATAGTATTTGACATTAGGGATACAATGTTCCTTGCCCTGTGGGAAGTTACGTGTAGCAAGAAATACAAACACCAGCAGAACTAGAAGTGAGCATGCTGAGGCTGTTGATGTTGCAGCAGAGGCTGGACGAGAGGAGGCCGATGGGGCCCATGGGTGCAGACCTGGGTGCTGCCTCACAACAGAGTTGGGCTCAGGCTTGGTTTTGAAGGGCATCAAAAGTTCATCAGAGAGTCAAAAGGCTAAGAACAAGAGACTAGAACATACAGAAAGAATAAAACCATGGAATCCCAATATATGCTATGTTTAAGCAACTCCAAGTTACAGAGTGTGAGAAGGGTCAAAGGTGAAAGGTGAGAGGTATGATCCCAAAGTCAGTCCTTCTAACACCAGGCCTTGTAAGTGACACGAGAACTTGAGGTTAATGCAATCTCTTTTCCTCCTACCTTCTTTGTAAGGTAGTTTTAATCATTTCTGAGATATATTGCAAAACACTAAATTAAAGACAAGTGAACACTGTCTAATACATGCAGAAATATTCCCCTTAGGTGGCAATTCTTTGCCCCCACACAAGATTGCACTTCCAGATTCTGGGGCCCAAAAAGAAAGAACAAAGGCCACGGTATAAACCTAGTTTGAGTATAATAGGCAATCACCCAGGACATACGCTTAAATCGCTGGGAATTTATACATCATTTGTGATTCTAAGAAATCATTACCCAAAGAGTTACCACTATGATGTGCATAACAGATGTACTTAGATGGTTTAATGCAGAATTCATAAATCAGAATCACTGCCTAGCAAAGTTTTGTTAAACATTTATTCATGGCAATGTGCAGGGATTGTTCTTTTCAGAAACACAGAAAATGGTTTTCCTAATGATATCTAATGAGTGTAATCCCACCACCCTAAAACAATCACACTGATGGCAGGCTTCGAGTCCTTAGCAACTGCTCCTGTCAAAGATAAACAAAGCTGGAGACTAGTTAAAGTGATAAGGACAGATTTTAATCAGTAATATACTATTGCAGTAGGAAAGATAGTCCCCTGTGAACTGAACTCAACATCAATTTGTGCAGAGGTGACTGGGCTTTCTAAAGGGAGAATAAGGGAGTGGGCAAGTGCAGTTGCAGGGTCTTGAGCAGAGTCAGGGAAGTAAAAAATTACAGAGTTAGTCAGCGCTGATGTATTAGACCAGCTGTGTCGGTTAGCTGGAAATTATTGCAGTTAGGATTCTATCCTCCCACAGAGACTGGGAGACAGAGGGCCTATGCCTTCTGATGATTGCATTCAAAAAATGGCTTTCTGGTCCTTGACAAAGACATCCTTGAGGTGTAGGAGATGAGCAACATATTCACAATTTTAAGTGTTTTTTAGGAAATTCTCTAAGTGAAGGGAGGACAGGGGCCTATCACCGGTGTAGGCTAGAACAGCTAGAGCAAACCTGAAATTCTTTTAATAGCCTTGAGCTCTTTCTTTTCCTCTTTTTCCTTCTTTTTTCTTTTTCTTTCTTTTTTTTTTTTTTCAGGAAGGCACTTTAAGGGTGGCCAGGGTCATCCTCGGAAGCAGCCCTGAGGTGTTCAAAACTATGTTCGTCTTTGTTCAAGTCTTAGTGGGGGCGGAACAGAGGTTGATGAAATCGTTTGTTTGGGCCTAAAATTAACTTAAGAAGAGAGTTTTTGACAGTCCCTGTGCATTTTACAGGGTGGCATTGTGGCCAGGGCACGCACAGTTTTGTACCCTTCTTTTACACCTAACATGTCATCAGTAGCATTTTCTGTCTGCTTTACGATCTCCGCAAGCTCGTGTGGAATAACTGTATCATGGTTCACACAGTGACCACTTCACAGTTTGCTCCTCCACCCCTCTTGGTAGACATTCGGGTTCTTTCCCATTGTTTCCTATTATTGGCAATGTAAACATAAACTCTTCACTCTTGTACCCCGCTCCCCCATTTGATCGGAATTATTAGTGTTGGAATTACTAGTTGTAGGGGTTTCAACACCTGAAAAACCTTGGATATATATGATTTTATTTCCATTTTTCTCTCCCTCTTCCCTCCTCTGCAGCCCACCCTTTCCCAACATTTGATATGTGGGCACAGGGCAGCAAGGCGTGGGCTCAACTGGATTATTCCTTTGGGGCCCAAGAGAGGGTGTAGGGATAGTGTCTTTTTGTGTTCATCCCATTTGTGTATAAGCAAAGTATAGGAGAGGAAAAAATATTTTTCCTTCTATCCTTCTCAGCTCTCAGCTGGGACTCTGTAACAAAAGACAGATAAACAAGTGAAAAACAAACAGAAGTTTATTAACATGTGCATGGTACATGTTAACACATGGGAGCACTGAGAAATGCGTGAGTCAAAGCAACTCTACAGGGTACTGAGAACCTAGGTTTATACACCATCTTAGGCTAAAATAAAGGGGTTTAGGATTCTGCACGGAGGAGAGAAGTTATAGGACAGTGACCAAAAAAATTGTGGTAAACAAGGGTTGTTTAGTAAGGGTTGTTATGCAGATTTAAGTGTCTTACCTATTGATGGGGTGTTAAATTTCCTCTTCATTTCTACAAGTGAAAATTTCACTTACAAAAGGAAAAATGTGTGCCCTATTTGTAGTTTTTCCTGCATTTGCAGGTTCTCAATGATCTTTAGTTCAAAATAATCCCTATGCCAAAGAGATGTATTTCAGGGTGGCATATTCTGGTACCCCTAAAGAGCATGTAGAAGACATTCTGTCTCTGATATGTGGTGTGATCAGCTAAGATTACACATTCCAAGGGATTATTAGTTTAAAAAGGAGTTTAAGGAGAAATAGAGAGGCCAGACAGAGAGGAGATATTAGAGGAAGGCATTTAAGGACTTGAAAAAGGAGAGCAAGGTTCACGGAACAGACACATGCACGTGGTGACAGCGTTCCACACATTGCCAGCTTGGGCTCAGGGGCCTACCTGAGCAAGTCCCTTTAACAAGACTAAATTGGGATGAACAAATTGCTTTCCTGGAGGCATATGTCAATTTTAGCACTAGAAGGCAGTGTGGGTCACTCTTATTTTTATGATACTTTTGTCAGCATTTCCCTTGCAAATTTAATAGTACGAAATGACATTTTTAAAAAGTTGCATTTCTTTGTTTGAGAGTGAAGTATATTCTCTGTCCACATCTTTCTAGTCAAATTTCCCCTTTGATAAATTACATATGGATACCCTTTGCTCATAATTTTGGTACGGGAAGCAAATATCAATTTGACTGCAATTTTCCATACTGTGTGTTTTAGGAGAAAATAGTGATGAAGAATAGATATCAATAATCCATTAAAAAGAAATAGATAAGTTTAAGAACATTTGCTTTCCTTCAATGCTGTCCTTAAGATATCTGTGCAGTTGGAGACAAGGAGCAGGTAGTCTTAGTCATTAGTAATCTGATGTGTGGCTAAGAATTTTTGGATGCATATTAAAATGTGCAGGCATTAAAGAAAATTTGGGGAAGCACTTTTCCTTTTCTGATCTATATATTTTATTTCTGGCAAGAACTATGAGGAAATACCAATGCCAATAATAATAATAATAACAAAAATGGTAAATGAAATAGTAATAATAGTAATAGCAAATAACATGTACAGGGCACATATATAGTATGATGTTAAATAATGAAAATGTCTTGATAACAGAAAAAACAAATTCTGCCAAAATATTTAAAGAGGTTTATTCTGAGCCAATATAAGTGACTGTGGTCCTGGGAACACAGTTTCAAGAGGTCTTGAGAGAGTGTGCCCAAGGCCAGCGGTCCCCAGCCATTTTGACACCAGGGACAAGTTTCATGGAAGACAATTTTTCCACTGACTGAGGTGCTGGGGGGATGGTGGGAAATGGTTTCGGGATGATTCAAGCACATTACATTTATTGTGCAGTCAGACCTCTCTGTTAATGATAATCTGTCTTTGCAGCTGCTCCCCAGTGCTAGCATCACCACCTCAAATCATCAGGCATTAGATTCTCATAAGGAGCGTGCAGCCTAGATCCCTGGAATGTGTAGTTTACAGTAGGGTTCGTGTTCTTATGAGACTCTAATGCTCCCGCTAATCTGACAGGAGGCGGAGCTTATGCAGTGACGCGAGCAATGGGGAGTGGCTGTAAATGCAGATGAAGCTTCGCTCCCTTGCAGGAGGTGAGCAGCCTGGTTCCAGTACCCGGTCTGTGGCCTGGGGGTTGGGGACCACAGCCCAAGGTGGCTGGATTACAGTTTGGTTTTACACATTTCAGAAAGACAGAAATTGCAGGTAAAATCATAAATTAATACAGAGAAGGTATACTTTGGTTTGGCCTGAAAAGAAGGAACATTCTGAAGAGGAGGCTTACAAGTCATAGGTGAGTTTTAGGGATCCTGTAGTTGGCGATTGGTTGAAAGAGTTAAGCTTTGTATAAAAACTTGGAGTCAGTCGGAAGGAATGCTTGAGTTTAGATAAGGGGGTCTGACATCTGTCATGTGATGCTATACCAGAGTCTATGTTGGAAAGCCACATTATACCAGGTTAATGAAAAAAAAAACATTTAATGAGATTTTATCATTTATAAGGCATGACTTCCCACATGCCCCTTAGAAAGGAATTCAGGCAAGAGAAAAGATAAGGTCAGAGTTCAGTCCTCAATATTGTCTTATTTAGTCTGAACAACAAACACTTACTTTATACCCATGATGTGCAGAAAAGGGAAATGGGACTCAGAGCCCGAGAAAGTTACTGCTGACACCTGGTGAGTAGTGAGACACAAACCCACATTCACATATTGTAACTCGGTGATTCTCAACAGGGGACACACACACACACACACACACACACACACACACATTCGGCAAAGTCTGCAAACAACTTGGGAGACTAATGCTACAGACATTCCCAAAATGTCAAGAGTGGTGAGGAAGTCCAGAGTCCATGCTCAAGTTGCAAATGGGACCATCAGGAAATTCTGAACACCCAGTTCCAGCAGGAAGCTTCCCACCACAGTCCTTTATTTCCACTATGAGGAAGGTGACAGATTATCTATGTAATATCACCCTTGGGAGGGAACATTTCCTGCCTGCTTATCCTATCAGGAAAATCTGTCTTTGTTTTATCTTGAATCCCAGGTTAGCTACTTGAAATTCTTTGCAAATTGCAGCGTTTAACAAATGAATTCTCTGTGTCTGGCATTCCCTTAAGTTCATTAAACATTCATGGCTACGGGTTTCACTTTGTAGTCATTTAACAAGATGTGAAACACCTAGTCAAGTGAAGCTACGTGATATTCTGGAAACACTTGACTCAGGTGCTGCAGAGCTAGAGTGCATTATCCTGGCAGTGACTTGGAAGCATCTAGTCCTTGCCATCTTTTACAAATAAAGCATTTGTGAGGCAAAATGAACTGACCTCATTTACTGTCCCAAGTGAGAAAGAGCCGGCGATAGAATTAGAACCTCCATAGGCTTCAAGGGAAGCGAGTGAAACTTCTCAGCCTGGGTCAGGGATCAAGAGAAGCCATCAAAAGATAGATGATCCATTCTTCTCTCTTAAAATCAAGAGAAAAAATATACGTAACTGAAAAGTTAAAGAAGAAAATTATATACCCCTTTCAAACCTTTTTTTCAATAACCATCTTAAGAAAAATAGGATTATGGGCGGTAACAGTCAATGAGAAAGAATTGGAACGTAACACTCACAAGCTAAAGGAGAGTAATAAGAATTTAATGCCTTAAACAGTCTTAATAATGTATAGTAAGGCAGATGTTTATTCAGTAATGCTTCCTGAAGACTTTTCTGTCTTGGTCACTGCATGAAGAGCTTAAAGGACAAACAGAAGAGATTGTTCCTGGCCTCAGGATGCTCACAGGCTGGTGGTCGAGAAAACTATGTAAGCATATACTGTTTTATAACGTAGATGCATTAAGTCAAAGTGCTGTCAGAGAATGGAAGAGCACTTCTGAGTTTGACTGGGGAGATATGAAGACTGCCTACAGTGGGTGACATTTGAATTCAGTCTTGAGAGTGAGTTAAAATTCATCAAATTGCTTGCAGAGGGGGATATAGGTCAGAAAATGTAATATCTTTGTAGCATTAATTAAACTTAATTTTGAGTAGTTCTACTCTAAAATCTGGTTTCATGTTTTAAGTGTCAAGTTCTAGCTTATTAATTCAATATAGATTCATAGATTCATCTATTTATTCAAATATTGATTAAATAGCTAGTAAGTGCCAGACAATACCTACTAAGGACCGGGGATATGATGATGACCAAAAATGAGAATGTCCCTGCTTTCAAGAAGTTTATTGATTCCTGCAGGTGACAGATATTGATCAAATAATCTCACACATGTGGAATCTTATCTGTGCCCAGGTCTACAGCCAATGGTAAATGGTGCTATCCGAGCTTATAGCAGGCAAGTTGGGGAGTTACATGACAACAGGAATAGCAAAGAGCTCCCTAAGAAGAAGCAATAGCACAAGTTCAGTCCTCTGGGTGAAGCTGGAACCTTGTTGGAAAGGGGGGTGGCAGGGGGTGCTTAGTGTGCCTGGTGTCTGAAGGGGGTCTCATATTATTTCGCTTTAGAGCAGCGGTCCCCAACCTTTTTGACACTAGAGCCCAGTTTTGTGGAAGACAGTTTTTCCATGGACGAGGGAGGGGGAGGACGTTGCCGCCTCGGCTCCACCTCAGATCATCAGGGGTTCCATTCTCACGGGGAGCACATAACCTGGATCTCTCACATGCACAGTTTTCAGTGGGGTTCTTCCTTCTCCTGTGAGGGTTTGATGCTGCTGATCTGGCCGGGAGCAGGGGCTCGGGTGGTGATGTGAGGGAGGGATGAGGGGCGGCTGTGGGTGCAGGTGGCGCTTCGCTCCCTTGCCTGCCACTGTCCTCCTCCTGGGGGACCCTCACCCATGCTGGTTGGGAACCGCAGCTGTATAAATATTGACAATTGTTACAGTTCTTCCTGCTCTGGTGCATGATGCAAAAATTCTCAAAATAGCAGCAATGGTGAAGTTTTTTTTAATTATTTACATTAGAAATCCAGATGAAATCACTCTTGAAAACATGTAACCATCAATTTCCCCATCCTCTGGGCTCATGAGTCAGTCCAGCAATACAGAACCTTTTGACACAGACATAGATGAGCGGGAGCAAAGCAGAGAGAATATTTAAAAACCGTTTTAACATATCCTCCTCCTGCACTTATTGCCTGGGGTTCCAGACCAGGGGATTATCAGCTCTGTCAACATTGCTTTCCCAAACAAACTCCATTTGCATTTAACCTTCTGACTCCCACTGCATGCGTGTGGCAGACCTGGAAACAATGTCGTTACTCTGCTGCTAACATGTGCCTGCTTCACTGGACCGGCCTGCTGATTTTAGCACATCACCAACAATGTGTGAGGAGCAAGGCAGGTGATGGGCGGGTAACAGAGGACAGCCTCGGCACCCTGAAGCAACTTGCACAAGGTGGGGCTTTCAAGGAGGCCAACTGGACCTGCTTCCCCAAGAAATAACAGCGTGGACCAGAGCCTATGGGGCTATTTAAGAGGAAATCACTTGGGCTTGTGCTGAGAGGACCAGTGAACAGACTGGGACTTCTCCCTATTCACTACTAAAGTAATGTTTTGTATGTTATACCAAAGGAGATCCTAACGAAGTGCACACAGTTAGGGTCTGTGTCAAGGAAAGAACATGTCATCAACTGCCAGACTTTGTAACATGGTAGAGAATCCTAATAGGGAGGTCCAAACAGACAGCTGACCTGAGCACTTAAACCTCACTGGAGATAAGATCTGATGGATAGGGGAGGTGGGGAGGGGAGGGGATGGAGGTATGACTACATGATGAGTGCCAGGCGCACTGTCTGGAGAATGAGAACGGACGCGCTTGGGACTCTGACTCGGGGGGATGGGCGGGACATGGACAATGTATATGACCTAAACTTATGTACCCCCATGATGAGCTGAAATAAAAAAAAAAAAAAAAAAAAGATCTGATGGATAAAATTGTACAGACCTTAAGTCCTCCCAGGGATGGAACTGCATACATTTTGGAAGAAACCATAATAAATGCTTTCAGCATAGAGCACAAACTGTGCAACAGTTATGATCCTTGTCATTTAAGCTAAATTTAATGAGAGTTGTTTTGCTGAGTGGGGTGTGCACCCCGAGGGCTTATGCCTGAGCAACTCAAGAAACTAAAGGGAGACTAAATTCTATCTTTAGTCTCTAAATTTCTCTCTCTCTTTTTTTTTTTTTGGTGTGTATCTTTTGCTTTAAAAAAAAAACTGTGTTTTAATTTTTTAAGTAGATTTTATTTTTTAGGACAGTTGTTGATTTAAAGAAAAGTTGAGAAGTTACTACATAGAGTTCCCACATGCTCTGTAATCAATTTCCCCTATTATTAACATTGTACATTGGTGTATTAAATTTGTTAAAATTAATGAACTAATATTGAGGTGTTATTACTGACTATAATCCATAGTTTATCCAGATTACCTGAGTTTTTACCTAATCACTTCTTCTATTCCAGCCCCATCCAGGACAACACATTACATTTAGTTGCCCTGTCTCCTTGGGCTTCTCTTGGCTGTGAAGGTTTGTCAGGTTTTCCTTGTCACGGCGACCCCTGGTAGTTTTGAGTACTGGTTAAAGTGTTTTGCATGATGTCCCTCTGTTGGAATTTGATGTTTTTCTCATGAAGTTACAGGTTTTTCATAGAAAGATAACAAATGCCATTTTCATCACATCATACAAGGGCACACACTATCAGTCTGGTTTTTCATTATTGTTGCTTGCCTTATGTGTCCGAGGTCCCACACTTACGGAGTGCGGAGTTATGGTCCCTCTTCCTTCCAGTGGAGTATCTACATAAGTTATTGGAAACTCTGCTACAAAGTTTCTGTCTTCTCCCCCACTTACTTATTCATGATGTCATTTACTTTTATCAGCATGAACTCATGGATACTTATTTTATATTCTGATTTGTATTCCAAGTAGCTATATGCTTTATTTTGTGATGCAGTCTTTCTGGCTTTGGCTATCGATGGGTCTTTCAGTCGGCTCATGTGGTTTTGACATCATCCATCAATTCAGTGAGGTTTTGGGGGGGTTTGTGGAGCACTACAAGATGCTTTAGCTTTGTGTTGTGTATTTTGTGCCCTAGTCCTGGAATCGGTCATTTCTCTGAGGAGCCCTAGTTCCTTTTATTGCAGAATGCTACTGGAAACCAAGATTTGGGATCTAGGTGTGTGTGTCCTCACTGCTACTGGGATGTCCTTGTTTCTAGGACTTCTCAGCAAACAGATCAAAGATTATATATAGTATATAATATTACAGATATTATAGATATAGTAAAGATATATATCTATAAAGAGCTAAGTATTAAAGATTATATATGTGCACTATCATATATCTATAAATATTTCTGTATGTGATCATCTGTTTCTGTATTCCGCTAAACATGAGCTCGCACTGAGGTCTCCCCCAGTTCTAATCCACTACCACGTGGCTCGTTCTAGCCTCCTCCCTTTGCTTATCTATAAATTCCCACTTGAACAGTGAAAACCTGGCTCCCACTATGTGACATTCATTTGCTTATTTGTTCAGTGGCAGAATATCTGGGTAGCGTTCTTGGAATTGTCACACCATACCTCTGTGCTATAGGAGTGCTTAGATGCAGTACTTCTGCCTTTAGACTCATTTCCGAAGCTGCTCTGGGCAGCATTACGCCTCCCCCACCTTCCACCATCGCCCTTCCTTACATTTGTGGTGCAGCTCGACTCCCTCGTCAGAGTCTGCATTCCTTCCTGGGATCTCCAGGCCTCCTAAATAATACTGATGTTTTTAATAGCTGTATTTCTTTAATAGATATAGAAAGCTTAAAGTGAACTATTTCCCCCTGGGTGAATTTTGGTAGTTTATATCTTTCACAAAATTGGTCCATTTCAACTAAGTTATTAAATTTGAGGACACAGAGTTTCTCAGAGGGTTCCTTTATCATCCATTTTATGACCATGGGAGCCGTAGTGACAGCCCCTCTTTCACTTGTTATTGGTAATTTGAATCTTCTCTTTTCTGTTATGAGTTAGCCAGACTAGAGATTTATCAAAATTATTGCTCATTTCAAAGAATCATATTTGCTTTTGTTGATTTTTCTCAATCATTTTCCTGGTTTCGATTTAATTGATATCTTCTTGAACTTTTCTCTTCTTTGGCTGATTTTAGGCTTAAATTATTCTTTTTCTAGTATAGATTATCAATTTTAGGTATTTATTTCTTTAAAATATAAAAATTTGATGCTACAAATTTATCTCTAGTCACTGCTTTCATACTTTCCACAAATTTTGATAAACTGTATTTTCAATTTCATTTATGTAAAAATATTTTAAAATTTATGTTGAAATTTCTTCTTTGACCATTCTGTTATCAACATGTATGTTATTCAGTCTCTAAATATTTTGGGATTTTTCCAACTATCTTTTTTTTTTTTTTTTTTGAGACAGTCTCTCTTTGTTGCCTGGGCTAGAGTGAGTGCCGTGGCGTCAGCCTA
This sequence comes from Lemur catta, assembly GCF_020740605.2. Lineage (NCBI taxonomy): Eukaryota > Metazoa > Chordata > Mammalia > Primates > Lemuridae > Lemur > Lemur catta. The sequence continues at coordinate 60,481,439 of NC_059141.1, read as the reverse complement.
GCTCACAGCAACCTCAAACTCCTGGGCTTAAGCAATCCTCCTGCCTCAGCCTCCGGAGTAGCTGGGACTACAGGCATGCGCCACCATGCCCGGCTAATTTTTTCTATATATATTTTTAGTTGTCCAGATAATTTTTATTTCTATTTTTAGTAGAGACGGGGTCTCGCTCAGGTTGGTCTCGAACTCCTGACCTAGAGCGATGCACCCGCCTCTGCCTCCCAGAGGGCTAGGATTACAGGCGTGAGCCACCGCGCCTGGCTCCAAGTATCTTTTTGATATTGATTTTTCTAGTTTAATTTTAATGTGGTCTGAGAACATACTTTGTAGAATTTCTATTCTTTTTAATTGCATAAGGTGAATTTTATGGCCAAAAAATGTGGTTTATGTTGATTAATGTTTCATGTGAGCTTGAGAAGAAAGTGTAATTTGCTATTGTGGAAGGAATATTCTATTGACATCAATTAGATCAACTTCATTGAAAGTACTCGTCAGGTCAACTGTATCTTTACTGATTTTTCTGCTTGCTGGATCTGTGAATTACTGACAGATGGGTGTTGAACTCTCCAAGTGTAACAGTAGATTTATCTTTTTCTCTTTATAGTTCTTTGAATTTTTGCTTTATGAATTTTGATGCTCTGTTATTAGGTGTATGAATGTTAATTATTGTATCTTCTTGAAAAATTGATCCCTTTGTTATTAGGTAAATGATACTTTTCTTATCCTTTTTTTCTCTCATACTTTTCCTTTTCTTGAAGTCTACTTTGTCTGAAGTTACTATAGGTATTTCAGCTTTTTTTTTTTGATCAGTGTTAGCATGGTATATTTTTCTCTACCATGTTGCTTTTATCCTAACTTTATATTTAAAATGGGTTTCTTATATAACACATATATTTGTTGTTGATTTTTAAAATCCATTCTCACAATCTCTGTTTTTTAATTGGTGTATGTGGACCAATCATTTAAAATGATCATTGATATAGTTTGATTAATATCTGCCATATTTGTAACTGTTTTCTTTGCACATGTTCTTTGCTTTTTTTTTTTTTTGGTTCTCTTTTATTCTTTCCTTCTCTGATTTTTAAATTAATTATTTTATATGATTTCATTTTCTCCCCCCTCTTGCCATATCAACTATACTTCTTTGTATATATATTTTTAGCTGTTACACAAGAGTTTTTAATACACTTTAACAACCAATCTAAGTCTACTTTCAAATAACACTTTACCACTTCATAGCTCATACAGGTACTTTAATAAGAGAGTATTACCAATTCTTTATAAAATTGCTGTCAATCACTAACATTCACCCAATACATTGCTGCTATTATTACTTTGAACAAACATCTTCTATTTGAACAAAGAAAAATAAGAATAATTCACCTCCATTTATTAGTTATCTGACACTTTTTCTTTTTTATATAGACCCGAGTTTATGTTCTATATCATTTTCTCTCTCCCTGGTGAACTTCTTTTATAATTTCTGGCAAGACTGGTCTGATGGTAATGAATTTCTTCAGTTTTCATTTATTTGAGAAAGTTTATTTCTCCTTCACTTTTGTTGGATAGTTTCAGTAGAGATAGAGTTGTAGTTTGGTGTTTTTGTTTTTTTTTTCTTTTGACACTTTAAGTATTTCAATACTCTTCCTTCTTCTTTGCATGGTTTCTGATTGAAAGCCCATGATATTTCTTAATATTTTTCCTCTGCAGTTAAGATTTTATATTCTCTAGATTTTCTTGTGTGTTACTTTTTCTTTTCTTTCTCTCTCTCCTTTTTTCAATTTGAATATGCCATTGTGTCAATTTTTTGGTATTTATCCTGCATGGTATTTTGGTGTTCTATAAGCTACTTAGATCTGGGGTGCAGTGTCCATCACTAACTTTGGACTTCTTGGTCATTATTACTTCAAATTTTCTCCTACTCCGTTCTCTCTTTCTTCCCCTTCTTGCATTCCAATTATGCATATGTTATACCTTTTGAAATTATCCTATAGTTCTTTAATATTCTCTTCTGCTTTTCTTTCTTTCCTTTTTTTGTCTATTGAAGAACCTACCCAGTGCATTCATCATTTCTCTTGCAGTGTTTTTTATTTCTAGCATTTACTTTGCATTTCTAAGAGTTTTCAAATGTCTGCTTACAGTACTTACCTGTTCTTGCATGTTGCCTACTATTTCCTTTACAGCTACAGGGGCAAAAGAACCCCCTTTCTCACCCTTAAGTATTGATGTTTGAGTTTGAGGAATAAACTGACAATAGACTGATTAACAATAGAAAAAGCCTGCAAATTTATTTATGTGCATGGGGGCATTACAGGAAGGTGAGTGCCTAGTAACATAATGATGTCTAGAAGTTTATGTATCCTTCTTCATAAGGAAAAGGGAAATAGGGGACATTGGCAATTTCAGAGGAGTAGTAAATTATTTTTAGAAGAGATGAATGGGTTCGTAGAACAGACATCTGGGACAAAGTTTGTCTGCTCTCTGGGTGTGGTGTTTGATTTTCAGTCTTCCTCTGTGATATGAGTTTAGTCTTCCTTGGTTAATAAAACTTCAGTAAGAAAATTGAAGACGTGTGTTCCTCTTCCACGGATCTGGTCTTTAGGTAGATAAACAAACTTCAGGGAAAAGCCTCTCCTTGTGCTTCTGGAGAGACAGAGGGGCAGGAGAAGGTCAGAGAGAGACCTTGGTTCTGAGGCTGTTTTTTATTTTATTTTATTTCAGCATATTATGCGGGTACAAATGTGTAGGTTATGTATATTGTCCTTGCCCCACCCGAGTCAGAGCTTCAAGCATGTCCATCCCCCAGACGGTGTGCACTGCACCCATTAGATGTGTATATACCCGTCCCCTCCTCCCACTTCCCACCTGCCCAACTTCCAATGAATGTTATTACTATATGTGCACTTAAGTAAGTGTAGATCAGTTAAAACCAATTTGATGGTGAGTACATGTGGTCCTTGTTTTTCCATTCTTGGGATACGTCACTTAGTAGAATCATTTCCAGCTCTATCCAGGATAATACAAGACCAAAAAGTCCCAAAACAATAAATGTTGGCATGGTTGCTGAGGCTGTTTCTTTAGTTCAAAGTACCCAGCATGTCAAATTACCATGCTTTGGGGTGTTGTTTTCTGAGCCCCAACAGAGCCCTTGGCATAAGTTTCATGCTTATTTTAAGTGCCCTGTCTGATTATTCCAACATCTCTGTGCTATATAAGTTCTGATGTTTATTTTGTCTCTTCAGGTTGTGTTTTTTCTTGTCTTTTAGAATACCTTTTAATTTTGAGTTAAAAGGTGGACATGATATATCAGGTAATAAGGCCTTACTAAGGTAAATAGGCCTTTAGGGTAAGGTTTTATATTAATATGGGTCATTGTTGGGTTTTGTTTAATGTTTGTGATAGCGGTAGGTGGCAGGGGATTTAAAATCCTCTAGTGTGTTAGTTTGTTTTCTGTTTTGGGTTTTTGTTTTTGTCTCACCTGATGTTTTTGAGTTTCCCTGAGAACTCCTTAAATAGAGTCTGTGTCTTGGAACCTTTTCAATTGTAATCCACTGTTATTAACTCTCATTCTAGCCCACATACAGATTTCAGCAACTTGTCAAAATTATTACTTAAGCATTTCTACCAATTTATGGCTCCAGCAGACTCTACTGTAGGAAGCTGATCTTGGCTGTGATTCTCTGTATGCACCCACTTCTCCAGATTTCCCAGTAGTGCTTGGCCCTACAACCTCAATTATCTGACGAATGCAAGAATAGTCATTGATTTTCAGTTTGTTCATTTTTGTTTTCTTATTGTAAGGACAGGAATAATGACTTCCAAGCTCTTTACTCGTCAGAGCTGAAACTGGAAACTATCTGTCAGTTTAACTTGAACCAACTTTATGGAATATCAGTTGGAAGGATTGACAAATTATTAGATTATTTTAATGTTTTCACATGTCTCAACCAACCCTAGATAGGAACACCAGCAATTGAAACCTGAATCTGAGGTTAAATGCAATCACTAAAGTGAAATGGTGTAAGAGAAAGGAAAAAGGTCTAAAATAATAAATTATGGAAATAAATTTGTATTAATGGACAAAAATAGTACAAATGAAAACAACTATATAATTTAATAACAATCCAAACACTTGAAAGAAAGGATGTAGAAAACATCTATATGGATACTATGAATAAGCAGACAAGGAAGAGGTTGATTCTATTCATGAAGATCACTCAAGACTTTGAACAAGGACCTCCATTTCTCAGGATTCAAAACAGAGTGTGAACTAATGGCCCCAAAGCTGAATTAGGCTTTTGGACATGAACAAGGGGAGGAAGGAAAGAATGGAGGGAGGAAGTGAGGAAGGGAGGAATGGAGGGAGGGAGGAAGGGAGGAAGAAAGGAGAGAAGGAAGGAAGGGGTTACTGACTTTTAATGATTCAGCGGTTTCTCTAGAAAACCTGGATGCTCCAGAAGCAGCTGGCCGATGTTTTCCCAGTTGGTCTCTGCAGTTGCTGAGCAGAGTATTGCTTTTTCCAGTTTGCCATGGATGTGTCCAGAGCATCTCACTTGTTTTTGTAGCTGGGCTTTCTAGGCGTTTGAGTTTTTCTTCTAAACCAATTTATTAGGAGTTGGAGAAAAAAAAATAACAAACCCTAATGTGTCTTTTCTAGAATGTGGAAGTCAGATAAAAGTTTAGGATGTTGGTTACACTTTAGTAAACATGGCCATTCATCTGACTTCTTCCAAGGATGGTTTGTAATTCACAACTGTAATTAATAACGAAGCACACATGGAAGTATTTCCATTGTTTATTGGATCTTTGTAATTTGGGGATGTTGAAAACAATCATCTTTTCTAAATTATCTCCATGTCTTCTTTTTGTTCTGTGTCATTTTACTCCATTTTGGAAAAAGTCTGACCCGTTTCTACAGTCCCATTTTGAGGAATTTAGATTCTGGTTCAAGACATGGTCATTACTGCCACTATGTGGCTTATTTTGAAAGTTACTGGAAATGAAAACATTTAGCTGGAGCTTTTGAACTTAAAGGTATATGACTTGATATTTCTCCTAGTCTCATTGCTCATACCTATGGATTTATTTTTCTCCAAACTAATAACTAATTAGTAGTTATTAGTTTATCTTACATTTTTGAAAATCTACATCCTGAGTAGTTGCATGAGAAACATACAGATGCAAATGCACACGCAAAAATATCTGTACATGTATATACAAAATCTGTACAGGTGTATATAAACACAAAGGTAATATATGTGTATCCATATAAAAATACACAATATATGCATGTTTATTTATTGCATTTTCCTTACTCACACAAATGGATTCATATGCATACTTTTTTGGACCTTGCTTTTATTCTTTTCAATAGCTGTATAGTATTCATTTGTGGACATTTCTATTATTTTCAATGGTTTCTCTTTTGTGTTTATTTTGTTCAGGTATTAAAAACTATACTGCTGACATACCCTGGGAATTCTATCATTTTGACCTTTTGTAATTGTATCAATGATGGAAATTCCCAGAAGTAATATTCTGGATCAGAGTATGGACATTTACTATTTTAAAGGATATTGCCAATGCATTCCCCTAATTAGCACCAGTGATACTTTTCCCAGATTTTTCCCTTTATTATATATTCTTGAAATTTAATTTTCTCTATTTTTTTTTTTTTTTAAGAGACAGAGTCTCCCTTTGCTGCCCAAGCTGGAGTGCAGTGGCTGTTCACATATTGCCTCAGCCTCCTGAGTAGCTGGGACTACAGGCAAGCGTCACTACACCCAGCATAATTTTCCCTATGCTGATTATTGTCCTGTTACACTGAGTGCAGCTGTATACCTTCCCATACGTGTATTGCATATTTGTCTAGTTTTCTGTGAAATTCTTGTTCATTTCATTTTTTCCCATTGATTTCTGTGAAGCCTTTGTATCTTAAGAATAGTCTTGAACTAACATTTGAATAGCCAACATGTTTCCAGCTTTTCACTTATATTTTGATTGGCTAATAATCAGTTTTGCAACTTAGGATATTTAAATTGGTAGTTAATCAAATTTAACATATATTTTTCTTTATGGTCTCTAGGTGTTTTGTCCTGGTAATCTCCCAAAAGGTTATGAATAAATTTCCCTATATAATCTTATAAAGTTTTTTAAATGCATTTTTATTAACCAAATAGTTCATTAATATTTTCTCTTTATCAAAATCTAAACATATAAATTAACCTAAAATTATACTTTATCATCTATAATTATGCTCGTTGCCACACAGATCCTTTTTATTTTATGGATCTTTTTTAGTACACTTATTTTAAATTCTGGTGTAGTCAAATTATCAAAATTTTAATGGTTTATAACTTTTGTCACTTATTGAGAAAGTTTTCCATATCTAAGGTCATTACCCCAACATTTTTTCTAGTATATTTATTATTTTTTTCTTTTACATTTAGCTCCTTCATTAACCTGATTTTTTTTTTTATTCATGAAGTAAGGTAGAAAACAAAATCAATTTTATTTTCATGGAGAACAATTGCTCCAGCACCTTTATTCTTGAATTCTATATTTTCTCCTGTGACTCAAAATGCTACACATGTCTCTATAACTGGTAATAAATGCTGTCAATATGATCATCAGTTTGTCAAAGTCTTCATGCAATGCTTTTAGTTTTACTCTGTATTTTTGAGGCTATGTCATTAGATAGATAAAAATGTATGAATATCACTTGGTGGATTGTTCCTTCTTTTAATATGAAATAGCCATCTTTTTCTCTTTTAAAATGTACTTTGTACAAATTATATTTTATTTAATATTATAACTGTTATAAGCCTTTTTTTCCTATAATTTGTAGGGTGTATCTTTACCCATTCTATCTGATCTTTGTTGTTTTAAAATGAGTTCTTTCAGATAACAGATGAGTAGATTTTTAAAGTTAATATGTGAATTTCTGTCTTTTAATATTAAAATATAACCATCCACAGTTATTGTCATCACTAATGGTTTCACACTTATCCCTGCCATATATATTTCCAATTTGCCATGCTTTCTTGGTACAACTCCTTTTATTAGTTTTGTTTTATTAATAATGTTTTTTCTCATTCATGGTATTTATATTTTGTATTTCTTTATTTCTTATATTCTAGTGCTAATTTTTAACACATACACACACACACACACACACACACACACACACACACACATATATATTTTGTTCATCAGTGTTTAGAATTAATCAGCATTCATGTTTTAGCCTATCCTGATTCTCAACAACCACAGCCAGGATTTAAAAAAGAAATGAAAGATCATGCTTCTCTGTTCTCTTCTTTCTTCTTATCTCTAACTTCTAGCCACGTTGAAATTCTTTAGACTTTACTTTCAAGTGTTAATTCTAAAGCCTACATTTTTATAAAAAGTTTGTAATAAAATATATCCTGCTTAGATTCATTTTTCTTCTGCCTATAACACTTTTCTTAGTTCTTATTTCAGAAGTCATCCTGAGAATCTTTAAACATCTTAAAGTGTAATAGTCCTTGATTTTTTTAATCTTCCTTTTACCTGATTTGGGTGCGTTAAGTATTGCCTCATTAATTTGTTCAACAATACTATAAGAGAAATATTAATATTCTTATCCCATCATATAGATTTGAGATTGTAAAAGGTTGATTAACTTGATTTTTACTTTCTTTCTTTCTTTTTTTTTTTTGGAGTGAAAAGAAGTCTACTGAATTTTATAGTTTTGCAGTAGCTCAGGATAACACTCAAAATGCGTAGCTTGATAAAACACTGGATATTGAATATCCCGATTCCAAAATCTCTTTTAGTTTGGTTAGTATTCCAAGAATGCCATTTATGAAGAAAGTCTTCACCTGCAGTTGCTAGATGCCTGTTCAAGTGCCAGCTATGCAGGGAGTGTTAAACTTGACAATGTGCCGGCTCTTGAAAACCATGTGATATTTCCTTTTGGGCAAAGTTTTTTCTTAAGGTGTCAACTCTATAAGCTTTCTAAGGCTTCTGTGCCCTATGAGGTATTAAATAGTATAGTCAAAGATGAAACGGAGGTTTAGGAACTATAAAGAGTGAAATGCTCACCAATTTCTCCTGTTAGACATGGTAATTACCTGTGAGGCTGAAAGGGAGGAGCAGTGGAGCGTGGTGGGCAGATATTCTGAATCGATGTCCTCTAAATTCTCAGAATATTATGAGGTTCAGTCAACCAATATCTATTGAAACCCTATTATTAGTAACCTAGATACTAATTCAACTTTTTTTTTTTTTTTTTTTTTTAAGAAAATGTGCATGGAATGTAGCATACTTGAAAGTGCTTTTTGGCGGCCAGGCACAGTGTGCCGTGGGTGTAGACTGGAACAAGAAGACAGACTCGATTCTGAAGGGAAGAGCCCTTTTGAATGGACCTTATCTAATGACAGGGAAGACTGGAGGGGGTGGGGGATGCCCAGTGTGAGAGAAGTGGGCTGCAGATGGTGTCTCTCCCACCCTTCTGATCGGGTGCCCAGCGGAAGCTGGCATTCCAGCAATTTCCCAGCGCCTCGCTGTGGTACTTACTACGGGCCCTCCCCTCGTAACACCCTCTGGCTCAACTCTGTGCATGTGATTCCCCACAGTATTCAAAGGCGGAAAGGCATCCTGTGACTGCATTGGAGAAAATGATGGAGTCAAGTTTTGTCGGCCCCCAGTCGTTCCCTGAGGTCCCTTCTCCTGACAGAGGAAGCCCATCTGTCAAACACCACAGGTACAGGTAGCTACTGGTGGTGGGAGTGGGCGCGGCCACACCGTGCGCATGCTGGGCAGCCCGTGCCGAGGACCGGCAGCGCGACTCGGGAGGGATGATTGCTCTTGCTTACCCTGCGGTTCTCCAGGGAGCAGATACTCAGGCAGCTCGCATCAGGTAAAGCAGAGACACCCAGCTTCCCTAGCAGGCAACACTGCTCCCCGAGAGCCTGCCGGAACCCTTAATACCCATCAAAGCCGCAGACACAAACCAGTGAAAGAGATGGTTGCATTCTGAAAAACCATTAAAAATATGATTTTTTCCTGGCTTGGTTTTTCCAGCATGCAAAGTGAATGGCTTCCCTAGGTTCTTGACGTGATGGGCTCCAGGTCTTCCAACATGGTTCTTATGGGGGGGAAAAAAAAACTTTCCAGGAGGAAGAAGCCTGCAAATCTCCTTGGGTCTGTAAGATCGTCTGTTACCAATGGAGTTGTACTTTCTTCTAAGCTAGCCCCATAAGTCGGCTTTTTTGGAAAGAAAGCCAAAAAAATAAAGTTATTTGATACATTTCATAGCCTTCTAAAGCTGAACACGTCCTTCAGCATCTTCTAGTCCACACTTTTGTGTTTAATACTTGAGGAATGAGGGACTCCAAATATTGAAGGAATTTTTTCTAAACCAAGTGGTGAAGTTTAGGACTAATGCTAGAAGAGATGGTATGTTTATGTGTGTCCAGATATATATCCTGAATCTTTGTGGAAATTGTCGAGAGATTTAAACTTCCTTTTCTTAGTGAGAAGTACAGTATTTTAAAATTTGAAAAAATATAAAAAATTAATATTTTTAAAAGTAAAAGGTAAATAATAACTGTCACTCCAAGCAGTGAAAGATAAATGTTGCTGACCGTTTGTTTTCACATACTTGGCAACACTTTGCATACCACTGTGCCAAAACATACATTATGAAAGAAAACTACTTTCTCCCTTCCCTCTTAATGAGTCACAGGGAAAGGATTTTGTTGTGCCTGGCCACATTTTCTTTGAGATTTTTGGCCACTCTTGACACCAATCCTTAGCACTTGATGGTGATTTTTGTTCTTATTCTACATGAGTAGAGACTAAGATAGCAAGGGTTTGCCAATTTAAAAAAATGGTTTAAATACCTTCAACTTGGGATTAAAATATGTTTGGCTCTTGGATAATTGCTTTAGCTGTTTAGTACAAAGTTTGGTTTGTATCAATTGTTCCATTTATAGAGTTTTTAGAGAGCATTTCATTTCTCTGGACCTAACGGAAATTGTCTTAATTAGGGAAATAAGTCTAAAATTACCAGCCTTTTAGAAGACACATACTTTCTCCAAAACAGTATTTTCCTGCTGCTCATTATAACACGTGTTGAAGTAGCATTCCACCTTGTCAAGTGAAATAATTCAATACAATATTGCTCTAGTACTGTATTAACTATATTGTCCTGTAAATGTTTTAAAGTTGACATTTAAAAAAATTATGACTTCTAATATGTTTGAGCTGCAATACCTCTATTCCAAGTTCTTGTCTATTTGTTTATATGCTCCCTCTTCTCCTAAACTTGGCTTCTCCTATGGTTTCTAGGAGCTACTCACAAATTAAATAAGGTTGTCTTTAACAGACCTTCCTTTTTGTTTGGTTCAAAGACATTGCAGTATGTGTTGGCATGCACTGTGTCCTGGTACATAGGCAAAAGTTGACTTATAAAGTGCTTTCAGAACTTTGTAAATTATAGCTTAATATATTATAGCTTTTGTTTTGTAAAACATGCAATAGACTTAAACGTTTTCATGATTGATAACCAAGGCACTGATTTATATATCCTGCAAACTGCACCATAACTTCTTGAATGCCACTGGGTTAGAAGGCTTGAATAGTTGATTGATCAATAGGTATACAACTGGTTTTTAAGACAGGTCACTTGTTCATGCTGATAGACTTCATTGTTGTGAAAGTTTAGTGAGCTATGAATAATTAATTTCTTTGCGTATACTGCAAATATGACTCATTTGGATAACTCAATTATGAAAGAAAGCTATTAATTCAAAGTCATTATTTCTAAGGTTTAGTTTAAAAAAATCCTCCATCTGTTTAAAAAATAAATCTATCATGGCATGTCCTATTTACTGCATTATATTTTGGCAATATAGCTCACTTATTAAAAGCACATATGTGAGGGGTTTTTTTTCTTTGTTTTTCTTAACAGTGAAATAAGTCCAGTGGTTAGGATCATCCTTTGAAGTGTCAGCTATGGCAGAAGAAGTAGGTGAACTCATGATGTTGAACACCTACTATGTGCTAGACTCCATGCTCAACATTTTGCTTATTTCTCTCTTTTAACTTCCATAGCAATCCTATAAACACTATATTTTCTTTTGCCAGTCCCCTCCTGCCCTGCCATCTACTCTATACATTTTCTTGCCCTGCCCTGTGCAACAGGAGGGCTGTGACTCCCCTGGCCTCTGGTTTCTGTTGGTTCACATGAGGAACAGAAAAGAGCTGGGAGGGCAGGAGGAGAGTGAGGTCATGGCACTGCCCCCTCCCTCCCTGCTTGGTGCCTCAGTTGAGTCCCTCTTCCCAGGGCCACAGAGCCTACCAGGTGGCCCTCTCCTTACAACTTGCTTTCTCTCCATTCTGGTAGCTTCTCCCTCTCTTTGTCCTTTCAGTCAGAGGGATAACAACAGCTTCCTGTTGTTACCAGCCCTGAAGTACAATAATGTCCCTCTTCTTTTTCCTCTCAAACACTGAACACACCTTTGCAAATAGTAGAATCTCCTCAAATGACACAATGTAAGGTGCCATCTGTCTCCCTTCAGGACTCTGACCGGTTCAAGTACCTCCCCCAGTATCATGCTTCTGGTACCGTACAGATCTGAGACTTACACCCAGGTACACGGAACTCTGCACCCAAGTCTCCCTACCCTGCAGACTCCACCATTGCCGCTGGATGGTAGACAGAAGTAGGAAGAAAGGGCAACAAATTAGCTCCTTATACTTGTGGACTTAGCGACCTAACTAGACGTGCCTGTTGTTAGGCATTTTGGGACAAGTCATGCAAGAAGTATCATGAGAATGAATGAGGGTATAATAATGTTGCCAGACATGATCCCATGTTTGTACAAATTCAGGAAGTTGATTTTGACCCAAGGAACATAAAAGTTTGATCAGTCACATTGCCAAAGCCAGGAGAGTGGCCACTAGCACTCAAATGTTGCATTCTCAAACTCTGACCTTTAATAATATTTACAACATTTTGTTTTGTATTTATTAAGTAGATATAACTTAAATATTAATGAGAGAAAAGTGACGGAACTCTAAATACAGTGATATGGGTAAAATTCCTTTGGGAGAACTTAAAAGATTTATTGAAATTTGGAAGATTTTTTAAATCATTTTCTATAGTGTTGTATATATATTTTCAAAGTTAAATGAGAATGCAACACAGAATTCACAGTTTACTTATCATCTGAGCACTGCAGAACCAATTTGACCACATAATCCAGCATCTCACGGAATATCTACACATGAACAAAATTCTCCTCACCAATCTGCAGGAGGGTAAATTCAGTTGGGCAGAGAAGAGAATGGATGTGGAATAGGTAATGAGTCAAGTTAGCAATTAATTTTAACAGCACCTAATTCTTCTTTTGTATATAATCTATGTAGGAGTTCTCACTTTGTTAAGGACTGTGATAAAACCCACTCATGTCTTCTGCCCTTGATAGCATCTATAAACATATGAAGATTTGAGAATTTGGAAGTCTGAGTCAAATAAAATATATAATCAGATGTTTATCAAAAGCAAACTCAAAAGAAAAAAATAGTTTCTCAAGATTGATGAAAATCTGAGGCAGTGAACTGGGAATTTAACACATATGTTAAGGAGAGGATGCCAATTAAAATAGGGTTTGTTTATTCTATCACCAACAAGTGAAAATTTCTCCAGAAATCCCTTCTGGGCTTCCTGTGTTTCTTTCTTGTCAGTGTCTAATAAGAAGGCCGTTTAGAGACAGCTACTGCGGCTTGGGTAATCCAGGGGGATGGGAATCAGGAGCGTGAGAATTCCTTCAGCGCACCTCTTATCTCTGGAAAGCTGCGATTATTTTCATCTTTTGTGCTCTAAACTGGAAAGCCAGAAACACAGGAACTTCTCTTTGTCTCAGTGTCTCCAAGAGTAAAGCGGATTGGGTAACTCCTGCTGTACTCCTGGCACAAAAATCCATGGCTGATCCCTGGCCTAAGCTTTGAGAATCTGAGTTGCTAATGCAATGTTGTGAAGTTTGGGCAGCCACCCATGAGGCTATTGCTATGATCTCTCTTTTTGTCCCCCCACCCCAGCAGGAGTCTCTCCTCTTGCTGCAGCCCAGGGCAAAGGAGTGGCATGCTCCACAGGAATGCCTTCAGGAGGACACCTCCCTCACCCCGGAGTAGGCTGGGTGGAATTGTGGGACCAGCATATCAGCAACTTGAAGAATCAAGGATCCCAGACCAAGATATGATACCTTGCCAAGGGTAGGTCTTAAAAGCAATGGAATTTAGGGAGGGTGTCTTTAATGCCATAGCTTTAAATTAAGTTGTAAAGTTTTGGGGGTTTTATTCATTGATTTCCTTACTAATTGGTCATTTGTGCTTACTACCATCTTTATTCCACAAAAGGTGAACGAACTTAAAAGAATAGGTATAATGGATACAGGTACCAGGGAAACACCGTAGTGAAAAGAAATATAACCCCAGGAAGAAAGTAAATGTATTATAGATATCTAGACAATATGTTATTACATCATTGCTAAAACCACTGGGAATTTGTCTTTGATTTGAAAATAATAATAATAACAATAATAATACATGTTTCTTAGGAGGACTAAAGTGTTCCTTTATCTGTAGGTTAGAAAAATGAAATGACTTAATTCTCTAATTAGTATTGTGGACAATATCCTAAACAATAACCTACAGCACACACAGTGTCTGCATCCACTGAGCTTGAGTGTGGAATTTAGGTCAATGTTGAGAGAATAATGTCACAGTACGGGGTGGAAGCGTGGGCATGACAACCACGGCTGCTGCTCCTTACAGTGCAAAAACCGTCCCTTCTTCTGGTGGGCACAGACCCTTACAGGGCTCCATGTGTGGTGAATAGAGCTCATAATGAACTCTAGCCATCATTCACATGGTTGGCATAAGCTGCCCAACCAAACATGGCAGCCTGTACTTAAACTTACTTTAACTGGGAGTTCAAGTCCTGTTTCTGCCCCTTACTGCTCATGTAAGTTTGAGAAAATTTTATCATGAGCTTAAGTTTTCTCATCTATAAATTGAGCAAAATAATACCAGCCCCCTGTGGACTATTGGGCAGATTTTACAAAGTTGTATGTATAAAGAGCTTTTACCTGCCACAAAATAAGCAGAGAAGTAGTACTGGTATTTTTTTTTTGTCACCGTTAATTGTCATAATGTTATCATTAATTTCAAGAGCAATACAAACAGGATTTACTCCAGAAATTTCAGGAATCAGTTTCCTCACTCAAGCCACGTTCTTGTTGCTCTAGTTTTTCTCTCTCTGAATGCACCAAGCCAGGATTCTATGCTGCTTTGGCCTGAGTGATTTTTCCATACTGTCTGTATCAGGCTAAAGACCAAAACAGATGGGAGGTCTAGCACGGAGCCTTACCTCTCTCTTTTCTGGGCATGAGATACATGGAACAGTGCCCTGTTTAACAAAGCTCAGCAACAAATTTCTTTAGAAAGACCAAAAGATAGTAAATAAATGGCCTGCGGCTAGGTTTTGTAATTTTGAAGCAATTCCAAATGGACTGTAAAAGGCATTTAGTACAGATTTAGGGTGACAGTTGCAAATTCACCATAACAGCCAAGTTGTCCAAAATGTGTAATTCAAGTCAAGAAGCAGTTTGCATTTCTCTTGGCCTTATCTCTGGAAAAGGGACTTGCATTTAGCCTAAAATTATAACTAATCAAGTTTCATACTGACTTTTCTTTATAAATCACTAATGATGCCTCTTAGGAGTATGACACACACTCTCTCTTTGTTTCTTTCTTTCTCTGTCTCTCTCTGTTCTATATATAAATGTATAAAATTCTCAGGGTGAATGTTAGGAGGAGAATGAATAGTAAGGGAAAATCAGCTTCAGAGATTTTGTGAGTGCACAGAACACCCAGCTGTGGTGGCCTTCCTTCTGTGGAGGCACTGTGACAGCTATCATTCCGTGTGTTCTGGCTGCAAGGATGCTCTGAGCCTGTGGCAGGCTCAGGCCATACATACATATATATCTTTGGGGCTCAGAGATCTCATTGCATGTTCAGGCAATGCAATCCCCTCCTGGGATACTCACACTTATTGTCTGCGTGGTAGTGGATTTGTTTTGGCTCAGTCGCCATTGGGTTGGGAATATTCACTCCAGCTGGCTTGCCATAGGTATTTCCCAGTGTGTGATATGCACCCGATGTTGATAAATGGTGACTCTAAGCGTAAGTCTCTGTGTGCTCAGCACAATGAATCTCAGGGAGCAATCTCATTCTCAGTTTTTGAAAACAGCTATTTTCCACTCCCGGGGGACTAACTGTCTCTCTGGACTGGAAATGGGATTGGTAATAGAATTTCACAGCTAAAGGCCCTCTTCAAATGTGGCCCTAGCCTGGAGGGGGAGGGAATGAATTTGCAAGAGGCATCAGCCATCTGCTCCTTGTTTACCAAGCATGTGGGCGCTATCTGCTGCACTTAGGCTCCCAGTGTATGGCGCTTCTCTTCTTGCCATGAACTTCAGCCCAGCTTGAACCCAGCACCTATCTTCATGTAGTCTGGAGAAGGAGAGAGGTAGACAGGAGATTCTTGAAGAACCTTTCCCCGATCAGAGCTCTGGTCAGTGACAGCCATGGTAATGGCGCACAGAGCTTTGATCTGGCTTATGTCAGACACATCAAACCATAACAGTGTGTTCATATGCTACACAGAAAGAAATGGAATCACAAAAGTTAGATTCACATCTTAAAAGTAGAAGGGATGCAAAATATACTGAGTACCTACCACACCCAGCTAATAACAATATATTTCACTTCAGCTATTTAGAAATTTTATAGATGAATACACTAAGGATAGTAGAGTTTAAAAGGCTAGCCCATGAGGACACACACTGTCCCATGTAAAAGAGCTGACATTGAATACTAGCATTTCTGACTATGTAAACAACTAAATCAGAAAAGGGATGCAAAGAAAATCACATTCATGGCTGATGGTTTGCAAACAGAATATTTAATTGTATGGCTCCAGGGGGGAAAGTAGATTCCTGCAATTTAGTCCCACCATCCCATATGCCCCAGGAACTGAATCTTGGAGTCCCCTAGAGGAACACACATTCCTTCACCTGAGCTGTGAATTACTGGGAACCAAACCAAAGTGACTAATTGTTGGAATCTTTCTTTTTTTTAAAAAGATGCTTTGACTCACATAGTTATAGACAAAATGCATTTGTGATTTCTTTGTTGAGGGATGAGAGGAAAGGCAATCCAAAGTGGAATGACAAGCTTATGGCTCCAACTTGTGAAAGAGTCATTGGCTCTCAATGGTTAAAGATCTTTGAATGTTTTTTAATTCTAAATCACATCTAGAAATTTAGCTCCCACTTAAGCTTCCACTGGAATACCAGTTCTGGGACACTCACAGCAACTCTAGAGAGGAAGTGAGGATACCACTGTGCTTCTGGTAGAACAGCACAGAGGGATTATTTCAATTAGTCCTCAGAGAAATCCCCCTCCCCAGAGAGTAATCAAGTAAGTATTACTAGCTGATTGTTTTAATTAATGGGAAAACTAAAGGGAGGCTGCCATTTGTCTGATATTCCAGAGCCTGTGATGGTGTTGGGACTTGAAATCATGTTTGATTCAAAGCAAAATCACATATTGGAGAGTTCTCATTGTCTAAAGCCCATCTTTATGTTATGGTAACATTTTAGATTTCAGTTATTGCCAACCATATGTTAAATACCAGGCTTGGGAAGTGACACAATAATCATCAACTGCAATTCCTCTTTCTCATCTAAGCCCTTAATTTTCTGCACCCAGGCATATTAGAGGAATGCTCCAACTTTGGTATGAATTGCTTTTGATAATGCCTTAGCCATGCCATGTTGTTGACTTGTTGAATTTACCATTTAAAAATATCCCCTACGATACTTACCTCTTTATCCAACATTTTTACAAATAATGTTTAGATCCTGGTGTAAGAATTTGTACCTGTCACCATCACATTTCAAATTATTAGATTCCACCTGCTGATACACCCTGATTATATGCATGTGAAATATGATTTTACTTGAGCCATATTTCTTGGCTCTGTTCCAGCTGATCTGGGGAGCAGACTTGCTATATCTTCATACACACTAATGAGGCTAACAAGATAGTGCTCAGGACAAAACACAAGAGCCTGAAATTTGTCCCCTTTCTTCTTGTTGAAATTGATTCATCGATCAAAACCTATAGGCTCATATTTTCAACCATATAACATTAAAGTGAAAGGAGTAAGATCCCCCAGGGAATTCCCAAATACGTGGCTGTACAGTTTGTTTGAGTAAAGATTATATATCCCCAAAGAGGTGTTCTGGTTCACCTTAGGGTATCCATTCATTAGCAGCCTCTGACTTTGATAGTAACTAGATACGACCACTTGAGTTTAAATTCTTCCTCTGCCACTTACTAAATGTATATTTTGGGGCAAGTCATTTGGGTGCTTCTTAGTCTAGTTTACTCCTCCATTACACAGTAATAATAATAAATAAACTGCAAGGTTTTTAAAAAATAAACTAAGGTAATTGGAGGTTAAAATGATTTCTAAAAACACTATACAGATGTTAGCTGTTGTTATGTTTAAAAATGGATATTAATTGGGATGAAAAGGGAGCATTTACCTTGAAGATTTGTTTTTATGTTCATGTGTTCATTCAATCAGTTTATCAGTTGCCAACTCTGTATCAGGCACAGTAAGAGCAGGTAGAACTACAAAGACCTAAGTCTGTTCTTTATCTTTGATCACTGTCTGGTGGAAAGACAGACCTCTAAGATGTTTCCATCATATCCTTCCAATACAGACTTCTATTTAGTATGCAACACACTTCATCGCAATTGCTATC
Source organism: Lemur catta (assembly GCF_020740605.2). Classification (NCBI taxonomy): domain Eukaryota; kingdom Metazoa; phylum Chordata; class Mammalia; order Primates; family Lemuridae; genus Lemur; species Lemur catta. The sequence continues at coordinate 60,463,554 of NC_059141.1, read as the reverse complement.
TACATGTATAAACACAATTTTTAGTTACATTATAATGTATGTCAAGGAAATGAGATTCATTATGGGGTGGGTTAATATGTTTAAATTGTGTGGAAATATTAATGTTTAATTTAATGTTTAAATAAAGGAAAAAATAACAGAAAATGGAATTAAAAAACTACTGTTCAAGTTTCAAAAACCCATTTCTATGAACCTACCATATATTTGTCTCACTTTCTGTCACGGGAAAGCTCAGAGGAAGATTTATTAGGCCTCTCAGGCAAGGAGGAGACAAGCCAGGTGGTGGCGTACTGACCTCACGTGCATGGCACACTGGGGTTCTTGACAAGCCCTTGCCATGCACCGATGCAGCCTAGCTTCCTTGGCCTCAAGAACTGTATGTAGAAAGCCGCTGGACTGACAGACACCCTGTGGAACCCACTTCATCTTCATTCCTGGGCCGGCAAAGGAATTGCGTACCTGCCATTCCCATCTTGAGGCTCAGCAATCCGCAGAGAGAGTTCTGTAGAGCAGAGTGCCAGTGGGAATTGGATCTGGATCCCCTAAAATCAGCGTTAAGCAAAATCTCAGGACTGTAGGACCCTGATGCATCATATCGGGTTTCAACTAGGTTGGCCACGAGTCTACTGGACTAACCCAGGGCTGAGAGGGTGGTTGAGTTGATGGAGTGGAGTAATGCCATTATGGGTTTCCTGTGCGTCACTATGGAAGGGCCACACTTACCTGCTCAACCCCCATTTACTTTGTATTCTAGGATAGAGGTCAGGAAGACTATATCCCACCTGCCTATACAGCTGTGGTGTGTTGAAAGACCCCTGGACTTAAAGTAAGAAGATCTGGGTTTGAGTCTCAGTCTGTCACTTATTTTCTGTGTGACCTTGGGCAAGTCACTTCACCTATCTGAGCTTCAGTTTACTTATTTGTTTAAGTGGGAACATAGTATCCGTCTCATGGGGTTGCTGTGAGAATTCAGTGAGATGATGCATGTGGAAAGTGCTTTGTGGATTGAGTATTGCTCTAACAAAACACAGCAGAAAGCATTTCTAACACTTTGTTTCTTTTTCAGGTATTCATCAAATGGTTTAAAAACCCAACAGAATGCATCAATAAATATGCAACTGCCTTCACGAGAGACAAACCCCTATTTTAATAGCTTGGAGCAAAAGGACCTGGTGGGATATTCATCCACAAGGGCCAGTTCTGTGCCCATCATCCCTTCAGTGGGCCTAGAGGAAACCTGCATGCAAATGCCAGGGATTTCTGAAGTCAAAAGCATCAAATGGTGCAAAAACACCTACTCTGCTGACGTTGTCAATGTGAGTATTCCAGTCAGCGATTGTCTTATAGCAGAACAACAAGAAGTGAAAATATTGCTAGAAACTGTCCAGGAGCAGATCCGAATTCTGACTGATGCCAGGAGGTCAGAAGACTACGAACTGGCCAGCGTAGAAACCGAGGACAGTGCGAGTGAAAACACAGCCTTTCTCCCCCTGAGTCCCACGGCCAAATCTGAACGAGAGGCACAATTTGTCTTAAGAAATGAAATACAAAGAGACTCTGCACTGACCAAGTGACTCGAGATGTAGGAATCTGTGCATTCTATGCTTTGCTCAACAGGAAAGAAAGGAAATTAAATACAAATTATTTATATGCATTAATTTAAGAGCATCTACTTAGAAGAAACCAAATAGTCTATCGCCCTCATATCATAGTGTTTTTTAACAAAATATTTTTTTAAAGGGAAAGAAATGTTTCAGGAGGGATAAAGCTTACCACTGAAGCTTTTGGGTAGAATTCTGAATCCAATTTCAGTTAGTCCCAACACTGCCCTCTTTGGCTCTTAGAAGATGTGGGCGATTCCAAACCTTGGTCCCACAGTGCCAGTGTCCTCGTCAAAAAGCACTGGCAGGTACCTGGTTTCAAAGACAAGAGCTGTATGTGGAGGGTGGATGCGCCAGTGAGCAAGTGGCCCTTGCCGTTCGGCTTGCCAATCCCAAGCCCTAAATTTCTATTCACCCAATAGCCTCATCACAGGTTATGTCATGTCAACAAATGTAGTGTTTTCTATTTGATTTTCAAAGAATGGCACGAAGACTCTGGAACAGGAAGGAGGACAGGAGATAGAGTGGGTGATCAGGGGGCAATCTTAACTATTCTTGTGTGCCATCTTCCTCTGAAATTTGAAAGCGTAGAATATCAGAGGGAGGTATAAATTTATTAGAGAAAAAGAGACAAAAAAATCACAACGTCGTGTCACTAAAATCATGCTAATAGAAATGTTTTTCCTCGAGATTGGAGGCTCTGGGGGAGCCTTTTGCAGTTTTTGTGTGCCCGTGAGCACGTGTGTGTGCGAGTGTGTGTGTGTGTGTGGGCTTGCTCACTCGAGCACATATGCTGGATGCACATGTGTTCATTGTGCGTGTGTGTGTGTGTGTGCATGTGTGTGTGTATTAAGCTTGCTAAAATTTGTTCTGAGACATCAGGGAATCTATTAATAATATTTAGAAAAGAAATTCCCTCTTAGATCTGTTCACTTTAAATTTTTCCATTACGTATAAAGTTCAGTAAGTTCTTAAATCAAGGTCACTTGCATGGTGGGGTCCTCTAAAACTCTTGACAATGTCTAGACCATTTTCTGATGTGCGTACTTTTGAGAGGAATAACTATTGGCTCATTAATGAGATCAGCATCACAAGGCAAGTTAATTGAGGATGTGTGTTTGCTTTGAGTCGTACCTACTTAACTTACTTACACAAGGCAATTAACAAATTGACAGTTACTATTTGCTTTCTCATCATCCTCATTACCATTTATTTTATAGCAAGTCTACTACTTGTGGACCAAGGCATCGGCTTCTGTAGTTAATATGGGAAGAATAAATTGTTGAAACCACAAAGCCCAGACTATTCAGTTCACAAGAAGCCCCCCAAAGAACAGTAAATTGTGTTGTATGTTCATTTGGAATAAAGCAATATTTTTACCACTGCTAAGGTGAACTGAAACCTCTCCTGAAGATCTGTCTGTTTATTTACCCTCACTTTCATGGGGCATCCAAGGAAATTAGTGTTCACATACCCAGTCTTCTTCCAATTATTGGTGGTGTTGAGTTGTTATGTTTACACTGTTTTAAATAAAAAGGCACAGTATTTGAAAGTACATAAAAGATTTCTTTTACTGCAGTTTGGGGAAACTTTGGTTTAAATTTCTTTGTGGAAGACTCACATTCCATGGAAAGGGAATGTAACTATTTCTGAATCAGGCAGTGAATATGTACAATTCTTATTTCAGGTTAAGTTGTCTCTGTTGAAAATACATTGAAAATTGCTCTTTGAGAACATTTGTTCAAAATAGACATAATTCCATCCAGGGGAAAGAAAGAACAGTATGTTTTTATCAGAACTGCTTAATAGAAATTCAAGGTCTCAAATGATGAAAACACTTCAGTAGAAATAACAAAAGGTTTTATGACATTGATTAGTTGTCCCATTATAGTTCTGTTTTTTTTTTTACTACAGAAGTCATATTGTTTGAATTTTAAAAGATTATTTAAAATTTTTAGTGTCTAGATCATCTAAGTTCTCATTTAAAAATATTTTATCTTTGGGAAAATTTTAGAAAGACGGTGTTAACTGACAGGTATATAAGAACCCCATTAGTTGAATATCCAATACGTTATTGTGTTGAAATTTATCACAGTTACCAAATGACTAGAAGCCTTCACAAGTCTGTTGAAGTCAACTTTGTTCTTGTTTTTTATAAGAATTCACTGGTAGGAGGGTATATGCTCTGTGACTCACTGCAGTTATTTTAATACATTATTTTACACTGAAAGCATTAAGATTGTCAGTGAAACTTGAGTCTTGATCTAACTAACCCTTTATTTAGAAAAAATGAAGTACAACCATATATTATGTGATTATAACCACCACCACCCCGTGTATTCTAAAAAGCGTGAATATCAGGCACATCCATGGGCAGTCTTAAGTTTAGAGATGCAGTTACATCCTTAATTAATAGTCAAGATGAAGTCCTCTGTAAAGAGCAAATATTAATTATTACTTTCAGTGGTCATTTGTCTCCTTTTGAAATATGATGCTCTCATGTGAAAAGTGTCCAAATTCCAAATGCAAATCCTTGGGCACTAGCTGACTAGTGCTGAAGGCATCAAGACCTTCAAAGTTAATCTAACACAACAAACACCCAGAGCCATCAGTACTTTGTCCTTCAAGCTCTTGTGCCTATAGGGAAAAGTGCTTATTTCTGCAAAACATCTTTGATTTTGCTTTATTTTTCTTGTCTTTATTATGTGAATAGATATTTGGAAATTTGTAATTAAGTAGACTACATATTCATTATTTACTGGCAAACGAATGCTACCATTATTTTTTACTTTAAATCATGTACTGATGTCTATTTTTTTTTATAAAGTATATGTTATTTCTAATTTGCCAGTGACTACTGTGGAATGCTGTTGTTCAAAATATGTTGACCAATCTTATGGTAATAAGAAAAAGTAGAAATGATGTTAGAGAATGAGCATCAAAATTTTCTTCCTGAATTCCCTATGTACATTAAGTGCTGTATGTTTTTACACTCTGGTCCAATATCTACCTTTCTAGGGGTTAAGGACTAAATATTTGTAAATTTATCACACCTTCATAATTTACATTCTTTCTAAGTGGCAATAGCAAGGTCCTCCGGAGGAGGAAAAGTGCTATTTTTAGGACTTCACAAATTAATCTGTTTTGATTATAATAACATATCAGACCGACCAAAAAGAGAACAGAAGGGCCAGCAGACTTCAAGAGAATGCCCATTGGCTTATGGATCAAATGACAGCTACAGTGGAGTGGGGCCTCTGGTGCCCATGGCCAAGGCATCAGTAGCCAGGTCACTACCAGAATATGTTTGCTGTATGCTGCAGTCGTGCACACCTATCCTGCAGTACGGTGCTATAGAAAACCATGACTCCCTGACTGAGTGTATGTGTGTGTGCGTGCGTGTTGAGGCGGGAGGAATGGTGGTCCTTTTGATTCCAGCCCTGTAAACCAGAAATATTACACCGAGACAAGTGCTGTGAGACATTGCTCAAAAAAGTATAAAGTAAATTTAGGAACATAGCAGGAGGGGTGGGATTTTTATTTAACCTTTTGGTACCCGGGAGACATTTTATATATAAAGAATACTTTTTTATTATTATTCAATTGTATAGATTCAGTGTTTTCAATGGATAGCATGTCTATAGTGTGTTTGTACTCTTGTCTTTAGAAATTCAATACTCATCTAGGCAAAACCAGCACAAGGTTTCTGGGCTGTTCTCAATTTTAAATACATCCCAATATGCCCTGGGAAATGAAGCCTTTAAATAAGCTTTATCTCTTCCTCTTTCATTCTTTCTTTCCCTTTTAAAGAAATAGCTAGGGTAAAGGAAGAAAATCACTCCTTAAGATCCACATTGTTCTCTTATATTAATCTGTTTTCTGCTGTGACCACACACACACATACACACACATCTATTACATTTGTGTGTTTGACTATTTTAGTAGCTTTATTTTTGCTTAATATAGCAAATATTAAAATGATCGCCTCATGGAATGCCAATGAAATCAAAGCATTTAGAGACAAGCCAACTTGGCAATACTTTGATCATACAGGCATTTTCAGTTCCTTTTCTTTCTTAGTCAAGCAGAAATAGCCTTGGATTGGAAAAGCCACAAGATCCTAGAATAAACTCTCTACTAGATTATCTCCTACAAATGAAAATTAAATGATGGGTGTCAATGATTGTTGTCCCTCTAGTGTGTAATGGTCTCCAATGTATTTTTTACAAATTTAACCGTAATTTCTCCTAAAGGTGCCTAAACATGTACCTTTGATTTCTGGTGCCCACTGAACTCTAGTAATAACAGTGTGTGTGTGTGTGTGTGTGTGTGTGTGTGTGTGTATAGTGAAAGGAGTTACTAAGTGCTAATGTTGGATATCCCAGTGAAGATAATAGCAGGGGTGACCAGACACAATCTTGGTAAAAATAGAGAACAGGTTTCTAGTACTTCCATAATTTTTGTCACGCATACCTGTATTAATTGCATGTGTATTGTTGCCTATGAAAGAATTCATTGTGTGGTAGCAAACTATCTTATTGTTGGAAATGAATTAGAAAATCTTTATATTGAAAGTCGTCTTTGTGAAAGCTTCTAACATATCTGTATTACATAAGAATTTCTTCATGACCTCATCTGTCAAATAAGGTGGGTGATCTAGTTCATCTTTGATTTCCCTTCTTAATTGATATCTTGTTATCCAGTCATCCTAACTCAGACTTTACCTGTTCACTTGTCATTCAGTCACTTCAACACAGTTCTTTATAAAGTTAATGGCTGTACTTCTATTTCACTAAGACTCAAAAATCATTGGAACCTGTGTATCAATCTGTGAACCAGCTTTATGTTTATAATATCACACTTAATTTCCATGGAGAAATAGGCAGGATTGTTTTTGTAGTTGTTTTGAATGTACGTTTACCTAGGACAGATAATAAGAAGGGAAGGCCAAGAAAATATCCAATTCCAAAGCTTGAGAAGGTCAAAATTTCTGCCCCCTATTTTTTTTTTTAAGAAATTGTGATGATTGATTAAAGATGGATTAAGGGGATAGCCAGAAAGGCACGAGACCTTGAAGATGTTCTTCTCTTACAAAGGCAGTGGACACATTCTCACTGGATATACATAAATACAATATATTTATTGATATTCTTAATTATTTTCATTTCAACCTTTTTTAACATAAACTCTCCTACTAATAATTAATGAATTTTCTGGAGACATTTCCACATCATGGCTGAGAATAATCCTATTTTTGAATGCACAATTGACAAAAATTTGCAGGGTTTACTTGCTTATTTGATTTTGGCTGTAATTGCTGTTTTTGACAAATCAATATCTGTATTCTCTTCCAAAAGCATTTTGACTAGTACTAATCCTTCATATATAATTTGTCTTGGTCAAGATCCCAAAGTCTGAATTTCTACTCTTCAATAAAACAATGTGAAATGTTAAAATACTTGAATCAAAGACAGTAAATTTAAGTTGTGTTTTTAAAGTTATAAGGAGCCTTTGTAGTAGTTTATAAAATTGAATTAGGAAAAAAACAACATTTTTTTGAACATGTTGTTGGTGTAGAGAGATGTGATGAACCACTCATGGAACCTTGTTGCACTCTACATTGGTGGTGTCCTTGCTGAAATAAATTTAAATGTAAGGGCTTTAAAAATTACACACACACACACTGCCACAGTACACATGATGTGTTGAAACTCAATGACATGAAAGATTTTGGATTCAGATATCTTTCACAGAAAATGCATGTGGCAAGAAAGTGTAGTGGTGACTGTCTAAGGTTTATTCTTCACAGCCTGCTTTGGATTCCTGTCTTTCTCAATAAATGTCTGCAGAATAGATACATTTGTTCAATCTCATACAAATGGAAGAACATTTAAGAGCTCACCTTAAAAATCACCACACATTTACCAGTGGCGATAATTACAGGGAAATACCTTGGTTCTTATTTTTTCAAGTATGCAATTGTACACATTGAATATAAATCATAAATGAATTCTCTGGGTCTTAATAATTAATACACTTTAGGCCAGGCAATATAACCCATGCCTATAATCTGGGGCACTTGGGAGGCTGAGGCAGGAGGATTGCTTGAGGCCAGGAGTTCAAGACCAGCCTGAGCAACATAATGAGACCCTATTTGTACCAAAAAAAAAAAAAAAAAGCCAGACATGGTGGTGTGTACCTGTAGTCCCAGCTACTCAGGAGGCTGAGGTGGGAAGGATCACATGATCCCAGGAGTTCAAGGTTGCAGTGAGCTGTGATTGCACCACTGCAATCCAGCCAGATGACAGAGTGAGATTCTGTCTCTAGAATAATAATAATAATAAACATACTTTATTAATCCATTTGACCATATTTTAAATAAGTAATGTAAATTACACACAGAAGAATACATTTAAAATGGTCAAGAGAATATTTTCAATTGTCATTTGAAAATTATGAGAAAAAAATCTCTCAAAACTCTGATCAAAAAAAATTGTGTAAAGGAGTATACATAAGTGGATCTCCTTTATTTTCTTTGGAGAAACCATTTCAAAATGGAGTCCACTACCCTGTGGGGATATGGAGGCCATGGGAAATATGCTAGATACATGGCCCACCTCATCTTTGTAAAGTTTGTGTCCATTATGTCTGCATTTTGTTTAGGGGGAGAGATATCATTCTGCTTATTAAAAATTAAGATGTGAATTTAATGATTGATTTGCATCCTGGCGTCATCAAGTACGTTTCATCCGTGGTGGGAATCCTTGACTACCCCTTCCCAGTTGTGTCTCCTCAGTATCCTTTGCAGAAGCTGCACACAGACTCCCTCAGGTTGTGTTCTTGTCCCTCAGGTTGTGTTCTTGCTGCTGGTACCACTCATCTCATTTCCCTTTTATTACACGGGGAATTTTCAGCTAAAATGACAGACCAATGTGATTTTGCAGAGAAAAATAGCTTTGTTCATTTGAATTGTGTTAGTAGAGGAATAAACTAGGAACCTTTAAAATGTAAATGATAATAAGGTTCACGACTTTAGCCACTATCTTCTCACATACAGACATACCTTAGGGCCCAGTAATTTTCCTATATTGTTAACAGACTTTTTGACCTTCTTAGAATTGCTTCTTGCAACAACGTTTTCCATTTTGCAAGAGAAAGGCACAATCATCCATGTGTGTAAAAGAACAAAACAATAAATTAAATAAAGTCATCATTCATTAAACAATGAAATAAAATAAACCAATAACAATGTGTGTAAAGGCTTTAAGTAAAATATTAACTGGTTAAAAATGAAATAAAATCTTAGGCTAAAAATAATGTAAGGGAATATTAGGCAAATTGTTGTGCTCAGTAAAGTGTTTTTTTTCCATATCTCTTCTCTGTAAACCAGATGCTTTTTCTATAACTAGTTCATTTCGTTTTAAAGAATTACCTACTGGACACTAATTATGGATATCAAGATCAAACATTTAAATATACTAAAATGTCTACTTTTGCCATATGTTCTAACTTGACACAAAATTTATGAAAATCTGTGTTTAAGATAAAAAAAATACAGATTTGTAAAAAGAAATCATTACATCTTAACCTGTATTTATTTTCTCACTGGAAACTTTCACTGAATGCCACCATCTTTTAAGTTAAACATAGAGGCAGCTATTGAATCAAATGTGGGGGCAGATGAAAACATGTTTTTAAAATTTCAATGTATGACACAGGTAAAAGGAATTGCAGTCTTCCTTGGATCCAGACAACCTAAATAGATGAAAAGCATACCATTTGAGAAATGGGGGATTCTTTTGTTTAAGAAAAAAAGAGGGAGCTTATCCAGCAGATTCCAGCTTAAAAAAAATAAAAGGAATGATCCCTGTGAGCCCTTTCTTTAATGTAAAAGAAGAGACAGGAACTTAATGTCACGAACATTTCCAAAAGAGATAGTTAGATTTAACTATCTAGATAGTTAGATAGTTAATGGTTTACTTTTTTATCTTATTATTTTAAAATTAATGTTATTGAAAGTGGAAAAAAAATTAAAACTCAACCATTCATTCACCTATGCCAAGACCGTAAGGACTTGTGTCCTTGTATATTTCCTTCTTATTTTCCACATATGTGCCTATTTTTACAGCATTATTTTCCAACTATGTTGTATTATAATGTAAAAAAATAATATGCCATAATGTCCCATGGCAATACATAGTCTTCATAAACATTGAAGACCACATAAATTTTAGCTTGTTTTTATATTATGACTTACTTAGACATTCTATTATTATTTGACACTCAAATTGTTTCTATTCATTCACTATCATAAGTAATTCCACAATTCATATTATAATACATGTTACTTTTTCTTTCATTTGGAAAGAAACTGCAGATCCGTGAACAAGTTTTATAGGGTCTATAAACACTTGAAATTGTAAGTAATGCTTGTGTAAAGGTTAGTATGTATAATTTTTGGTGAAAAGGAAAAGCCTATAACTAAAAATTGCATAAGGTTTGTAAAGAAATCTGTGCATCTCAACAGTTAAGAGTAATTCCTTTAAATAATTTCCTGGTTATACATTGCAAGAAATGGTATGGCTGGATCAATGAGTATGACCTTCTGAAAATTCATTTTAGACATTACTCAATTGTTTCCTGGAAGTGGCTAATGTATACAGTTTTAACATCCATGGAGCTTTTTGTTTTTTTAAATTTACTTTGCATAACAATATAATATGTTGTGGCTAAACTATAATTGATTTGGCATGATCAGAAATGCATAACTTTAATGAAGCTTACTTTTATTTTCTAATTAGAAAAATATTACACATTTGCATATAAAATATATAATGAGAAAAACAAAAATCATCATCAGGACATAATCACAATTAATATTTGAGCACATTTCCTTCCAATCTTTTCTTATTGAAAATATTCACACACACACACACACATTATATGTCCTTTACAAAATTGGGGTCATCTAGTATGTATTTAAAACATTTTATCCCACTTTATTAACTTTACGTATGGTCTGTGATAATTTTCTTTATTAGTAAAGTATGCTTACACATATGTTTACTGGCTACATAAGCCATTATATGCATAAAACATAAAGCACATTCATATTTTCAAAGGGCTCCTTAAATATTTATCACATGATATATTATTCAATTGATTTTAAATGTTTATTTGACTTTTGTCAATATTTAATAATATATGTACACATACATGCATTAATGTTTTCTTGGGGTAAGCATATTTCCATGTACAGATAGACAAAGATATTAGGTTCTCTCACAGTATGAATTTTGTTTTTTAGAGCATATTCCTTGAGGATTTTGGTGGCCAAATCATAATATTCTGCTAATATATACAGCTTGATTTTAAAAAAAGAAGCCCTAGAGAAACCACCACACAACTGTCTAAATCCACACCTTCCAATCTGTACTAGAAGTAATAGAAGAAGGAGGAGGAGGAGGAGGAAGAGAAAGAGGAAAAAGAGGAGAAGGAGAAGAAGGAGATTTTTAAAATGCTATCATCTTTGGAACATGGGAGAAGGGACATTAATGTATAGGCAAACCATTATAAAAAACTGCAAACCATTATAAAGAACTGAGAATATGCAGGGCACTAGATGTTTTACACATGTTAGCTAATTTAGTCTTCATATAAACCCTATGAAGTAGGTATTTACATCATCCTTATTTTAAAGATAAGGAAACCAAGGCACAGAGAAGTTAGGAAACTTGCCTAACATTATACAGATTTAAAAAAATCATAAAGGACTGGATTTTAACCCAGAGTCCATGAAGCCTTCCCCTTTATTTTCTCATCTCTATCATTTTCTTTCTTGTGAATTTCTGATAGTAATAGTTCAAATATCCAAGACAGGTTAGAATCTTCAGGACCAAGTGAAAATGATCTTGACCCTAATTCACCAAACCCATAGATGGGATATAACATGTACTAGAAATGAGGGAAGACCATAGAAATAATAAATGGTACTAGATGCACCCAATTATGTGGGATATTTGAAATGCTGACATGCAAAATACAGTGATCAAATAGTTAGCAACATTGCTGTTTCTTATTTCAAATGTGGCAGGTGACAGTCCTGGGAAGGAGTCCAGAAGGACCACACCCAAAGCAGTCACTATGTCCACTGCTTCCATCATGGGAAGAATAAGTACTTCAACGCCCCAAGAGCTAATGTTGTGTGTGGCTGCACTTCCCTGCCCATCACTTCAAGTAGTCAAATGACTGAAATGTGATTATAAACATATACCAGTTGTTTCTCAAGCCTAAGATCAGAAAGAAGGATTTTGTGTGCAAGCATGTAGTCAATAGAAAAATTGAAGATTCATTTGACCTCTTCCATGCTCAACATTCTCAAATCTCTGCAAAGGCAAGGCATAGAGATTACAAAGTATCTCAAAGGGAACACCATGAAGCCATTCATAGGAATAAACAAGGCCAAATGTATCACTTTCAATATACAGAGCTCATAACTCCTTTCAAAATGAGATTTGTTCCAGTGTTGCACCTTAGAAATTATCTGCTATTCTATAAAAATGATAAGAAAGTGTATATTCAGTTATAAGCTAAAAAGCTAAGGTCAATGTCTTACAGTAAAAGGGAGAACACATTATACAAGAAGAAAGTCAAGGAAAAATTTTTTAAAACAAGAATAAAAAAGAAAGCAGAACTGAAATATGACAGAATTTGTAAAAAAAAAAAAAAAAAAGTCAATGTAAAATTATGTCCCAGTAGTATTGACATTAAAAAATAGGAAGCTGTTTAATTTCTTCCTCTTCTTCACTAAGACATGTCTCAAAATTTTAAAATTATAGAAAAATAGAGAATAACTTTTAGAAATTTTTTTAAAAAACAAAAATAATTGCACTCTACTAAATAATGTGTCAAAGGGAAAATAAAAGTTTCAGTTAAAAGAAATTTGGAAAATAAAAAGCAAGACTTAAAAAAAAGTTTAAAACCAGCCAAAGCTGTATCTAGAATATATGATACAATATATATGAATAAAACAGTAAAGAAGATAAAGAAGTGTTGAACTAAGATTTGAACTGAGAAAGTTAGAAAATATTAATAATATCATCTACTTTTAACTATAAGAGAAATGATATAATAAAAATAAAGGCTGAAAATTACATATTTGGAATAAGAATAATAGTGGAATTAACAATCCTTTGAAAATATAACAAATGCAAATCTAGGAAAACAGTAATTTTAAAATGAAAAATAAAACCAAACACACAAAGCAAGCAGAAAGATTATAAATCGTAAGTATGGAAATATTTTCAAAAATATTGTTTAATAGCATAAATAAGTCTTTGCTCATTACTAGGAAAATCTCAATGAAATGCATGAAGTTTCAGAGAATAAAATATATCACAATGTTGTAAAAACAGAAAACTTTAGTTATAGGAATATTTATGAGAGAATAAATAGAAAAAAAAAGCTTCCCTTTCATGAATTACTTAATTACTTACAATGAGTTTCTAAGTCTAAATACTTTTGTATATAACATATTATATATGTATGTATGCATACATATATAGTACATTATATAATCATATACAGATGATCCCCAACTTACAAATGGATCACCCCCATTGTAAGTTGAAAATGCTTTTAATACACCTACCCTATTAAACATCATAGCTTAGCCTAGCCCACCTTAAATGTGCCCAGAACACTTACATTAGCCTATAGTTGGGCAAAATCATGTAACACAAGCCTACTTTGTAATAAGGTATTGATTATTTCATGTAATTTATTGAATACTGAAAGTGAAAAACAGAATGGTCACGTGGGTATTTTTGTAGTATGGATTCTGCTGAGTGTGTATTGCTTTTGCATCATTGTAAAGTCGAAAATTTCTAAGCTGAACCATTGTAATTTGGGGACTCTCTGTATGTCAATGTAAGTATATATCATAAAATTAATTACATTAATACATAGACATATATCATTATAATACACACACACCCACATATATATGTACACACACACACACATACACACACATACATAGATAGGATTTAACAAATGATACTCTCTCTCCAAATTTTGACTGAAGCCTAAAGGTTGAAAAAAATCCAGTAGGACCTTTGTTCCTCCACTTCCTAGAGCAAGCTTTGGTCACCTCAGAAGGACATGCTAAAAGTTGTTAAATCCTTTCTCCCAGTATTTGCAGTTACACACACCTGTCTATAATAATGAAAGCTTTGAAAGGAGAGAGAATTCTTTTTGAGAGAATTATCAGAATTCTGTGTTGTTCCATGTTTTCAGATTAAGAAAAGATGGTTTCCCCTCACAAGCCAAGTGCAAGTGCATTCAAAGAACCTTCGGTAGGTCCATGGTATCTGTCTCTCTTGAAGTTTGAGCCTGGGGAAAATGAAAGACCAAAAGTTCTGGCTAGAGCTTGCCTAGCAATTGATAGACACAGAGACATTGTGGGGGGGTATGTGCTGGTCTCAGGGTAAGGACTTGTGACCCCTGCCTCTGTGAGCACCTGTGGCAAGAAGGGCTACCTGAGGAGCCATGTGATTGCAACAGAGAGTCTATGTGATGGCCCAAGTCTGAGGTGGGGTCAAAACCAGGGTGCTGGGGATGTATCAGCAGCAGAGGCATCAGCTACGGCAAGTGAGATGCACAAACAGATTCCCCGGTGGAGGTTCTCCAACAACTCCAGAAGGGTGCTCCACAAGAGAAAGCTCTAGTGCTTGTTTGCCTCATTCAAAGGACGGAATCCATGCCTGCTCATTTCCTCACCACCCGGGTCTAACCTGGGGCCAGATACCATAGTCAGCAAGTAGGAAGCAAGGTGAGTGAGGAAGAGGGAAGTCAACCAGTTTCTCCCTTTAGACATCAGACCATTCCCAGAAATATTTGGATCACAAAACCTTTTTAGCTCCCTAAGAATATTTAGTATTTCACTATATTAATGTCTGACAGAACCTTCTTTTAGAAAATTGCTATTGTCCAATGTCACTTATAAATACATATGCATAAAATCTAAACAAAATACTTACAAATGAATTATAGTCATAATAAAAAAAGAAATCACCATGACAGCATAAGGTTTATTTTAGTAATGTGAAGACAGTTTAATATTAGTGCATTTTGTAACATGATTTATCTCCATAAATAGCAAACATCAGATATGATTTAATTTCCATTCCAGAACAAAGCATTTAGTTACCGAGTAAAAAAAATCTACTTTTTTAACAACACAAAGTCAACAGCCAGCATGAGGCCTGGCAGTTAAACATTACACTTATTTCTATCAGCATGAAGAACAAGGCCCCTTTTCCACTGTTAATGTTATTAACCGTGTTAACATAGATGAGCTATAGCTAGCAGTGTGAAAGGAATAAGAAAAGAAAATTGATATAAAAGTGACAAAGGTAGAGTGACAATCATCCAAAAGAAAACTCAGAAGTCAGCATAATGATACTAAGTGATTTCAGAGATAAGCCAATAGACAAAATAGGATAAACAACTAGAAAATATAAGCCAAATAAGATCCAATTTGCAATACTAACACAAATATACATCACCTTGAAATAAACCTAAGGAAACTATCAAATAAGAGAATAAATATTTAAATAAATTATAATATAATTTTTCTCTTAATGGGAAAACTCCGGATTTTAAACTTGCCAAGAGTCTTCAATTTCATTCATATGTGTAATGCAACTGAGCAAAAGACATATGGGGAGTATTTTGGAGAATACACTTATGAAAATAGCAAAAATCATTTTCAAAAATGAAACTATATGGAAAGAATGAGGAACAATTTAATATATAATCAAAGATATTATTATGCTGTAATTATTAAACCTTATTATGCTGTTGTAAGTATAAAGAGAAATGAAACATAAGCAACAGCCCAGAAACACATTCATAAATTAAAAAAATTAATAGAAATTAAAGGCATTTTAAATTAAGTTCATTTTATTCAAAAAAATGTTACTAGAGTCTTTACTATCTTAAGAAAGGAAATTTAGGTCCCTACCTCATACCATATATTATGATAAAATATCAATGGACTAAAGAGTTAAATAAAACCATAAAATAATTAAATAAAGCCATAAAAGACCTAGAAGAAATAGAGTTGGGCAAGAACTTTCTAGGAGCTAAAGGAAAAACTAAAAATAAATTAGATTTACAGGAATAAAAATTAAAGTTAATATTTATAAAAATAGAAAGTATATGATGAATTTGGAATAATGTTTACAATATCTATGATAAGAGTGTATTATCTTAAATAAAGAGCTCTTAAAAATCAAAACACAATAAACACCTAAATATGAATTACTTAGTTATTTCAGCAAACACTAATTGCATGCCTAGCATGTACTGAGTACTGTTCTAGTTGTCGTGGATATAGCAATGAACAAAGTTACCAAATTTGATGCCTTGGTGAGGACAGCGTATTTGGGGAAATATGAGCAAATGGCACTCACTGGAAAATTATCTGCATGCACACACACACATGCACACACACACACACACAAAGAAGAAATGGCAGGGTGTATATGAGTATTATCCTCTTTATGGTTGAAATGTTTTATAGCAGAAGTTATATACAGAAAATTACATAGAGATTTATGTGTAAAGATATTTTCCACATTTTTATTTACAATAGAAAAAATAAAATGGTCAAAAGGTTAATTAAAACATATTTTATATAATGCCAAAAACTTATCAAATCCCTTTCTTTAACTAGTTACTTTATATTTCCTAAAGGCTGGCCCCTCTACTCGGGGCTTGGGTCCTCTTCTTTTATGGGACACCTCTTTACTCTGGTATGATGGACCCAGGGCTTTCATTTCTGACAATTGCAATGATATGTGAGTTGCTAGAGCCACTACCTAGGGTCTCTTTCACTTCCTTGTCTCCAATGGGGCGGAGACCTGAAAGAGGTAAACTCACACATAGTGGTTAGTACCTGACCCACTCATTTGTCACATCGCTTTACCCTGCTTTTTACTCATGGTTATGTTACCATACTTACCTCGGGTTGCTAGTGAAGTTGAAATATTTGTAGATATTGTTCCCAGTGTTGCACTGAATTAAGGATGTAAGATAAACTGAACTATAATTTTATAATATAAGTAATACACATATATCATGTGTTCCTTCCCATCTTTTCCCTATATGTATCTGTACATATATGGGTGAAACAGACCTAATAAGAGCAATGGAAAGATACTTAGAAATGCAGCTACAGATAAATGCCTAATCAAATTACCATACAACAGTAGGATGTAATATATTGAATTATTAACATTAAGTCTCATGCTTTAAGAGAATATATATGACTTTAGAAATTGTCCTCAAAATAAGCTATTGGAAGGAAACATTAAACTATTAACAATTGTTATTTTTGCATGGTGAGATGAGAATGTTACACAGTTTTCAACATGTTACTTTTTTATAATAGTCATGTTTTACTTTTATATTCAGAAGATGTATTATATATAATTTTCAGCAGTCCAATTTAGGGAACCCATTTCAATATTCCTTGAAAAGTAATGACTTTGTTTTCTATCCTTACAACCGTAATTAGTACATTGTTTTACGGTGTTTTCTTTGAAGGGATTTGTTTTTTAATCTTTGGCATGTTCTTTGGTTTGATTAAAGGGGGGTTTCTGCTCTGCTTCTCTGCATTGCAACTAAGTGTTGCAGAGGAGGTGATAAGCGGCAGAACAATATTTTTATGTTCTCCCCCAAGGCCTCCTATTTTCCAGAGACTAGACGTATTTGCTCAACAGCGCCAAGTTGCTGTAACAATTTCTCTCTAATTCCCCTTGCACTCAGGGGCAAATGGTAATGTTCTTGTCTGTCACTGCCCAATGCTGCAAGCTGATGCATCTTTTGTTCATTATTTAATACTTGACAGATGGTTCCCAGAATCAAACCATCCATGAAAATTGCTGCCCTCTGGCAAGCTGAAGAGCTGTAGATGCTTTTAACATTCTAGTAGCCGAGAATGGATTTGGGGATGTTTCAAAAATCCCTTAAAATCATATGGGGTACTGAGCCGGTTCATAGAATTCTATTTGCCATTAATAAAATGACATTAATTATTATGTCCCAGAAGCAAATTTGAAATGTGTCTTCATGCCCTTTGGTAATGTGAAGTCTGACGATGGAAAGGACAGAGTCAGGGAGGCAGTCATCAAATGTTAGAGCCATGTGACGCGGAACAAACTTCTACTGTGCTGCTAACCAACCATGGTGTTCTCGGTGTGGTGAGAAAGGGCGCTGGCTTCCCCCTGTGCACTCAGTGGCCTCTTCCTTAAAACCCATGATGACCAAGCTTTTTCTGTGCAGAATGATTGGGTAGACAGAATGGGTGATAATTCTTCACATGTATGTCCCCCATATGTAAACATGTTCATGTGTCTTCTTCTTCCCTCGCTCCCTCCCTTCCAGAGGCATCTACTGGGTGTTTTCCAAGGGTGAGATCGAGGTCTAAGAGCTGCAGATACAATGGCAAACAAAACAGACAAGGGCCTTACTTTCATTGGGCTAGAATTCTGTGGGGAAGACAGACAATGGATAAGCAAGCACTTACGTAATAGAGTTTCAGTTTGGGATTGAACAACTTAAGGCAATAGGGAGTAGGAATGGAAGTGGACAAGATATTTTAGACAGGCTGATTGGAAAAGCCATCTCTGGGGAGATTCCACATGTGTTGATGAAGGGGTGAGGGGAAATTTGCCCTTTCTCCCAAAAGTTCACTGAAAGATCAACTCACAATTAAGGCAGATTAATAAGAGAAAGGTTTATTTACCATGTGCATAGGGAGAAATCACAGAGTCGTTACCCAATATCCTAATGAAGTTCAGATATTTTTACAGACACCTTTTATGGGGAGGGGGAAAATGAGTAGTACAGGTAATTCTGCTTAGGGGCTAGATGGCTGTTGGGGAGGGCAAATGGATGGGTGAGACAACTTGTAAATGATTTTCTTTGCAAATTAAATTAACATGAGAGACAGGTATTATGTTTCAAATGATTTGGGCCTTGTCTGATTGCATTTTTGATCTTCTTTCCTGCAATACATTGTGATAACAGGGACAGGACATTGTGATAACAGGGACAGGAAGGGAAGTCAATGCCCCTTTGATCTTTTGATTGGTCAGTCTGATTTATGCAGACAGAGGGAAAGCCCCCTCTAATCTCCAGGGGCCTGTAATTCAAAAACCTCTTTATACCAAGAAGTCATATTTTGGGGTGAAATTTCCTGAGCTCCTTCGTCAACATAGGACTGAATAATGAAAAGGAGTCACCCAGTCAAAGTCCACAGCAAGGACAACCCAGGGAGAAAGAACAAGTGTGAGCCCTGCAGCAGGAGGAAGAGCAGGAGTAAGAGGCTGGAGAGCCCTGCCACAGAGCTAGCTAGGATGAACTTAAGGAACGGTGAGGTAGTGCTGACTGGCACAAGCCAGGTCCTACAGGCTCCTAAACATGGTATGAAATTTTGATTTTAGTTTAAGTGCAATGCAATGTCATTGGAAAGTTTTACAGACGTGAAGGATCTCTTTAGATTTTCTTTTATTGCACTCTGGCTTCTGTGTATAAAGTGACTTCAGGGTAGTAAGAGTGGAGAAAAAGAACCCAGTAGAGTAACACAGTGAGAAATGGTTGTTGGTTGGACTGCAGTGTATGCAAACAATTAGTCATAGATGGGGAAAAAATTATCCCTTTAGCATTTTATCTTTGCAGTAGGATTTCTCATGCTTTATCTCAAATTATCGTTAAGGTCCCTTCCAGCACTAAAAATCTGGTGGTTAATTGTTTATGACCTTAGGGGGACTCAATGGTAACTTTTTCATTCTCCAAAATCATTATAGTTGATAGCAATGTTGCACCGCCCAAATCAATCCCAATATAGCTCCATTTTAAAATGTTTTCAAATTTTTAATTTTAGAGAATTTATATCGCATATGTTTACTGTTTAGGATGCTACATATCAACTTTTAGATTAAAGTTTGTTCTTTATAATTATAGTTTAATTTGTACTTTCAATTCCATAGATTCAAGAGATAGACTGTCTGGGTGACTTCTCAGTCAGGATGACTATGAAGTGATGACAACACATATATGATGGCTGATATGTTGTGATATGCATAACAAAGGTACATTGAGGAGCAGAATTTAAGAATTCCTCTCTTACTGTTCTAAACAATTAATACTTTGCAAAAATTATATTGTGATCTTTGAAATTGTGACCAACTTTTATTCTTTCAACAACTTGGTAACATATTGGTTAATAAAATAGACATGGTCCCAACCTGCACTGCTTACAGTAAGTTTCTGAGACAACAAAATGAATAAAGAAACACAAGCATGTGTGTGCCTGTGAGTGTGTGTGTGTGTGTGTGTGTGTGTGTGTGTGTGTAGGTAAGTGTCATGAAGGATATCAACAGGCCAAAACAACACAAAGCAGGGCATACGGCATCCACTTACCAAGAGGGTTAAAAAGGACGTTTCTCAGGAGGACATATTCAAGCCCATTCATCCTTTGACCATGTAAAGACCAGGAGGGCAGCAATCCAGCTAGTGGAAATTTCATACACAGAATTTCTTAGTTAGAAAGGGGCATCAGAAGTTCAGGGAAGAGAAAGGAGGCCAGCAGGGCTGCAAATAGGCAAGGGAACCCTAAGAACAGGCAGGAGTTAGGTCATAGTAGAGCTCTGCCACAATGACAAGGGCTTTGGATTTTAGTTCAAGGGCATGTGAAAGACATTAGAGGGCCTAAGGAGGGAAATACAGTGAGTGGATGTGTGTGTGGATGTGTGTTTTCAGGAGATTACTCTGGCTGCCATTTTAAAAAAAATAGGGTGGAGAAAGACAAGAGCTGGAAAGGTGTAGCCCAGTAAAGAAATTATTTCATGATTAGAGGAGAGATGACAGCTGCTTGATTTATATTAGAGATGAAAAGTTGACATTAAGGACACATTTTGGAGACAGATTTAACTAGACATACTATTGGATGGATATGAGGTGATGAATAGAAAAAAAATGAATAACTCCCAAGATTCTGATTTTACTAATGGTGGATGGAGGTGTCACTTTACAAGGAAAGGAAGACTGAGAGAAAAGATTTGTTGGGAAAAACATAAACTTTATTTTAAAAGACTTTACACCAATAATCTCAAAATATCAGGGAATACTTAAAGAGCATTAAGAGGAAGTTGAATTTAAGTTAATAACCTGTTGGTGTTAGCTAAAGAGGGTAAGAATAGGGTTTCCAACCAGGAAGTCAACAACAACAAAAAATCCAACATTAGAACCTTAAGTGTAAAAAGCATAGATCAGAAAAATGGACAAGACTGCTATGGTTGATGTGCATGGGGGGGGGGCGGGGAGACAAGAAAGCAAGAGAGACCAAAAGGTGGAATGAGGTTACAAAGAAAGGAACAGCATAACATGGAGGAAGAGGAGGAGGATGGTGGTGACAATGAAGACGATTGTGATGAGAGCTAAGACAATGACAGCTAATGTTTTTTTAACCATTTTGCACTAGTTGCACAGGCAAAGTTGTATAATAGTAATAAAGACTCCAAAATATCAGTGGTTTAAGACAATTGGTATATTTCTCACTCAAGCTTAAATGTGTGTTTTTGGTCAATTGACTGTTCTATTCCATACTGGCCTCCTTCTGAAACCCCTGAGGATCGGGCAGTCACCCTTTGGGGCACTGCCAGTCACTGTAGAAAGAGGAAAGAAGGCATGGAAAATTGCACCCTAGTTCTTAAAGCTTCTACACGAAGGCAACACATACGACTTCCAACCAAGCCACCCATACACAACTAACAACAAAGGGCTGAGGAAGGGCCACACAGTTATGTTCCTTGGAGAGATAAAAATGTTTGGTAGACTCCACTAGTGAGTATCTGTCTATTTACCATACTTCAATTAGATGATCTCATTTGATCTTCTCATAATGCTCTGAGATAGTATCATTCTTTTAATTCCCACTTAATGAGAAAACTAAAATTTAGAGAGTAGGTAACATTTGGTTTAGAGAGATTAGGGCACAGACATGTGAGTGGGCCCCAGTCTGAACTCAGAGAATACATGCTGATCTCTTAGCTGTACTACCTCTGCTGGCCATGTTGGGGATCTGAACTACATCCCAAAGCAATGAGAAAGCATTAAAATGTTTAAAGAATGGGATTGTTAGATTTCCACTTTAAGAAGTAGTGAGTATAAATTTAATGCTTCACAAAAGTTTGCCTTACAGATATTTCCACCTTATAAGTGGATCTTAATTTCTAGTAGGAGTCAGGGTGTTTAGAGAGGAATTATCTCAACATTTTTACTAGCTGAGAGAAAGGAGTTTGTGAGAAAAGAGGAGGTTGAAGACAAAGAAAATAAAGGTGAAGGCTGATGCTATAAGGGCCCATAAGACGTGAGAAAGGATGAGCTCGTTGGGAAGAGTGGAAGTGGTGGGCAGGAATGGGACAACACACACGTCTTTCTTCATAACTGATGAGGAGGAGAGGGTGGATGTGTTTGCAGGTGTTAGAAAGGGGCATGGTGGCAAAATTATGTTTGTCGTGGGTCTAAGTGCTTTGGTTTGCTGAAAGTGGGATAGCTACCTTGGTAGAGGCCTGAAGGAATGTGATAAATGTTTCACATAGAAACTGAGAGAAATAGTGGGAGGAGACGATCAAATAAAGGCCTTTAAAGGCAATTTGGGGGACCAAGCTGAGTGTGGAAACTTTGGACGTGGAATGGTTATCGATTTGAATCTCTTATGGGAGGGAAGTAGAAATGGAAAATTAATCCAGGGTTTTGGTTTCTTCTGATAATTAAGACAGAAGGGGTGGACTGCAAAAGAGTTGATATAAAGAATATGGGTTATGCAAGCTATTCATGCATCCATGATTGGCTAGAGAAGGAGGCCTTTGATAATTGCAAGGGAAATAGAAAGAGAAATGATGTGAGAATTGCATAGATAGCATCCATTGAGTGTCTGCTGTGTGTCAGGAGTTGTGCTGCGTAAAGCCACAACCTCAGAGATTGGTATTATTCCCTTTGTCCAGCTGAATCATTTTAGCCTTGGGAAGAATAATTTTACCTGGAACATCATTTATTGACAACTGAGATGAAATCCCAGGTCTGTCTGACTCCAGTGTCTGCGTTTTCAAACTCTCAGGGGCTTGGAGTTTACTAAGACATCAAAGGCAGTAGACATGCACATATAACACATGCATAGGGGGTAGGTTGTGGTCTGGTGGGGGGGATGTTAGGGGTCAAACTTTCATCATTTAGTTCTTTACTACTAATGCCCAGGTTAAGGATGTGTATGACCAAAGCTGAACAGAGGTGAAGATCACTTGATATGGGACCCTTAGAAATTGCTGTGACTGTCCTCTTAGAAGGGCTGCATGTATGAACATTGAAATTTGCTAGAATTAAAGCAAGCATTAAAATGGAAGGAGGAAGGAAGAAAATTAAAAAAAGAAAGACAGGATTTGCACAGTGATAGGAACTAGGAATTAGAGGTTGAGGCAATCAGAATTTATTATAATAAGGCAGGGATACATCATGAACCCAAGGGCATTAATGCAACTGAGCCTCAGGAAAGGCTGGTACAAAGGGCAGGAGGTGTTACAGTCCAACCCACTCCCTTGCCGGCCACCCAGGGAAGGCCAATATACTGAGACAGCAGCGGTTGTAGTAGAGAAAGAGGTTTATCTCACAAAGCCCCAGGCGAGGAAATGGCAGTAATTTCTCAAATCCGTCTCCTTGAGAATTTGGGGGCTGATGTTTTTAAAGGTGGTTTGCAAACAAAGGGCTAGGGAATTGGGTGGGAATTGGGACACAGAAATGATCTCAGTTGGGAGATTTCCTGGGTAGGGCTCTCAAGCCTCTTGGATCAGTTCCCACACCTACCCACAGACCTGGTTGGCATCAATAGGTCCCCCCGAAAATGAAGAGTCTGAAAAATACCTCAAAGACCAGTTTTAGGGTTTATAACAGCAATGTTATCTATAGAATCGCCAGTCTTGGAGCTTATAACAGCAATGTTATGTACAGAAGTAGTTTGGGGAAATCACAGATCTTGCACCTGCCAGGGAGGACGGTGCCATTAAGCAGTAACCAGTTACAGCAGGAAGGACAGTTACGGAACAATGGCTGGTTAACTTCTGGCTCTATCTATACTTTCATAAAAATTAGACTTTCGTTTACTATTTATGCCTCGTGGTTCTACATTCTTTTAATATGGAAAGTTTCAGAGGGACATAGGCAGAACCAGTAGTGCCATCAAGCCATCTTTCTCTGATGCACTTCCTCTGCTCTGTAGTGTAAACAGCTGAAAACGACTTGCCTCTGTCCCTGAGATTTCACATCTGCTCCATTTAATGTGCTCACCTATCTTGAGACTCAGTTTTCCAGATTCCCGGAAAAGGGAGTACTTGGGAGCCAGGTCCTCACCATAAGATCATATCGTACAGTGTTCACTGGGTTAAGGAGGCACTGTGGCGCGGCAGTTTCCTGGGAAGTGGAAACGAACGGGTAACCCTCACATCATCCTTCTTAGTATGGGTCTATGCCTGCTATCTTGGAGAAACATCTGTCAACCCAAATAAGTGGCTGAGGAAAATCTCAATCAATGGAGGTTTATTAAACCAAAGTTGAGGATGTGCCCAGGAAAACAGGAACTGCAGACAAAGCTGTGGTTGTTTTTCTGAAGGGGAAGTTGGGACTTGTCAGCATTTTAAAGGCATACAGAGAGCAGGAAAGGTGCAAGGTGGGGCGATGAGGCAGAGTGGTTATCTTCTTGGGAGGCCCAGGAAATCTACATTTTACATAAAATAAGGGGCAGGTAGAAGAGAAACAGGGAGTGAAGGAAGCACCAATTATATAGATGTCCCTGGGTAGGTGGAAGAATGTCTGATTCTGTGCGTCTGCAGTCTGTTACCTGTAAAGACACACTTGTAATGCATCATTAGTGTGGAGTCCACCAGGCTTTGGTTTTAGGTGTTAGACATTGTTACAGTTTGCATGTCCTTGCTTAGGGAGGTCAGCAAGGGCTTTCCTTAATGAAAGACTTGTGGGGCCAGCTCATCACAGATGCCTTTTCTTTTGCATAAGGAGTTGAGGGGAGGATCACCCTGAGATCTTGAGTTTCTTTTTATGCATGCTTCTAATGTTTAAACTTCCATTTCAGTGAGGATCTGCTTCCTATTCTGTCTACCTCCTCTCCTATTTCGTGATAGTGTTCTTGCAAAATAAGTTGAAGGCAGAAAATCTAAAAATAAACTAGTGTCGACCAGGAAACCAAAACAAACATACTCAAGAATCTCAAACGAGTTAGGATTTGTATTAAAACTTTGTAGATTCTATGTTTCTTCTTACCAGGTCTTTGGTAGTTCTCAATTATAGCAACATCATAACCACATAGGAGTTGCAGAATGTTAGGAAGTTAATATTCTCCTTTGAGTATTTACTCTGAGATATAAATACTCTGAGATGGATTCCCAAATGGGTAAATTGTTAATACACCATATTAGAATGAGTGTGAATTCAAATAGAATTGATGTTTTTTAAATAAAGACCACCTTAAGTGGTTTCATTAATTATTGCCACAGTACCACTAGGTGACTAAAAATGTGCTTTATACTAATGCATATGTAGGAAGCATTTTTTCCCTTCCTAAGTATCTTCTCATTTGTTCTCAGAGGAGGCAGAAATGGTTCCGGATGTACTTTGTGTACAGAGTAGGGAAGAAAAAGCTACTAAAATTTTTTAAAGACCTACTTTATAACAGTATCAAAAGTAAAGGTTAAATTATTCATCATTTAATATGTATTACTTTTGGGGGAGCTACTATAAACTCATCATCAAAATGTAATTTTGTTTTATTATATATAAATAACATAGTTACCTAAGTATGATTTTAAAACACGAAATTGCCCTGTCAAGGGACCATCATATATTTTACCTTTGAGCTCTGGGCTTCTTTTTACACATCAGAATAGTCAGAATCCTGGCCCCTGAAGGGATTAGAGCTGATTTTCAGGGCTGGGTAGGCAGGTGCTGACTACTTTGTTGGAAGAGGAAGGGCTCTCTAAAACCGGAGAGGAGTGCAGGGTTTGGTGGGTGCCACAAGAGGCAGTGATATATCTGCCACAGAGTACGTCGCAAGAGGAAAGATTTCGACTGGTGACAGCTGCTTGGATGTCTATGAAGGTAACTCCTACTTTCCCAACTTGAGTCCAGTGGTTTGTCTAAGGTCAACAGAGAGGACATTGGTGACGGTCAGAGCTTCGACTTCATCTCCCAGAAGATGAGCTGGGCTGATATTCTTTCTATAGGGCACCTTGTAACAAGCAGCAATAGTAACTTTAGAGGACCAAAGGCTAGGTAGGCCTTTTTCATTATTTCATGGCTTTGATATGTAGGAGGTTTCATGTATAATCCAAACAAAGGAAAGAAAGCATTGAAGAATTTCTGTGCATTGCCTTCTCTTTGATCTTGGCAAGAGGCAATATAGGGCTGTATTTGGTGTATTTTTTTCCATAAAATATTTAAAAATTTTAATTTTAAAATATCTTTCACTTTGTAATTATATAATTAGTAGATTATATGATCAATAAGTGTCAAAGTGAGAACTGAAATTAAGACCATTCTTTCTTTCTCCCTCTCTGTCCCTTCTAATTATTTCTACATATGCATAGAGAAATAGATGGGCAAATATATATCTTTTGATATATGCATATGTAACCTTAATATAAATGTGACTCTCCTTCTGTAACTCTTTCTCTCATCTTTTCTCTTTCTTTTTCTCAAAATAGGTCTCTCTTTATTTATATTTATTCATATATGAGTGCAGCTATCTCTATTATTCTCTTAAGGTAAATAAGTAAATTTTGCTTAAAGGTATATACTATTAGGGCAATCAACTTTCTTAGTTTTCCCATGACTGTCCCAGTTTTAGAACTAAAGTCTCATGTCCCAAGAAACTGCTTGGTCCCAGGAAAATTGGGCCAGTTGTTCACCTGAAGTTCAATGGAGCTTCCAAACAAACAAATTAAAAAATGAAAAGTTAGGAAGTTGTAATGTAAAATGACACATGACAATTCATAACTCATGATGAATATAGTGTTAAGCATAAGTCATTCCAAAATTTAGACCAAAAAAGAAAAATAAAAAATAACCTAATAAATTAAGATGTGCTTTTTTCTTTTTATAAATTTCACTCAGAGAAAAGGCAAGATATACTACTTTATTCTTAAATTTGAAATATTTAGAAATGTCATGTAACAAATATATATAAAAGAAGGTAAGGTCACCGCTGGGAGAATAAAAATAGATTTTACAAAACATTTATATATGTGATATATGAAGGCTGTCCAGAAAGTATACAGCCACGTATTATGGTCTTGTTAAATTAACGATGGCTGGATACTTTCCGGACAGCCTTTGAACATATATACACATATATGCATCTTTACATACATTGTATGTCGTTCTGCTTTGTTACTTCTGGTTTCTCATGAATACATTTGTATTTCAAAAAATATACATTCACATCATAATTTGTAAAGGCTGCATAGCATTCCATTTTATAGAATTGTTATAGTTTGGTAGCTGAGAGCAGACTCTGGAACCAAATAATCTTTGTGCCTTTAGGCAGGCTAATTAATATCTCTATGCCCCAGATGGGAGAATTAAGCATTTATAAGCATTTTTAAAATATATGGTACAAGAATGTCAGCTATTATAATTACTATTATGCATCATAATATATTTAATGCATGCAATGTATCAATTATTATATTTGTGGGTCAATTATTTCCTATAAAATAACTGCAATTCGATTTTTGACTGAAAAACCATGCTTCTTTATTAGTATTTTCTCCATAAACTTCTCTGTATTAGAAGTCAATAAAGGCCATTAAAGTCCAAGCTCTCACAGGTGATCCTGGGTTCACAACTACACTTATAGTAAAACCTGTGCCCTTTCAATGTACTGACATGTATCAGAAATAATATAAGCATATATGTAAATACTCATAATATTCACAAAGATACCCATACTAATCAAGTAAGAATTGTATCTGTTACCTGAAATTCATGTGTAATCTCAATTCTGACACTGTGGAACCAACCTTGAGTGTTTGCTAAAAACAGAATTCCAAAGAGTGATTGAGAAGAATAATTCTTTATTTTCTTAGTTCACCGGGGAAAAGAAACTTGCTTTTATCAGATTAATACCAGAAATTCTACTTCATTGGACTGGATTTGTCTTGTCTAAGGCCTCATTTGAGATGTTAGTATCCTGAGCCTCACAGGCAGCAAAAGTGATTTGCCCAAGATCATACAAGTATTGTGTGGGAAATTCAGATTTCTACAGCTTGGGTAGCCAGCCCCACATTTTCAAGCCTTCTGGGAATATCGCTCAATATATTTTATGTTTCAGGAGGTCCAAAATCCTTCCCAAATTCCCTGAGGTTTTGGTGGGAAAGCAGTGAACAATTTGCTGGAAATGAGCCCGCCCCTGTCAACTCCCTTCCCACGTTTGGTTCCTGTGTTTCTGGGCACTGCTTCCCCTGCCACTACACTCCCTGGGCACATTTCTAGGGCAGTGTTGCTGTGACTAGTCCACTTATACTTAAAATTTGAGGATAACAATGAGAAATTGCAACAAAACGTAGGAAGTAAGTTTGCATTCAATATCAGATATCACTATTCTGAAAAAAAAAAAAAAATAGC
The DNA here is from genome assembly GCF_020740605.2 of Lemur catta. Classification (NCBI taxonomy): domain Eukaryota; kingdom Metazoa; phylum Chordata; class Mammalia; order Primates; family Lemuridae; genus Lemur; species Lemur catta. The sequence continues at coordinate 60,435,196 of NC_059141.1, read as the reverse complement.
CATTTTCTGCTACAAGAGTGCTCCCAAGTGTTTATGGCTCTCTTAGGATTCCATCTCCCGCCACATGTTAAGCCATTCTCCTGCCCTTCCACTGTTTCTCTTTCCGCACCTGCCCCACATCCAATTCTCCTCATATTTTTCTTCTCTTCATTATAAAACACTTCCCCTCTTCCATCCTAGGCTATTGCTTCAAAACTCAAAATTTTTGTTTCTTTATTATTAATATGTATCCTTCTCCTGGAAGCTTTACTTTTTATACTTAAAGAGAATATGTATTTTTCCCAAGGACAGTAAAACCAACTGACTCCTACACGCATTTCTTTTATAAAAGACCAAACATCAGCAGTCAATGTTTAAATAGCATCTTTTCCCACATTTTGAAAAAAAAAAAACATTGATTCTAGAGGATATTTCTTGGGTCCTATTGAAAAAAACATTGTTTGCTATCAGGAGAATGTGGTTTCGTGAAGATGCAGATTTTCCTGGGAAACGGTGTCTGAGGAACAAGGTCTGTGTACTTGACTACACTTTAGTAGTTTACCCAAAAGTGATAAGTCAGAAAGCTTGAAGGACATTCTGGAACTCTGTCACATTTCTCGCATGTACCCCAAAGTGTCTCTAGCATCTTGTATGGGAAGAAAGAATCTTTTCTCATTTGCGAGTCATACTAAATGCACACTAGATTGCTCAAGGAAGGGACAATGCGCACAAGTCCTCTTCTGTACTTTTGTGCCTTCTGCCTGACTCCAACCCATCAGGTCACTGGAATGTTCTAAGATGTCAGGCTCAGAGCCACACGTGGAGACACAGCTTGAGGTTCAAGGGTACAGGACACACAAGGAACGTGTGTCTTCATTTCCCTTTCCTTGCCTCTATGGCATACCCTCATAGCCCTCTTTTTAAAAATTTTTCCCCAGACTCTGGTGACCACATTGCCTCTTTCCCTGGCATCACGATTGCTGCATTTACTCTATTCCCAGCCTCTCCTCATTCAGAACTTCACTTTTACTTCACACATATGTAGTTTTGGTAACTTGCCTATGTCCTGATCAAGTCTAATTTGGAATTGCATCTTGTTTTTAGCTTCACACTGTCTTTGCCTCTTTGAGAGTTCGACCCTATAAAGCATCACTGGCGGTGGGGGCTCTACCACGAAACTACTGAACCTTAAGCTTCAAGGCCACTCACATATATGGACCCCCATGGGGGCTGCCAGATCCTAAGAGTGTAAAGTGTTTGGGGGGAGAAGTCAGGTTGCATTTCTACATGAGCATTTCTGACAAGTTGTCCAAAGGAATCTCAAAAGAAAGGGACCTGGCTACGCAAGACTCCAATGAATGTTTGCAATTTTTTCTCATTCTAAATAAATATTCTATTTAATGACTAATTTTCAACTAGTATTCTTTTCCTTAAAAAGGCCTCCTCAAATTGCATAAGCTTGAGGCTGCGTACAACCTGGATCAGACCTCGACCATCAGATACAGATTATTCCTAATGACTTTCAAGCAGTAGCAGGACTGGCTAAATTGAAATATCCCCAGTGCTTGAAAAATAAGGTGACCTTGAAGAGCAAAAGTAGACAATTCAGCAAATTTATTGATAATACGAGCGAACTGCAGAAGTGCTAAGAATTAGAATATATACCAGGTGTAAAGCAGAAATATTAAGTCCTGAGAAATTAGTCAAGTCTTCTCTTTAGGAGTACAGAAGCCGTGTATGACTTTTTACGGTCGCATCCCAGTTTCTACCTGATTCCTGGCACCGTTGGTGCTTAACAAACATTTGTATAATAAATGAATTAATAGGTGAGTATTAAAGAAGCCATAGCCTTATAAAAGCTCTGACTAAAAGGTTTTAATTATGTAGAGTTTGAAAAAGGAAAGGAAGAACTGGAATATGTTAATATTTTCAGCACTATCTAGGGAAGAATATGTTCTGGCATCCGCAGATACCGGGTGTCCTTGACAGAGCTCTGCCTTCCGTGGAGTTCTCACTGTAGTGTAACGAGTTCCAGGGCTCTATCACTAAGACCATCCACAGTATTCCCTCTCCTGGATTTCCACCCTTGCAAGCTGCCTGCTGATTTGCAATGCAGTGTCTTAGAAAGAATATCCTTGAGGGAGAGATTATGGTGACAGAAAAGCAAGTTCTGGTCATCAATTAAGTTCACATAAGATTTCTATTTCTCATTGTAATTTAATTTTTTTTTGTATTATAAGGGGAAATTGAATAGAGGCATCTTTAGTACTTACTCAGAAAAATAAGAAGACTCTTGGAAAGTGAAACTAATCAGTGGTGATGTTAGTTACTGGAGAATTGCTGTATACATAAGGCTTTGGACTGTGGAAATCAGTGCCCCTGTCTGGCTGCCCTTTTAGAATTCAGTTGTAGACCATGGTCTGCCCTGGGCTACTCCCCCACAGGAGGCTCAATTAGAGCATCCACGTGGCTCCAACAAAGACACCACGATACCTCTCCTTAACATCACTGTATTAGAGAGACTTAGTTCTATGCTGTGTTGTCAGCCAGAATTCCCAGAACGTGATCAGTGGTATTTTACTTTCTAGAAGAAATGCTGACAATTATAAAAGAAAAGGTCTTTCATTAAGTAGGAAAAGGGACAGAAGGGTTGTGACATCCAGAGGAGATGTACCCAATTATAGCTGCTGGTTGAAGTCCTAGACCAGGCTGGTCTCCTCTGTCTTTCAAGATACTATCACTAGGTATCAAAATACATAAATAATGGTGAAATGTTAAGGAGAAACAAGGTATTTGCATAGCTTCAAAATCCCTTCCCCATAGTATTTATTAATTTCTGTGAGTGCTTTAACCCTTTCACACATGATTTGACACTCCTTTCTCCAGGAGGTGGAGCTTCATTTTTTTCCCTCAAGTGTGGCCCGGACTTAGCGACTTACTTATTGTGAATAGATTATGCAAAGGGAACAGGACTTTTACAGTGGAGAAACCTGACAGACACCACTTTCACCAGGTGATCCAGGTTGACATTATATGTCATGTTCATTTCATTTACCCCCAAAATGATGTGACAGAAAGAGTACTTCACCTCTGAGGTATTTTTTCCCAAAACCAATAACTTCCTGGGAAAATATCAAACACAAATAAATTTAGAGATATTCTGTATAACACTTGGTCTGTATCCCTCAGAAGTTTCAAGGTCATAAAAAAACAAACAAACGAAAAAGACTGAGAGTCACAGATTAAAGGGGACTGAAGGGACATGATGACAAAATAAAATATAGTGTCATGGGCTGGGTTATGTCCCTTCAAATGTCATCTAACCCTTGTTACCTCAGAATGTAACTGTATTTGGAGATAGGGCCTTTAAAGAGGTAATTAAAGTAAAATAAGTTAGCATGCCTGGGCTCTAATCGACTATGTCTGATGTCCCTATAAGAAGAGGAGATTAGGAGACAGACACACACATGGGGAAGACCACATGAGGACACAGGGAGAAGACGGCCATCCATGGGGCGATGCCTCAGAAGAAAACTCCCCTGCCAGTACTTTGATTTCGGGCCTCCACAACAGTGAGAAAATACATTTCTGCTGTTTAAGTCGGTCTGCGGTACTTTGTTCCAGCAGCCAGAGAAGACTAATCCACACGGTTCTGGACTGGGTTCTGTAATACAAAAAGGACACTATTGGAAAAGCAGATGAACTCTAAATAAAGCCTATAATACAGTTAATAGTAGCGTGCACCTATTAATTTCTTAGTTTTGATAAATGAGCCAGATGTTAGGATGTTAACAGGGAAAACTGAGTATGTGGGAATTCTCTCTACTACCTTCAGTTCTTCTGTGAATACAAAAATATTTCAAAATGAAAAGTTATAAAAATCTAAGATCAGAGAAAAAAGCTAAACGCATGTTAAGACAGGAAATCTCAATAAAAAGAAACTGAACCTGAACCTGATAAAACAGTACAATAAAGAAGACACCCGGAGGTGACATCAGAGAGGCTGTCGCGGTGGCAGAGGGAAGGATGCCAAGGAGACGCTGCCCTTTTACTGAGCACTCCCAGCTTTGTGTGCATAGTTTCGCTTAATCCTCAGGCAACCTCAGTTATAGTTATTGGGATCTTCCCCCAGTTTAGTTTTGAGAACATTAAATTTGAACCCCGAATCTTCAAAGGATTGGTGAATAGAGGATTCAGAAGGCTTTTACCGTTGAGCGATTAACACACTGAAAACTAAGCCCAGAGTGCTCATCCCCAGTTGTGTTTCCCGTCTCATTAAAGACATCACTCCCTCGTGTTTTATGCACATCTGATTCATCACCAAGATCGGTCACTTTGAACTCTGACATGTTTCTCTTCCACAAGTATTTCTCCTTTTATGCTGCTACCACCCTGACAAGGACGACGATGATGACTGTCTGGGTATTTGTGCTCTACCGTCCATGAGGCCCAGAAGGCGTGTGGTTGTGAACTCATGCTATGTGAGAAAGCTGGCAGTGGTTTCTTAGCTCTGTGCTTACCCAGGGCCTTCCCTTGTACCTCAGACAGGGAAAAACAGCCCGGATCCTTAACAGGGCCTAGGAGACCCTTCACAGACTCTTGTTTATTTCTCAGGTTTGTTCTCTGTTTCTGCATCACAATATATGCTCCCTTAATATGCACTAAATGGATGAATTAATGCAAAATTCATAAGAGAAAGTATTTGAATGGACGATTTCAATTTCTACCATCATTTAGTGAGATAGATAATGAATGACAGCATTGTAAGTGCTGTAAAAGGAGCGTGCAGAAAGCAAAGTCCGAGGCTTAGCTGAGGAGGTCAGGCAAGGAAGGCAGAGTTTATGAGTTAGTATATCTGAATTCTGAAGGACATTCAGGAGTTTACTCTTCATTCAAAGGCAGAATTACATTTCAGGCTGGGAAGCAGCATACACAGATGTGCAGAGGGGTGGGACAAACCAACACCTTTAGAGAACTATGAATCTTTACCTTGTTTGAAATATCCCTTACCCATGGTTGAACTCATATACATCCTTAGTCTTGTTCGAGATAATCATAATATCTGGGCTGACTCAGTTTACTTCCTTGAATGTACTGTTACTTGAACACAATGTCTGTGTGCTGAAAACATAGTCTTCTCTGCATAGACTTGGGTATTCAGAAGCTTAGAGGACACTTCAGTTAGATAGATAGATACATAGATAGATAGATAAGTCAATAAATTTGGGTCATTGTTTGTCAATATAAAATCTTAAACTCAGGAGACATTTATACTGTAACAAAAATATGTTATGAAAATTTGCAGCCACACTTGAATATGAACAAAGAAAATTCCTATATTCTGGAACTTGAACCCTAGGAGGAGAGACAGACAAAAAGTTTGATGCACTTAACTGGGATCACACTTAAAAAACTTTTTGCTAAAGTATGAAGAGAGAACACGTAGATAGTGCATCACTAAAGAGAGAGACTTAAATAGATTAAAAAAACAACCTACGAGTGGGCATTCCTGAGGCTCAACAGGGACACTGAATTCGTGTTACAGGGGGAAAAAAAAAAGCAAAATTGTTTCCATATCTCTATTCTTAAATAGGACAAGTTGTCATTAATTGCTGTAATCTAAATGTCTGACTGACAGATGTGTTCCAGAAAAAGCATATAAGCCTTACATTTTTCAGAAATCTCTGGTCTTGGGTTGACTCATCTCCAATAATAATGCCACAGTAGACATTATATGAATTCTGGCCAATCCCTGTGAGCATTTACATAACATTCTCTTTTATAGAAACCCTTCCAGAAGATGCCTTACGAGAATACATTATATATGACTCTAGCCTCTTTACTTAGGCTGGGAACAAATCAGTATTGAGTTCATTAAAGAAGTAGACTCTGGGGAATTAATTTGGAACCTGAATTATGCAGGCTGGAGCAATGCAGGGCTAGCAAGCATAGTATAACTCAGGGAGCAAGACCTTTGTTTCCAGGCAGACCTGACTGTCAATCAAAGCTCTACCACATGTATACTGTAAAACCTTGGGAGCACTATCTGTCACTTTCCTCATTTATAACATTAATATTATAGTTCCTAACTCATAGTGGCATAAAGAGATCTTAAAATATGTGACAAATAATATCTTTAAACATTAGTGCCCATTTGCCCCCTGACTCCAATATTTTATTTTATCCCTTGCGTTTCTATTGCAGATGAGTAGGTTATTCCAACTCTTAACAAGTCAGAGAAACAATGACATAGCAGAACATAAAGATGATACAAAGAAAGCCTTGGCTTTTTGTCTTGAAGGCATTCTCTCTGAGGGCATGTCAGGCATGGGAGAATGCAGGCAATATAAGGGGAGAGTTCCTGTCACTGAGGTTAGAGAACATCCTCTTTACTGGGACCAGGAAGAAGGACTCTGGGAAGCAAAAGGGAAGCAGATACAAAAGGTTTCTTTTTATTTTGTTTTATTGTTTCATTTCATTTCATTGTGGTAATAACCCTTAACATGAGACTCTAAACAGATTTCTAAGTGTACAATACAGTATTGCTAACTACAGGAAGAATGCTGTACCGCAGATCTTTAGAACTTATTCGTCTTGCTAAACTGAAACTTTATGCCCATTAATTAGTTACTACCCATTTATCGCCCCCAGCTCTTGGCACTCACTCTTCCACTCTCTGATTCTATGAATTTAATTACTTTAGATACCTGGTATAAGTGGTATCATGCAGTATTTGTCCTCCTGGGACTGGCTTCTTTTACCCAGCACAGAGTCCTCCAGGTTCATCCATGTTGTTGCATAGTGCACACTTTCTTTCCTTTATGGCTGAACATCATTCCATTGTATACATACACTACGTTTTATTTATCCATTCAGACACAAAGTGTTTCTTTTTTTTTTCAATTTTTATTTATTTATTTATTTTTTCTTATTTCAGCATATTGTGGTAAAACCTAAAAGTTTAGGTTATGTATATTGCCCTTTCCCCCCCATCCCCCCGAGTCAGAGCTTCAAACGTGTCCATCCCTTAGACATGTTTCTTAAAGAAATCCCACGTGCTCCCCCTTGGCTGACCTCCCAAGGCTTGATGCTAGGAGGAGGGGTGTTAGGCCTGGTGAGGTGAGGAGGGCCCTGCTTGGGGGCATCAGAGGTGGTAGCCCAGAGTGAGGGTTGGAGCCCAAGGAGAGGAGATGGGCCCCCCATCTTGGGGCAGTGGTGGCAGTAACCCAGAGTAGGGAGTCACAGTCTGAGTGAGGTGCAAAAGTTGTGTGTGAGAGAAGGAAGGTAGCTCTTAAACAGGAGACTCATTACATACAAGGGAGACTGATTAAATAGTGCAGACTTCAGGATAATGGGAGCAAGGTTTCTCACTGATCCATAGGAGAAGTACAATATGAAAAGAGAGAAAACAAAAATGAAGCCTATGATGTTGCAATAGAAGTATCAGTGGGAACTCATGGTTTTCAATCTAAGTATAACAAAAAAAATAATAAACTGAGAAGTGTATGTATATGTGTGTATGTGTGTGCTTTCCCCAGCTTTCTCTAGTGATGGGCCCTGGGAATAGCCACACCCCAGTGTCTGTAAGCACACACAGCACCTTGGTCTTGACTTCCAAATACTATGTTCTACTAAAATGAACATGGAATCCTTGGAGAAATGACTGATCGGAGGGCCCAGAAAGTACAAAATGAGCCTGGAGCAATTTTTAGTGCCAGGAAGTAAGGAGGAACTCAAAGAATGGTGAGATCATGTCAAAAGAACAAAGAAGACAACTTGGAGAGGGTCCCTGTTAGACAAATTTGGAAAAAATTGAGCATCCAAATAAATAATGATTGGGACCAGTTATATCCCAATGAATAAAGTAGGAGTTCTTGAGTCCCTACTGATATAAATAAACAATATAAGTGAGTAATTCAAGGGAAGAAAAAGTTTCCTTTACAAAAAAATGCCAACTAATAAGAGTAGCAGAAATGGTGGGATTAGAAAATCACCTTTGGCAATTGGAATGATAACAATATGGCCAAGAAATGGTAATGACACTAACACAAAAGGGTAATATTTCAAAAGGGGTGAGTTATTGATATAGTCTCAAAGTACCTCTGCAAAAATAATAACAAATTACCAGAAAAAAAAAAAAGGAACAGCCTAACAGTGGAGAAATTTGGCCACCATCATTTTATTCAAAATACCAAAGTTAAAATCAACACCCATGAGACAAATCAAAATTGTGCACCACCTAAAAGGATGCAATGAAAAGAACACAGCATCATTTTTGTGATATGCTTGCCTCAAATGAATAATCTGGATTTAATCATGATAAAACAGTGCACACACCCAGACTGAGAGATATTCCACAAAATAACTGGACTATAATTTTTAAAGGAATAAAGTTTGTGAAAGCCAATAAAGACTGAGGATAATTCAGTCAAGAAATATGACAACTAAATGTGATTATAATGTACTGGAGGCAATGTATCAATGGCAGTGGCATGTTAATATTAGTTTCATGTTTCACTTTTTTCCCAGGGCATTGAAATCTACATCTGGGGATGATAATAATTAAACTTTTCTGAGTTGACACACTTTAGGATTCTAGAATGTGGATTGCTGGGACAGAAGGCAATCATTAGGAAGTTGTGTGTTAAGTTGCTAAGTTCTAGAATAAATTTTGCCAAAGTTGGAATGAGAAAAACCCTTTTCTCAGTTTGGTCAAGAACACAGAAATGATAAACTTTAAACACTGGGCTTTGTCTCCCAGAAGTGACATGCAACACAGTATCCAGGCTTACGATTGCAGGTTTCCAAATCCACCATGCTTTGACATGGTTTTGGTGAAGGGACAGTATGTTTATGGGCTCATATTTCTTCCCTACTCACTCTCGGGATTTAAATCCAAGTGTAGGAGATAAATCAGTAGAGAAATTGGCAGAAGTTTGGGTGTTGTAATGCACATTATAAAAATTTAGTCCCCATGGTAATGAACACAAAGTACTCAAATGATAACCTATGTCTATCTTGTTTTCTTTTATATTCACAGTGCCTAGAACACTAAATGGGATATAGCAGGCAGGCAATAATTATTTGTTGAATGAATCAACAAATTAAGTAAACAGAAGAATGCATAGGTGAGAAAACATGATATAAAAAGCGTCAACACCTCTTTCTTCCCTTTCAAGGAATGATTGCTAATTAAGTTCATTTATCTCTGGGTGGGCTCCAAATTAGACAACTATCTTACTCTTATTTTTTTTTTTTTTAAATCAGAAATGTCACCATGAAGAGCAGAATTTTATAAATTGAAAGCATTGATTTAGACAACAAGGTATAATATACTTGATTGAATAGGAGGTCTAATTAACTTTTTTCCCCTAATTTTTAAAACAGTGTTAACAAGCAAAATTTAAAAGTTCCAGTTGTTTTCCAAGGAAATAAAGACTCTTCTTAGCCTCTGAATTTGGGTCATTTTCTACCAGTCATTTCATTTTTGAGAAGGGCTAGTAATACGTGTACTACTTTTACTGGGAGCTTTAACTTACATGATAATGAAAGCATTTTCTTCCAATTCATATGAAGGAGGTTTTTAATGAAGATATTCATTTTTGCATGTGTGTGTTTCACAACTTAAAGGTACAAGACAACTTGATTTCCGCTCTTTGTAATGCCTATATTAAATTCACCTAAATACTGGTTGGGTCCTGTCAAACTAATTGCTTATTGTGTGCACTTTCTCTCTCTCTCTCTCTCTCTCTCCCCCATACTCCTTCCCTCCCAGAAATCTATTAGATGAATACTCTCTTTTGTTTTAACTGTCCTGCTTTCTATCACTCTATATTTGAGCAGTATAAATATACTCAAGGAAATATTTTCTGCCCCACATCACTATTCATATTTTGGGGATTTTATTTTTAATACCTGTTATGTTTTTCATTTGCAAGATTTCCAGTGGGTATTTGTGCATAACCATCAAAATTCTCGTGTCATAAATAAAATGACCTCAATTATCTTTCAAAAATTTCATTGATCATAGTTCTAAAGTGCTTTTTTTGTCTACTGTATTAGCTCTGTTTCTTTGGGTGATGTTTCTTCATGATGTTAGTACAATCCATTCTTCCTGTAAGTTTTATTTGTGAGCTCCTTTTTCAATTTAGGATTTTCTTAAAATCCTTTATCTAACTTTATGAATTTAACTGAATGCATTAAATTCCTCAAACCTGGATACCTTTTTATTACCTTGAAGTCTAATCCCTGTGTTGTTGCTTCTATCTTCCCTGTTAACACTGTCTAGTAGTTTCTAGAAAGGCAATGGTATGTCTTTTTCCTCTTTGATAAGTTCCAAGTTTGCCCTCAGCCTGTCATGGCTATTTCATAGCCTCATTCTACCAAAATTTATCCTTCTCACATTTACACACAATCATGCATTTACTCATTGCCCCTCAATATTTCCAGAATTTGGTACAGTGTACATCATCCTGACCTTCTAATTACTTAAAGTGATTATATCATGCTATTATCTGAATAAATTTGCAATTATAAAAATACATTATGAGAAAAAAGTCAGATTATAGTCGGTGGATATTTTGTGTCTAACTATTGTTCGTCCATCATACGTACTAAGCACTACACGGCAGCAGCAGTAATAGGATCACTGTAGTAGGTTGTACATTTTCACAATCTTCCAACTATTTTCACACCTATTATATTTCATGTTGGTTTTGATGCTTAAAATGTCCCTGTGTAGTGGGCAGAACAAGCATTACTTTACTCAATTGACAGGTGAGAAAACAATGCATTGCTTTCTTCTTTATAATGAAAAAATCATGAAACATTTTCATATTCACTGATTCTAAATTCAGTAAATGGCTTTTATGCCATGGTAATATTTCTCTTAGTAGTAATATCATGCATTAAATAAATACATATTATAAATATATATGTATGTATATGCATGTGGTATATATCTGTACCTATATCTATCTATCTTCTGCCTATATCTCTTTTAATGTAAGAAGGTAAGGTAAAATTTTTCCCATTTCAGAAATAAGAAAAACTGGGGCTCAGGAGACATAATTAACTTGTTTAAGGACAAGGGAAACAAGAAATAAAACACAAATACAGTCTCTTATAAAAAATTCTGCCTCTTGAAAATAGTACAACACAACTATCTGATTAACATGGAAGAATGGCATATTACAAGAGATATTTAAGATGTAATACAAAGAATATACTTTCAGTGACACATAGACTTACTATTTAATATTCTTCTAGGAAGTTAAAACTTAAAATTGATTCAGCTTTACAACAAAAAAGTATACAAACACAGAATATTGCTTTCCTTTCTTGTAAGAACTCCCAGATAAGCAGAGAGGGAATTTATAGAGATTCTTAAATTCATTATCTATAATGTGTTATAGAAAAAAACTCTAAAATAAAAAAAGATTAATTGATTTGTTAATGTCATAAAAATTTTATGATGGAGCTTGGACTTGGACCTATGTTTAAAATACAAATCTTTTATATTTTTATTACCAATAGTTCCTTGACCCAGGGGAAAAGTTAATCTCTTTAAACAATCAATAAGCTCTTACTATGCACAAAGCAAAGTCGATGAGTGATTAGGCAGGAAGTGGTACTTTTAACCACACTGGAGAAATCTGGAAGAGAAACAGGTGGCATGAGAGGCAAAAATGTAAAAGTATTTTGAGGGCCATGCACAGTGGCTTGTACCTGTAGTCCTACCACTTGGGAAGGCTGAGGCAGGAGGATCACTTGAGCTCAGAAACTTGAGACCAGCTGAACAAGAGCAAGACCCTGTCTTTACAAAAAGTAGAAATATTAGCCAGGTGTGGTAATGTGCGCCTGTAGTCCCAGCTACCCAGGAGGCTGAGACAGAAGGATCACTTGAGCCCAGGAGTTTGAGGTTGTAGTGAGCTATGATCATGCCACTGCACTCTAGCTCAGGCAACAGAGTAACCATATATTTTGTGGACATCTGGGCATACGTAAGTACATCTAAGTACTTGTACAGTCAGTCTTATTAATAACATTCCCCTATGAAATATTCTTCTTTTAATACATTACATTTTCCTATGTAAGCCAGTACAAACCTGTGTTCCTTGTTCTTTATATTTGTATGATATTCCATTATAAGAATGTACTGTATTTAAATAATTTTCTATTGATTGACAGATTTCATTCAAATTTTTGTTACTGTTACTATAGATAATACTGAACATCTATGTTCAAATAACTCAGCATACTTTTGTGAATATATTTGGGACATTAATTTTGACAGCTTTATTTACATGCAATAAAAGTCACCCACGTAAAATGTACAATTGGATGAGTTTTGGCAGATGTGTACTGTCATGTAACCACCAAGACAATGTTTTTTCTTATTAAGGGTTAATAAAAATTTATTAAGTATCATCTAAGGAATAGGTTCATCCAGCATCAAAGATCATCAGATGGGCTGGATATTTCAATTTTTTTCACCCAGAGTCTTGCTGTGTCCTTAAAAGAGAAAAACCGTATTTATTTAACAAATAACACATATTATTATTAATCTGTGTGACCTTGGATAAATCACACAGTGAAAGGTTCCTTTTTTGGACCTCAGTTTCTTCATCTGCAAAATGAGGATATTGTACTTAGAAAATCTGTTCTCATGTTCACTTCAGACTTTGCAATGTGAGCTGTTATTTCCCTCTTGGTCTTAGGCAAAAATGGTGCACACAATTATGGATGATTTTTTAAAAATTTTTGAAATTGCTTCAGATGTGTTATTCATTGCCTTTATTGATCCATATTGCCTGCCACCACGACAATCTTGATATGGACATTTCCATCACCCCAAAAAGTTCCCTTGTGGTACTTACTAGTCCCTCCCCATTTCCCCCAGGACCGAGGAACTGCTGATGTGGTCTCTGTCACTACAGTTTTGCTTTTTCTCTAATTTTATATTAATGGGATCATAGACTGTGTACACATTTATGTTACTTTTACATATCATTCTGCTCTGAGATTGTTTTGCTCTGAATTTTTTTTTGGTGTATATCAGTAGTTGTTCCTTTGTACTGCTGACAACAATACTGAGTCTTCTAATCCAACATGAAAGTTTATTTCTTCACTTATTTAGGTCTTTTTAAATTTTTTTCATCAATATTTTGTGGTTTCAGTGTAAAGGTTTATATATATATACACACACACACATATATATCATGTACTGTATGTGTATATGTGTATGTGTATATATGTGCTAATAATATATGTGTATATGTATGTATATTTGTTGTTTTTGTATTTATATTTATGTAGTTTAGCTTGCTGATGCTAGTGTAAATTTTTTTTTAATTACAGTTTCTAATTGCCTGTGGTAGTATATAGAAATACAATTGATTTTTTATATTGACCTTGTATCCTTCTGCCTTAAATTCACCTACAAGTTTAAATAGCTTATTTTTAGATTCCTGAGAATTTTATATTTGTGTGAGGATAATCAGGTCATTAGTCTTTCTTTAATCAATGCACGTTTTATTTCTGTATTTTTCTTCATTACCATGGGTAGGGCCATCAGTACAATGTAGGGTAGAAAGAGTAAGAGTAGAAATACCTTGTTCCTGATATTAACAGGGAAAGCACTGTATGTTCCACTATTTCTGATTATTATTTATCTGGGAATGTCTTTATTTTGTCTTTATTTTTGAAAAATAATTGTCCAGAACATAGAATTTTGTTTGAAGGCTCTCACCACCACTCAACATTCAACACTTTGAATGTCATTGGATTTTTCTGGCCTCCGTTATTTCTTATGAGAAACCAGCCATCATAGTATTGTTGTATTGTTATTTTCCTGTACATGAAGAGTTTTTTTTTAATGCTTTCAAGATTTTTTTTTCATCTTTGCATTTCATCACTTTAGCTATGTGTGGCTGTGTGTCCAGGTGTGAGTTTGTTTGTGCTTAACCTACTTTATTGAGCTTCTTGGGCCTGTAGATCCATAATTTTCATCAAATTTGTAATTATGATGTACATTATTTCTTCATGTATTTCTTTTTGCTTTTTACTCTAAAAATATCTTGTCCTTCTCTGTCTCTCACTATGCATTTGTTGGTACATTAATAGTTTTCCAAAAGTTGTTGAGGTTCTGTTCATCTGTCTCCAATATTTTTTTCTGTATATTTTTAGATTGGATGATTTCTATTGATCTATCTTTAAGTTTACTGATTCCTTTGGTATTTCAAATCTGCTATTGAGCCCTTCTAATGAATTTTTCATGTTGGTTATTACAATTTTAACCTTAAGAATTCCCATTCATAATTTTTTTCCATATTGTCATTAAACATGGTCTCTTTTAGTCTTTCGAACATATTGATAACGGCTGCATGGGTTTTGTCATCTAAATCCAATATGTAGGGACACTCAGAGTCAGTTTCTATTGACACTTTTCTTCTTATGTATGCGTCCTAGTGATGGGTTTCTTTTCATGTCTCATGATATTTCACTGAATACTGGACATTTTAGATAATATATTGTAATAACTCTGAATTCTGACATTCTCTCCTCCATGGGTGGTGGTTGGTAATGTTGCTGTAACTTGCCTAAACTTAATCTGTAAAGTCTATCTTCCGTAGGCTGAAATTTAGTTCTGGATATCAATGGTCTAGCTGAGAATTTAACTGGCAGTTCTGGGTAGTGAGACAGCCATAGGGAGTTTGCTAATCTCCATGGTACCCTGGTTTGATTGAAGACAGTGTGCACGTGTAGCAGAGATCATAAAGGGATTTTAAGTCTACTTTTATGCAGGTCATCATAACTTTTGATCAATTCAAAATTGTGCTGAGGTTGTATTCAAACATTTTGAGCTATAAGGTTTCCAATATACTTATAGATCTATGTGTTAGCTGGGAAACAGATACAAACATAAGGCTCTTCTAAAGTCTCCTCCAGCTCTTACTTTCCACTACTCTCTCTCTCACATTTTGTCCACACACGCATGCAGGGTTTGTTATCAAGGATGTGTGGGTGGCTTGCTCCCTTTCCAGCTGCACACACAAATGGCCTTCAGTCAGTCCAGGCTACCATGGAGATAGCAAGCTCCCTATAACTGTCTCACCACCCAGAACTCCCAGTTCAATTCCCAGCTCATCTACTGATCTGTTGCTTGTACCAGTCAGGCCTTCAAGCCATTAGTTCTCCTTGTGTACTTGCCAGATTGTTACTTGCATTGTTACATTATTATATTATTATTGTTTCTTAAAAAAAAAAAGACAAAGACAGAGGGGGCAAGGAGGGGAGGGGAAGGGAAGAGAGAGAGAGAGAGACTTTCCAATCAAGTTTCCTTTATGACCTATAGAATGTTAAAGGTTTCCTCATATAGGTCCTGTGAATTTTTGATAAGTAAATTCTTAATTATTTTATATTTCTGGTTACCATATAAAAGGGATTATTTTTTCTCATATTGTATTTAATTGTTTAGAAAAAATTCTAATGTAAAACTGTAGCATTTCTAACAATGGAAGAAAGGATTCTTGTTTTCTATAGTCACATCTTAGTAATGCTTGTTCATAAAATACTATAATTATCAGCCTAAATTCAAACACAACTTCAGAATAAGAGTAATATAAACTCTATTCAAATGTCATAAATATTTTATTATGCATTTAATTTTCCATTTATATTTTTATGACATTTTATTCAGAGATATTGACATCAGGACTTGCCTTGAAAAGGGAATCGTTTTCTTTAGTGTACACTGAAGATTGTCAATGTAGACTAATCATGACACTTTACCCAAATCAAATTTTTGCATTTTATAGATGAGAACTTTAAATATTGGACAGAAGCAAGAATATACTGTACTATTGCAATTATAGCCTTTTTAGATATAAAAGGATTTAAGTCCTACAAATTCTTCTTGTCAAAGCACAGGTTTTATTAATTCATAGAATATGAGAAACAGCTGGATATGGTGGTTCACACCTGTAATCCTAGCACTTTGGGAGGCCAAGGCAAGAGGATCATTTGAGACCAGGAGTTCGAGACCAGCCTGGGCAATACAGTGAGACTCCATCTATTTTAAAAAAAAAATAGCTGGGCATGAGGAATCATGCCTGTAGTCCCAGATACTTGGGGGGGCTGAGGCAGGAAGATCTCTTGAGCCCAGGAGTTCAAGGCTGCAGTGAGCTATGATGATACCACTGTGCTCCAGCCTGGACAACAGACTGAGAGAGTGAGACCCTGTCTCCAAAAAAAAAAAAAAAGAAGAAGAAGAAGAAAGAATATGAGAAACAAAATTATGAAACAAAGAGGAGAAATTTCCAAATTACCTAGAACCCAAAGACAAAATGGGAATACTAAGCAATTATGGAGTCAGTCACACATTCATGTATGTTTTATGTATGTTTCAGGGATTGAGCTAAAATTTTGAAAAGTACATTTCCTAGAATTTATTTCTAGTAAATTCTAATTCACACTCCATTGGTGAGAGTGACTGCCATAAAATTTGGAAGTTGCAGAATTCTTACTCCACCTGTAGAATCATCAAGGCAGAGGACTTTTAGAGCTGTACACATAAGGCTTTGCAGCATCTTTCCAAAATCTTCCAGGGAATCACTTGCTTTAGTACTGCAACATCCGGTATCCCTGTAGTGATACATACAACTTCTCACTTCCTCAAAATCATTGTTTTGTCCTGACCTCTACAATGCCTTTTCTTACAGGTATATTGTAAGTGACCAATTCCTTGTATTTAATTCCTGAAATATTTTCCTGAGCAAACCATTGATGCAGTATTTGGAGATTCAGTAAACAACCATTAAGCACTTGGAAGCTAAGATGGACTATGTGATAGGTACACTTACTGTTCACCTGTTCATGTGCTCCCTCGCGTTTCCTGGAGTCTTTTCAGTTACGTGGGGCTTGATGTTTAGTTCTGCCACAGAATCTAAGAAGAAATTACTGACACGGCTTCTGGCATAAAAATCAGGATATTAAATGAATATTAAATGATTTTGTCTTCCCGTGGCCTACATATGTTCTTAAGGGCAAAATAGGTTTTGTCCTCAAGGATCAGGTATCTACCTGCTTGAACCCTTTGGACAATGTTGCACTGAGACCCCAAAGTTAGATGATTGCAATGCATGTCAAGGGAGATTCTTTTACCCTTGTATTATTTTTCTTATGATTTGAATGCAATACAAGTGATTTCATACTGTGTTTACTATTCATAATTCCATGCGCATAGTTCACACTTACAAAAAATGAATGTGTATAGTGTACAAAATCGCATAAAAGATCATTCATTAGATGTTTATGAATTAATTGTAAATAATCTGTATTTTTATAATATTATTATTTGCCAATAATAAGTATGCTCTTGAGATACAAGTTAAGACATCTATGGTTATACTGAGTATTGAAAAATCTCTGCATTTATTTCTTCATTCAACAAATATCTTTTAAGAAACTTCTTTGTATCATTGTTCTAAGCACATTAATGTGGACCATATATATTAATATTGATCAGCTTGGGCTGCCATAACATAATACCACAGACTAGGGGGCTTAAATAACAGAAACTTATTTTTCACAGTTCTGGAAGCTAGAAGTACAAGATCAAGGTGTTGACAGGGTTGCTTTAATTCTGGGCACTCACTCCTTGCTTACAGATGACCCCTTCTTACTGTGTCTTCACATGGCCTTTTCTCTGTGTACTCAAGGAAAGAGATAGTACTCTGGTGTCGTCTCCTTTTCTTATAAGGACACAAGCCCTATTGGATCAGGGTTCCACTCTCATGATTTCATTTAACTTTAATTACCTCCTAAAAGGGGGTTAGGGCTTTAACATATGAATTTTGGTGGAATAATTCAGTCCATAATACCATGCAAGCAAAGTTATTTTAGGGTTTAATTTTCTCAAAAGAGGTCTCCATTAAGAAAGTTGTAAAATATTTGTTTCCCAGGATGAAGCAAGATTTAGGAAGAGCACACTTTTCTAATAAAGTACTTAATGCTACAGAAAGAATTCCAGATGTAGATCTTCTGATTTTTAATACTTAAAAACTATTTACATAAATCATATAAAAGTAGTTTGGTGAGCTTAATGATGCAAGTTTTTCTAGTTGTCACTTTCCAACCCTTGATTAACTTTATTGTCAGTTATTTTTCTCCTAATTGCAAAATTTTAAGATGTACCTTTAAAACTGATCATCTTTTTTTTTTTATTTCAGCTCATTATGGGGGTACAAAAGTTCAGGTTATATATATTGCCCATGTTCCGCCCATCCCCCTGAGACAGAACATTCAAGCATGTCCATTCCCCAGACAGTGCATAACGCACTCATCATGTAGGTATACACCCATCCCCTCCCCCCACCTCAGTCCAAAACCCAATTGGTATTATTCCAAAATATGCACTTAGGTGATGATCAGGGAAACCAATTTGCTGGTGAGTACATGTGGTGCTTATTTTTTCATTCTTGAGATACTTCACTTAATATAATGGGTTCCAGCTCTCTCCAGGAGAACAAAAGGGACTCCATATCACCGTTATTTCTTATAGCTGAGTAGTACTCCATGGTATACATATACCACATTTTACTAATCCACTCATGAATTGATGGGCATTTGGGTTGTTTCCACATCTTTGCAACTGTGAATTGTGCTGCCATAAACATTCAGGTACAGGTGTCTTTTTCATAGAATGAATTTTGTTCTTTTGGGTAGATGCCCAATAATGGGATTGCTGGATCAAATGGTAGGTCTACTTGAATCTGTTTAAGGTATCTCCATAATGCTTTCCACAGGGGTTGCACTAGTTTACAGTCCCACCAGCAGTGTATGAGTGTTCCTGTCTCTCTGCATCCACGCCAACATGTATTGTTTTGGGTCTTTTTGATAAAGGCCATTCTCACTGGAGTTAAGTGATATCTCATTGTGGTTTTAATTTGCATTTCCCTGAGGATTAGAGATGTTGAGCAGTTTTTCATGTTTGTTAGCCATTCTTATATCTTCTTTTGAAAAATTTCTATTGATGTCATTTGCCCACTTTTTGATAGGGTTGTTCGATTTTTTCTTACTGATTTTCCTGAGTTCTAAATAGATTTTTGTTATCAGTCTTTTATCTGATGTGTAGTATGCAAAAATTTTTTCCCAATCTGCAGGTTGTCTGTTTATTCTCGTGACTGTTTCCTTGGCTGTGCAGAAGCTTTTTAATTTAATCAGGTCCCATTCATTTATTTCTGTTGTTGCTGTGATTGCCTTAGGGGTCTTCTTCATAAATTCTTTCCTAGGCCAATGCCTGTAAGAGTCTTTCCTACATTTTCTTCTAGAATTCTAATAGTTTCGCCCCTAAGGTTTAAGTCTTTTAACCACCGTGATTTGATTTTTGTGAGAGGTGAAAGCTGTGGATCCTGTTTCAGTCTTCTACATGTGGCTATTCAATTTTCCCAGCACCATTTATTGAATAAGGATTCTTGTCCCCAGAGTATGTTTTTGTCTGCTTTGTCAAAGATTAGATGGCTATATGAGGATAGTTTTATATTTGGATTTTCTGTTCTGTTCCACTGGTCTGTGTCCCTGCACTTGTGCCAATATCATGCAGTTTTAATAACCACAGCCTTGTAGTATAGTTTGAAGTCTGGCAAATTAATACCTCCCATTTTGTTTTTATTGCTTAAAATTGCTTTTGCTACACAGGGTCTTCTCTGGTTCCATACAAAGTGTAAAATTATTTTTTCTATATCTGAAAAATGATGTTGGCAATTTAATAGGGATTGCATTGAATCTGTAGATCACCTTTGGATAGTATAGGCATTTTAACAATGTTGATTCTTCCGATCCACGAGCATGGTATGGTTTTCCACCTATTTACATGTACTACAATTTCTTCCTCAGTGTTTCATAGTTCTCCCTATAGAGGTCCTTTACCTCTTTAGTTAAATATATTCCTAGGAATTTTGTTATCTTTAAAATGTGAAAATTATTCAACATATACAGAAGTAAAAATCGGCACTTAAAAGTTACTTGAGAGGTCATGTACTTTTAATCTTTGATATTAAGCAAGTATTGAAACAAAGCAAATCTGACATTTTGTTGGACCAGCATGTATGAAAAAAATTATCTACTCTTTTGACTTTACATATTGCATCAGTTGAATTCATTAATTATGCCTGCACTTTGGAAAGTTTCCAATCCCTTGTTATTCTGACACATGTCAAAGAATCTATGGCATTTAACCACGGTGTCAAAGAAAAAGAACTGCAGAAGAAAAATTTCAGGTCCCAAGGGAACAGTGATATTTTAAAACAGAAAGATTATAAAATGAAACGCTTCTTATATTCTATACAGATAAAAAGAAAAATGAAAATGGTTGCTTTATATATTATCTCATTATTTTATGGTCATGTAACATTAAAACAAAGTGAAAATTCAATATTTTCCAGTATTAATTTTTTTCTGGTTCAATAACAAATCTTAACAAATCTGTCCTCTTTACTTCTCACATGAAGTATTAGGTGTGCTTATATTTCCTAGGCTATACGTAATGAACATTCACTCTTTTCTGTTTTCATTTTTATATTATTGCAAAACATAAGAGAATAATAAAACTAAGACAATATTTCTTTAAATTACCTACCATTTACTTAAATCAAATGTGTTCCTTTTACGTCTCTTAGTTTCTATCAGTGCTTCTCAAACACTAGCGTGCATCAAAATCAGCTCCAGGACTTATCAAAGCACAGATTTGCTGGGCTCCTTCTCCAGGTTTTTTGTTTGCTTGTTTTTGTGTTTGTTTTTTTTAGAGATGAGCCCAATCTGGAGTGTGGTGGTATACATAGCTCACTGCCTCCTCCAACTCCTGGGCTCAAGTGATCCTCCTGCTTCTGAGTAGCTGGGATTATAAAATGTGCACCCAGACCTATATGATTAAAAAAAAATTAGAGACAGGGCCCCTTTGTGTTGCCCAGGCTGGTCTTGAATTTCTGGGCTCAAGGGATCCTTCCCTCTCTGTCACCAGGTAGCTGGGACTACAGGCACGAGGCACCACACCTGGCCAGAGTTTCTGATTCACGAGCCTGGAATAATAGGTTTGTTTTCGTCCTTCTTCATCTCCTTTTCTTTCTCTGCCTAATTCTGGGTAATTTCTTCATATCTCATTTCCAATTCATTTATTACTCACTCATCAGTTATTTATTTGTTTATTTTTCCAGAGATAAAGGGCTGATAACTAGAATCTATATAGAACTCAGGAAAATCACCAAAAAAAAAAAAAAAAATCAAGCAACCCTATCAAAAAGTGAGCAAAGGACATGAGCAGAAACTTCTCTAATCAGTTAGGTCATCAGTTAGTATTTCTGAATGAATGGAATTGTTTGGCTCATGTTGGGGACTGCTTTGCTCATGTGTTAATCCAGATCCATGTTTTGTGTCCATGACAGGTAACTCTAGTGCTACATTGTTGCTGAGTTGTTTATTTAGATACTCTCTAGCACTCCGGTCCTTCTAGGAAAGAAGTCCCATCCTGTGCCATCTGCCTGTCATGTTACCCTAGTGCAGTGACCTGGGCTTCCTTGATGCCAGCTGTTTCACTAATTGTATTAGTTCTCTATTGCTGCATAAAAATCACATGAACACCTGGAGTTGTTTAACACCAGTACCTTGATGATATATTCTTTGCTCTTCATAGGATGAAATCAAAATTTGAATCACTAATGTTGTATGCAAATCATTTTACTCAATCAAATGGACTAATTGTTTTACTCCTCTATTTTAAGTACACACAAATTCACATCTTTACTAATGATTAAGACCTTAATAGATTAATTGGCATATTTGTGGCAATGCTTATCAAGACAGGAGCAGATGTATGTCTGAATGTTAAACCAGAAAGTTAAAAAATAAAAAAATGCATAGGTCACTATTATCATTAAGTTTTTGATTTCATATATTCATGAATACAGTTGAATATGAGAGCTTGCTCTAGATTAAAAGAACACCAAAGGCAGGATCAATATCAGTAAGAAAGTTATTATAGCTGCTATTATCAGAAAGGAAAGTTAAAAGTGACTTTTTTTTCTCTTTCATATGAAAAATTGCCTAAAGTAGGGCGGCCCCAAGGATGGCGAGAGGATTTGTGGTCATCAGGGATCATTTTTGTTGTTGTTTTTGGGTTTTTTTTAAACAAGATAAGACAGAGAATATATTGTAGGCTAAGAGCAATCTTTGTCATGGTGTATTCCTTTTGAAAAATATTTTTTCCATACATAGACAACCTCAAAATTTCATCCTCTCCGTATCTGTTGCAGTCCTTTCTTCAGTTCCAGATAGGGTTCCTTTTGATCCAGTGTCCTACAAGCCACAAGAAAAATTACCTCTTCTCAACACAATCAGTATACAATGACGAGAGGAGGGGAAGGCAGAATGACCATATTTAAAAATGCCCTCAGAAGACAAGAGATGGGGAAACATTCCCAGTCACTGGTCATGGCACTACTGACAGAGTGGGCTGCAGGGGTTCCTTCCTAGCTGAAAGTGTGTCCTCATGATCTGCTCTCTTGGAATAAACTCCCTTATTCATTATTCCTTGTTTCCTCTGTGTTTGTCTTCTGGAAGTCTGTGTGTGTGTAATTAGACATGTCCACTATCTTCCAAAAACAGAAGCAGCCCATCCCAGTTTCTCTTCCTATTTATGAAACATTTCTGTAGTCAGAACCTCCTTATACTCTTTTAATCTCAGTTACCAGATTTTAGGCACACAGATATGTAACCTTTCAGTTGGGCATATCACGGCCTTTAATAAATCACAGCCCTCTTACTAAGGAACAAAAGGAGACTAGATATTAGGAAAATAGCAATCATTGCCACAGAGGTTATCATCAGGAGCCCTTTGTAAGCAGGGATGGAGTAGGATGCAATGCTATAAACATGACAGGAAATCAATTAAGATGATCATTGTACTTGGAATTATCCCCCACCCTACTCCCAACACAATTAGCTTTATTTGGAAGAATTACAAAGCTACCTTGAAGTACAAAATTTCATGCACTATCATCACTGCTTAGCACCTTAGAGTATATGGACCATGGCAAGATTTCAGTGACATTCTTATGGAGGGAAGATAATTAGCCTACGGATGGAGAATGGGTGCTTATGTGATGATCCAAGTTGTATAACCAACATGGATCAAATTAGTATGTCTAATATATGGGGATGAATTTGAGGTTGATCTAGGTGAGCTGTGACTTTCATATATTTTTTGTGATTATGCTCCATTCATAGTAGAGCTCATAGTAAGTCAAGTACAGCAACCAATTTCTAGATGGTTCTGGAGGCTTATCATTGAGATCATGCAGGGGTCCAGGTATGTTGAGTGAAGTTTGGCAAAGGTTGGATGGAGGATAGCACCCGAGTCAAACAGACAGATGGGGTCATTGCAGATAAGCTGGGATAGGCTCAGAAAATCAAAGGTAAATCTCAGCTATGAGAACACACAAAGTGAGAGTGACGGTAGAGCAGAAAAGCTCAGTGGTATTAAGCATCCCTAGGGGCTTACTACTGAAATCCAGCTATTAAGTTTATGATACTAAAAATTTCAAGTCCTCCACTTTCTATCCTTCCTGCAAAGATAGCTCATAGAGGTAATACTATTTGTAATATTATTTACTTAACCCAAAAGTATATGATGTGGTCTATTCTTGCCTATAGCATTTAAACATAGTCTTAACATTCACCTAGAAAGGCAATATATTAGTATTATAATGATGAGAAAGAAAGTGAAACCAGTATAGAGCTGGAGGTTAGGAGACCTAGGTGCTGTGTGATTAACTACTGTGTGATTTATGTTGTTACCTCCCCTCATTCGACTCTTCATTTTTTTATTTGCACAATGAAGACATTTGAGCTGATGACTTCTAAGATCTCTTCTCACTCAAACCTTCCACACATCTAGGTATTCGGAAAACAAGAGTTATTTTCAGTTCTTTTTTTAAAATTGTGATTGCTTTGTACTGTGATATTTATATTCTATTCCCTATGTGGCAGGAGTGCATTTCTGAGTGTGCATGAACAAAATCCTGTGTGTGATCTTTGCCCCCAGGTAACCGGCTGAGTGGCCCCTTCTTTTGTGATTACATAACTGTGGGCTCATCCAAAGTTTCAATGACCCCCTGGGATGGAGCTCCCTATAGCAGAGGAGCTGAGGTCAGTCTAACCAGGCAGAAAACAGTATTAGCCTTACTCCTTAGCTACCCTCATTTCCATATAAATGCTGCCTGCTGCAATAGACAATGTGCCTTTCACACTTGTGAGAAGATAATGATGAAGTCATTTGGGGATGTCATTTATGTTTCTCTTTTTGCTCAGTTACTTACAAATTAATGGAGTTCTGCCTAAGCCTCTCCGATTCTATGGCTTTTCCCCTTTTCTCATTCCAGTGAACAATAGTAGAGGTAAGCACTAATCACAGTTCAACAATTTATGAGTTTGGCCACCAGCATTGCATTTATCTCTACAAGTTCAAAGGGAAAAAAGGATACTCTGTCAATGGACAGTTTCTTTCAATCTTTACAACAGTGAGGTAGGAATTTCTTTCCACTATTTTAAATACCAGGTAAAATTATATGTTTCAAGTTACCATTGACTCAAATTCAATTTTTCTAATTCCAAACACACATATGAAATGAAATGGGGTGATGAGGAAAAAAAAAAAGAAATGAGGTTAGTCATCTAACGAAATTGGGGATTGGGGATTTTCAAGCTGTTGCAGAACACAAAGTAAATTTTAAATTAAAAGCATGGTTTCATCCTGTGAAATATGTTTAATGTGACTATCACGACTTAATGAGAGGTTTCTCTGAGAGTTTTTTTCATTTCCTGTGCTTGTCAGGTTTGGAATCCCACAGAGACGCAAAGGGATTCCCCACAGAGGGAATCTGGCAGATTAAGTAGCTATTAAGTCACAGATAAGGCGGTGGAAATGCGAGGCTGAGGAAATCACTGCTTCATTTGCAGGTACATCTTTTATTACAGATAACTGGATTACCTTAAAAATTTCTGAATAATCACACGGACTTACTGAGAATTTGTATCTATAACACTTTGAGATTTATGAAAGCTTCTACAACATTAGCTGGGATAATTCAGATCATTTGAGCAGCTACTGTATACATTAGGAACGCTTTTCAGCTGGTCGCAGTAACAGCGCAGTGACTGCAGAGGCTTGAATGCAGCCTTACTTGTCTTAAATAATAAGTCCAGAGCTTCGTGGCTGATGGCGTTATTCCAGTAGCTTCTATAGATCAAGGTTATTGCTTAAACTCTCGGACTTTATTAATTTTTTGCTTTCTTATGGTCACAGAACAGCACCTGATTCTACAGGGATCATACCCACATTATAGGAAGAGGGAAAGACAGGGACAAAGGTAGCTTTCGAATAGTACGTCTCATTTTGTCGGGCAAGCAAAATGTTTTCTGGAATTCTTACTCAGAAGGCTTATTTTTTTGGTTTGGTTTTGTTTTTTTAACGTGACCTGGGCCAGAGTCATCAATATATTTCGCGTAGACACCTCTAGCTGGAATGTGCTCAGGTAGGAGAGGCTCATACACGGTGAGGTAACAGGAAGCATCAGATTGTCCTGTCAGACACAGATGAATGAGAAATCTTGCCCTTTAGAAAGATTTATTAGTAATTTGAAGAATGCAGACAAGTCTCAAAAGAGACAGACAGAAGTCTAGAAAATCAAAGCAACTAAGTACTTATGTCTTTTTTTAATTTTTTTTATTTTTCTTGCACTATCTTTCTGGCCCAGAATAGGTACGTGCTAGGTCTGGAGCCAAGAGAGACACACGAAGCCTCATATGCAGCAAAATGCTGTTTATTTTGAGCATCTGGGTGCAGACGGGTGAAGGGAAAAAAGCATCCACTTCAAGGGAGGGGAAAGCCTTGGGTTTTACAGAGGGTTTTTCTGGGGGGAGTAAGTAAGTGGGCCAGAGCAGCCGCTTGTAATAAATTCTTTTTCAAACAACCAGCTCCTAGGACCCCTGTCCCAGTCACATCCGTCCATTTGGCACCGGTATCCTCCTTATCAGGAGACAGAGGGAGGGACAGACTTCGTCCTTAATGGGGGGGGGGGGGCGTGGAAAGGAATGCCGGCCACAGCTGTCTGTTAGACTTACAATGGCCGAACTCTCCAGACTCCTGCGGCTATAGTTTCACAAGCCTAAGTTTTGCATTAACCACATTCTGTCCTATACATACTTTTTCAGGTTCCCACCGGGAACAAACCTAACAGTAACACTTTTCAGTTAGATACAGGGGTTATTGCCTTACACAGAAAAAAAAATTATTTTATGAATCATCTTCATTTTATACCTGAGCTTAGGGGATATTGTCTAGGGAGTCCTGGGAGACATGCTTCATAAAGCCATAAATGATGATTCTTTCTTCCTCCTCCTCCTCCTCCTCTACTTCCTTTTCTCCTCCTTTCCCTCCCCCTGCCTGTCCCACTCCTCCTCCTTTGCCTCCTCCTCCTCCTTCTTTTTCTTTTTCTATTATAAGCAATCTTTAACCAGAGACACCCTTATTCAATAGATGAGAACTCCTTTCCTAACAAATACTATTAGTCTATTTGCTCATAGGTTCCGTTATTTTGCTGTCAAGAGTATTAGACTGGGTCGCCTGTCTTTCTTTTCCTTTCCCCCGGATGCTTACCCTGGTAAGGAGAGTACATAGATTGTAGGCTAGTTGCTTTCGCTTCTTCCTCCTCAGACGCTGTTTCTGACACAGAGATGATAAGCTAATTACATTGATTGATATGGCAGCTCTCTGTAACCTTTTCTTCAGTGGAGCAGCTATTTATAAAATAACCAATTTGGGCTCAAAATGATTTTTTCCCGTGACATTTATGTTGAATCAAAGGAACACTACCCAGGATGACTACCTTTCTCTAGACATCTTGACCTGTCACTTAGACTTTGCCCCTTCTTCCCATGATTAATTATAAAAAATAATTTATTTTCCTAGCAACTCATTTGAAGTTTTCCTTGCTTTCTTCCTTTTAATAGCCTATTTAATTATGATTTTTTTTATTCGGCAATATTTGCTGGGCACTTATATGTACAAAGAAATGTGCTAGATGCTGGAAACACAAGGTTAAGCTAATAGATATGGTCTTAGTCTCTCATGGACCCTATAGTCATATAGAGGAGAGAACAAAACATAAGAAAACATAAAATTATATCATTGTGAGTTTTGACCAGGTATAAAAGGAAAACATATGGTATATGGTAATATGGTATAATGGTGGGATCCTCTATGGGATAGGATCAGGAAATTTTCCTTTAAGGGCTTTCTTGAAGCCAGCCTATAAAAGATGAAAAGATGTAGCTATGGGAAAAGTAATCCATGTCAAGAGAGTAGTAAAAATAAGGATTTATTATACTAGGCATTATTCTTATTTCATCCCATGATGAATTTGAAAACCAGCTATAATTATACCATTTTGTGGGTGAAAAATCAGAGTTTCAATAATTGGCCAACATTAATTGGCTAGGCCTTCAAGGCTGAATTTAAGCCCACCCATATGTATTAGACCCAGACTCTTTCCATTTCCACAGGAAATGTTTTTGCAGTTCAATGTCTGCATGACCTCAGATTCTACGACCTCTGAGATCAGTGACCTTTAAGGTTTCCTCCTTGGGGTCCATTGGTTAGAGCATGTAGCTTTTCAATATCTATTTTAAAAGATCCTTAACATTAAAGTTGGGGGCTTTCAAATGGTATAGACTGTATGAATTTTTGATTGATATTTCTGTGACATTTCAGGTCACTTTACTGTTTTGAAAAGGTTGTTGTACAGGAATTAATATTTTGAGGATTTTTGTGAAACTTTTCAAGCGCAGAACCAGCATAAGCCTTGGCATTTGAGGTTGTTTGCCTTGAGAATTCTATATATTGTCTACTTGTCAACTTGTGTATGTTGTTGCTGTTTGTGAATTTTGACTTCACATGGGAGGTTCCATTTCTATTCCACCCAAAACAGAAAGCCCCTTGAGGAGAATCTTGGCTGAATGGTCAACTTAGAGCTATGAGTCTATGTCTGAAAACAGAATGGTGTTATTATAATACCACCTGGCCAATGTACATGCTGGAGTGTAAGGAGAAGTGGCTGCTGAATGAAATCTTAAATTATTATACTATCTTACAACTGGAATTATTTTGTCAAAGGTCAGGTAAATGGAACAAGATATCATAGGTACAATCTTTCATGCACTTGCATAATAAAAAGGCTGAAAGGCCTGGGACAAAGTTAATGGTAAGGATAGTCAGACCTCGGGTGATAAAACTGGGGAGGAATTAACCAGGTTGGATCCCATGAACCTGTTTCCCTGGCCCCTGCTGCCAGCTCCCCACCCACTGTGGCACCTGATGTGGTCGTCACAGAGTGCAACAGTGGGAGGAGCTTTCCCCTGCTGGAGCCCCACAGCTGGCCCAGGAAGTGGCCCTGCATGGAACCAGGCCTGGGGCAACTATCGCTGCCTGCCACCACTGTCACAATCTTGGCACCATGAGAGGTGCCAGGGGGGGCACAACTGGAACTAATTTTTCAGTCTTGTGTCCTCTGGCTTATGATTTGGGAATGGGAATGGTCTCTCCTAAGACCTGGCAGGGAACTCAATTTGGCCAGAAGGCATCCATACCTGGGGCAGGGCAATTCCCATTATGGCAATGTCAGATATGGGGCTTGACTGTGCAAGGACAGTGGCAGGGTATTGTTGGACTCACACAAATGGAGATCCTAATGTGGATGCAGATGGTGTGAGAATAAATCATTACCTGAAGTATATTCTGGCAGACCTCCAGAGGAGAGTGCCTAGACAGAAGAGTTTAAACAAAGTCCGAGAATTACAACAAAAACCTAATGAACATCCCCTGAACTTTTAGAATGCATATACCAAGCACATTGAAAATATACAGATGTGGATCCAGAGGCCCCTGAAAATATGTGCATGGTTAATATGACTTTTATAGGGCAGAGTGCTCCAAATATATGAAGGAAACTAAAGCATGTGGAAGGGACAATTGCCATGAATCCCTGGCAACTTGTTGATATCACCTTTAAAGTATATAGCACTAGAGAAGAACAGAGAGTCTAGGACTCAGAAGATGCAGGAGGGAGCCCAGGGCTCCATGCCTCACTAGTGGCTCCAATCCAAATATCTCCATAGGTGCCCTAGGTATGATTGACAGTGGGGACTCGATTAGTGGACTTTTAAATTGATACAGTAGTGCCACAGCTGCCAAGCCACATGGGCAGAATGGCCTGGGGCCTCCTGTGGTCTCGCCCCAGCCCCTGGCACCAGCCATGCATGGCACTCCACAAGTCAGTCAGTCAGGCATTGGGCAAGGGCCGGGCAGCAATGGTTGAGGAACTTGTCATAGCTGGCCCAGGAGGCAGGCCCCAGAGAGCCACCACCAGAGCTGTCACTGACTCCAGAGACCCCAACATCTTCGGTGGCCATGCTGGACCTGGGCAAGCAGCAGGAGTGCCAGTGGCTGTTCCAGAAGTGGCAGAAGCTCAACTCCAAAGGCCCCACCAAGCTTCTGCTGGCTTTGAATACCAGGGCCTAGAGAAGCACACAGGAGGCTGCCTCTGGAGAACATTTTGTTTTGAAGTTTGGGCCTCAGCAGACTTACACATCTTTGACTACAACTACATCATTTGCAAGAAGCAGGAAGTTCTATTCTTCCCGAGGTCTACAAAAAAGTGAGTAATGCTGTATGGGCTGATGGGACCCTGGGATAGGCAGAAAGAGTTTAAAGTCCCTGTACCAATAAGTATAGTCTTGTGTAGGATCTACATGCAGTTAATGATATTGTACAAGTGACCTTGAGTAGTAATCAATCATATTCGAATGGTACGATCCCAAGACTAAGATGACCTCACAGTGTTGCTGAACTGTGTTGCTTCCAGGGTTTTAGAAAACTCTCTTTCTCTGTTTAGTGATATCTTAGTAAGGGACTTGCAGAACCTGCAATTGGACCAAGGGATGCTATTATAAAGTATCACCAAAAAGGTGCAGATTTGCAAACAGCAGGTAACTTATTTGGGATTCCAAATTATCAGGGGAACCTGTGGCCTAAAGTCAGGCTGAAAGCATGTCATCTTGTATCTTAAGGTGCCCCAAAATAAAAGACAATTGCATTGGCTCCTAGGAATGGCAGGTTTCTGTTGCACCTGAATCCCAAACTTTGGACGTATAGCAAAGCCCTTGCAGGAGGCCCTTAAAGGGACAGACGTGGAGCCCATGACCTGGACCACTGATATCAAAATGCTTTTGACAAACTAAAGCAGAATCTTAAGACTCCTCCACTTTGGGGTTGCCTGATTAGCAGAAAGAATTTAAATGATACATTCATGAAAAACAAGGGCTGAGCCTTGGAGTCTCAGTACAGATGCTGGGAGACATCCCAAAGCCGGTGGCATACTTGTAAAAGCAACTGGACAATACTGTGAGAGGACGGTCTCTTTGCCTCTAGGCAGTAGCAGCTACATGTGATTTGTTATTAAAGACTATGTCTACTCTCAATCCTGCCACCTTGTCACCAGCTAAAGAAAATGAGCTTTTGCAGCACGACTGTTTAGAGATTCTGGATGATGTCCATTCTAGCAGGATGGATCTGTCATGTCAGCTGATGGCAGAGCCAGATTGGGACCTTTTCACTGATGGGAGCAGCTGAGCTGATTGCTTTAACCAGAGGTCTTCAGTTACCCAGAGGAAAAAAGGTAAACATTTACATGGACTCTAAATATGCTTCTAGAGTCATGCATGCTCATGGTGCCATTTGGAAGGAAAGGGGGCTCCTTACAGCAGGAAATAAAGCCTTGGTGCGGGTCCTTATAAGGCACCTGCATGCATGCGCACACTATGGACGTGATGCCTTAATGGATTTGGTAGGACCTCATTTAAGAGGACCCATTTGACAGAGAAATCAGAGCTTCCCTTTATGTGCTTAAAACAATCCAAAGACAAAAAAGCGGTCTGCTGCATAGGGAACCCAACATGTGGGGACACACACTTTCAGTGACCGGCAAATTGATTTCACTCAGATGCCTAAACTTGTATTAGTAGATACCTTTTCAGGCTGGGTAGAGGGTTATCCTACCTGAACAGAGAGAGCATTTGGAGTTACCAGAATCCTTCTGAACAAACTCACTCTGAGATGTGCTCCTACCAGGAGCTACTGGCCCAGGTCTGGGCCTTTGCTGAGTTCCTGTGCTTGTACACCAGCACGGAGCAGGAACAGGCCTCGGAGGACAATGGGATAACAAGTGTCTGCAGTCCAGACAAAGAGGCCAAGCAAATGGAGAATGGCATGCTAGTGATGCACACTGTGGGCAGGCAGCTGCAGAGACAGCTCAGCAGCTCCTCCTCCAACAAAGAGGGTGTCAGCAGGCACCACAACAGCACAGCTGAGCTGCAGAAGACCAGATCCCAGAAGGAAGAGGCCCGGAAGCTGATGGGGCAGACAAGGCTCAGACAGGGAAGATCAAGCTGTCTGTGTCCTGCTACTACATGAAGGCCATTGGACTGTTCATCTCCTTCCTAAGCATCTTCCTCTTCTTATGTAACTGTGTTGCTGCACTGGCTTCTAACTATTGGCTCAGTCTCTGGACCAATAACCCCATTTTCAACAGTACCAAGGAGCACACTAAAGTCTGTCTGAGCATCTACAGAACCCTGGGCATTTTTCAAGGTATTACCATGTTTGGTTACCCCATGGCAGTGCCCATGGGGCAGGAAGGATCTTTGCTTTCTGCTCTCTGCATCTGGATCTGCTACACAATGTCTTGTGATCACTCGTGAGTTTCTTCAAGTGGACCTCTAGTGGGAAACTGGTGAACCATTTCTCCAAGGAGTTAGACATGGTGGACTCAATGATCATGCAGATCATCAAGATGTTCATAGGCTCCCTTTCATCCATACAGAGTGATAATGGACCCTCCTTTGTATTGGAGGTAATTCAGTAAGTAAGCAAAGCATGAAACCCATCTACAATGAGATAAGGTGTTGCCTCTTTCCCTCCCCTGGATAAGGGTAGGCCCTAAACCAGGCTTAAGTTAAACCCCTAAGAATTAGTTTATGGGAGACCCTTCCTCACACCCCAAGGTAAGTATGGTAATATAACTGTAGGTGAAGAAAACAGAACAAAGCAATATGTCAAACAGATAAATTAAATTCTAAGCACACTATCCACAAATTTGCTTCTTTTAGCCTTCACCTCTGCTGGAAGCAGAGAAATGGAAGGGACCTTATGAATTGCCTCTAACAATGAACACCTTATTGAAATAGTCAGGAGTAAAACCTTAAGTCCATCATACCAGAGTGAAGAGGTGTCCCATGGAAGAAGAAGATCCAAGCCCCAAGTGAATGGGCCAGGCTTTAGGCAATCTAAAGTATCTGTTTAAGAAGAAGGAAAAATGAAAATGCTGACATTTTTATTATTCTTTCTTTGGCTATTTGTTCTGTCTATAG
The DNA here is from genome assembly GCF_020740605.2 of Lemur catta. NCBI lineage: Eukaryota > Metazoa > Chordata > Mammalia > Primates > Lemuridae > Lemur > Lemur catta. The sequence continues at coordinate 60,402,682 of NC_059141.1, read as the reverse complement.
GATGGAGAGACAACTCCTTAGTGAGGGTTTCCTCTTCTGCTGCTCTGCCTCACTGCTGAGTTTGCCATCCTAAACCTCATTTGGTGCAGGTATTCCTGTATGTGATTTTTGAATTTGCAGAAGCTGGTCTCTCAGACAACCTACAGGGCATGACTAATAAATAGCACTCTACTCAGAGGTCCCAGGTTTCTTTCTTACCCAGCCCTGTATCGGACATTGTGTGCAAAGCAACAGTAAGGATCCACAGACCTACTGGTGTCTTAGATACTAAGCAGGGTAAAATCTCTCTTATCAGGTATTCTCCCCGCACCCCCCATCGTTTCACCTTGCCAATCCTCATGGTTGTAGTTTTTGCTTATGCCTTTTTTTGTCTAGTAATCTGTTGCATTCTCTATTTTTGTAAATCTACTACCAAAGCTTTGCAATGGCATAAATAAGTATAAAACTTCCATCTAAAACATTGCCTTCATTCAGCAGGAAGTAGATCAATGACTACATTGCCCTTTTTCCCACAGATATGGAAGGGTAAAATTGACAGTGGGGAATATGTAACAGATGTAAGGGCTTGAAAAATGACAAAATGTATTACAAGTTGTCTCTTTAACACCCCCCCAACTCTGTTTTGGAATTAAAACCTGCATTCTTGCCTGACACCAGTATTAGAGGGGCAGGGGAGTTTTCTTCGTACCACAGGAGATAACTCAACAGAATTGCCTTGGTGGAGGTCATGAGATTGTCTTAACCAGAGATGGGCTAGATCAGAACCATCAACTATAGTTAAATAACAATAGCCTGAAGCTGAAAACCCTCCCTTTAAAAGCTCTGCATTTCTGCTTATAGAGAGGACAATGGTACTTTAAGACAAGAGTCTGCCATTCTCCTCATTTTCCAGCAAATTAATAAACTTCTCTTTCTTTCTCCTCAAATCATTTCATTCTTAGTTTGGCCACAGGGACAAGTACTAAGCTTTCAGTAATAGGTTGAACCTCACTTACAAAAGGAATATTGTTCAGCCTCTAAATGACTGTGCAATCTTCAGTCTTGGTCACTGAGAATCCCACAGTGTGGGAACACTTCAAACTGAAGCCTGAACCACAATTAAGTTATTATTAATACTATTAGTGTAAAGTGTCTTAAATCTGGTCTGTAGTCAAACTGACTTTGGCTGCAATTAAATTGTCTATGGCATAATGGTTTGAGGGTCCTTGGTTAAATTCATTCCTCTTTTTGAGGAATTACAAATTTCATCTGTATAAAAAATTATTTTTCATATTTCTCATCTGTAAAGAAATTTGTGAGGACTAAATGAGATCACATATAGACCACAGAGCACTTTGCTTGGGTTATAATATGCACCCAATATGTGTAAGTTATCTTCTCCCTTTAAAAACATTCCCACTCCCCCTTTCATTATACCTGTCTATTCTTATTTTGAAGATCACTGGAACATTTACTATTTTTTTCTCATGCCCTTAAATTAGAAAAAAGGTTAATGTTATGAGGAGAGCTAATAAATGACCTAGAAGCACTTTGTTATCACAGATAGCTAAGATTGTATTAATTTATGATTATAAGCCAGAGAGTGGAGCGTGTGAGCACATCTTATTATACATATCATAATTCTGCACACTTCAGTCAAGGGGCCTTCTCACCTCTTTCTATCTAGACTAAATCATTCTAATTGGGCTTCTCTCTTGTCATGTGCAAGTTTTGTCTCATCCTTGACAATCTCTGTCCCTTTTCCATCATGTTAATAAGGTTACTTATGAGAACTAAAATAAAATCTTAACTCCTCATCTGGGTGAAAGGACCCCCTCTTGGCCAAGGGGACCCAAGAAATACCATAAAACTGAGTTGCTGGCCATGAGAAGGGAGGTCAAACATACCTTATCTTGCCCCCTCCCTTCTTGAAGATAACCCTTGTAACTTATTAATAGGCCTAAGGCTATGCAAGACAATGATCAAATCACACCTGCAGGCCATCAATTTACTCATCAGATAACTTGAATTTCAGTAAATGTCAGGTGGCTTGTCTCTGATTAATAGGCATCCTTAAGTTATAACACCCCAAGCCCTTAGACAAAGCTTCATTCCTTTACCCAATTACAAATCAAAGCATCTTTAAAACCCACCTATAACTTATAAGCCCCCCCACTTAAAGATGTCCCACCTTTTAAGGTCAAACTAAAGTATGCCCTTGAAGCAGTTCAGGAAATTTCACCTCAAAATATGACCGCTTGGTATAAAGAGTATTTTGAATTAAAGACCCTTAGAGATCAACAGGCATTGGAAGAGACTTTCCTTCTATCTACCTACAACCACGTTAGACCCACCAAAGTAACAACTGACTTCCCTTCTCTTCCCTGTTATCTCAAATGTATTACAGGAAAGAAGATCAAAAATGCAACCAGACCTTGCCTAAATCATTTAAAATATAATGCCTATCTCTCAGGTTAATTAAATTTGCAAAGAGAATCATTTACAAGTCAATCATTTTCCCTCCATCCACTCATCCTCCCTAGTAACCATTTATTGGCCCTAAACAGAATAATCTATATTCCTCATCTCTCATTCCCTTCTAAAATGAGGGTACATAAATTTTTGAACCCCACTGGGATACTGAGCAATAACTCTGTGATTCTCCCCTCGCACATGATAATAAACTTCTTTCTCTTATTACTCTGTTTTATTGTGAGTTGATCTTTCAGCAAACTTGCCAGGGTGAAGGGGATGTTTCCCCTCACCCCCACACCCTCCCTGTAAGACTTAGACTCTTAAATGTAATTCCTGTCTCCATGAATGTATAAAGCAAAACTGTAACCCAGCTACTGAGGGCACATTTTCTTAGGACCTCTTGAGGCCATGTGCTCTGGGCCAGTCACTCACAGTTGGCTCAGAATAAACCTCTTTAAATTATTTTACAAAGTTAGGGTCTTTTTCCATTAACATTCACTTACTTAAAGAAAAGGCACATCTGGGTCAGGACTTGGGACTGGATTAACAGAACTCTGTTGTTTTTTATCTTGGAAAATCCCTGCTTTTTTCCATGTTAAAAAAGTCTAAGATTTGAATGGAATGAATGGGGTTTAAATGAATGGGAAGCATCATCATTCAAACTATGAGCCCATGGTTTCTCCACTTCTGACTGACCAAGCTCATAATAGTTTCTAGCTTCCACACCAGGGTAAGGGAAATAACACAGAAACAAGTAGGTGATATGTATCACTTTGTAATGCTTGAGTCATGGCTATGAGAGTGCTGGTCACCCAAATACTGTTCATTGTACTCGTTAGGTTTTTGTCCCTCCCCTCCTCTGATTTCCATTAAGTTTTACATTCTTCTGTGCACATGTGTGCTCATCAGTTAGTTCCAGTTTAATAGTGAGTACATGTGGTGTTTGTTTTTCCATTCTTGTGATAATTCACTTAGAATAATAGTATCCAATTCCATCCAAATTGTTGCAAAAGGCATTAATTCATACTTTTTATGGCTGAGTAGAACTCCATGGTATACATATACCACATTTTGTTAATCCATTCATGAGTTGATGGGCACTTAGTTGTTTCCACATCTTTGCAGTTGTGAATTGTGCTGCAATATACATTCAAGTGAAGGTGTCTTTTTGATAAAATGACTTATTTTCCTGTGGGTAGATACCTCCTAGTGGGATTGCTGGATCAAATGGTAGGTCTACTTTTAGTTCTTTGAGAAGGGGTTTTCCATAGATGTACTAACTTGCAGTCCCACCAACAGTGTTTAAGCGTTCCTTTTTCTCTGCACCCAGGCCAGTGTCTGTTGTTTTTAGACTTTTTAATAAAAGCCATTCTAACTGGGTTAAGCTGGCAAATTAAAACCAATCTCAACGTGGTTTTAATTTGCATTTCCCCGATAATGAGTGACATTGAGCATTTTTTCATATGTTTATCAGCTGTTTGTCTATTTTCTTTTGAAAAGTTTCATTCTTGTCTTTTGCCCACTTTTTAATGTTTTTTTTTTCTTGCTGATTTGCTTAAGTTCTTCGTAGATTCTGGATATTAGCCCTTTATTGGATGCATAGCTTGCAAATATTTTCTCCCATTTCTGTAGGTTGTCTATTTTTTCATGTTTGTGTGTTCCTTTTACTTTTATTAAAAATAAACGGTTATTATAATGTATATACCAAAAAAATTTGAAGTATTGAGTTCTTTTAAAAAATACCATCAATGTCATGGTTATTACATTTATAAAATGCATTTTTCTCTAAATAAATGTTTTGTTTAGTAAAAAAAAAAAGAGAAACAAGTAGGTGATCTGAAATGCAATCTCTAATACAGAATCATAATTCTGAATTCTATATATTTGTTCTGTAATTCTAACCTCAAATTTTGGGGGCAGGCACTGCCTCCATTTTAGCAAAGCTTTAGAGAAGAAAAGTGACTGACTAAAAGATGAATATTTCTTCTGACCCAAGTAGTCTGAGTACTGTTTTTTTTTTTTTTGTTTGTTTGTTTGTTTGTTTTTACTCGCACAGTGAATCTCTTTTTTAGAGACTCTGTTTTGCTCTTTCACCCAGGCTGCAATGCAGTGACATGATCATAGCCCGCCTCAGCCTACAGCTGCTGTCAAGTGATTTTTCCTTCTCAGCCTTCAAAGCTGGGACTGCAGGCATGTGCCACTATTCCTTGCTAATTCTTTTTATTTTTTTAGTGATGGGGGTTCTCACTGTGTTGCCCAGGCTGATATAGAACTCCTGACCTAAAATAGTCCTCCCTTCTCAGCCTCCCAAGTATCTGGGGTGATACTCTTCATTCTTTAAAATAAAAATTTAATTGATTAATTCAGAACTTTACTAAAATTTACAGTTTGGGTGAGATTTTTCAAAGCCAAATATATTAGCCAGATTTCCTAAGAAAAATTGTAAAAGTCTTTGTGTTTTGCCTAGAGCATGGAAATAAAAGTTTGAGGAAAATTAACCATTATGTTTTATTAAACATTAGATTGATAGTAAAAGGAAACAAGGAAGCAGGGTAAAAGTTTGCATAGTATTAGGAATTATTTTTTAGTCATATTATAGCAGTTATCCCTATAAGCTACTGAATGTTGTCTTTGTATTTAATATTAGAAGTTATTAAATAACTATCTGTATGCTAAATACTATTATATATCTATCAACACAGTCATTCATCACTTAATGATGGTGATATATTCTGAGAAAAAAGGTGCATTGGGAATAAAAACAAGATATTAAGCATACAGTTTAATTCTATATGTACATATATTTGACTGTTAGTATGTATAATAACAGGATGATAAAGTGGGTACTTATGCAGAATTATATTTATTTTCTGCAAGGTATGTAGAGCTCTCTCATGATGGTTGCATTAATATCCTTAGCCTTGATTTCATGGTGTGATTTTCTTATATGGCAACATCAAGAAGTGAATTGGATGGAGGATGTGGTTGATTTTAACATAATCATGATTTGCTTTGGTGGTAAACCATACTTTCTTGAAATGCATGCTTAACATTTTCTTAATTCTTTTTAGTATATAGTCATGTGTCACATAATGACAAGGATATATTCTGAGAAATACATCGTTGGAAAATTTCATCACTGTGGGGATGTCATAGAGTGTACTTACAGAAACCTGGAAGGTATAGTCTACTACACACCTACGCTATATGGTATAGCCTGTTGTCCCTTAGCTTCAAACCTGTACAGCATGTTACTGCACTGAAAATGTAGGCAGTTGTGAATCAATGGTATTTGTGTATCTAACCACATCTAGACATGGAAAAGCTACAGGACAAAATACAAGTTGTCCCAAAAGTTAATAAATTCTCTGGCTGTATCTACACAAAAGAGAACAATGTAGAGAGGGGAAGAAATCAAAATGACACTTTAGACTTTTTTTTCCCCCTCTTTTTTAGGCCAGTGTTGTTTTTTCCATATTACTACATGGTCCAGCCTTCTAAATAATGGAAATTGACAGGATATAAAGATAGAAAATATCTAAACATAGAAGACACCTTCTCCCTGGGAGACATTTACTCCCATTCTAAGAGTAATGGAGTTTAGAGCTGCCTTTCTCATTTTCCCTGAGACAATTGCTCACATTCTGGGGTAGAGACCTTTATTTCTTTCTCAAAGGAGAATTTGTTTACAGTCTAGAGTAAAAGATAAGGTCTCTCTCTCTTTTTCACACTGTTTCTTTAAAAAGTTTAATTTACACATTTCTGATTGCATGTATTGATTGACCAGTTATATTTCCTCTTCTAACAATTGTCTGTCCATATTACTTGCTAGTTTTTCTTAATAAGTTATGGTGGTTCTTTCTCTATTCTGCATACTCATCCTTTGTCTATTACACAGGGGTGTTGCAAGTATTTTCTCCTAATCTAACAGCTTGTCCTTTAACTTAGTTTATGAAGTTCTTTTCCTTGTGGTTTTGAAAGGAAAACTTTGGAAGGCTGTGGTCTAAGTGTCATCTGCATGGGACATTCTTGTGCCCTCAAAGTGCATGAATGATAACACACACTTCTCTCTGCACTGTGAGTGTCTACCAGGGAGACAGGACTTCTCAAGCCTGAGCACGTACTGTCTGTATCAGTGCCAACACTGTGCTACATGATGGGAGATTTTCTTGTCTTTAAAATATTTCTAACTAGAGCTTGAAACTTTAACTCATAACACTCCAATTCCAAGGCAGTCATACTTTACATAGGTTTTTCTTGCGGATTATATAGAATGCTTTCTTTTTCTTTTCCTAAATAAATTCTATTGTGTATATTTGAGGTTTTCACCTTGATGTTATGGGGTACATACAGATAGTAAGATGGTTACTATTGTGAAGCAGATTAACATATCTATTGTGCCAGCAGCTCCTATATACATTGTAAATTCTTTAAATTTTGGAGTTTCTCTTCTGTGATGCGAACAGTGCTGCGGGTTCAGGTGACATCTGGCTCTCAGGGCACTGTTCCTTGGGAAGCTGAGGCATCCAGCAATTATTTTATTTAGTCCGTGCATAAACGGAAGATCTATTCTTTAATCAAGAGATCTGATGTGTGTGTGTGTGTGTGTGTGTACTTAGATAAATATATATAAAACTGTGGTAGTCTAGCTTATGAGTATGCACATGGAATAAAATCTCAGGCCCTTACAGTTTGGTTCTTAAAAACCAGATGACTATTTTTCCTATAGTTTTATTTTTTTGTGGATAATAAAGTACGTATAAAATTTACCATTTTAAGCATATTACAATGCCCAATTTAGTGACATTTAGTGTATTTACTATGTGTCTCAAATCATTTTATATCAAAATATGTTGTATGCTATATCAAAAATAAATATAAATAATTGTTTATATTTTTCTCAATTGAAGGGATGGCTCATATACCGTCTTGAGTCAATTCTCAAGATGACTCAGATTAGTATTGCCTTACTAAAGTACTTTATTGGGAAGGATTATGGTAGTAATTTATTTAGGAGAGAGCATTATGGGTGCAGGTAAGTGGCAGCTCAAGTATTTATTGTCTCCAGCTATCTTTTACTCTGCAAACCTTTGAAATTAGAAAGTCTCTCATTTATTTATTATTCTCAGCATCTAGAGACCACATCATATAGGGGCTAAGTGCTTAGTAAATTCAGTTAAATGATACAATGAATGAATAAATAGCATGGTAAAAAAAAAAAGAAAACCACAGGATAAGAGCCCCTCTTTGTAATCAAGATTTTTTTGGATGTATATGAGACTAAACAAGCAAATAAAACACAGCAATTCATGTAACCCAGGGGTGCTCAAACTTTAGTAGGCATCAGAATCCCCTGGAAGGCTCGTTCAAACACTCACTAGGCCCCAGCTCAAGAGAGGGTCATTCAGTAGGTTTGGGGTAGAGCCTGAGAATTTATATTTTTAAGAAGTTTCTAGGTGATGTGGCAGCTGCTGCTGCTGTTCCCAAGAACACAAGAACACACTATAAAAACCACTGATAAAATCTAAAGATCCATGGATGAGTCAGACACAAAGACATCTGGATCAAGGAGGTCAAATTGTTTCATAGAACACAATTTCTCTTTCTGCATCATTTGACTTTGCTTTCCTCAGCAGCGAACTCATACTCAGGCAGAGACTGTCAGAAGCACCTCCTAGTTCATGCAGTTGCTACACCTGTACATCTCACAGGAGAAGGAGGACTCTTTGCTGACAGTTTAAGCAAAATCCCAGGGCTGATTCTGATTTTTTAATGCTCTGATAACATTCCCACCACATGTGACTGACATCCCCATCAGATGAAATAGGAGCAGTGCTTCAAAAGGAAATTAAATGCTGCTGGACAAAAAATGGTATATCTGAAGCCCATCCTTTTGAAATTGAGCACATCAAAGCCAAAGTATGAGGCCATTACCTTAACCATGCATATTAGTGCAGAGCTGAAACTGAATTAAAAGACTCCTTTCTTCCAACTCAGAACTTCTTAGAACTTCCTATTTATGTCCTGTTCTCATTCTTCTCTGACATGGGTCTGAAAGAGTTGATCCTATAAGAAAAATCCATCATAACAAGATGTAAATAGTCAGAAAGAGATTTATTAGAAACACTTAAAATAAATTTAGTCAAATTAAAATAAGAAATACAAAAAATTCATTTGACTTTCCTGAACCAGGATGGCTCAGATAAATGGTGTCTAAGCGGTTAATAGAAATTGTGTTAAAGTGCTTTGCTTCCTTATATAAAAATTGATAAGTGAAAGCACAATAAGAACATTTGTACTTTAGGGCCCAAAGGTTCCTTTTGAGAAAATAAGTGTTAAATATGTTGATATAATTATTATAAGGCAGTCCGCCATTTATGTCAAGATGGATGTGAACTGTTCCCGTTCCTTGTAATTATAACTGACAAGTAGCAGTGGATAATATCCGATCCATGAATGCACATTTCTCTCATTAGGTAGAGTGGGTACAACAGTGTTCATGCATGTTGGTCCTTTCCCCAAATATGTCTCCAGCTTCTTTATCCTCATGGGACAGGGGAAGAAATAGCATGGGCTGCTGCTTCTTTGCCTCCTGAGAGACTCTGGGTTTCACGTGTTTTTCTTACATGGCTTTGCTGCTGCTGCTCGTCCTTCTGCCCTAGAGGCCTTTTAATATTTTTCTCTTAGCGGCGATTTGTGTTACCTCCTTCAGAACAACTTATATCTCACCAGGTAGCTGTTGTGAGTTTATCCCCCATGAGAAGGTGTATATCAATTAAGCTTTGAGCTATAGGGATCTTCAGTGAGCAGAGAATTGCACAGCACTTAGGGAGGAGGTTGGTGCTATTGGTGTGTGAGCCCGTTCTGCTCCTTCTCTTGCACCTGTCTTGTATTTCCCAGCCCCTCCAGCCAACATGCCCAAGGTTATGGAAGGTTTTAATTCTCATTTGTTTGGTCGTAAGTCCAATATATTTTCTTCTCAGATCCTAAAGGATCCTCAGAGGAATAATGATAAAAATAGCCAACCTCTTGAACTGAACAGTTATTATTTACCAGGGGCTGGTTTAATCCTTACATGTATATAAACTCCTTTCATCTTTCCAACAATCATATATGGTGGCTATTTTCTGATGAGAAAAATTAGGCTGAGAGAAATTATATTACTGTCCAAGGTCAAAGAAGGCACAATTGGAAGATGTATGGTCAAAGCCACGAAGTCTATATCTGAGTCTATATATTTAATTATTGCATTCTATAACCTCCCAGGTAGACTTTTGGTGACTGTAGTGAGGCAAACTAAATTATACTAACAAATAGCCCTCTATAATGTATAATGATTAAAAACACTACAGGTCTTTTTTGTTTTCATGGACCCAAGGAGGGTTTCTTCTTCTTGGTGAGATGCTCTGTACTTCAATGATTAAGAGACCCAGTATCTTTCATCTCCTAGGATTTATCATCACCTGCATCCAGCTGGTAGAGGGAAAAAAACCGTGAAGGAGCAAAAGTGAGATATCGTGGGCCAGGCATAAATACTGCCACTCACATTCCACTATACATATCTCAGTGATTTGGCTACATCTAACTAGAAGGGGGGGAGGTTGGGAAGTATAGTCCAGATGGGCACTGAGGAAGAAGAGGGACAGCTAGCAGTCTCTATCACAATGGCCTCCTTTGAGATTTCATAGTTTCTAAAATAAGTATAAAAATTTAGCTTCACCAATTACAAAAATAAAATTTCCAGGGAGGCAGTGACCCTAGAATACAGTGGATATCACATAAGTTGATCCATAAATATTTGTTGAATGAAGGAAGGAATACAGCCCTCTCTACCTAGCTCCCAAATCATGCAGGATAATATATCATTTCTAGGATTTCTCCATTTTCATTTTTTATTTCCAAATAAGTAATATGTTAATATATGTGATTAGACAATGCATACGTGAAGGTCTTACAAAGTGCAAATTCAGTATATTCATACAACACAGTGGTTCCCATAAGTGACAAGTTAGGCTTGTTAAAATAATATCCCATCTCCTTTTTGTAAATTTCATATACCCAGAGGATAAAAACACATATTTGTAGGAGTTATCTGTTTCTCCATTAAGAAATATGTTGTGTTGCAAAATGTAATAATTTGATTTATATGGTGCAATGCTACATAAATTAAGCACATGATATGTAACATTTTTTTCCTCTGTGCATTGGCCTCTCTTTTTAAATAGCTCTTAGTTTGCTGTAATAAAGGAATATTATGATTTCACAGGCAGTGCCTAAGAAAGAAATTTAATTAACATGAGTAATTTCAAAATTCATTTAAAATCTTGCAGTGAAATATTTTATGGGCAGTGAAGGTAGTAAATTATTGATTGGCTAATCAAATTCTCAATTACTGACTAACTGATGAGGTACCATCTCTTCAATAAACAGATATTCTCTGAATGCAATTGCTAACGCTGACTCCTTCAGCATCCATCACACTCCCTTAAAAAGTAGGGATTTCTTAAATCTCTGCCATTCATTTTTTTTAATTTCATAATATTATGGGGGTACAAATGTTTAGGTTACATATATTGCCTTTGCACTGCCCGAGTCAGAGCTACAAGTATGCCCAGCTCCCAGACGGTGCACACTGCACTCATTAGGTGTGTATATACCCATCCCCTTCTCCCCCCTCCCACCTGCCCAATGCCCAATGATTGTTACTTCCATATGTGCACGTAAGTGTTGATCAATTAGTACCAATTTGATGGTGAGTACATGTGGTGGTGTTTTTCCATTCTTGTGATACTTCATTTGGGAGAATGGGTTCCAGCTCCATCCCTAGCTTTATGTTTTGGTTCACAATCATGCCCACTGTACATTAGGTTCCCTTTTGTGGATGTTTAACATGCCTGGTGTGTCAACAAGACACTATCAACAATTGCAAAGACTCTGGGACTAATTATCAACAAGGTAGCTGTTTTCATGTCTCAGTTTCAACCACATGTACAGGGTGAGAGGCTTTCTGGTGAGTCAGCTCCAAACAAAGGTAGAGCTGGTGCAATCTCAGGCTGATATACTCTTGCTATTGGGATCCCCCTTCCAGGTGGTGAGTAAAATCTGGTATTATCTTTCTCCTTTTACGCCCATGTCCGATAGGTTTAGTGTTACAACTTCTTTACTTTGTAATTGATGGCAGGTTAAAATTAAAAAAAGAAAAAAGAAAGAGAGAGAGAATAAAGTCTTGGAAAATAAACTTCAAAGAGCAATAATTCAAGTACATATTTTTGAGAACTAATCATAATAATTTCACCCCTTTAACAGCATAAGTGCTTGTTCACTTAAGTTCTAGCATTATTGAGTCAAAAATATTGATCAGATTACCTTTTGAATGACATCTGTCTTCACATGGTTTGATACAGAGGATAAAGACAATTGAATAGGCAACTGTAATAACAGGAGATAAATCTTTTGACACATCGAGATAGATAGGGACCAAAAAAAGGGGGGGCACTGGAACAAGGTTTTAGAGGGAGTTAAAGACATCTTTCTGATAAAAGTGACATTTCAGACATGAACTGAAGATAAACAGTGTGGGGGAGAATTTTCTAGGTCAGGATTTCTGAATCTTTACTTGTATGCCAATTAAGCATGGGGCTTTTATCATATTCTTCATCCAATAATAATATTTACTGACTAGTTATTTTTGATCAATTCATTTTTAAAATTAAAATTATTTTAAAGGGTAAATTCATATCATTTTCATAAGAAGAAAATCAAAATCATAGATTTTATGCAGAAGATATTTTTGAAAATAAGTACATTGACACAAGCATATAATTAAATCTTAGCTAATTACTGCTTTTAGCAGAAGGTTATGAGCTAAGACCTCCTCTCTCCCAGTTAAAAGGGGATATTAGTAATCTTAGCATTAAGCAAACAAACAAATTCACTTAGTGTGAAACTGAGACTTTCACATTGATCCAATATGAATGGTTAGAAAATCCACTTTTTTAATACTGTGACATAATGATATTCAAAACTCTGTCTGAGCATCAGTCTAAAATTGTTTCCTATACCACTTGTGGTATATATCTCACATCATCTAGAAAGATGTGGATGTAGAAGAGAGAAGTTAGCATCCAGAGGTGGGATAGAAGAAACTATTGAGAACCTTGGAATCATAGATTACAGGTTGAACGTGATTGTAGGGGAGCCAAAGAATTGGTGATAGAGATGTAAAAAGGGGTCTGATAATGCAGGGCTTTCATAGCTCTATTCAGATGCCCTTGAGGTCAACTGGTGCAGAGAGCTTCTGGTTAAGAAGACAACTTGGGAGCGTTTCTCTAGTGCTTCTCCATGGACCAGTCACCAGTGTTCCTGCTTTGGTCATGCCATGGGCCTTGATTAATGGGCATAACTTTTGTAATCCATTTATCTTTTAGTGGATGCTCAAGAGAAGTATGCAGAATTAATGACTTTTAAGCCTGTTCTTAGGCAAAGCGGCACTATTAAGCATCAAATCATTGAAAAATGAATGGTCTCACTTAAATCTAAATTAGGAATATCCATAGGAAGACATATCCTTTTCAAGGTCAAAATGCTTACCATAGTTACTCTTAAATATATTAAGAATGAGATTTTATTTTATTTTATTTTATTTTTGAGACAGAGTCTCGCTTTGTTGCCTGGGCTAGAGTGAGTGCCGTGGCGTCAGCCTAGCTCACAGCAACCTCAAACTCCTGGGCTTAAGCGATCCTCCTGCCTCAGCCTCCCGAGTAGCTGGGACTACAGGCATGCGCCACTATGCCCAGCTAATTTTTTCTATATAGATTTTTAGCTGTCCAAATCATTTCTTTCTATTTTTGGTAGAGACGGGGTCTCACTCTTGCTCAGGCTGGTCTCGAACTCCTGACCTCGAGCGATCCACCCGCCTTGGCCTCCCAGAGTGCTAGGATTACAGGCGTGAGCCACCGCGCCCGGCCAAGAATGAGATTTTAAAGTACAGTACATGGAAAATGATTTGAGGTCTGAGAATAATTCTCTTAAGAATATGGAATATTTATGATGTGTATATATTCAAGCATCTTGAAGAAAATACTGAGACACCTGTTCTTTTATCCTTCTTTGAGCTATAAATTTCCTGCTAGGAAGCCCAGGACTTCATTGAGGCTACTTTGTATCTTGTAAATGGTTGTGTCCTAACTGGAAGATCACTGATACCAAAGAGAGTGGCCAGCTTCAATTCATGACCATGAGCAGTTGTGTATCATGGACTGCACAAGCCTAGCCTCATGAACCCTACTAAGTGTAAAGCAAGACTCAATAAATAGAAACTAGCTTTTTCACAGGTATGTGAGAGTGCCCTGAGTTCATAAAGGTCACCTATTTGTAGGAGCAGTGAGTGGACAATTCTGAAGCCATTGGTAGAAATAGCAGCACATATATCAGAAGGCATATTTTCACTTAAAAAGCCATACATTTCCTGATTATTTAATTATTAAATGAAGAATCAGAGTTCAGGAATTTGGACAAGTGGACTTTATTTTTTATAAAGTGTTGCAGCCTATGGGCTGGCCATTCAGATGGCTGGGAAGCATAGCCTCTGGCAGAAACTGAAAGCAAGACCTTGGAAGGAGGGATAGGTGAGATAGGAATTTATGCTGAAAAGGTTGGCTAAGTATACGTATTCAATAGGTTATAGGAGGAGCAATGACTATTCACATGTAGTAAGTAAAGATTCATGTTACACATGTCCCATGTTCACCTTGGGGTGGAGACTTAATATTTAAATACATGAAAATTAGGTTCTACCGAGAAAAAGGTGAAATCGGGGACACAGAGGCATCCTGCTGTAACCAGCTCCATGAACAAATTTCAATGACCCCTATATGTTTTATTATAATCCTCTCCCTTAACTAACTACTTGACATTTTGAGTTGTTTCCCAGAAATGGTGGCTTCTCTGCAAGTCAAAGGAGTTGAGATTCCGAAGGACCCTGGTCAGACTTCCTGACACCAAGACTCACCATCCCCTACAACCTACCCCCAGTCCACATGACCCCTCCTTATAAAGCCCATAAATACCATTAGTTAGTTAGGGACAAAGATTTGAGGCAACTCCTCCCATTTTCCTAAAAAGACTTCTTTCATATTAAAAAAAATTCCTTTCTTCCTTAGCATCCTCATTGGCACAATAATTGGATCTTTGTGCAAAGAACAATTGGACCTAGGCCAAAAGCCCCTTGTGGTTTTCACAACATTGTAGCAGCCGTTAAACCAGCCAGAGTTAGTCCATGGAGTGGTCTCTTATCAGAAGGAATGCTAGTCTTTGTTGCATAAATTGGTGGAACAAGTCTTTGCAAAAGGCTGGTTTCTGTTTAATTCTTAGCAAAGCAAGCCTATGGGTGGTTAGGGAGGGAGGGTGTATAGGGAGGTGTGTCCAACCTCCCATCCCACCACGGCTAGGAACTCAGTTTTTAAGGTTTCTCTGGGATCCCCTTGGCCAAGAGGGGATTCATTCAGTCAGTTGGGAGGCTTAGAATTTGATTTTTATTTTTCATTATAATATACATGCAAATATATATGTGAATAACAATCATCATACTTCCAAAAATATGTACTGAATTCTTATTGTATGCCACGTATTATATGTACAAAGCCATCTACTTGTATTGTCACATTTAATTCTACAAAAAGTCTGTATCAATGGTCTTCAAACTTTTTTTGACCACAGGTCACATTGTATAATGCATGCTATTAAGAGCACAAAGAGATATAGTTTGCTCTGTTCTATTCTATTGTGGTTGAAAAAATTGTAAACTTGACTCTCTAAATTTATTATACAAAGCACTCAAGGGCGAGGAAGCACAAATGGAAAAATACTGTTTTAGGTGTTAAATACTGACATTTAGGAGTTAGGCAACTGTCTATGTGATTTTCCAAGTGATGAGCCTATGATCTGCAATATGTGTGCATATGTGTGTGTTTATTCAATGCATAGGAAATGCTATATGTATTGTGTGTGTGTGTGTATACACCATGCTATGCTAATTATTATAGTTTCAATCTCAACTAGTTTAATCAATAATTACTACTGGTTACATTTTTGGCAAAAGTAATTAAACAATTTCATACTAAGGTATGAAATGTACTAAGGTGTGAAATGTAAAATAAAATAATGAGATAATTTTGTTACTATCATTCAGTCTCTGCTGGAGTGAATTTAAATGTGTATAAACTATCTTCAGGGTAATCTGATAATGTATATCAAAAGCTTTAACAATATGTATAAACAACAAACCAAAAATTCAATTACTAGAAATTTATCCTAAGGAAATAATTAAGCATAAGGTCAAAGTTTTAGCATAATTAACTTCAAGGCTGTTTATTTTACAGTTGTTTGTAGCAGTGAAAAATTTGAAACAATCATATTTTCAATAGCTGACAATTGATTAGATGTAGTAGTAAACATTCATACAATGGAAGGTCATTATGTCATTAAAATATCATGTAAGAGATGATTGTATACTGACACTGAAATGTGTTTGCAATTTTAATGCAGAGAGAGAGAGAGGGAATTTAAATAGGAATGTGATGAACAGAAATAGGTTATTGTGTTACCTACCAGAACTGGGGGTTGAAATTTGGGCAAACAGAAGGGGAGGGGTTGCTAATTACATCAAGAGATGCTATCAGATCAAGAGATAAACCCAGGCCAAAAAAAAAAAGGTAATGGGAAGGAGATGTGGAAGTGAATGAGTTGGGGGAGAAAGATGGGCAGGAGGAAGAGATAGCAGAAAAACAAACTTTAAACACTCCTCTATTGCATTTTTCATTCTCTAATGTCCCTGTAAACCTCTTAAGAGGCTTTATGGGTTGGATTGCTGTTTATTTGCCTAAACCTCTGGGCACAGCCTGATTCAAGAGGCGACCATTTTTGTCTGTATTACTTTTAAAATATTTCATAAAATAGATAATGCAAAGTTTAATATATGATCAAAGTCTACTATTTCATACTTAAAATATTATATTTTTGTTTTTTGTTAAGACACAGCTATTGACAAGTTATGTAATATCCCTGTTTTTTTCTGTGCCCTTTTCTGTAAAATGAGATAGTAACCAATTGAATGCCTTGTTGGTGGGCCAATGCTTGCTTGATATCGGAGTATCTGACAATTATCAAGACTTAATTCAATTCATGGTACTTGGAATTACTATTATTTTAATGGATCGCTATAGAATGATTCAGGGTTTCTAATAATGTTTCTAATAATGCTCCCAATGTCTTACTGTTTTATCTAACTCTGAGTTATTCCGGATTATCCTTATTATTCCTACTTACCTTTAGTTATTTAATTGTTTAAATTATTATTTTGAATTCCAAGAAAAATACTTTCGAGTTTGATTTTTAGTTGGTATAAGGCTTGAGCTTTGTTTGCAAAATATTTACATTTTTTGGTTTTACCCAAATAGTAATAACTGACATGTTCATTGCAATAATATTTTAGTAGTGTTTAATGCATTCAAACCTTATGGGTATTATTAAAATCTGGAATTCATAGCTAAGAAAGCTGAGAGATAAGTGGTTAAGTAACTCGTCCACGTTCGCAGAGCTGGTATCTGGCAGAGTGGGGATTTGCACTGAGGCCATCTGGCTCTAAGTTGATGCTTTCATTGACTATATTTATGCTTTCCCATTTTCATGACCTGAATACTATTTTAGTGGAATGGGACAGATTTCTCTTTTTAGGTAATATCTATTTCTTGGCATATGCATTTTATAAAATGTTTACTTAGTATTATGACTATTATAATTTATTTCATTTACTGTCATTTATTTTCTAGCTGGTTATTGCTGGGAAATATATTAAACAATCATTATTTCCATACTTACAACCAGACACTAAATCGGTTTAGTATTATAATGTTCTTAAATAATTCCTTCTTGTAGATATATAACCATATGAATAAATAACATTATTTATTATTTTCAATGTAATGAATAAATAATGAATTTATTGGCTGTCTAGTTATAATTTTGCTTCCTTTTTATGTAATTGATTAAACAAATTTTAAAGAATATTAGGGTTATACTAATTTTGATAATTTATTTTATTACTAATTTCAATGGGGATTCCTTTGGTTGTCCTTTTTTAATTTTGACATAAAATATACTACTATTGATTTTGAAAAAGCATCTTTCTTGGTGGTATATTACTTTTTATATCATTTATATTTTCTTGAAATTTTACATTTTTGTGATATTATTTGTAAATGTTAAGTATAATTATGTCTTTTTGAGTGACTTCTTCCTTTCTTTTGTCTACTTTCTATACTATATTTTTAAATTTGAGTACAGCACAATAAAATTGGAGGAGAAACTGACTACGATAAATAGATAACTTTCATATGTATACTTTAATGATGACATGTCAATTTTTATAATAACAAAAGCCTTCTGTGTGCTCTCACTGTTTTTGCAAAGTTACAATTAAAAGTTAATGAAATCACCTTAAATTTCATTTTACAGTGGTTAATGATACTTTTAAATCTAAATATTTGGGCTTAAAAATTATTAAGGAGAAATTTATTGATTATATTAAGATAAAACTAAACTTTAAAATGGTGCATCACAGTTTGGAGAGTGGGGTCAGTGAAAACAGTAATAGGAAAATCACCATAACATGAAATGTGCTGATTAAATGTAACAGAAATGGAGAGTTATGTTTTAGATAATTGGCAGTTTTCCATATTGTCACTTCTTCTTAGACATGTATATCACTAAGGTAATTAATATTAACCTAAACAAAGTTAAACTAAACTTCACAGTGATGATACATGAATTAGATGTTTGACTAATTCTCTTCTCGTTCAGGAAAGAAATTCATAATGTCAAATATTGGTTCGTCCAATACTCCCAAGGTTAACATGGTAATTGACATTTTGCAGAATATAGCTGAAGGAGAAAAGTTGTCACAAATCATGAGTCAATACTCATGGAATTCTTTCATAATATTCAAGAGAATTTGCAAAGTAATATGGGGCATAACGTGAATAATAAGTTATACACAATCCCCATTATTCATGGATTCTGTATTGGCAAACTCACCCACTTGCTAAAATTTGTAATGCCCAACCCCAAATCAATACTCTCAGGCTTCCCAGATCTCCCTCATTCACAGATATATAAGGGGCTTGGGTGAGGAGGACGGACCCTGGGGAAGGGGAGAAGGGAGAGGGAGGGAGAGGAAGGGAGAGAGGGGGTGAGAGAAAGAGGGAGAGAGAGAAGGAATAAGGGAATGAAAAGAGAATGAGAGAATGCAAACCAACTCTTATGGTTCCTTTTCTATTTCCAGTTCTTGGTTCTAGTTCCTGTGAACTAGAACTATCACACATGCATACACTTTGGCCTTTTGTTCCATTAAATACCCTAGTATTCTTGCAATAAATGCCCATTTTTTGCTTAGGTTACGTGTAATTTCATTAATTGTAATCAATCAGCTTTCACACACAGATGCAAAATAAATAAATGAATCAATAAATAAATCCCCAAGATATCTAAAACATAACTTTGTTTCTCTTAGAAATTTCAACTTATTATTTCCTTATATTAGTTTTCAATGTGGCTATTGAGAAGCTAGGCATACATGTAGGAAATTCTTTTCCCTGTGATTATTTTGAAGAATTTTATTTTTTTATGGAGTTCTGCAGTTTCACTATGTTATGTCCATTAACTCATTTATTTTCATGTACTTACTTTCATTTATTCTGCTTGGTACTTATTGAGATTCTGAATCGGTGACTTTCAATAAAGGTAATTTTCATTCATTTTATCTTCAAATAGTCGTATCTCTGCTATTCTCTCTATTTTCTCATTCTAAAAATTAAATTAAAACTGTTTGAAGTCATCTTTCCATTTATATATCCTAATTTCCATTTCATATTTATAGGCTTTTCTCTTTGTTGCTATCTGAATAATTTATTCAGTCTTCTGAATTTTTAATTTCTTGTTCTCAGTGTTTTATGTGCTGCAAAAATATTCATCAAATCTATAATTACAACATTAAGCTCTTTTTTCATTCAAGAAAGTATAGGTTTCTTTGATAAATGTATCTTTTTCAAAGTTGATAGTGTCTTGTTCATTATAGTTACATTTCTTTCATTTTCTTATATATATATATATATATATATATAAAAACATCATTGCTTTATATTTTATATTCAATAATGCCAGTGTTTCAAGATTCTTCAGGCTCAATTAATTCAGCAAGTTATTATTTTTACTGACTCTTGCTCATGGTAACCTATTTCCTCAGAGGTTTTGCATTCTTTATTTCTCCCTCCTCCTCCTCCTCCCCCTCCCCCTCCCCCTCCCCCTCCCCCTCCCCCTCCTCCTCCTCCTCCTCCTCCTCCTCTTTTCATTTCCATTGGCACTTACTAAAACTGAAATAAATCCTGGGTCTAAAGTCTGTGTTTCCATACAGGATTTGTTTTGATTTGTGTCAAGTATGTTGGGTCATCACAATTTTGGACTTAGCTTTTTTTCCCTTTCATTTAGCCAAGGGTAAGAATGGAACAGGTGTTTTTCAAGTGATTTTCACTGGGATGGAAGACCTGCAATTTAAAATGCCACTCTACATTCTATAAAAAAGACACCTGCACCTGAATGTTTATAGCAGCACAATTCACAATTGCAAAGATGTGGAAACAACCCAAATGCCCATCAATTCATGTATGGATTAGTAAAATGTGGTATATGTATACCATGGAGTATTACTCAGCTATAAGAAATAACGGTGTTATAGAATCTCTTTTGTTCTCCTGGAGAGAGTTGGAACCCATTCTATTAAGTGAAGTATCCCAAGAATGGAAAAACGAGCACCACATGTACTCACCAGCAAATTGGTTTCCCTGAACATCACCTAAGTGCACATTTGGGAATAACACCAATTGGGTATCAGACAGAGGTGGGAGGTGGGGGGAGGGGATGGGTGTATACCTACATGATGAGTGCGATGTGCACTATCTGGGGAATGGACACGGTTGAAGCTCAGACTCAGGGGGATGGCGGAGGCATGGGCAATATATATAACCTGACCTTTTATACCCCCATAATAAGCTGAAATTAAAAAAAAAATGCCACTCTGCACAGGCCTAATACATTTGTCTCTGTCCTCCTGTACATGTTATAACCTGGTTAAGCCATCAGTGATTAGCCAATGTCAGCAGTTATTCACACCATAAGAGATATTCATCTCTCCAGATACAAATTCTAATTGTTTCCAGCTACTAAGGAATTTCTCTTTATAGATAAGGATTTTTATATATACATATAGACATTGAAATAGATATTGATACATATATTTTTTTATTTGACATAGAATTTTTATGTATTCTCTAGAAGGAATATTTATATGGGCCTGTGGTCACCAATATTTTTAGAAAGAAAAATGTAATTTGATCTTAAGAATAAGCTGTTTTATGCATGAGGAAACTGCTAAAACCACCATCTTTGCTCTTCATATGGCTATGATAAAAAAGAATCATAATTAAATATATACATGGGCTAAAGAAGTGTGGAAAATAGAAATAAAATGTTATCAAAGTTTTGATGATGTTGGACTTAATACTAAAACTTATCTTCTTATAATAACTTCCTAAAATTTATCAGAATATAAATAGATATATCTCTATGTCTACATACACTTATTTAAACATTTAAAAACTAATAAACCCATAAAATCATGGAAAACAAAGCATATCGTAAGAAAAGATAAAAATAAGAGGAATTCCTAGAATACAAATTTATATAAATTTATTTGCAGGAAAGAATTACAACCAAAACACAAATATGATAAGAATATTTTGAAAGGTGAGGTATATAATAATCTACAATTATTATAATTAAATTGTATATTTCTCCTTTCAGTTCTGTCAGTAATTGCTTCATATATTTGGGGGCTCTATGGTTCAGTGCATATATGTTTATAATTGTTATATCTTATTCATGAATTGACCCTTTTATCATAATATAATGTTCTTCTTTGTATCTAATAACATTTTTTCTTAAAATACATTTTGTCTAATATTAGTATTACTGCTTTAGATCTCTAAGTACAGTTTGCATGGCAATCTTTTTGTATATTTTAATTTCAATCTCTTAGTATCTCTGAACCTAAAATGAATCTCTTATAGACAATATATAGTTGGATTATGTTTTTTTATTCATTCTGCCAATACATGCCTTTTAATTGGGAAGTTTAATCTATTTACATTTAATGTAATTAGCAACAATGATGGACTTCTGCTATTTTGCTATTTGTCTTTTATATATCTTAAATATTTTTGGTTCCAAATAACTTCATAACTGCTTTTTTAGTACTAAATATATATTTTATTTTATAGTGTAACATTTTTTACTGTCATTTGATAGATATATATGTGTGTGTGTGTATATATGTATATGCATTTAGGTAATTTTCTTAGTGGTTTCCCCATAAATTACATTAACATCATAATTTATAGCAATAAATTGCAAATTAGAATTCAAAAATTCTAGTTTGAATCAATAATAATAATTTTCATAATATAGAAAAATTTTGCTCCTATATATTTTTGTCCTCCTCCACCTTTACACTGTTACTGTGACATCACACCTTTGCCAATTGTGTGCCAACCAACTTCAATTTATAATTATTGATTTATGCAAATTTTCAAATATCACATGGTAAAAAGAGTTACCAGTCAAAAGAATATATTTATACTATATTTTATATTTACCTATGTGATTACGTTTACCAGTAATCTTAGATAAAACAATAGATGAAAATACAATTATAAGCCTATTTCACTAATAATTATAAATGCAAAAGTCTTACAGTAGTCAATAAAATCCATGCTTTGGAAGGGTGAATTAATATTGTAGATGATAATTATTCCAAAACTATTTCATAAATTCAATATAAATCTGGTAAGCATTCTAGTTGAAACAAATTGAGAACTTGATAAACTAACTTTCAATTTTCTATGAAAGAATTAAAGTCCACAAATATCTAAATAACTTGGTAAAAGAAAAGCAAATTATATATGAAGGGAAGATCAGTATTATTGCACAAAGACATAATAACAAAAGAAGTAGAACACATAATTAGAATAATAGAACAGAAAGCATAGGTAGATAAAGATTTTTGATATATGATAAAGGTTATGACAATATGAATCAATTTTTAAAACATAAATTTTTAATATATGGTGCTGAGGAAGTCCTTTCCTAATCCATAAACAAAATATATTCTAGATAGATTAAAGACCTATATTTAAAGGGCAAACTTCCAAATTTATAGGTAATGTGTAGGGCAGGGTGTTGTAGACAACAGGGTAAAGTGAGGGACTGTGGAGTAGGAATCATAGAAAAGCAAAGAGAAATGGCTTTGGTTACATCAATATTAAGTATTTCTGTTTAGTGAAAAATAACATGGACAAAACTTAAAACAGATGATAGATTGGGGAAGTAGGTATTCACAGGTCTAAAATGGATGAGAGACTACCATCAGGGAAACACATGGAAATCGTATAAGTCAAAAATAAAAACATACAAAACCCCCTGTAAAACTGGGTTAATAAGAAATGTGGAAAGGGTATTCACAGATGAGGAAATCCTAATTACTAAGAATCATAGGAAGAGACTCAAAGTCATTAGGAATTAGAGATATGAAATTGAAACATGTAATAAAATTTTACATGAATGAGTTGAAAAATAATTGGGAATGTGAAGAGTGCCAAGTTTTACCTGGTTATGAAATGCAGGAAACTTCTTATTCTATGCTTTTTACCAGAAGTTTAAAAATAGTTTCTTATAAAAATGTTATTAAAATGAGGAAAAAGCAGGGATCACTGCTATTACCACCAATATTTTAGTATTAAATATCCATGCAAATACAATAAGGAAAGAAAAAGACAAAAATAAAGAATGATAAATCTCAAAAAGTTAGGAGGAAATCATTTACAGAGGTGATTACCTTTATAAAAAATTCAAATTATTAGACTGTATATAAATATAATTCCCTTTATAATATATACGTCAGTACTGATGTATCCAGCAATGTCTAATTTGAAAATGTAAAACAGGATGATTTTGTCTACAATAAAATAGTTAACAGTAATATTAACAACATAAAATTTTAATGGAGATAACGATCATCTTCTATTGAAGAATAGTATTTGAATTCTAATCAAAATTCCAACAAAATACTTAAACTTGAATGGTTGAACATGCATTCTACATGAAACACTGCAGATGCTTTAATAATCAGGAAGAACAAAGAGGTTGGACAAGTACCACCATTATAAAAATATGTTAAGAGCTAAAGCAATTATAAAACTGTGTATTGGCAAACAAATGGATAATATATGAGTAGCATTGAATGTAGACTAGAGAAACATATCTGCTGACACAAAAAATGCAACAAATGACAATACTGATAGTTCAATTCTATGGGGAAGAACGCTCTAGTAACTAAATTTTATTGGGGAAATTTGCCAGCCATATTATTCCCAGTAAATGTTTAAAAAAATAAATAAAATTAAGAAGTGGCCAATGGACAGAAAAATAAATTTCACAGAAAAAAATTAAGATATCAAAGTAGGTTCTATGGTCAATTTTATTAGTAACTAGGTAAATGCAAAAAAGGATGTCTATTTGTTTTCCCATAAAGTTAAAAATACATAAAATAGCATAGTGCCAGTTAATATGGATATAAAAGGATACTCTAATACATAGTTGGTGGGAATATAAATCATACTCATTCCATGAATGTAAAAAATAAAACCACAATAACGTGAAAGTACATACAGTTGTCTCTCTGTACCCATGGGTTCTGCTTCTGTGGATTTGACCAACCTCCCATAGAAAATTTTTGGAAAGAAAATTGCATCTGTGTTGAACATACACAGATTTTTCTTGTCATTCTTCCCGATGTAATACTGTATAACAATTATTTACATAGCATTTACATTGTATTACATATCATAAGTAATCTAGAGATGAATTAAAGTATATGGGAGGATGTGCATAGGTTATGTACAAATACTACATCTTTTTACATCAGGGACTTGAGCAACTGTGGGTTTTGTTATCTGCCAAAGGTCCTGAAACCAATCCCCTGTCAATACTGAAGGTTGACTGTATGTCCATATGTAAATATATATACATATGTAAATATAAACATACAAATGGTAAGAAAAATATTTGACAAAATACATACTTCGTGCAGACACACATGCAGCTAGTGTCACACAATGTAAATGTTGGTTTGTTGGGGAAAACTGATAGGCAGAGTCCCCTGGAACAGTGTGTTCTAGTCCTACTATTCATGTCCCATGGGTGGGGTTCTAGGAGAGGGAACTTGTCCCCCATATTGCTCTACAAATTCGTAGGAAAGTTGAAAGGGATTGCTTGGAACATCTAGTCAGATAATAGATAACAATGAAAATTTCCCAGTGAAATTAACTAGTCTTCTTAGAAATAGGGAAATTCTAGAGCTCATGAGTTGATGAAACATCATCTTCTGGGGCTGGCCAAAGTCTGCTGAGCTAAATGAACACCGTGAGTATGAAGGAAACAAGCCTTCAGGAATACCCAGATCTGTCTTTACTCACATCCAACTGATAATAGCCATTTGTGGAGAAAGATGAGGGATAGCATGCGGGGAAGTGTGTGAAGATGAACTTTCACTTTGCATAGTGTGTATTCTGTGTGGCTGAATTTGTTTAACAGAAGTAAGAAATAAATCTGTCACTATGTCATTCAAAATTAATGTAGATTAGGTGCAGTGGCCCAATACTTTGGGAAGTCAAGCTGGGAGGATCACTTGAGCCGAGGTGTTCGAGACTAGCCTGGGCAATATTGTGAGATGCCATCTAAAAAATTATCCAGGTGTGGCAGTGCACGCCTATAGTCCTAGCTGCTTGGGAGGCTGAGGCTGGAGAATTGCTTGAGCCCAGGAGTTTGAAGTTGCAGTGAACAGTGGTCACACCATTGCACTCTAACTTGGTGACAAAGTAAGACCCTTTCTCTAAAAAAAAAAAATAAAGAAAAAGAAAAAAGTTAATATAAGACATTGCTCTTGCCTTAGAGTGAGGGAAGGGATGAACACATGTTGTTCTTTCTAATGATAGACAGCATGAATTTAAAGGTATTCTAAATGTCTGGATAGATTTAAAAAACCTTCAAATCTGAGGAAGTGCGTAAAAAATAACTAAAAAGCTTTTATCTGAATTTATGCATGAATTCTTTTGGTGCTCTCAGTAGAGTTACTCAGCAAAAAAACTACAACAACCCCAGTTTGCTTTTTAAGGGTGCAATCACAGTCATTGTGCTAATAGGCCAGATCTTTTGTAACTGCTTTGTCCTTCAAATAAATTTATGCTGAATTTTTGACATCTTGCCAATGGTGGCTCATAGCATCTGGGAGAAGATGACAAAAAATGGACCCTAAGCACATAAGCAACTCATTGCCTCTTTCTATGTGACCACAAACACTAGACAGAGTGCTTATTAAATCTAGCAGGATGCAAAGCTTTTACTGACTTTTAATGGAAGTCGCATGTAAAGTGAAGTATTCACAACACAGACCCACTTCTTCTTAACTATGGTTTGACAAACTAGGCACCTCCTATTGTGTTCCTGCCACATTTGTACCCTGGTACAGAAAAACAATTTTTTTTTCTAACTTTTATCTTTTGAAAGGAAACCTAATTAATCTGTGATTGCTGCATTCATTTTACAGATGAAATATGTGTTTTGCTTTGTGGGCTCTGCAGTTGTGACAATGGGCCTGCCACCCTGTTCAGAAATTTGGGCATCTCAGGAATACCGTGAAAGAGGCCCAACAAAAAACCCACAACAAATGCTTTTCTCCTGGAAAATCCAGACTAGTAAATTGTTTTCCAACTGTTACCTGGATGTATGATCACAGAGTCCACTTTCTGTCCCATGGTGTCTTACTGCATTCTTCCTTTCCTTTTTACAGATGTTGACTTAGAAGTAAACCATGTATAAAAGGGAGAGGGATAAAATAAGTGTGTATCAGAGCAAGTACGAGAGAGCGTCCCCTCATGATTCCATTTGCTAAGGCTCAAGCTTTGAAAATAACAATTACATAACAGATGGGGCACGGTAGATTGTTGAAAAACTGACATTCAACCTATTTCATCAATAAGCGGTTTAGCAATAAAAAAGAATAATAACTATGCACTGTGGTAAATACTATTGCTAATTGCTCTGCTCTAATTACCCAGATAGAGCTACAATAAATAATTTGGTATCTTAATTTTTTTCTGTGACTTTTCCTAATGTTCTCTCTTTATAAATTGTCTCCTCCTTAACACTTCGTGCACCGAATTCTTACCTATCTTCCAAGCAACAGATCCTCAAGAAAGCCAGCTGAATTCCCAATCATTGACATGCATTCTCTGGTCCCTATTGTCTTGCACACCCTGTGTCTACCACCATCACAGCAGAGATTAAAGCTGGGCTGGATATTTTCCTTATGCTCCACCAGATCTGCTATCTATTCATCTCCACTAGAAGGCTAACTTGCATAAACTACAAGGGGCTTTCATAATTTGCAATTTCTGGAAAGCTTTGACCAATTGGAAGCCATGCAGGTAATCAGAAAGACAGGAAAATAAGATCAGGATTTTTATTCCCACGTGCTCCTCCTTAGACTGACCATGTTCTTCAACCCCCAGATCAGTGCTTTTTTCAAGGTGGTTTCTTATAAACAACACCCTACTAAGTGGTTGCACTAACTCTTCCTCCCCTCATGTCTTCAGCATAGTGGTTTTGCAGCTCACTAGCTTTGGCTATGACTTTCTTCCTTATGATCACACTGTACTGAAATTTCTGTAAAGAGCCCCTTTTCAAGGTATCCCTTCTGCATAAATAACTTCTCCCAAATTCAGTGACTTTATCAACAACCATTTTATTTTTTCTCATAACATTTTGGGCTCAGAATTCTATTAGGACATGGGTGGCCAGTTCTTCTGCTCCACATAGCATTGACTGTGTTCATTTGGTGGCATTTAGCTGGAGGGTGGACTGCAGTGTCTGAGAGTGTTTCACTGATATCCCTGGCACACTGGGAAAGACAGTTAGAAGGCTGGGTTCAGATGGGTCGTTCCCCTTTTCCATGTAATCTCAGGGCATCTCCGCCTTGTCTTTTCATTAGTGTAGGCAAACATTTTACATAATGGATCTTACATGGCTTGAAGAGATCCTCTCTTATCAGGCTTGAGTAGAACAAGATGGAAACTGCCAGTCCTTTTAAAAACTAGGCTGTATTAGCTTTCTATGGCAACATAACAAATCCCAGCATATTTTTAAGTCTTAATCACATTCTAGGGGATGAGTTTATACAGAGCATGTACACCAGGGGGCAGGAATCTTGGAGGCCACCTTACAAGTTTGTTGATCACTCTTCCTATGGCCCCCAATCATTCATATCCCTCCAAAATGAGAAATGCATTCAACCCCTCTCTAATGATTCTAGAGAGTGTCAGACTATTATAGCAACATCTCAAAGTCCAAGAACTCATCCAAATCTTCCAAATCAGGTAAAGATGAAACTACTGAGAATGATCCATTACGTTCCAGTTCTGGGAAATATTTTCTCTCCATCTGAGGATCCAAAAAACTAAAGAAACAAGTTATCTACCCCTGACAGCCCCAACATATGATGGTGAGAGAAGTATAGGATAACTGTTTCAGATATTCCAGTTCAAAGGGGGAAAAATGGAAGGTTAAAAGGCATAACTGGTTCCCAGAAGTTCTGTAATATAGCTGGGTAAATAGCGATATTTTCCTTGACTAGGCTTTAAAGATTAGGAATAAACTTCTGGGTCTCTAGGATCTGACTTCTGGGCTATTGTTTCCACTTTCAAAGTCATCTTTCCTTTTTCATGAAAAATATCAAACGTTTGAACCTGACTGGTTTTATCAGCCTGTTTGCTGTCAACAGAATTTTGGTAATCTGAATATCTCCTCTTGTTTCATATTCTTTGTCCCTTTTAGTCTAAGCTAGAAGTATTTCTGCTAAAAAAAATTCTCAAGAACAATGGATTTTCCTGAGTTTTAGTCCATTATGCAAAAGCTATACTCACAAATCTTTTTGATCTTTCTAAAGATTTAGCTTTTGTTTGCAGAGTGGGTTGTAGTTTGTGGTTGCAGAGTGATGCCTTTCTTGCAGTTTTATTTATTTCTTTATTTTCTGTTCATCATTATATTTTGACATATTGAAAACCTTCTGGCTGGGGACAGACTTTTCCTGCCCAGGGCTGGTCAACTCTTAGAGAGTCTGGGGCTCGGCTAGGAGCATGTCTTCACTGTACAAACTAACCAATCCAGAGCCCTACTTCCTCTGTCTGACCTAGACACACCAGGAAGTAATACTCCTTCATCTTTATCATCCTGGGGTCAGGTACGGAGCAAGTAGAGGTTACCCAAAGCCTACAAAAATTATTCAAACTTCCCAATCCTTGGTGATTTACTCTGCCCTGCCTTACCTTTCCCACAGAAACCCCAATAGAGGCTCTGGACTAGACTTTTCCCTTGCTTCTGTCTTCTGCCGCCTGACTAAATCTTGGTGTTCCCCATGTGGACGTGCATGGCATGTGTTGACGCCCCTCCCTAGGACCAGTGAGTCTAATAAACTTATGTTTTCCTGAGTCTCTCCTGTGTGCTGTGTGGCTGTACCTGACTCTGAAGAACACAAAACATCCAGCCTTTTGTTTAGGCTATGCTTGGACTGTAGTTTCTTTTCTTTTCTTTTCTTTTTTTTTTTTTACTTTTAGTATTTTTTATATCTAGAGAGGATGAGAATTTTCAAAATGATCAAGTCCTGTTTCCTTTTTGTTTAACAATTTGCCCTCAATTTATGCCTCTCCTCTTGCATTTTACCATAAGCAGCAATAAAGAACCGGGCAGATGTGGAAACAACCCAAGTGCCCATCAATCCACGAATGGATTAGTAAACTGTGGTATATGTATACCATGGAGTACTACTCAGCTATAAGAAATAACAATGATACGACATCTCTTTGGTTCTCCTGGAGAGAGCTGGAACCCATTATATTTAGTGAAGTATCCAAAGAATGGAAAAACAAGCATCACATGTACTCACCAGAAAACTGGTTTCCCTGATCATCACCTAAATGTACATCAGGGAAGGATACCAATTGGATATCAGACTGGGATGGGGGGTGGGGGGAGGGGATGGGTGTATGCCTACATGACGAGTGCGTTGCACACCCTCTGGGGAATGGTCATGCTTGAAGGTCCAGACCCGGGGAGGTGGGGGGGGGAGGGGATGGAGGTATGACTACATGATGAGTGCCAGGCGCACTGTCTGGAGAATGAGAACGGACGCGCTTGGGACTCTGACTCGGGGGGATGGGCGGGACATGGACAATGTATAAGACCTGAACTTATGTACCCCCATGATGAGCTGAAATAAAAAAAAAAAAAAAAAGAACCGGGCAGGACCTTCAATATTTTGGTTGGAAATCTCCTCGGCTATATATTTGCATTCATTGTTTATGACTTCTGCTGTCAGTGTTGGGATGGAGCTTTGCTAAGCTTCCTGAAATGACGTAAGAAGGGTCACCTTTCCTTCAGTTTCCTATAATATATCTGAGCTCTGACTGGGCACATCCTCAGTGTCCACAGCTCTCTTGAGAGTCTGTTCAAGGGAATTGAACATTCTCTCATCCACCTAGATATTCTTCCAGCCTCCACCGACTGCCCTGCTGCAAAGCTGTTAACATATTTTAGGTATGTTTTATAGCAACAACACATTTTAATACCGAAATCTGTATTAGTTTTCTGGTGCTGTGTAATAAATTGCTACAAATACAAAAGTCTAAGCAACATAAATGTATCTCTCAGACCTGTAGGTCAGAAGTCCAGGCATAGAAGGCAGGGTCTCTGCTCAGGGTCTCATAAGGCTAAAATCAATGTGTTGGCCACGTCGGGGTCTCATTTGCAGCTCAGGGTCCTCGTCCCAGCTCATTCAGGTTTTTGACAGAATCCACTTCTTTGATGTTGTGGGACCTAATTTCCTATTTTCTTGTTCACAACTGTTCAAGGGCTACTCTCAACAAGCAGAGGCTCACAGTTCTGTGCCACATGTTTCAAACCATGATCCTCTTGCAATTTCAAGGCCAGTAGGAGAATCTGTAATGTTTTAAATGTCTTTTTAAAAAAAATAATTAGATTTAGGCATTACAAGTTTTTTGTTTTGTTTTTTTTGTTTTGTTTTGTTTTGTTACATGGATGTACTATATAGTGGTGAAATCAGGGCTTTTAGTGTACCTGTCACCTGAATTGTGCATATTGTACCAAGTAGGTAATTTTTCATCCCTCATTCCCTTGCCACTCTCCCTGCTTCTGAGTCTCCAGTGTCCATTATATCACTCTGTATTACCATGTATACCCTTTGTTTACCTTCTACTTAAAAGTGAGAACATGTGGTATTTGTTTTCCTGAGATACTTCAGTTAGGATAATGGCCTCCAGTTCTATCCAAGTTGTTGCAAGAGACATTATTTCATTCATTTTTATGGGTGAGAAGTATTCCATGGTGTGTGTGCGTGTGTGTGTGTGTGTGTGTGTGTGTGTGTATGTACACACATACCACATTTTCTTTACCCACTCATTAGTTGGTGGGCACTTAGGTTGATTCCATATCTTTGCATTTGTGAATTGTGCTGTGATAAACATGAACGCAGTTGTCTTTTTGATGCAATGACTTCTTTTCCTTTGGTAGATACCCATTAGTGGTATTTCTGGTTTTAACAGTAGGTCTACAACAGTTGGTTCTTTGAGGAATCTCTGTACTGCTTTCCATAGCAGTTGTACTAACCCCACCACCAGTGTATTAATGTTCCCTTTTTACTATATTCACATCAATATCTATTGTTTTTTGACTTTTTCATAATGGCCATTCTGACAGGGGTAAGGTGGTATCTCATTGTGGTTTAAATTTTCATGATCCTGATGATTAGTGATGGTAAGCATTTTTCATGTTTGTTGGTCATTTGTCTATCTTCTTTTGAAAAATGTCAGTTCATGTCTTTTGCCCAGTTTTTAATGGGGTTAGTTTTTTTGTTGTTTTGTTTTGCTGATTTGAGTTCCTTGTAGATTATGGATATTAGTCCTTTGTCAGACATATAATTTGTGAAATTTTTCTCCCATTCTGTAGATTGTTTGTTTGTTCTGTTGATTATTTCTTTTGCTGTACAGAAGCATTTTAGTTTTATTAAGTCTCATTTATTTATTTGTTGGTTTATTTTATTTATTTATTTATTGCCATGTCTGCTTTTGTGGTCTTAGTCATAAATTCTTTGCCTAAGCCAATGTCCAGAAGAATTTTTCTGAAGTTTTCTTCTAGACTTTTTATGGTTTCAGGTCTTACATTTAAGTCTAATCCATCTTGAGTTAGTTTTTTTATATGGTGAGAGACAGGGATCCAATTTCATTTTTCTGAATGTGGCTATCCAATTTTCCCAGTGCCATATATTGAATAAGGTATCCTTTTCCATTATATTTTTTTGTCTGCTTTGTTGAAGATCAGTTGATTGCAGACATGTGGTTTTATTTCTGTGTTCTCCTCTCTGTTTCATTGATGTGTGTGTCAATGTGATCTGTGTTTTACACTAGTCTGTGCTGTGTTGGTCACTATAGCCTTGAGGCATAATTTGAAATCCAGTAATGTGATGCCTCCAGATTTGTCCTTTCTGCCTAGGATTACTTTGGTCATTTGGGCTCTTTTTTGATTCCATATGAAAGTTAGGATTATTTTTCTAATTCTAAGTCTCTTTCTTCAGGAAAGGCCCAGTCTTTTTTCCCCGTTTATCTGATTAGTTCAGGTTCTGCCAGGATAATTTCCCAACATGCAAAATACACTCACCCTTTACCAAGAGCCTCAGAGGCTCATGTCATGTTGGTATTGAATTAAAATTCAGGATTCATCACTCAAATTTGGCTTGGGTAAATGAGGCTTCTGTAGTACAATTTTAAATATGGTTCTTCTTGATATAAAAAACTAGCATGTTTTCTGCTCCCTACCTGTCAAAACTTATAATGGGTAAACAGAGATTGGATAATCATAGTAGACACCTCTGTTCCAAAAGGGGGAAAATGGAAGACACAAAGCGGTTACTGATCCATAATAATTCTAAAACCCCACTAGGCATAATCTAGTCAACTCTTCTTTAGGGTCCAGATCTGTTCCCTGGGAAAGATTCTCTGTGGCTTTTGTCTCCGCCCTATGAGTCAACCATCCTTTTCCATAAAAAATTGCTGGTGTTCACAGCTGGGTAGGCTTCAGCTTATTACTTGCTCCCAGTATATTGTGGGTCCTTCTTTTTGTTTATTCTTTCTCTGTCTCTTTCAGTTTAAACGATTTAAAAATTTTGTTGGTTTCCATTAAACATTAAAAAAGTCACAAAATTCCTAGAGTCCTTGTAGGATTAATGTGGAACTCCATCAGTTCACTTGGGCTGTCGTAGCAAAGTGCCACAAACTGGGTTACTTTAAGCAACGGAAACTTACTGTCTCACAGTTCTGGAAGCCAGAAGCCTGAGATCAAGGTGTCAGCAGAGTTAGTTCCTCCTGAGAGCCGTGAAGGAGAGTCTTTTCCTTGCCTCTCCCCTAGTTTTTGGTGATTTACTGGCAATCTCTAGCGTCCTCAGCTTGCAGATGCATCATGCCGATCTCTGCTCAGATGTTCCCATGGCATTTTTCCTGTGTGTCTATCTCCACATTTCCCCTTTTATAAGGACACTGTCCATAATAGATTAGAGCCCACTCTAATGATATCATTTTCACTCGGTAAAAAGCTCATCTCCAAATAAAGTCTCATTCTGAGGCAGCAGGGGTTAGTACTTTTACATATGAATTTGTGGAGGAAACACAATTCAACCCATTACAGGGACACTGTGCTTAATATTCTTAGAAGTGCTCTTTCATAACTGACACCAAATGCAGAGAATGTCCTTAATATTCTCAGATAGCTGAATCTTTCTTAGGTCTTCATGAGGGTCTTGTCACCATGCCCCTGAATTTATCTTTACCCTGAGATCAAATTTTACTGCCCTAGATTTGAGCTTTGCCTTGAGGACAATTCTCACTTGAGATCCTTTTGCGAAGTAGAAAGACCATCTGAGCTTTCTATATTCTTTCTAAGTTCTGCTCAAAAACTGAACATTTCTATTTATCTCTTTTTTTGTTGTATCTCTCTGCCCATAGGTAGCTAGAAAAAATGAGATAGAACTTTCTGTATGTCACCTAGAAAATTTTCCATCATCCTCCACAAGTATATGAAACATCATTTACATTTTTTATGTTCCCATAGGCAATAGTGTTGCTACTGTTACAACATAAAAATAGTCTTTTTTTTCCCTCCAGCCTCCTGTAACATTTTCTTTCTGTTCTTCAAGTCTTCACCAGCAGTCTCCTTAAGGCCCTTCCAACTTGCACAGAATCTCCTTGGGCTTCTTCCAGCTTCCATTCTGTAATTTGTCTCAAAGCCAATGTCACATAGTCTTGTTTTCATGTTAGAACAGCATCCTGTTTCCTGGGACCAATTCTGATCCTGTTATCTGTTTCTGCAAAGCAGACTACTCACAGCATTAGCGGATTAAAACAGCTATTATGTTATACCTCAGAATGCCATGCAGCACATGTTTGCCCAATTCTTCTGCCTCATGTGGCTTTAACTTGGTAAATTAATCTGGCAGCAGGTCTGGTCTGCAATGCCTGTGAGAGTCTCAACAACATTTCCGGTACTCTCTTGGGGATGGCTGGAAAGCCCGGCTGACTAAGCCCCTCTCCTTCCCAGGGTGTTTACAGGGCACACCTATGTGGTCTTTCCTGCAGCCTCACCTTACTTATGTGGTGGGTTTGGGTTTGGATAGGGCAAAGTGGAAACTGCTAGTTTTCTGAAAGGCACAATTTCTTAATCTTCTTGATATCCCATAAAATGTAATGCTGTTTCATGTCACTGAGATCCATTCGGATCCTTGTGGTAGATTACATCGTTGGCCCAAATCTTCACCCCTTCATTTATCTAAGCCCTTTGACATGTGGCTTTTATGTTCCTCCCATAGAAGTGGTGGATTTTTTGCCAGCTATTGACATTAGGCTCAGCCATGTGCCTTACTATAGCCAATGGCATGGAGGCAGAGATATCAGCATGTCTGTTCTGATCTAAGCCTAAGGGGCCTTTGTGCTTTTACTTATCTTGTCCTAATGCCATAACCATGGGAAGGACATGTGACTGCTAGTCCACTGGACACCAGGAGAAAGATGAGATACCCATGGAGCAGAGGCTGTATGACAAAGTGGAGTCATCAAAGCTGCCCTGGCTTGAAGCAGACACACGTTAGCTGATCTGTAAACCTTGTAAGAAGTAAATGCATGTTGTTTTATGCCCTGAGATTTTGTACCTTTTTGTTAGGTAGCATTACTAAGCAAGATTTTACTGATGTAGATTCAGTGGGTGGGAGATATACTCAGAAAAAGTTAAGAGTACTGATATGTCAATAATATTTCTAGGGGTCCAGTGGTTTGGAGTGTGAGGGAATATTCCTTTGAAAGTGAAAGACAATTACCAAACCCTGCTTTGTACACCAGAAAGGGGTATAAATGTTCGGTGAGTCTCTTAGTGTTTGAGTAGCAACACATATAGATGTTTCTGCTATACAATGGTGTATGTGATTCCAATAAAATGTTTTTATAAGATCCTGCATTAAAAATAACACATGTATTTTGTTACTTAATGTTCTCTTTCACTTTTCTCCAATCCCATCGTCATTGTTTATGTGAGGAGCATGAGAAGTAGCTATTTTAGGTTTCAGGTATGAGGAGAGCCAAAATGATTCATCTTTTGTAATATAGAAGATGATGAAAATTTATGGGTTCCCATTTTGAGGAACCCTAGCTGTTCCCTCAGATGAAAGGAAAGATAGGATGTATGTCAAACCATGAAAAGTGTAAATTATAAAAGATGTCTTCTCTTTGTCTCTCTAGATCTACTCTCCACTGTGTTTTCTTCAGCTCATTGCCAAGGCAGCTGAATTTCACAGATATATAAATGGGCTGTCTTCCTCTGCCTTCTGGTTGGCTTCAACCAATGGAGAGTCATTTCAGGAAATTGGAGAGAGGAAAAGAATGTGGTCTTTCTTATTCCTGTGGCTTCCCTTTTTCAAAGTCATTTTTTCAATTAATTTTTTAATTTTAATTATTATGGACACATAATGGTTGTATACATTTCTAAGGTATATGTGATGTTTTGATACAGCATATAATTTGTAATAATCAAATCAGGGCAGCTTGAGTATCCATCACCTCAAACATTTATCATTCCTTTGTGTTAGGAACATTCCAACATAGATGAAAGAAATTGAAGAGGGCACAGAAAATGAAAAGATATTCCATGTCCATGGGTTGGAAGAATCAGTATTGTTAAAATGTCCATAATACCCAAAGTAATCTATAGATACAATGCAATCCCCATCAAAATACCAATGACATTCTTCACAGAAATACACAACAAAAAACCCTAAAATTTATATGGAGCCACAAAAGATCCAGAATAGCCAAAGCCATCCTGAGCAAAAAGAACAAAACTGGAGGCATCACATTCCCTGACTTCAAATTATACTACAGAGCTGTAGTAACCAAAACAGCATGGTACTGGTATAAAAATGGATTCATAGATTAGCTGAAGAGAATAACGAATGCCCAGATAAATCCACACACCTGTAGTGTACTTATCTTTGACAAAGTTGCCAAGAACATACATTGGGGAAAGGTCAGTCTGTTCAATAAATTATGCTGGGAAAACTAGATATCCATATGCAGGAGAATAAAACTAGAGCCCTATCTGTTGCCACATAGAAAAATCAACTCAAAATGGATTGAAGACTTAAATCTAAAATCTGAATCTATGAAACTACTAAAAGAAAACATTGGGGAAACATTCCAGGACATCGGTCTGGGCAATGATTTCTCAAGCAATATCTCAAAAGAACAGACAACCAAAGCAAAATTGGACAAATGGGATCACATCAAGCCAAAACGCTTTTGCACAGCAAAGGAAACAATCAACAACAAAGTGAAGGCACAACCCACATAATGGCGAAAATATTTGTAAACTCATCTGACAAGTGATTAATGACTAGAATATATAAGGAACTCGAACATCTCAATAGGAAAAAAAAATCAAATAATCCAATTTAAAAACTGGTCAAAGGATCTAAATAGACATTTCTCAAAAGAAGACATACAAATGTCCAACAGTTATATGAAAAAATGCTAAACATCATTAGTCATCAGAGAAATGCAAATCAAAACTATAAATGAGATATAATCTCATGGTTAAAATGGCTTTTTTTTTTTTAATGCTGGTAAGTATGTAGAGAAAGGGGAACCCTCACACAACGCTGGTGGGAATGCAAATTAGTGCAACCACTGTGGAGAACAGTGTGGAGGTTCCTCAAAAAACTAAAAATAGAACTATAATATGACCCAGCAATTGTACGGCTGGGTATACATCCAAAAGAAAGGAAGTCAGTACATAGAAAAAATATCTGCTTTTCCACATTTATTGTAACACTATTCACAATAGCCAAGATTTGGAATCAACCTAAGTGTCCATAAATGGTTGAATGGATAAAGAAAATATAGTACATACACACAAGGAAATATTATTTATCCATAAAAAAGAATGAAATTTGCCTTTTGCAATAGCGTGTGTGGAACTGGAAAACATTATGTTAAGTGATATAAGCCAAGCACAGAAAGGCAAATTTTGCATGGTCTTATCCATATGTGGGAGCTAAATATTAAAATAATTGATCTCGGGGAGACAGAGAGTAGAATGATGCTCCCAGAGGCTGGGAAAAGCAGTGAGGAGGCAGGGGATAATGTAGGGGTGGGTAATGGCAAAGAAATATATTTAGAAAGTTAGATAGAATGAGCAATATTTGATAGCAAAACATTAAATTATAATATACTTTAAAATAACTAAAAGTAATTTTGGTCTGGCTATTTCACTTGACCTAAAAGTTCCCTCCCCTATGTAATTCTTACCTTCAAAATTCTATTAACTATCCCTCCCCTCATTCTTCTGGATGATAATAGCACTGCTACTCCTGGCTACAGGATACTGAACTATCCTGTTGTTTTCGTCACTGTACTTTTATAAATGGCCACTTTTTACATTAACCCTTCTCAAATTACCCCAAATTCTGTATACAATTTGTTTTCTAATGGTAATTGGCTGATTCAACTTTCTGCTCTATATGTTTAAAAGCATGCCTATTTGATCCTTTGACTATACATTTTTACAGAAAGTAACCCTATTCTTATGCCTTTGGTGTGGAGTTGGCATTTAATCAGTTGTTCTTGAATAAGTGGAAGAAGAAACGCATGAAGAAAATCATCCACAGACATTTAGAATTAGTGTTAGAGAGCAAATTAAAATTGAGGACTACAGGCTTCTCATCCAGGGCTCTGGGCAGCATTCTCATCATCCAAACAGGGCATAAATATTTTCCTTTGTATTCCTTCTCTTTGTATGCCCAGTTCTACTGAATAATTGCTAGCTTCATTATCTGAGTTTCAGCAGCAGACATACCAATTCCAACTTCACACAGGAGTGATTTGTATTCTAAAATATGCAAAATCCCAGGTAGAAGGTTTAGCAGACCAAAATGTTCCTATCCTTTGTAATAATATGGAACACAGCAGTGGCATGTAAAGCCCTACTAACCTAGAGGATAGTAGAAATAACTGTATTTGCATCTTCACCAAACCCTTGAAGGTGACATTCACTAGGCATGATAAGCAAAGAGACTCAGGTGAAGACAGGAAATCAGCCAACATTTTTTGGGAGCCTGAGGCATAGGCAGCATTAACTTTCATAAATAAATATATTTCCAGAGTTAGATATGGCAGAGGACCTAGACTTTCATGCACACAGACTCTGGAAAATTAGCATGATAGAACAGTTCATACATTTGCACTTTTAGGATATTTTCCCAAGGAAATCTCTTTAACATCCCTTCAAAGAACCTAATCTTTTCTAGGCCTTTGACATGGAGAAAAGACGATCCTGGATTCACGATGATACATGAAGACGTCACAGCCTCTCTTCTTGACAGAACACGCAGAATCCCTCCTCTGGGTATCAAGCTGTAAAATGGCCAAAATGCTGGTGAGATGTGGAGCCACAGCAGCTCTCACTCATTGCTGTGGGGAGATGAGAAGGAACAGGCAGCCCTGGTCAGCTGAGGACTCTTTGAATGAGAAATGGGAAATTGCAAGCAGCAAACACAGATTTCTCTGGGAAACTCGAGATGGTAGAAAAGCATGAACATAGAGCCAGAATCTATATGTGAAGATACATAGAATATCATCAGGAAAGAGCTGGGACAGTCATCTGGGGGAAGTAGAGGGGAACCAGAGAACAAGTGTTGTTTGTTTTAGTAAATGAAAGATAAATGAAGGTGTGTATAGGCTGAGATAGAATCAGCAAGGGAAAGATGTTCAAGGAAGCGTTGGGAGAGATAGAAAGGAAACCAGCTATTCCAACAATTTTAATAAGATTTGGGAGATTTTCAAGTCTCTTTGGTGGAGCTCTTCTGCTAAATAATCTGTTGCCCCTCACTTTTTTAAATTGATTTTTATTGGCCTCACTTTTTTAAAAGGGTATTTTATGACTTTGCCTTCATTTCTGCCTTAGCCTATGGCCAAGAATAAAAGAGAAAACACCTGATTAATCCTTATATAATTAAAATGACATCTAAGAAATGTTTAAGTCACATCTGTAGTGTAGTTAGTTAAGAGAATAATAGTTAATGGAATTTGGTTATAGACTAGTACATGTACTGACCAAACAAAAAACAAAACAACATTGAATAATGTGAATATATAGACTTTGTGGTTAAAAGTAAAGGTGGTATTGCCACACTTTAAAAAAATACATTTTTATAAACCCATTCTGTAACTTGTTTTGAAAATATTTTGCTTTTAGCCTTATATCATCTTCAATAAGCATTTCATTTACCTAATGAAAAACATATTTAAAGTAATGAGTACACAGTGTTTTAATTTACATATGCAAATACATTTAATCAGTAGGAATAGCTGGCGGAAGGGAAGTGTAAGTGTTTGCAAGTAATTATTTCAGTGACTGCCCACTCCTACAAGTTTATGGGAATACTTTATAGCTGGGGATTAGAGATTAATACTTTACAGGAGAAAAACACCTTGGTGTGGGAAATGACCATAACGATAATAACAGCTACCAATTATTGAATCCTATTTACTGTCGCATGCAGCTCATATTTTGTTTCCATTCCACACAATACCTAAACAAGGGACACACTATTATCCTTCTTTTAAAGATGAAGAAACTAAAGTTCAGTAAGGTGAAGCAATTTGCTGAAGGTCATATATTAAATAACAAAGTTGGGATTCAAATCTAGATCCATTTGACTCTAAGGTCTGACCTCATTCCACTATATGGAAAAAGAACCTTCAATTATCAATTCAATCTTCCCCATTCAAAAAGTATTTATTTTCTGATGCTTGGGAGATAAGATTGCCAGTGGTAAGTGGTATTTCAGAGAATAAATAAATATTGATAATACTACATGTTTAGATACATACTAGAAATAGTTGTTTTAGCTCCAAGAAAACATTTAGAAAATGCCACGTATGGACTTCTAAATAGAACTTGCGATTAGATATTAATAAAGTCATAAATATGGCGTTCTTCATTGTCTAGAGTTTGTTCTGCCTGTGTATCAATCCAGTGGAAGGAAATGAAAGTCTTTATGGATCAAGGTGCAACTATAGCTCCAAGACAATGCAGCATGTATTATGAGGATTCACTTCCTGTTTAAGGAGGTAAAAAAAAAAGAAAGAAAACACACAGGTCATGGTTCTTGTATTCAGCAACAACTTCCACTTTATAATTTTTATGCATTATAAAAAATGATGAATAATATTAATGCAAATAATTCAAAATCCAAGTTTTGGACCTTGGGTTGTTTCTAAATGGTTCTTACTTTCCCTGAAAGTATCACTTTTCCCCCCACTATTCACCACACAGCATCTTTTTCAGTCATCTCCAATGACAAATATTTCCAAGTTTATCTCCGTATTGACTTGACCCCAAACCTTTGTACATTATTCTTCTGTTTGATAAATGATCCCCTAACTTGACCTGGAGAACCACTAGGCTATAAGATTTAATTTTACTTAGAAGCTATATGTCTGACACCCCAGTCTTTATTAAAATACGTAACTCTGATTTCCAATTATACCTTATACAAAAGACTTCAAAATAACTCTTACACTTTTACATTTTGTAATCCTTGTTTTTTATTTGGCCTGGTAATTTGACAGCTTCCTTAGGGTAGGACACAGTTGTGCTTTTCATATCTGATCCTTAGTATCTATCATAATATATAAATATGTTATATATAATACAAATTAGGAGCCTGATAAAATTATTTAATTAAAAATTTATGATTAAATAAAAAGCAGAAAATCTGCTCCCTACTACATTTTCCTTTTGCTTATTCCTTTCCCACTCCTATGCTCATACAAATGTTTGTAGAGTTACAAGATGCATTCGTTTGTTTTTATACTCTTTTGTATCATTGGCATTCATGAATACATTCCAAATTCTGGTAAAGTTTTAGCATATCAACTTCAGGAAAAACTAAGTAGCTGTCACAAATTATCAGAAGGAAGGCACAGTCTCCAATAGGCTTCCAGAAACTTGTGACTGAAGGGGAAAAACAACGTTTTGCAGTGAGTAGAGCAGTTGCAGATCTCAACACTTACACATCATCAACATCTCTCACTTAGAAGTGATCTAGAATCTTATCCTTTTTTTTCCCTGGAGCATGGGCACTAATGTTTCTGTGTGTTTTACTTGTAGTGTGTGTGTGTGTGTGTGTGTGTGTGTGTGCGTGTGTGAGCATTGGTAGTCTCTGATTAGTACTATTTAAAAAGAAATGAGGAAGATACTAAAAGGTAACATTTGTTCACAGATTAAAATAAGTGAAGAGGGACTTTCTAGTCTAATTTTTTCGTAACCACCAAGAGATTCCAAATCATTGATAAAAATGTGATTGCTTACTTCATTAGGTTGGGTCATCATCCTGTCCACACCTGATATAATGCTGGGTCACCAAAGTAGAACTTTAAGAAAAAAAAATATTTTTAAATATTTGTATGATAAGCAAAATCATGGCTCTTCAAAGGTATCATGTCATAATCCCTAGAACCTGTGAATATGTTGCCTTACATAGCAAAAGTGATGTTGCAGATGTGATTAAATTAAATATCTGGAGATGGTGAGATTATCCAGCTGGGCCCAATGTGATCAGAAGGACACTTAGAAGAGAGAGGCAGATAGGTCAGAGATAGAAATGTGAAGATGAAAGCAGAATGTCTTAGTGATGTGAATACAGACTTGAAAGTGCTACACTGCTGGCTTTGAGATGGAAGAGGAGCCAGAAGCCAAAGAATGCAGGCTGCCTCTAGAAGCAGGAAAAAGCAATGACACAGATTTCCCCTAGAGCTTTCAGAAGGAATGCAGCCTGCTGACACCTTGATGTTAGCCCAGTGAGACCCATATTGGATTTCTGATCTCCAGAATTGTAAGATTATTTTTTTGTGGTTTCAAGCTCTTATGTTGTTGTATTTTTTTATCGTAGTGTCATTGAGAAATTAATACAATTTTTATTTCTCCAAAATAAAACAAAATTTTTCAGCCCAATCTTTGAAAATATTTAAAACCTCCAATGAAAACTAACACAGGTTTCACACAAAATATGAAAAGAGAAATGCCTTAGGTTGATATGTAGGAGAAAAAAGTTTAATGGCAGGAGCTGTGTGTGACTTGTAGGTTACAGACATTCATTGAGGAGATAATAAAATTAGCCCTAAGGAATGTTTAAGAATTCTATAGGGAAGGCTAGACATTATAGGTGGAATATACAGCACTGGAAAGGCTCAGGTAATAAAAATTCTTGGAATATGTCATAAAAAACTATATACCTTAAAGTCAAATATGTCTGCTTAGCAAAGATTTCAACCTCCGTCCATGACACAGTAACTGATACTTGACCTACCTTTATGCCACAAATACTATAATCCTGGACAGAACATGAAACAACTATTTTCGTACATTGAAAAGCAGGCAACATGGATCTATAACCCTTGAGATAAAAGAAACTCTAGGGTTAAGCCTCTATTTGCCCTGATTCTTATTGGTTGCACCTCCCCTATTGTGGTGCAAGGTGGAGAAGTCCGACTACAGGGATAATTTTGCTAAATGGAAGAGGACAAAAGAGACCTCCATGAGAACAAAAAATTCCTTTGAGAACCAAAAGAAAGAATTGGCCAGGGATAAAACTGCCTGTCAGAATGTAACATAATGTTCAATAAAAAAAATATAATCCAGGATATATACAAAGTATTTCCATATTTAGAATAAAATACATCATTAGATATACACACAGATATATTATATAAGAAACAGAAAAATGTGATTCATAATCAAGAAAAAAAATCCAGATAGAAACAAATCCCTATAAGATTCAGAAGTCAAATTTAGCAGGGAAAACACCTCCCAAAACTTTAAAGCAATCATTATATAATAGTATGTTGCAGAACCTATAGGAAAACATGGTCATCAAATGTGAAAAGGCAGAGAATCTCAGTTTAAAAAAAAAAGGAAAAAGAAAGTGAAACAAAACTCCAGAATTGAAAAGCACATTTGAAATGGAAAATTCACTGCATGACAAAAGTGAACTTGAAGAAAGATCAATATAAATTAGCTGATCTGAAGAGACAAAATTTTTAAAAAGTGAAAGGACCCTGAATTACCAGTGGAACAGTATTAAGCAGACTTACATGTATGCAACTGGAGTTCCCCGCCAAACTGGTATTATGTGGATCTGTATTGGGATTTTTTATAATATGTATTCTGACTACAGTGGAATAAATCATATATTGCTAACATAAACAATGACATATGTATAAAATGTAAATATTTAATTTTTAAGAGGCATGCTGCCAAATAAATAACTCATGTATTAAAGAAGAAATAGTAATGGAAATTTTAAAAAATACATTAAACTGAATAATAGAAATACAACATGTTCATTTTTTAGTATGTAGAAATTAGCTAATAGTTTTAAATATTTTTAATAGAAAATATGAAATGTCAAGAATCTAAGTATCTGTTTTAAAAATCTAGAAATAGAGAGTAATTTAAATCTAAAGTAGAAGGAAAGAAAAAATGATAGCTAACAAGAACAATCTACATATGAGAAAACAGAAATAATGAACATTAAGAAACTAAAAGACTTGTTCTTTGAAAGGATTAATGAGATCAATATAAGTTTAGCCACATTGATCAAGGCAAAAGAGAACACACAAATTATGCACATCAGGAATTAAGGAGGGGATATAACTACAGAAACTACAGATATTAGAAGGAAAATCCACATGAAATTCAACAATTTTGATTCACTGATCAAATCTTTTGAAAAATACAATTTACCAAGACTAAAGAAGTAGGAATCTGGATAGGAGCATATCTAGTTTAAAAAGTTGAATTGGTTCTTATAATTTTTATATGAGGAACCTTCTAGGAAGATTTAACTGATGAATTTTATCAAATAGTCAAGGAATAAATAATACCAAAATTCTACAA
The DNA here is from genome assembly GCF_020740605.2 of Lemur catta. Classification (NCBI taxonomy): domain Eukaryota; kingdom Metazoa; phylum Chordata; class Mammalia; order Primates; family Lemuridae; genus Lemur; species Lemur catta. The sequence continues at coordinate 60,358,441 of NC_059141.1, read as the reverse complement.
ATATTTTGGAAAATAGAGAAGATGAGAATATTTCCCAACTCATTTAAGAGGCCAGCATAAAAACCCTGATACAAAACCTGATGCACATACTACGAGAAGAGAAAAATGGCAGCCATCCCTAATAAAATTACATGCAAAACTTGACTAAATATGTTCCAATCAAAACCAAATTATAAATACATATATGCATATATTTAATATATGGCATATACATGTGTGTATGTATAGATAGCCTACAGGGTATGTTCTAGAATACATGCACACACACACACCCTAAGTGTGGTATATTCTAGAAATGTAAAGAAAAAAGTAATTCTCAGCAAACTAAAAGAAGAAGAAAACTCTCTCAATCTGATTAAATGTACCATTTCTGTATATTGTACTGGTGGCTTCAACTAATCCAATAGGCAAGAAAAGCTTTCATAAATTACAAAAATTGGAAAGGACAAACTAAAGCTTTATCATTTGCAGGATGCATGATTGTAATATAGAACATTCTAAAGAATCTTACAAATAATTACTAAAACTAATAAGTGAACTTAGCAAGATCACAGGGTAAAGGCTCAATTTTATTTATACATAAATGCCACAAACAACTGAAAATAAATTTTAAAAATATGTATTACAATAACATCAAAGTAATAAAATATCTAGGAATAAATTTAATGAAAACTCTCTATACTTAAACTATAAAATGTTAGAGAGTAAGTAAAAAATACCTAAATAAATTAAATAATGTAAAAAGTGCTTGGATTAGGAGACTGAATATTGTTAAGATGGGATTTTTTCAGACTTATCTATTAATTAAAAGCAATCAGTATTTATAAGTTTTTTTATAAGTTGACAAAGTTATAATATACAAGGTAAAGAATCAAAAAAAGCCAAAACAGTCCTAAAAATTATAAAGACTCTTACCATCTCAATTCAAGATTTAGTATCAGTTTATAGTAATCAAACCCATATGGTATTAGCATAAGGATAGAAAACTAGAGCAAAACAGCAAGATAATCCTGTGTGTAAATGAGCCATTAATTTTTAGAAAAATACTAACATAATTCAATAGATAGGTAATAGTTTTTTCAACAAATAGTGTTGAAACAGCAGACTATGGGGAAAAAATGAACCATGACCCACTAACTTTATCATAGGAAAATAAGTTCAAGATAAATCATCAACTTGTACAAAACAACAAACACTATAAACACTGTTCTCTAGGACAGTACTGTGCAATAGAACTTTCTGTTATGATCAAAATGTTCTATATCTGCACTGTTCAACATGGTAGCTACAAGCCACTTGTGGCTATTGACCTCTGTAAATGTGGCTAGTGTTACTGGGGAAGTGAATTTTAATGTTATTTAATTATAATTAATTAAAGCTAAAATTTAACCAGGCATATGTGGCTAATAACTATCTTATTGGACAGCATAGCTCTAGAATAAAACTCAGGAGAATATATTTGTATCATTGAAATAGGCAAAATTTTCTTACAACTTAAAAAGGGCACTAACATTAAAGGAAAATAGTATATATTACACACATACACACACACACACACATCATAGACATCATCAAAATTTAAAACTTTTCGTCAAATGACACCATTAAGCCAGACTGAAAGAAAATAGCACAATACATACATATCTGATGAGGGCTTTTATGAAGAGCATGTAATGAACTCCTACAAATCCATAATAACTCAAATTCACACAATACAATCTATAATGGGCAATTGATTTGAAAAGACACTTCACACAAGATCATAAAACAGTGACCAGTAAGCACTTGGAAAGGTGCTCAACATTTTTAACCTTAAGAGAAATCCAAACTAAAACCAAAATTTGATGTAATTTCACACCTTCTAGAGTGACTAATATTAAAAAGACCTAAAGCATCAACTGTTGGTGAGGATATGGAGCTACTTGATCCACATACATTGGAGCTGGAGTGTTGTACTGCAAGTAGTTATAACCACTTTGGAAAATTTTTAGCACTTTCTAATCAAGTTAAACAAACAGGCTTAGGAGGTAGAAAGCTTCAAGTAAGCATTACTTCTACCGTGACATTATGAACAAGTTGAATATTCTTCAAAATTATAGTTTTTAAAACACATGAGTGAACTCAGCTTATACAATAAACAGAATGAAGTAACCCTCCACCCCCAAAATAAGAAACCCCTCCTAGGATGGAAGAGGCTGCTTTAATTTTTGGCATAATAGTGAGAGGAGGAGAAAACCACCACAGACAGCTCAGACACAGGAATAAGACAATAGCTGGGCTTTAAATGCATTTAAATGACAAAGGCTCACCTTTGTATGATAAGTCAGCATACACATGGGAGCCATTTTCTTTTATTTCCTTTTTTTAAAAAACGGCTCCTTTTAAACATTTTTATTTTTTTCTATTTTTTTCCTTTTTTAGTTCAGAATATTATTGGCACACATGTTTTGGTTACATGGATTGCTTTTGTACTGCTTGAGTCAAAGTGTGCCCATCACCCAGATAGTGCACATTGTACAGGTTGGGTATGATTTCACCCATCCCCTCATCCCCCCTCCCACTTGCTTGATTTCCATTGAGTTTTATTTCCATATGTGCACATGAGTACTGATCGGTAAGTTCCAGTTTTATAGTGAGTACATGTGGTGGTTTTTTTTTTTCAATTCTTGGGATACTTCACTTAGGAGAATAGTCTCCAGTTTCATTCAGATTGTTGCAAAAGATATTAATTCATTTTTTTTTTTTTGGTTGAGTAGGACTCCGTGGTATACATATACCACATTTCTTTGCAACTGTGACTTGTGCTGCGACACACATTCTGTGCAAGTGTCTTTGTGATAAAATGACTTTTTTTCCTTTGGGTAAATACCCAGTAGTGGGATTACTGGATCAAATGGTGTATTTACTTTTAGTTATTTGAGGAATCTCCACACTATTTTCCATAGAAGTTGTACTAGTTTGCAGTCCCACCAACAGTGTGTAAGTGTTCCTTTCTCTCTGCATCCATGACAGCATCTGTTGTTTAGAGACTTTTTGATAAAAGCCATTCTCACTGGGCTTAGGTGATATGTTGTTGTGGTTTTGATAAGCATTTCTCTGATTATTAGAGACTTTGAGCATTTTTTGTATGTTTATTGGCCATAAGTCTATCTTCTGTTGAAAAGCTTCTATTGATGTCTTTTTCCCACTTTTTAATGGGGTTGTTTGATTTTTTTCTTGCTGATTTTCTTAAGTTCTTTATAGATTCTGGTTATTAGCCCTTTATTGGACATATAGCATATTAATATTTTCTCCAATTCTGTAGGTTGTCTGTTCTGTTGATTGTCACCTATGTTGTGCAGAAGTTTTTTTTTTTTTTAATTTAATCAAGTCCCGTTTGTTTGTTTGTTTATTTATTTATTTATTTATTTATTTTTGTTGCTGTAATTGCCCTTCAGGTCTTGTTCATAAATTCTTTGCCTAGACCGATATCTAGGAGAGTTTTTCTAATATTTTATTCTAGAATTCTTATGGTTTCATGTCTTAGATTTAAGTTTGTTATCCATCTTAAATTAATTTTTATGAATGGTGAGAAATTGGGATCCTGTTTCAATCTTCTACATGTGGTCATCTATTTTTCCCAGCATAATTTATTGAATGGAGATTCTTTTCCCCAATGTATATTACTGTCTACTTTGGCAAAGATCAGATAGCAATATGTGGATGGTTTTATACCTGGGTTCTCTGTTCTGTTCCATTGGTTTATATCTCTATTTTTGTGCTAGTACCATGCTGTTTTGGTAACTATAGCCTTGTAGTATAGTTTAAAGTCTGGTAAAGTGATGCCTCTAATCTAGAGGTTCCTTTTGTTTAAAGTTGCTTTGGCTATTTGGGCTCTTTTCTGGTTCCAAATGAAGCATAGAATTATTTTTTTTTAGATCTGTGAAAAATGATATTAGTATTTTGATGGGGATTTTATTGATTCTGTAAATCATTTTTGGTAGTATCAATATTTTAACAATGTTGATTCTGCTGATCCATGAGCATGATATGTTTTTCCATTTGTTTACATCATTTGCAATTCCCTTCCTTAGTGATTCAGTTCTCTTTATAGAGATCTTTTACCTCCTTTGTTAAATATATTCCTAGGTATTTTATTTTCTTTGTAGCTATTGTGAAAAGTATTGAGTCTTTCATTTGATTATCAGCTTGACTGTTGTTGGTGTGTAGGATGCTATTGATTTGTGGACGTTGATTTTGTAATGCGAGACTTTGCTGAATTTATCAACTCCAGGAGTCTCTTGGCAGAATCTTTGGGGTTTTCTAGACATAAAATCATATCATCAGCAAAGAGCAGTAGCATGACCTATTTCCCTATTTGGATAGCCTTAATTTCCTTCTTTTGTCTAATTGCTCTGGCTACGACTTCCAGTAGTATGTTGAGTAGAAGTGGTGACAGTGGACATCCTTGTGTTGTTCCAGTTCTTAGTGGGAATGCTTTCAACTTTTCCCCATTCAGTATGATGTTGGCTGTGAGTTTGTTATATTTAGGTTTCACAATTTTGAGATTTGTTCCATCTGTGCCTATTGTGTTAAGAGTTTTTAATCATAAATGGGTGCTGAATTTTGTAAAATGCTTTTTCTACATCTATTGATCATATGATCTTTGTTTTTGCTTCTGTTTACATGGTGAATCACATTTATAGATTTATGTATGTTGAACCATTCTTGTATCCTTGGGATGAAGCCCACTTGGTCATGGTAGATTATTTTTTGATGTGTGGCTGAATTTGGTTTACTATAATTTTTTTGAGAATTTTTGCATCTATATTCATAAGGGATATTGGTCTATAGTTTTTTTTTGTTGTTGTTGTTGTGTCCTCTCCTGGCTTTGTTATACATGAGAGCTATTTGCAAGGGGACTTTAGTGAATACATTCAAGACAGATTATAGGCAGGGCAGGTAAGCTAAAATAGACCACTCAAATTTAAGTGCAGTTGCAGTAGAACCTGCTGAGATCTGAGGACAGTGAGTATAATGAAGAGAATGCCCACAAGAATTTCAGGCTTCATAATGATTACAATCAACAGGACCTTACCCTATCTTGTCTCTAGTGGAAAATGAAGGGGAGCTGGATATGGGTGTTTATAGTGTGCCTTTCACAGGGTACTTTTTTTACCTGATGGATGGCCTAATACCTAGTTGTCTAAGCCACAGTCAGATAGTCCTTCACACAGGAAACTTGTGTATGTTGACAGACATTCCTGTGACTTTTGTCTGACCCATGCTCAGTTTATGTCTGCCTGACCACTACTCTGGTGCTGGGAACCCGACCTCATGTTCTCCCCAGCATCTCAGGAAAAACCCAGCTTGAGACAGCCCCTAGTTCTTCAGATGGAAAGCATAAATTCAGTACACCACAACAACAGGGAACAAGTTGAAAGATTTTTATTTACAGCCCCCAGGCAAGGAGGGTATAATAGGTTGGGAAAGCAGTCCTCTGTCCTCAGGTCTCTGTGAGGCAGAAATGAAGAGTCAGACAGAGAGAAAAGTACATGGCACCTGGCAGAATATATAAGAGAATAGGGTGCAGGTCACTTTTAAGTTTGTGGGCAGATGGCTGAATGATCTATTTAAAGGAATAAGCAGGAATTGGGAGCCCGGTCTGCTAGGCTCAAGAGTTGCCTCAAAGCTCTTTTGTCTGGCCACCAGCTCGAGCCATTTGAGTGTGGTATAGGATTGGAAACTGTGTCAATCATGATTGAGCTCTATGGAAAGCTAAACTTGTATTCAAAATGGATACCGAGGCAACATACAATTACAAGGATTCTGAAATTGAATACAGATCAATAGAAATTATCGAAACTGAAACATACAGAAAGAGTAGAAAAAAACAGCGTAAATTTTCCCATATCTGTGGGACATATCAAGAGTTTTAATATGCTATTATTAAATTCTGAGGAAGAAAGAAAGAGAAAAGAATAGTAGAAATATTTGAAGAGATAATGGCTAAAATTGTCCATAATTAGTTTAAAACATCAGCTTACGGGTCCAAGAAGCTCAGTATATCTCAAGCAGAATAAATACAAAGGGTAAGAATCAAAGGTAAAGACAAAAATCTTGACGGCAGCCAGAGGAAAAGTATATTTTATACAATCAAATAATATTATATTATAATAATACAGTATTAGAGCTAATACAGGATGAGAGCTAATGTTTTTTTAAAACAATGATGGCTAGAAAATAATAAAACAGCATTTTTAAGTGATGAGAGAAAAAAAACAACCTAGAATTCAATATCTATTGAAACATTGATCAATAATTGAGACCAAATAAAGCTATTTTCAGTTAGAAAAAAAAATTAAAAACAAATTTGTCCCTAGAAGACCTGTACTACAAGAAATAATAAAGAAGTTCTTTATTTAAGCTTCTTTTACCTACGTCCAGGTAAAAAGTCTCTTTATCCAGGAAGCAATGGCGACAGCTGAAAGAATAAAAAGTCAGTAAATGTAAAGGTCTTTTAAAAATAATCTTACTTAAGGTCTTTAAAAATATTATTTATGGTTAAAAGTAAAATTAAAATAACGTTTTATTTCATTTATAGTATAGGTAGAAGTGAAATATATGACAAGAATTACAGAAAGGGCAGAACAGTGATAATTGTAAGTATATTGTTGTAAATTTCCTACATTGTTTATAAGTAGAAGATTTTTGAAGGAATATCTTGAAAATGAAAGATGTACATTGTGTATAGCCAAAAAGGCAATCAAGGACATAAAAAGGAATAATAATAATAAAATACTTCATTTACCCAAACAATGTAGGAGAGAACAGATGAACAAAGAGAAATAGGACAAATAGAAATCAAATATCAAGTTGATAGAACTGAAAGCAAATATTGCAATAATTACACAAATCTAAATAAATTAACATCTCTATAAGCAACACTACAAGACTTGGTAAAAAAGCAAGAACCAACTGCCTTAGTTAATTGTTGCCATTGCAACAACTTACTACAAAATTAGTGGCCTAAAGCAACACATATTATGTTACAGTTCTGGAGGTCAGATGTCTAAAATACATTGGCAGCAGCAGGACAATGTAACTTTGGAAAGGTCTATGGGAGAATCTGTTTCCTTGACTTTTCCATTCTCTAGAGATTAGTTGCATTCCTTAGCTTTTAGCCATACATCAGCTCAGATCTCTGTTTTTGTCTTCACATCTCTGTCTCTGGACTCCTTGTCTCCCTCTTTTCCTTATGAGGACCCTGGTGATGACATTTGACTCACCTGGATAATCCAGGCTATTCTCCCTATCTGGAAATCCTTAATCAGAGCTGCAATAGCCCCTTTTCTGTTCCATTACCATGTAAGGTAATGTATTCACAGGTTCTGGGGATTTTTTGTGGACATCTTTAGGGGGCCATTTTCTAAAGTCTACCACAACCAACTACAGATTGTTTAAACACTTTAAACATAAAGACACAGGCAGGTAGAAAATAAATACAGTCACGTGTTGCTTAAGGATAGGAATATGTTTTGGGAAATGTGTCATTAGGTGACTTTGTCCTGTGAACATCAAAGTGAAGTGTACTTATGCAAACCTAGATGGCATAGCCTACTACACACGTAGGCTATATGGTATAATCTATTGTTCCTAGGTTGTAAACCTTTACAGCATGCTACTTCACTGAATACTATAGACAATTATAGCACAGTGGTAAGTATCTTTGTATCTAAACATAGAAAAAACTACAGTAAAAATATGGTATTTTAGTCTAACAGGACCACCAGCCATGTATGTGGTCCATCATTGACCGAAATGTAATGTATCTCTATGCCATACATTACTGTACTATATAAACACTAAATATGACAAAGCTTGTAAGGCTGTATCAGTACCAGAAAATGAAGACCTCAAATGAAGAGTGTTACCAGAGATAGAGACATCATACATAATGAAAAAAGCATCAATTTATTAAGAAGATGTAGAAATGTTACATATCCATGAAAGTATTCTATGCCCCCAAATACATGAAACAAAAATGGACACAAGTATAGGGAAATATATACACATTGATATTGAATATTTAACAGTACTCTTTGTAATTGACAGAACAAGCACATAAAAAATCAGTGAGGATTTAGAAGACTTAAACAATACCCTAAGGTACTTGACTCATTCTCACTTAATAAACACTATCCAGTAAGAATATAGATTTTTAAAAATATATTTAGATCTTAGTCTGGGCTGTAAAACAACTCCCAATAAATTTTAAAGAATTGAAAAGCATACAAGAATATATTTCATAATCGAAATGGTCTTAAATTGAAAACAAATAATGAATAAGATTTTAGAAAACTTCAAATATCTGGACATTACGAACACACTTGTAAGTATGCCATGCATTAAAGGAGTTAAAAATGTTATTCTAAAATATGCAAAAGAAGTTAAAAATATTATGAACTGATAATTAAAGTACTCTCTCTCTCTTTGTCTCTCTCTATATAAATACATATCTCAAAAGTTGAATGCTGTAGGTAATGCTAAAAGAGAACTTTATTGTTTTAAATGCTTGTGGTAGAAAAGCACAAAGTTACAAATTCAATGATTTATATCATCACCATAAGAAGGCAGAAAAAGAAGAGCCAAGTAAAATCATAATAAATAAATGAAAGAAAATAATAAACAAGAGCAGATATCAAAAAAGTGGAAAAGATATTAATATAAACATTAGAGAAAATAAACTAAAGCTTGTTTTTTGAAGAGGATCTAAACCTGCTACTCCACCAGCAAGACAGATGAAGAAAAAAAGAGAAGAATAAATTTCCAATACTGGAAATGAAAGATAGTACTGTTCCTAAGGAATAAAAAGGATAATAATTGGATGTTATGAACATTTTTATGGTAATAAGTTCAAAAAGTTATATGAAATGAACAGAATTTTTTAAAACAACTTATCAAAACTGACATAACTAGAAATAGGAAATAGGAATAGCTGTATATCTATTGTACAAATTGAATTTGTAATTAAAATAACTTCCAAGACATGCAAAAAAACCTTCAGGGCCAGATGGTTTTGCTGGTGAATTGTGTTAAACAGTCATGAAGACATAAAGCCCACCCTACACAAACTCTTCCAGCAAATAGAGGAGGAAACACACTTGCCAACTCATTTCATGAATGCAGTGCATCCGTGATACCAAAACCAGACATTACAGGAATTGAAAATAACAGACATATAATCCTCATGACCACACATGAAAGAAAGTAAAAAGAACACATTATACAATATATAAAAAGGATACAAAATATAAATTCAAGTAGTTTTTACCTCAGGAATACAATTTGCATTGGCAAATCATGCATGGTAGTTAACCACATCAATAGGTTAAAAAATATATATGATAATCTAACTAGATGCAGAAAAATCATTTGACAAATTCATCACACTTTCAAAATAAGATATCTCAAGCAACTAGGAATTGAATTAAAATTTATTCAATCCAAAACAGAGTTTTATGTAAAGCCTACAGTTAATACAATGGCAACATACTGAAGGCTTCCTTTGTAAGATCAATAATAAGAAAACACAATATCCACTGGTACGTATGCAACATTGTACCAGAATATCCAACTAGTTAAATAAGGCAAGAAGAATAAACCAAAAATATTAAAGTCTAAGAGGAAAAAGTATAATTGCTTTTATTTGCAGGTGAAATGATTGTGTGTGTATAAAATCCCAAGGAATCTAAAAGAGGAAAAAATAAAACCCTACTAACATTAATAATAGTATTGCAGGGAAGCATGTCAATACACAAAAATCAATTGTATGCACAAATCAATTTTATTTCCATGTATGAGGAATAAACAATTTTGTTTCCATATATTAGGAATAAATTATTTGTAACAAGGAATTTAAAACTATAATGACATTCTAACACATCAAATAAAACTCTAACAAAATATATTTAAGAGCACTACACTGAAAGCTATAGAACATTTCTGAAAGCAATTAAAGAAAACCTAACTTAATAACTGAGTACTCCATATTTATGGATTGGATATCCCAATAGTATAAAGACATCAATTATCTTAAAATTGATCTTTAAATTAAATGAAATACCAATCAAAATCCCAGTGAGATTTCTTTTTTGTAGAAATCATCAAGCTGATTCTAAAATTTATTTGGAAATACAAATTACTAAAATAGAAAACACAGGTTTGAAGAAGAAAAACAAAGACATACTGCCTGACTTCGAGACTTACATAAAGCTATAGCAATCAAGATTAGGATATGGATTACGTGCATCAAAGCTTATTCTATTGTACTTTTAAGGGATATGTAGTTAACAATTAAGAGATTTTGTCTCAATAAGAAAAATGTCAAGTCATTAAAAGTAAATTACAAAACCATAGAAAGTACTCAGTCTAAATCTTGTTTAATCTATATAGACTTGGACAGTCACTTAAATTTCCTGAGGCTTATTTCTTAATCCAGTATAAAAATGCATACTACCAAAAAAGTTGTTAAAATTTATTCACAGAATTGAAAATGCAAACCCTCTTCCAATCCTCCCATCTAACTGGTTTATTATTATTATTAGGTGATATTGTCTGTTAGTCTGACCCAGGATATGGTATCATAGGCATGGCCGCTAGACTCCCAAATTGTGCCTTCCATTTATTTAATTGCATTCAAAAAATGGAACTTCTGGGTCTAAGTTTCTGAAGCCTGCATATCTTTTTTTGTGTGGCCCTTTTTAAATTGGGCCTATGCTTTAGGGACTGTGTCTGAGATCCTAATTGGATTGCTGGCCTGCAGTGGGACAAACCAAGGATTAAATATAATGTATGTAGACTATTTATCAAGGTTTATGACACATAGCAGAAACTATAAATATCAGCTTTTATTATAGTTATACAAACTATTTTATCTGCAAATAGATAACAGTATGAAAGGTATCACAATGGAAACTGAAGTTGGAGGAAAAGGAAGGTCTTGTGCGATAGGTTAAGGCTTTTGAAATTTACCTAAATCAGTGGGTTTTGCACAGGAGAATGGCATAAGCAGATTTGCGTTTTGGACAGATCCCCCCCACACCCCGATAGCAGTGTGATTGACAGATTGGAAGGAACTGGGGTTGGAGGAAGCATAATGTGGTAAGTGACAACTGCAGAAATACAGGTGATACTTAAATCTTAATAGCAAGAAATATCAGGAAGATGGAGAGACAGCATCAGATGTTTTGATTTGGAGGTTTTATGCCACTGTCAGCCTGGGAATGAGACAAGATAATTAGTTTATCTGTGGGCCATTTTAAATTTTTAGGTCAGTTCAACCTGAAAGACTCAGGAAGTCTTTAAATGCAAAACATCCAGAGAGAGTTCAGCAGGTAAATGAAAAGGTGACTGGAGTTTGGAGCAAATTCAGGGCTGGTAATAGTCTAATTTCTTTTTGTAATTCTACTGCTTTAGCTCATTAGCCAACCCTCAGGTAGGGATGCATCATTTGCTGTTTGGCTTCCATTTTATTACTCCTTTGAGACCTCTAAACATATATATATATGGGTGTGTGTGTGTGTTATATTAACATAGATACAAACACACATACATATACATACACATATATACATATGTGCAAGAGCTGTCCAGAAACTATTCAGCCATAACTAGTATAATGAAAACATATTAATATTACATGGCTGGATACTTTCTGGACAGCTCTCTGTGAAGCGTTGGAATGCATTAATTCATTTAATACCAAATAAAACTTTGAAGTAGTTATTATCATATATATGAACAAACTGAAGTGTAGAGGGATTACTTCCCCAAATCACACAGCCACCAAATGAATGCATAGTTCAAAGGAAAACAAAGCCAGTGAGCAACCTCTTGACTTTTGCTCTCTCCTCCTATAATACCCTGCTCTGTGCAAACAGAGTGGCAAAAGCAAGTAGAGTTTCTGAGATCAACAAAACACTGTACATAATACAGGTATTCCATATGCATTGTATTAGAATCCATGCCAAGGAAAATAGTCTTGTGTTTGGATAGGGCACTGAACTGACTTGGAAAATTGGACCACGGATGATGAGTGACACCAGGGGGTTGATTCCCATTACATTTTTACATTTCCCACAGGTAAAGGTACCTGGGGAAATTCCTCTGAATAAATATGCCATCCTGCATATTTTAAAAGTACATTTAATCTCTTCTAGTAATTAGTCTGCAGATGTGTATTTCAGGATTGAGTGAGTAAATGAGTTTAAAGAGTTTGCTAATTTTTGTAGAGAACCAGGGACAAATCTGTTATTTTTCAAGGTTGAAATATAGCACAGACATTGGAACGTTTTTATAGCTTGAAATAAAGAACATTGGGTGAATAGTTCAGTAGAAGTATACTTACAAAGATAAATAGATATCCTCCCCTTACAAAGATAAATAGATAACCTCCCTGCCCAGGACAGAATTTCTTTAAATAAATGTATTTATACAGTTAGGGGAATGGCAGTTCCTCCTCAGCCTGTTCTCCCTGGAGTGTTCACATTTTGGCTGAGAAGAGCATTCACCTGTTTCATAAGCCTGACACCTAGGACTAATTGTGGACATGTCACTTTTCCTCTTCTCAAACATCTAATCCATTACCAGCCTAGAAAGTCTTACTTCCTAATGTTCAACTTTTCTATATCTCTACGGCCACCACCCTAAGCCAAAGTGTCATTACCATTGGCCCAGCCTTCTGCTGTGTTCCCTAATTGACCCACTGAGAATCCCATTATCTTTTAAAAGTACAAATTGGATAGTTTAATCCTCTATGCAAAACCTGACAGTAGTGTATTGGTTCTCTACTGCTGTTGTAACAAATTGCCACAAATTTAGCGGCTTAAAACCATGCAGATTTATTTATCTCATAGTTTTTGTAGCTCAGAAGTCCAGGAGGGCTCAGCCAGGTTCTCTCTGTAGGTGTTTCAAGGCTGAAATCAAGGTGTTGGCAGAGCTATAAGATGCATACAGTTATCCAGATAAAAAATAATAGCGGTTTGAGCTAATGTGGAGACAAGGGTATACAGAAAATTTGGGGACTGTTTTATAGGAAAATATAGAACTCTCTGGAATCTGTAACAAGAAAAGTATTCATTGCAGGTAAACTACACAACCTAGCAATTTGCTCAATTTCCAAAAAAATAAGTCTGATTTGACAGGATTCAAGCATGTCTTGCCTTCCATATGGAATATGACAAGGTCTTTTCCCTTTTTGAATGTCCCAGAAACTTTCTTTTTGTATATCTGCATATACTGTGTACAGTCATTCTGAACCTCTCACCATTCCTTGAAGAAATGGATAATGTGAATGACCCATAATTTGTGCCTGGTGTTTCTAGTGCCTAGAGTATAAACTCTGCCCAGAAAAATCAAACAAGAGCCAGCTCACATGTCACCTCCTCCATGAATCCTTTCTTTACTAGCCCCTCAAATAATGTATTCGTTTCCATCAGTCAAAGAGAGAGAATTAATTCTTTAGCAGCCTTTTGTTCTTTTCAGTCCCCCAGCAGATTTGATGAGGCCCACCCACACAGGGAAGGCTGCTTCCCTCAGTCTACCAATTCAAATGCTAGTCCCTTCCAAAAACCTCTTCACAGACACGCTGAGGATGATGTTTAACCACATATCTGGGCACCCTATGCCCCAATCAAATGGACAATTAAAATTATGTGTTGACACATATTTGACGCCCATTGTCACTGTGATTTTTTAAGTTAGGAATGATGTTTTACATATCTCTCTATTCTCTGACAGTGCAAGGTACATGGAAGGTACTCGGTAAATATTAGCTAAGTAAATTAATATATTTTATTAATATTATCTGCACCCCAGCTATTTTAGGTTAAAAAAAAAAGTACCATAGAAATTCAATGTAGTAAGAAAACTATTCTAGCACCGATCTGCTTGCTAGTTTCAATGCTCTGCATGTTTCCACAATGCACCGCAGGTAACTGAAACATGAATAAAGAGACCAGCGACCTCATTTTACAATATTCATTTGTGGAACGAATAAATGAACCCCTGGTTAAGCAAAGGACCACATATTGCATTGAACTTCAGCTGTTTCAACAGCCTTGTCACTTTGTTTTCTCCGGAATGGTAAGATCTTAGTATGTAGAGTCCCTTTACAGAGCTCTAGAATCCATCACCAGTTTTAGTTAAGCCATCTTCCAGTTGGCTCATCTAAAAGCAACTCTTGAGAAAGTAATAAACCTCCTTGTTCTTATTATTGGTCTTTTGTTTTCCTGCTTCGCTGCTGCTCCTCCTCCTCCCCTCCTCCTCCTTTCCTCCCCCTCCTCACTTCCTCCCTTTCCTCCTTCTTCTTCCTCTTCTTTCTCTCTCTCTCTCTCTCTCACTTTCTCTCATTTATAGAGATTATTATTATAGGGTGTGGTGTCAACTAATTAAATCACAGTGAAAAAATTCAAAGCCCTTTAGAGAACAACCACTACCCATTGTCCCATTTTGTGCAGCCTAAATACTCTCAGGAAAGTGTTCTCCAAGCTACAATAACCTTCTTTAAATAAAACTGGCATTTCTAGATTTGATTTACAGTGAAGCAATTGGTGTGCATTATGATCCAACGATTTAGGGGCATAATTACAATAAAAAGTAGACATTTAGGATCTAAATAAAATGGAAAGCTAGAGGTAAAATCTATGAACTGTTCATTAATATGCTAAGTTAACACACTGTTATATAAATGGAACTTCCAGCCCAAACTGTACTGAGCCCTAAACAATGATTCCTTGCATCTTCCTATAGATTTGTGGAACAAAAATATTATGATATCCTCATAAGACCAAATCAAAATATTATAGCTATGAAAGAGTTTTTGTTTGGACAATATGAAGCACTGAGATTTATTATACTGAGCAAGTAGTACTAATAAATTATCTCTTGAAAATTTGGTGCTTTTCCTGAAATATTTACATTTACCCTATAGTGTGAGGAGGGAAATAAGGCATCTGCAGCTTCCTCACAATGTACTGAACTAGATGAAAATTTACTTCTTCATTGCCAACTAAAGTTAATACTTTACCGTAGTGCATAGAACCATAGGACCTGGAGCTAGAATGTGACTTGTAATATATTTTCCAAGTCCCACATTTCATAGCTCAGGGATCTGAGGGCTAGAACTAGAATAATATTCATTCTTTTACCTAGAAAAAGTATATCTAGAAAACTACTATAGGAATCAGTACCTGTGCCAAAAAAAAACGACATTTTTCTCTCTATACTTTTTATTTTTTTATTTATTTTTATTTTTTTAATTTCAGTATATTACAGGAGTACAAATGTTTAGGTTACATATATTGCCTCTGCCTCACCCAAGTCAGAGCTTCAAGCATGTCCATCCCCAAGATGGTGCACACCCCTCCCCCCTTTCACCTGCCAGACATCCGATGAATGTTACTACTATATGTGCACATAAGTGTTGATCATTTAATGCCAATTTGATGGTGAGTACATGTGGTGCTTGTTTTTCCATTCTTGTGATACTTCACTTAGTAGAATGGGCTCCAGCTCTATCCAGGATCATACAAGAGGTCTATCATCTCTATACTTTTTAATTACTCAAATCCTGCCTTTCTTTTGTTCCTCTAGTATAAGGATGACTGTTGTAGCAAATCCAGAAACAAGAAATCAGTATGCAGACACTCAGGAGATCCAAAACCCAGTGCCTGACAGATTGTAACATGCTATATCCCATAGAACAGTCAGTGAAGAGGTTGTAGGTATTGGTCCATTTAGGGATGGATAAAAGAAAAAACAAACAAATCTGGTTAATTGTCTGTTATGACCATCAAGACAAGACATCTGGTCCAACAATAGACTGAATATGTCTATATTTTTGTGTGGTGGAAGAAATGTACATAACAACTGGAAAAAGTCACAAAGAGTGTTCATGCCTTGTGTTCTTGAGGTGACAGCATCTCCCTCCCAAAAGTTTAGCCAAACCTACCAAAGAAATCAGATTCCTTTGCTGCTTTCTGACGGCCTCCCACTCAAATGCACTAATGGATGGGAATTAATAATTCATATTTAAACCAGTGACATTTAAGATTACAGAAGGCAAAAAGCAGATCATTTATCTATAATTTCTCTCCTTTTAGCTCATTCATGACCTATGTGGGCATTCCCACAAGTTAATCTCCTTAAGTCAATTTGGATCCTGGTATACCCCTCTCTACGCACCCTCTCAGAGAGTTATTTCTGATCGGGATCAATAATCCTTTCTTATTGTTTCCAAGTCCAGCATGTATATCTCTTACCTCTTTCTGCACCTTAGGACATTGACAGTTATTTTTCAATTATTTAAGAATCTGAGAGAATGAAGATTCTTTAATATTTGTGGTAGAAGAATGCAGGAAAGCCACTGAACTTTTAAACTCCTGAGAGAATTGCTTTAGCACGGGACAGAGAATTGTGGAGGCTCAATGTCCGTTAACATGAGTATTAACTGATGCCTCATTTTCACACAACACGGCTTCATTGCTGGCACTTGCCCATCAGAGGCTACATGAAGAAGACCCCTTCTTGTGGAGACAGAGCAACACATAGTGCAATTCCTCAAACTATGGAAGGAGGCCACCTATGTTGTCACATATGCGTGATGAAAGATAACTTTTTCCATCCCTTGTTCCAAAAGAGAGACAAAAAACTAGCTCAAACTTCTAAAAAGAATCAGTATCAATTTATTAAAAAGAAAAATTAAAAGAAGACAAGATAATGAAAGCAGTATATATAGAATATTGTCCCTTCTGTCCTCATTGGACCATGTGACAATAATGCATATGTAATAAAACAAATACAAAAGGGACCCATCAAAGTTCAAAGGTATACATGTATACGGGTGAGTCTGTGGTACTCGTTGCCAGATGAAATATAAGATCAATAGTTTCACAGATACTACCCATACCTTTGGGTGAGAATGATATACAAGTATAATATTAATAGCAGCTTGCACTTACACAGTGTCTACTGTACTAGGCACGGTTCTAACTACTTTATATACATTAACTACTGCTCACAACAATATGTGTAGGATTATTATTCTGACCTTACTAGTAATGGAATGGAGAGACAGAAAACCTATGTAGCTCATGCAAGGTCACAAAGCTAGTAAATGGAGAAGTTGCTCTAATTCCCCTAAGCTTGCGTCTCTTAGACCATGTGCCCTATTCTCCACAGTTCCATGGAAGGAAACATCGAATGTTCCCATGGGTTTCAGTTGTGTTGTCTGAGAGTGGGAATCTATAGCCTTCCCAGACACTACCTGGGATTGGCAGGACTAATACCCATCTGGTGGGCCCCAGCATTATTTCACTGGTTGTTAAAATGGAAATCCTGTTGATTGAAAGGAAAAGAGCAGCTGCTCTTACCTCTGAGCACTTCCCACCCTTGCAGCACTGCGATAGGACTCCCCACCCTTGCAGCACTGCGATAGGACTCCCCAGGATCCTTGAGGTAGAAGGGCTGATGAGGTAGAGGTCCTGGCTGTGCCAGCATCTCTAAAACTCTATTTTGCTGCTCTGGCCAGCGTCTTCTCTGATTGCCAGTAGCTGTGCCATAGTAGTTGGAGTGATTTTTTGAATATACCTCTGAATATGGGACAAGGTGAGTTGCCATGATGGGCATCCTGCCTTGAGACTTGGGACATGAGGAACATCCATCTCCAACTCTCAGGGGATCCCCAAAGTGGAGAGAGCTGTGTAGGAAATAAATCTGCCTTGAAGAACCTGTCATTATTCATTTCTCTCCACCAGTACCAAGTATTTCCTCTATTGTGAAAACATCAGTTGTGAGCTAACATGGTACGCATATCAGCCCTCAGTGAACAACCCCTCCAGTGCACCCAACCCCAGAAGCTAACCTTCCAGTCCTAGTGCCTGCTGTTGTGTCTGGCAATGGTCACTGGATGGCCAGGGGAGATCAGTGGCCAGTGGGAAGGGAAGATCGGGTATGGAGAATCACTGAATTGACACTGATTCATACATCCCAAGTTGATGGAGTTTCACTGGACCACATGATCTTGTAGTTTCAAGACTAACCTGTTTGGCAGAACGCAGGATGCTAATATAAAGAAATAATAATAGAAAGAAATTACATTTGTTTCATGTTTAAGAGTGTAATTATTGCAATAGCATTTCTCCACTCATATTACAAAATATTAAGACATATGTGAGGTGGAAAAAATAATGGAAATGATTTAGGCTGATCTCTGACCCTCAAAGGAACTTGTATAGTGTTCTTAAAACATGGCCATCTAGCCACATTATGGAATTACACAAAGAGTGAGTCACAATTTTGCAAATAAATACCAATTTTTAGAGATAGCTACACATTAAAAGGTCTTCCTTATATTTGCACGGTGCAGCGTAATTCACAAAATGCTTTCACCCACATTATCTAATTGTCTCATCATTATAGCCTTGTGGAGACTGAGCACCATCATTTAGGACACCTATTCCAGTGGTCAGAACTGGAGAAACAGAAAATGTAGGCAATTAAGTGAAGTTATTCTGACCTCAGTAGCACACTCTGAAGAATTAGAAAAGGAGCTTTTTGTGGTTATTTTTCCTTAAAATTCTTACTTTTTAATAAGAGCAAGATATAGCAAAACTTACTCCTTATCACTAACAATCTGGTAAATCAAAGCTTCACTCAAGATTTTTCTCCCTTTCCAGCCATCATTGGTCTATGCCCTCATCCCATCTCCTAATACTTATTTTGATTCATACTTTAGGCATTTCTAGTGGCAAAAGAAAAATGTTTATCTTCCTAGCAAGCAGCACCCTCCAAACACACATGCGCACACACATTCATTCCTCTACCTCATCAAACTGATTGAAAACTATCAGTTCCCTCCACTTGAAATTTTACAAAATAGCCATGTGTTTGGTTTAACAGTAGCCTTTTAAAAAACTAAAATGCTTCTAGGCATGTCATTAAACTTGGTGTGAACTATGATATCTAATCAAATTATTTACTTCTATGTTTTTGGTAGTGATTAGAATTATTTTGGTAGAAATTGTTGAACATTCTCTTTATTTTATTATTATTTTAATTGACATATAGTAATCACACATGTTAATGGGGTACAGTGTGATATTTTAATACATATATATACACACACACAATGTATAATGAACAAATCACAATAATTAGCAATTAGACATTTAAATAGGAATTTGGGTTGGGGAATAGAGCAGGGAAAAGAAAGGAGAAGGGAGGTGAGTTTTTAGCATCTAGGCCTTGGGGCAAGCAGAGACCCAGACCCAGTTTAGGGCATCTGTAAATTAGGAAAAAGAGGAGGAGCAAGTGTCAGAGAACATAGGAGGGGAAGAATCAAAGACTGTCTGCTGCCTTGAGGATGATAATATGGGCAAGTTCTGGGATATCTGGGGTAAAGGATCTAAACCCTGTGCCTAGCACTCCCTGTGGACACTTCCCTCAAGGGGCATCAAGTGTAGATGGGCAGTTATAAGTATCATAAAAATGTATGTGTACATAAACATATAGCCTAAATGATGCATATAAACATTTTATGTAAGCATACATACAAATGATACATATATACATATGAGCACATGTACAATAATTTGTTAAATTATTACATGTGTTAGAACTGAAAGATATCAGAGAAATTCTAGTCAAAAACATGTACTTACATAGAGAGGAAAAAGGAGCATATTATGGGTAGGGAAGAAATCATGAGTAAAAACTTGACCATGACTCCATTTATTTCTCCATCACTTATTTATCCATCCAATATATATTTATTGTGTGCCTACTATGTGTGAGACACAGTGCTGGTAGTGTCTGAAGAACAGGCCTACCAGGCAGACATGGAGGATGCTTCCAGCGAGATCATAAAGAGATTTGGGGATGGTGATTTTCAGACCACCTCCAGAGCCCTTTGAAAACCACACTAAGCACTTTGAATTCCATCCCCTAGGCATTAGCAAGCCATTGTCTAGCAGGTCCTGGAATAGAGTCATTTCCTTCAACATTGTTTCATTATAAAAGCTGATGAGAAACAGAAGCAAGTCGTAGCAGGTACCACTGTCTGTATCGAGTTTGCACATTCTTCCCCCTAAGTCTACCGGGGTTTTCTCCAGGTACTCTGGTATCCCCCTCATCCAGAAGCTGTGCAGTTCAGGTGAATTGGCTCGCCTCAGTTGTCCCCATCTGAATAAGTGTGGGGGTGCATGTGAGTGTGCCCTGCCTCGGGATGGCTTCCTGTCCAGGGTTCGTTCCCACCTTGCACCCTAAGCTGCCAGGAGAGGCTCTGGCCACCTGCAACTCTGAAATAGAACAAGCAGGTTGGAAATAAATGAAGCATTCAATACAAATTATCGTCAAATAAAAATTCATCAAGTCTACCATAATCACAAAAATGCATGGCAGTAAACAATATGGTACACTGTATTTGTGATTGTTTTTGAACTTCATGGTAACAGAAGGTGCTCCTGAAAATTTTCTCTTTGCAAGTGTTCATCCCTTGATTTATCCCACCACCACTATGACTGTCTTCATTCACCAATTCAACAAAAACTGGGTAAACAAGTATCTTATTTTGTTTTCCATTAATCTCTCTTAAATGTATGGATAGTTCACATTTATTTCCATGTTTAATATTAGAAGTGTTTTGACTATTTAGAAGTTTGGTAATGTTTTGGTGACCACAAATAGGCAGTGGGCACAGAGGCAGAGTCCTATAGTCTCAGCTACTCAGGAGGCTGAGGCAGGAGGATCAAGGCAAGGAATTTGAGGCTGTGATTGGGCCTCTGAAGAGCCACTGATATCAGTTCCAGAAATAGCAAGACCCTGTCTTTTAGGGGAAAAAAAATTAAAAGAAGAAAGAAAGAAATATGCCTTAGTAACTTAACTCTTGTTTGTATCAATTAGCCTATAACAAAATTGGTTTTGTTATACATCATTTTTCTCAAAGTTTCAGTATCCATGAACCTATTGATGTCATTAAGTGAAAAATTATTATATATCTCTTTTTTCTCTGTTGACTATATAATCTGTACTTAAACTTCTACTGTTAAAAGAGCTCTTTTTTTCTAAATTACAGACATAGGTGGGTACATTTCTGAAGAAACCACCCTATTTCCATCTAAAAATTTAATGCTCCACTCTTTAAATGGCATTTCCAGAGAGGATTTCAGGAAAATGAATGTTGCCAAAAGGAACCTATAATTCCCTAAGGGAGCAATATTAATTAGAGAAATATGTGCCTCTGAATTCATCCAATTTGCATTTCATTTTATGGTTTAGTTTTTGCAAACAGTTTACTAAATGATTGCAGTTGCAGATGGTTAAATTATTACCATCAGATGGCTGCCATGGCTGATATTACAGAAAAGGATAGAATCTGCTTTTTTAGAAATAATAGAAAGTCAGTGTTTAGCTTTAAGAAAACATGTGACTTTCTGCTAAGGCTGGCCCTTGATGGCAATGATCCCAATAGAAGGCAGCAAGGAATCTGTTGGAATGTCCAAATGGGCCAGGAGAGCCTGCTAAGTCAAATTTCTCCTTTGTGTCTAGACAAAAGCTATCCCAGCTGTCATGACTTCTTAACATGCCTGGCTGGTATAGGTTTTGGAGCTAGGTGGGTATTATAAGAAGTTACTAGCTCTTCGATCCAGCCAACATTGGCTATTGTAGCCAACATTCTAGCCTGCCTGAGACTGTGCTGGTGCCAGCCAGTGCCAGCATTCAGCACATTTTTGCGAGAGCAAAGATAAAGGGGTTCCAGGCATGTAGGTCATCCTCCATGCTTCAGTAAAAACTAGGCATCAGTAGAACCTTTTTAAATCTGGAACGTGTTGGGCTGTGGATTACTGTTTTATTTTTGTAGTGAAGAGTAAGTGAAAGATGTTGTATGTGAATGCTGTCTACTAACACTATTATGGTTAAAGCACCATTTCAAAAATGATTTCACATATTAATAGAAAAACTCATTTCTAATGATCTGCATTTATATGGAAAGAAGTTAGGATTGCAAAATAAAGTTATTGTGATAAGCAACTAAAGTAGGGCTTCATTCTAAATTTATATCAACGCAATTCACCTAGATACAGACAGACAGACAGTGCTAAGTAAGTACAGGGGTTTTTTCCCCAATATTTATTAAACATTCAGCATATTCTTATTAGGCCTTTTCTCTGTTCTAGATTCTCTTCTGGGCTTAGGGGTAATAGTGGAAAAAACCATAAAAGCCTCTATAATCATGAAGGTGCTAAGATTAGAGAATTATAGATATCTGCAAAGAAATTGAGCAGAAGGAGCTAACTTGCTGGAGGTGTGATTACTGATGTGGTTGGTAGGGAAGAAATGGAAGTCTTCATGAAGAAAGCGATGCTTAAGCTAAGATCTGCAGCATATATAATACTGCAAGTTATTTAGGAGGTATCATCATCAGGCCTTGGCAATAAATTTCTTGACTAAATATATGATGTGAAGGGAAATAAGTAACTTCCAAGTTTCTGTCTTGGGTACCTGGCTGCATAGTGTTCCTTTTCCTTGGAGATAGCAGGTCAGTGCAGAAAGACACTGACTTTAGCTTTAAAATTTAAAGACTGATTGACACGAAAGGCAAAGAGAACAGTTATGTAGGTGGACACCAGCTACCTACAAAATAGGTTCAAGGGTTTCCCTGAGTAATGAAAGATGGTGACATCTCAGGCTTATATTCCTGAGAATAGATTACATAGAACTTGTCATCTTCTCTGTCCAGGAGAGGCGATGGGGCTCCTTTGCAGGCATAAACAAGATCACATCTTAAGCTGCATTGACAGAAGAATAGTACTCAGAATAATGAAATTAATGTGTTCTAGTCTGCATTCTTAGACCCTTGCTATTCTGAGTTGCTGACTAACTAACTAGCAGCCTTGGCATGGCAGGGAAGCTGGTTAGAAATAAAAAATCTAGGGCTTCCCCCTACCTGCTGACTCAGAATCTGAACCTTACAAGGTGATTGGAATGCACATTAAAGTTACAAAGCACTGCTCAAGGCCACTCTTGCAATCCAACTTCTGCTTTTGAGCTTGACAATTAAGAAAATTGGAATCACCTGAAAAAAATGTGAGGGAAGTAGCATCAGAAGGGTGAGGAAAGGACATATCACAAGGAAGAGGAGATGTTCAGCCAAGAAATAAGCTAATGTACAAGGAATACGGCCTTTCTCTTCAGATTCATCAAAGTCAGTCGTGTGAACGCAAGTGTCAAAAACCAGACCAGCGAGTAAAACAAAACACAAAAGAAAACAACGAAAAACAATAAATGTGTTTTAGCTAAATATAAAACATCTCTAAAAGAAAATATATCTAATAATTTAGGGGAGAAGATGGTGGTGATATTTGTAAATTTCCTACCACTGGAGAGGAACACAAGAGGAAAGAAGGAAGAAATCGATTAGGATTTATTTTGTCAACTAATTTGAACCAAGTACTTACTATGTTTTGCAGGTTTCTTATTTTACTGGATGCCTGGCATTATAGTCATTACAGAAGATAAAAAGTAAAGAAAACATAGTGCGAACAGCAAAAGATGAAACACTAAAAGCCCAGACTGCTTTCCCTCCCCTTAATGGTTTGATTCCAGGGCAAATAGAATGGCCAGAGTGAGCTTTGTTTTTCCATTTTACTGCTGGTACCTGGTGTTCTGTCTTGAGGTCCCATTCCCTCCTCCCAGTGCTAACCATAACATTTTTCACCCAATTTTTATCTTTATTTCCTACATGTGGATGCACAGGTTTTCTTCCATTTTATTGGCTGGCAATTTTGAAATCTTTAAGTGGTGACGGGATTTGAGCATGGTTTATGTTGGCCATTACACCTTGCCTGAGTCAGATGCTGTGCAAGGTGTAGGGACGTCGGCAAGGTCAGGCTTCAGAGCTTTTATTAGCCTTGGGTCTCATTCGGTTTCAAGTCACACACTGACAGTGCGTTTCTTCTTGCCTTCCGTTTAAAAGAAGATGCTTTCCATATTTCAAGCCTCAGAAGTGCACTGCATGAAATAACACAGAGGAATGAATCATTGCTTGCTGTTTTATCACCAAGACTCATTACATAAATAATACGGGGTTTTGTAGTAAATATGCACAATGGTGTTTACAGTGAGTTGGCCAGTAAACACGCAGAGCTTCCGTGTTACAAATTGTCTTAGATGTCATTAAAGAAGTAATGACCTTGTAAAAATCAAATGCAAAAAAGAATAAGTACCGATTTTTTTTTTCCCCGCTCCTAATTCATGCTTTCATGCTTCTGATTCTGGAACTGGATATACAAATTTTTACTACAGCCTGGTTGGTCTAATGCAATTCATAAGAGATACCTTGTGGTAATTGCATAGTGAAGGGACTTCTCAACTCTGGGGAGCCAAGCTTTGTTATAAGTTGCATTATTATATATATGTATGTATATTTTTCTCAGTAGATGCTTCATTACCTAATCACTTGAGAGGATCAAAGTTCTATCTTTTGAAGATTAATGAGAAACGAAGAAAGAAAGTGACTTACATTTAACATTATCGACGGTGTGCCAGGTACCTTAGCAAATGTTCTTTAATCCCCACAGTGACATTAACATGAAGCATTATTATTACATTTTAGAGTTGAATGAACTGAGCCCAGGTGATGTGAACTGTTTATTCACTCTGTATTTGGCCTGTTGTATACGTGTTGGATTTTTAATCTTCTCCACAATGCTCAAGAAGAGACCATTATCTCCATTTTGTAGACAAAAAATGTGGTTGATATCAGTGGTTTAAAATGTCCATTTTTTTTACCTATTTGGGTCTCTGTTACATTTATAAAAGGGTTTTTCCCCTTGAAATTATTAACACTTTGGACCGAATAACTTTTTTTTGTGGGGGGTTGTCCTGTGCATTCTAGGATGTTGTTTAGCAGCATCCTGGCCTTTGCCTGGTTCTAGATGCCCATAGTATACTCCCCTCACCTCCAACAATTATGACAACAGAAAAACTCCAGACGTTGCCACATATCTCCTAAGAGGCAAGATTGTCACCAGCTAAGAGAAGTAAAGCAAAAGGGTGACCGTGGCAAGTAAGTGACAATCCTGGATTATAGTGGACATCCAAAAGACTACACATCTCTTGATCACTTAAATAATTGCTAATAAAAAGTAAGTGTAGCTAAAATTTATTTAGTGCATACATATGAAGTAAATACTATAATTCTTTTTCACACGTGGGGAAAGTGAGGCACAGTATGGTTAAATCATCTCCCTAAGGTTGAAGGCTTATAAATGGTAAAGTGATTATTTAAAGTCAGGCAGCAGGGGGTCAGTGCATTCTTTATACACTCTACATCCTCTGATGGCAGACACTCTTGGTGATCTACCAATTTTCAACCCCTCTGCCTTGTAGGAAGAGTCGTACTTCCATGAGAGGGCCTTCTGATTTCAGAGACTTGATTTCCCTTTCTGCACAGCTATGTCATAAATCCATCATTACTAGCGGTTTGGCTTGAAGTGATGGTGTGGCTGCTGCTTGCGGACACTCTAGCAAAGTATTCCTCTTGCATGAAAGAGACATATGCTAAGTGAGCCTTCTCCTTTCCTTGCCATTTAGACTCTGAGATATGGCACCTGTCATGAGTATGACAGCAAAGTCAAGGCGTGAAATCCAGGGCTTTGAAGACTTGGAGTAGAAGGATAATACCATTGAGAACCTAACTGATCCTGGGACTACCTACCTCCCAACATCTATTTTGAGAGATAAAACCTCCTATTGATTAAGTCACTTTTAATTGGGCATTATTTAATTTGCGGTTGATACCACCTTATCTTATATGCTCCCAAGAAGCAAATCCTTTAGATGTCTTTTATTTTATCCTTTTTAGGGAATTCAGATGCAGACTATTGATTTAGTCATGCTCCTTCATTCATGACTCTTAGTTTTCTCTTGTTATAGCTATGTTTTTATTCTTTTTAATCTCTATTTCCTATCAGCAATAAATCTGAACATTTTGATATGTATATTTTTATTAGTATGCATTTACATCAAATGGCATTTTGTTTACATGTATTGATAATTTATATGATAAAAATTAATAAAAATAGGATAAGTAATTACAGAGCATTTAATATTTTCCAGGAATTTACCAAAATGCTTTTCATACATTGACTCATTTAATTCTCACAACAACCCTATAACAGAGGCACATCATTATCCAAACTTTATGAATGAGGAAAGGCAATATAAATTGTCTTTGGACATTTTATGGAGTCATGGAGAGGCAATATAAATGACACTCGGATACAGATATCATTACTGTTCTGCTTATTACATTTTTCTCTCAGCACTTTGACTTTTAGGTCTAACCACACAGGTCCTGTCCACAAACTCTATTGCTTATGGCATGATATTCTATTGGGTGCATCCTCCACTTGGATCCCTAGATGACCTCCAAATTTCTGCCTCTGAAAACAAGGGTACATGGAACATCCTTATTTAGGATTACTTATAAATTCTTATATATAGGATATATAAAAAGTTATATATCCAAAAGCAGAACTTCACGTTTACTGTGAACGTACTCCATACTTTGAGTATATAACCTGATTATATTGTGAATGACTGCACTAGACGTCATGGCCACCAAACATGCACAAGGGTTCTTAAGTCTCTATATCCCTGACAACATTTGGGAGTATCCAGCACTGTGACTTTTGCCAAACTGTTAGAGTAAAATCATATATCATTATGTTTACATGTTCATTTTTCTAGTTACTAACAAGTTCGAGTATCTTCCTATAATTTTTAATAGGATCTCTCCTTAAGATTTCATTATTTAAAAATGTAACCAATTTTTATTCCAGGTACATCATTTTCATTCTACGTAATAACCAAGTGGAAAAATTTGTTCATATGTTAAATATCGATAGTTTATTTGTGAAAAAATCAATAGATGAGACAGATTTGATAGTAAAAAAATTTTCAGAATAAAGATAGCTTTCCTTTTTTGACTTGGGAAATTAAAATAGAAAATACAGAAAAGCAACAGGTATTTCATGGGTGGAGAGATGTATTAATCTTCTTCTGGTCATTGTTGTGGTTAAGATTCTTTAGTCATTTGAGTTTCACTTATTTTTTCATTTATAATTGAAGATCTGCTATATGCCTTCAATGAAGTATGGGAAGGCCCATGCCCTAAAGTTGTTCATTCTAGCATAATTATAACCCAAAAACACAAGTAAAAATAAATGAACCCCAAGCTAGGATGACTAATCCAGCTGGGTCATTGAGATTGGGAGGGTATTCTTCCATCTCCTTCTTGAAAGGATGATGATTTATTTAGTCACTTCATAAGAAAGTTTCCTTTACATCCCTATCCTTGCCTAGGAATATACACACACACATGCACACACACACACACACACACACACACACACACACACTGTTTCTTCATTGCCACTGACACCTGAGAAAATTACAGAGGCAAAAACAGCCAGATCTTTGCAAGGAACTATAAACATCTCAGTGCTGCTGGGGTACAGAGTGTGAGACCAGTGGGTTGCCAGGAGAGAGAAGTGGGCTAAGCCTTGCATGTTGTGTAAGGGAGTGTGGATTTTATCATAGAGCTGATGGGGATCTAGTCAAAAGATTTAAAAGGGAAGAGATTTGGTCAGAATTGCAGCTCAGTGGATGATGGATTTGAACATTTGAACAGGACAGGATTAAAGTAAGTGACAGGAGTAATTCGGATGACCAACAGTGAAGTCTTAGAGCAGTAGCAAAAGGCATAGAGTGGAAAGACTGATTGTGGAAATAACTTCAGCAGACTACAGTGCTGGCAAATGAGGAGTCTGGGTAGACAGAGAGAGAAAGAGAGGAGACCAAAATGAGCTCCAGCTTCCTAGAAAACACAAATGGAAGTGGGATGAAAAGATATGAAGAGTCTGGTTTCCCTATTTCCTTAGGCAAGAAGCCCTGGTGCCACAGTAATAAAAGCCAAAGCTTGGAACTGCTGAGAAAGTCCAGAAACTGTTGTCTGTGCTTTACAGAGAGTAACTCATTTCATCCCTACAAGCACTCTGTCTACATTTTGCAGATGAAAATACCAAAGCTCAGAGTGTATGAAACCTGCTGGAAACCACACAGCAGGGGCGTGAGTCTAGCATGGGCAGTGTGGTTTCAGACTCTGGGTTCCAGAGTCTGTGCTCTTACTGCCTGCACTTCTCTACTTAGAGCTCCAGCTTGGCAGGCCTGGCTAAGTGTTAACCTGTCCCCAGCTCCACACGTGCCCTAGGCAAGCCTCTGGCACCATTCTCCACCTCTCCTGCTAGCTGCTTACTTCACCACAGAGAGGGCAGCAATGTCCAACCTGTGCTGGGGCTGAGGCTGCTGGAATGGAGAGGACAGAGAAAGCAAAAGCTCTATCAGCTTCCGGGCTGTGGTCCAAAGACCAGTTCTTTCCCGCTGTATCACCATGTCCCTGATGACAGCCTCTGAAGCAACTACCAGTGCTGAAACCAGGTCTGTGACAGGTGTTTCTGTGCATGCTCCCAGCGCAATGAGTTGGTGTCCATCTGCTAAAGCTGTACTTTCTCCAGATGATAGCAGAAACGTCTAAAGTCTCCTCTTTTTTCTCAGAAGAATTTAAAATGAAATCCAGGGTTCATTCCCTGGTGAAATCTCTTCTCACATACTAGCTCAGATGGTAGAGAGATGCAAGCCACAGAAGCTGTTACCAGCAACCATGGAATATTGTCTATTTTGTTTTATGCTCATTGTTTGGTCTATTTTCTATGTTGTTGTTATGATAGTAAATATTCTTTCATTTTCTCGAGTATAAAAAAGTCAAGAGTTTCACACATATATATGTATATCAGTATGTATGTCAATGATAGATTAACCACGTTCAATGAAGAGGATTTGCAAAGTAAGGAAAAGCACATTGTTGGGGTGTGGGGTGGGGACAGGAGTGCATAGGAAGAATGCTGATGAAAACTAATGTGTAAAGGTTGCATAGCGGAAAAAGAATCAGCTCAGCAGGCTACTTAAAAGTTACTAAAAAGTCCTTATCGACCACAGAGTGCAGAGTTTCAAGAATAAAAGAGTGATTGAATATGTGTGTTGAAGAATGGAGGATCAATAAGAGTAACACCAAAACTAAAAAAGTCCATTGAATCTGCAAATATTAGGATGACTGGTTTCCTCAATGATAGCAGTTGTCTGCTTATTGCTGTGGGTTGGGGAATAAAAGGGAGATGAGAAGTGACACAACGTTTGATTAAATTAGGGGGAAAATTTTGACATTATTAAAATAAGTTAACATCAATAGAAAATTCGATTGCCTACCTAGAATATCTGAAAACATTTAAGAAATCCTAGTAAAACCATCAGAGTTGAGTAAATTGGTGGAATATACATTCTGTGCATATATATCAAGAGCTTTTCTATTCACTAGGATAGTTAGTTGTGTAATACAGTGGAAAATTAGCCCTAATCAGGATAGTAACATAAATATGAATCACTCAATATTTACCATAATAAGAAATAAACTAATGAAAACATATTAAAAATATGTAATATGAGACTTCTGTTTTCAACAAGATGTTATAGACATACATTTCCATGTTCTTACTGAAAAATACAATTAAAATCCTGGATACTATATGTCTTTTTGTTTTTGACACAGAGTCCTACTCTGTTGCGCAGGCTAGAGTGCTGTGGTGTCAGCCTAGCTCACAGCAACCTCAAATGCCTGGGCTCAAGCAATCCTCTTGTCTCAGCCTCCCGAGTAGCTGGGACTACAGGCATACGCCACCACGCCTGGATAGTTTTTTTTTTAATTTTTAGTTGTCTGGCTAATTTCTTTCTATTTTTTAGTTGAGATGGGGTCTTGCTCTTGCTGAGGCTGGTCTTGAACTCCTGGCCCCAAGCAATCCTCCCTCCTCAGCCTCCCAGAAAAAAACCTGGACATTATATGTAAAACAAACATAAGAAGAGTCAGAAAATTCAAGAGGAGAAGACAGACCAGCTAAAGGCTTTGGGACCTGAGAAATGACATAGTGGTGAATTCCCTGTGCTTTCATTTTTACCTTACATATCCCATATTTGGAGCTGAAAAAGATAGTAACCCAGAAATGCCAATGCACAGGGGGGAAAATGACAAAGAAATGAAAGTGGCAGCCTAGTCATATTTAGCCAACAATTGCTCTATTCAGTCAAAATCCACAAAGCCTGTGGCCTTTCCACAACCATGCCAGCAAAGGCCAAGTGGGGCGCCTTCCATCACAGTGAAGCTCTAGTGAGGCACCCCAAGGACCTCACTAGGATGGTATAAAAAATAAAAGACCAAATAGAAATCTGGGGGTTTCATCTCTATCAGCTGGTAATAACCATTCCTCCCACAGTGTCCATGGACACTATATATAGACTACAAATAGACTTGTACCATACTTGGAGGTAGCAAGGTGCCCCTCTCTCTCCTCTGCAAACTGGAGTGGTGTCAGACAAGGCAGAGTCAGAAATTTCACCGTCACACTGTGATAACAAGGCCTTCCTCACTCTGTTCTCCACAGAGACCACATACTGAACTGGAACTCCTGAGCCCCCACCCCTCAAGGGTCAATAAAGTCTGAGTGGAGACCCTAGACTTTATTTATTTTATTTTATTTTTTCAGAGACAGTGTCTAATTATGTTGCCTAGGCTGGAGTGTATCTTTGGCTCAAATGTTCCTCCTGCCTCAGCCTCCTAACCAGTTGGAACTACAGTTGTGTGTCACCATGCATGGCTAATGGACTTTAGACTTTTGTCTTTACCTGGCAGTAATGATTTGGCAAGATTTCTTCCTTCCCCACAATGGTACCAGAAAAAAACTAGCTAAAACAAAAGATTTCAATAAGATTCAGTCTTATAATTTAATACAAAAAGATCCAGGTTTCACTGGAAATTATTTATCATGCCCAGAACCAGGAAGATCTCAAACTGAATAAAAAAGACAGTCAACAGATGCCAACATCAAGATTCTAGAGATGTTGAAACTATATTACAAAGACTTTAAAGCATGATAAAAACGGTTCAATAAGAAGCATAGGTATGCTTGAAACACATGAAATAAATAGAATGTCCTAGCAAAAATTTAAAGTCTCAGTAAAGAAACAAAAGGGATGAAGAAACAAATAGAAATTTCGGATATGAAAAATATAGTAACCAAAATAAAAACTCAGTAAATGAGTTCAAGAGCAGAATGGAGGGGAGAGGGGAAAGGATCAGTGAACTGGAAGATAGAACAGTAAAAATTAACAAAACTGAATACCATGAGAAAGCAGACTGAAAAACAAACAAACAAGTAAGTGAGTCTCAGAGACCTGTGAGATTATAACAAAATATCTCCAATTCATATCTGAGCACTGGAAAGGGAGGGTAAGCTGGGAGAAATAATGGCAGAAAACTTTCTAAATTAGGCAAGATATGATGTCTATCCAGAAAGTATCCAGCCATGTAATATGAACACATTATATTAACAATGACTGGTTACTTTCTGGACAGACATTGTACATAACATGCAGATACAAGAAGCTGAGCAAAATACAAGCAGGATAATCCCAAAGAAATATATACTTGACAAGCATAACTAACCTTCTAAAAATTAAATAAAATAAGAGAAGTCTTAAAAATAGCCAGGGAAAATGGCACCTTATCTATAGAGGAAAAATAATTCAAATAACAGCAGATTTCTCTTTAGAAACCATGGTGCCCAGAGGAAGTGGAACAATATTTTTTAAGTACTGAAGGAATAAAGTAAACAAAATAAAAATATCAACCCAAGTACTTATATCCAGCAAAAATACCCTTCAAGAATGAAAGGAAATCAAGACATTTTTAGCTAAAACAAAAATAAGAGAATTTGTTGCCAGCATATCTACCCTACCTAAGAATAGCTGAAAGAGATTTCTCTACAGAAAAAAAAATGATAAAAGAAGGAACTTTGGAACACCAGAAAGGAGGAAAGAACATGATCAGCAAAAATATAGGCAAATAAAATAGACTTTCTTTTTTTTTTTTTTTTAGTTTCTAAATTATGTATGACAGGTAAAGAAAAACATACTCTCTGATACAGTTCTAAATATATGTAAAGAAGTTTTGTAAAGCAGTGATATTATAAAAGAACAGGGGTGAAGCCCACTTTAGCCCGTTAGATATAAAGGGCGGTAAGTTTTCTATACTTAATTCCAACTGATAAAATGATGATGTCAATAGATTGTGATATGTTATACATAAAAAGTATCACATTCTAGAGAAACCAGAAAGAAAGCTATACAAAGACACATTCAAAAACACTCAAGGAGTCAGGAAAAAGAAAACAAGGAAACGAAAGACTAAAAGAACAAACAAAATCAAAAATAAAATGGCAGACTTAAATGTTAATATATCAGTAATTATATTAAATATAAAGGGTCTATGTAAATCAATTACAAGACAAAGATTGCCAAAATTGGATAAAATTTACTAAGATACAAGTTGTCTACAAGAAATT
Source organism: Lemur catta (assembly GCF_020740605.2). Lineage (NCBI taxonomy): Eukaryota > Metazoa > Chordata > Mammalia > Primates > Lemuridae > Lemur > Lemur catta. The sequence goes on along the minus strand of NC_059141.1, from coordinate 60,325,892 downwards.
CAGAAAAAAAGCAATATAGGTAGATTCAAGGTACAAAAATGGAAAAAATGTATATCATGAAAACATTAATCAAATGAAATTAATAAAGTTTTCATTGTGTTCTTTGAACACAATGGAATTAAACTAAAATTAAATTAAAAAGATAATAAAAAATTTTCAAACACCTGAAAACAACATAATTTTAAATAATGTATGGGTCAAGGAGGAAATCTTGAGAAAATTTTTTAAACACTGAGAGAAACAAAAATATAGCAAGATCTGTGGGGCACAGCTAAAGCAATGATGAGAGTGAAATTTATAGCATGACATCCATATAATTAGAAATGGGAGAAAGTCTCAAATTAATAATCTAAGCTTGTAAAGCAAGACCCTAAAAAAAAGAATAGAAAACAAACCCAAAGCAGGTAGAATGTAGGAAATAATAAATATAAGATAGAAAGAAATGAAATTGAAAATAGGAGAACAAAGAAAATCAACAAAACAAAGATTTATTTTTAAAGATCAATAAAGTCCACAATCTTTTAGAAAGATGAGCAAAGAAAAAAAAAAGATGACACAAATTACCAGTATTAGGAAGGAATCAGGATATCAGTACAGTACTTGGCAATTTAAAAAAGATAATGAGATATTCAAATAACTCTGTACACATAACTTTGAAAATTTAAACAATATGCACCAAATCTTCAAAAGAACTACAAACAACCACAACTCATGCAATATGAAATTCATAATTAGAATAGTCCTATTGTTATTATGGAAATGAAATCAGTAATTTTAAATTAGCAAGGAAAAAATACTTCAAGACCAGAAAGTTTCATGGGAGAATTATACCAAACATTTTAATAGCACCAATACTATACAATCTCTTTCAAAAAATAGAAGAGAGCACTTTCTAACTTACTTCATGAAGTTAGCATTGCCCTATACAAAAAAACAGACCATGTCAGTACGAAAAAAAAAAAAAGGAAAAGAAAAGAAAAGAAAAGAAAACTATAAATCAATATCTCTCATGCATATAGAGGGAAAAATATTTAACAAAACATAAGCAAGTAGAATTTAGCAATATACAAAAAGTATTACACATGATGACCAAATGGAGTCTATTCCAGGCATGCAAGGCTGGGGCAATCTCCAAAAACCAATGTCATTCAGCATATTAACTGACTAAAAAACTAAAATCACATGGTCATATCAATTGATGTAGAAAAATTATTTGGCAAAATTAAACACTCATTCATGACAAAAACTCTCAGAAATATAAGAACAGAGGGAAATTTTGTCAAACTTATAAAGAGCATGCACAAAAAGCTTACAGCTAAAATTCTAGTTAATGGTGAAATAATGAATACTTTTCACCTAAGATTGGGAACAAGGCAAGGATGTCTGCTCTCAAGAAGCTTTATCAGCATGGTGCTGGTAGTCTCAGCCCATGTAGCAAGGCAAGAAGATTAAATAACAGTATATAGTTTGGAAAGGAAAAAAATAAATTTCCCTAATTGCAAATAACATAATTATCTACATAGAAAACCACAAATACTCTCCAACAAATAAATAGAACAAAAGCCAAATAAAAATATTTTTAGAACTAATAGGTGAGTTTAGCAGAAATGCAGGAAAAAAAAAAAGATGTTTAGGTTGGCAGTTTCTTTTAAAGAACTAAACTTCGAACCACAATATGATCCAGAAATTGCACTCCTGGGCATTTGTCCCAAAGAATGAAGACTTCACACAAAAATCTATACATGAAGATTTATAGCAGCCTTATATGTAGTAGCCAAACACTGGAAACAACCCAGCTGTCCTTCTGCAGGTGAATGGTTAAACAAACTATAGTAAATCCTTATCATGAAACATTACTTAACAATAAAAAATAATGAACTACTGAAGCACACAACAGCCTGGATGAGTCTCTAGGAATGATTCTGATTGAAAAAAGGCAATCCTGAAAGGTTAATGGTGTATGATTCCCTTTTTATTACGTTCTTGAAATGAGAAACTTATAGAAATTTAGAACAGATTAGGGGTTTCTAAAGTTTAAGGAGGAATGGGAGTGAAAGGGAAGTAGGTGTGCAACATTATAAAAGTGCAACATAAGAGATCCTTGGGATAATTGAGCTGGTGGAAATATTCTGCATCAATGTCAACATCAATATCCTGTATCAATGTCAACATCCTGCTTTTGATATTGTATACAAACCAGTGAATGAAGATGTTTTGTCTCGAAAGGTGTTGCCATTTGGAGAAACTGGTCAAGTATACACAGGATTGCTTTCTACTATTTTTCCTAATTGCGTCTGAATCCATGATTATTTCAAATTAATAAAAATCTTAATTAAAACGTAAAAATAAAAATGTACATGTACATGAATTCATCTATCATCTATTTATCTGTCAATCTACCTGACCTTTTTCCTTGATATAATGTCTCATTGTTAAAAAAATGTCAGTTTTCACCTGAATTTTTATTAAAATAAAGTTTGAACAAAATACCACTAAAATATTTGAATTGAAAAGTTGTTTTAACTGAGAAAAAATGACTTAAATGTTAAGCAAAGGCTTTAAATGTGATAGAAAATTTAAGAACATATTGAACAAGTAGTACTAGTGGAAGAGAATCAAAATATATTTTTAAATTATGAAAATGGAATAAGCATGGTAATAGATCAGGAAGAGAAAAATGAATCAAATAGAAAATATTTTTAGAAGTTGATTTATGTATAAATGTGTTTAGATATAGATATACAGATAGATACAAATTAGTATTTAATAAAAGATGCACTCAATATAGGAATAGAGCAATTTAATAAGATTAAGAAAAATAAAAGATAGATTCCCTAATATTTACCATAAATATGTCAACAGAAAAGAACCCACACTGTGTAATATAACATCAAGTGGTTTATTCTGAGCCAAATGTGTGCAACCACAGTCTGGAGAGCCATGTCCAAGAAGACTTGAGGAAGTGGCCTTTCCGTGGTTGGGTTACAGTTTGGTTGTGCACATTTTAGGGGGATAGGAATTATATGTAAAGTCATAAATCATGGAGGTAATACATTGATCTGACCTGAAAAGGCAGGACATCTTGAAGGGGGAGATTACAGGTTATAGGTGGGCTTAAAGTTTCTTTGATACTTATCAATAATTGGTTAAAGAAATGAAGCTTTGTTTAAAGACTTGAAACATTTTAAGTTAAGGAAATCTGTTATTTAGAGACAAACCACTGGACTTATACCCGACACAAACCCAGACTCAACTGATCTGTTAAGTAAATTGACCTGCAGGTGTGGTCAAAGGTTACTTTGTCTTACATGGCTTTAGGCCTGCTAATAATTTTGTATCTTGTCATTACAAAGAGTAACTCCAAAAGGAACTGGGCATGTCTGACCTCCCTTCTCCTTATGGCCATCAACTCAGCTTTAAGGTCATTTTTGGGGGGAGGGATCCCCTTGGCCAGGAAAAGGTCCATTCAGTTGGCTGGGGAGGCTTAAGATTTTACGTTAGTTCACACACAGAAGTGAACTCCAGATAAAATAATGTAAAAATAGAGTGGCAAAAGAATTAGAAACATAAATAGGGAACTCCATTTTATAATTTTTCTGCAGGAAGGCCTTCTTATTTACTTTTATTTATTTAATTTTGAATAGATGATAAATTAACCTTAGTCATGATTTTAAAAGCATAAAAGGATATATGGTGAAAAGTTTCTTTTCCTCTTGTACCCAACCCAGTTCTGCTCCACATAAGCAAGTAGGGTTAATTGTTTCATGTAAAACCTTCCAAATACATTACATCCAAACATAAGTAAAAATGTGCGCTTGTATTTCTCATTTTTATGTAAATAGAAGCATACTATTCACACTGTTTAGAAGTTTTTTTTCCACTTAACAATTTGTCTTTGGAATGACAATAGCTAACACTTACATAGCACTAACGTGTGTAACAGGTCCTATTCTTAACATTTTTCAAGTATTTATTCATGTAATCATTATAACAATCCTACGAGGGAGACAATATTGTCATCTTCATTTTTCAGATAAGAAAAATATACGCAGCGGGTTTATGTTCCTCTTCTTCAATGTTCATGTTTAAAATCCAAGCTTTGTGATTTTTTGATAGAGGCCAATCTCACTGGGGTTAGGTGATATCTCATTGTGGTTTTGATTTAGATTTCTCTAATGATTAGAGATGTTGAGCTTTTTTTATATGTTTGCTGGCCATTATTCTGTCTTCTTTTGAAAAGTTTCTGTTCATTTCCTTTGCCCATTTATTTATGGGGTTGTTTCATTTTTTTCTTGTTGATTTTTTTAAGTTCTAGATAGATTCTTGTTATCAAGTCTTTATCGGACTTGTAGAGAGCAAATATTTTCTCTCATTCTGTAGGCCATCTATTTGCTCTAATGATAGTTTCCTTGGCTGTGCAAAAGCTTTTTAATTTGGTCAGGTCCCATTTATTTATTTTTATTGTTGCTGCGATTGCTTTGGGGGTTGTCTTCAAAAAATGCTGGTGAGGATGTGGAGAGACCGAAGCACTCTTACACTGCTGGTGGGGCTGCAAATTAGTGCAACCTCTGTGAAAAAGAATTTAGAGATACCTCAAAGAACGAAAAATAGAAATGCCATTCGATCCAGCAATAGCACTATAAGGCATCTACCCAAAAAAGCAAAAGACATTCTATAATAAAGACATCTGCACCTGAATGTTTATGGCAGCATAATTCACTATTGCAAGGATATCGAAACAACCCAGGTGCCCTTCAATTCATGAGTGGATCAATAAAATATGGTATATGTATACAATAGTATACTACTCAATTATAAGAAACGACGGTGATCTAGCACCTCTTATATTTTCCTGGATAGAGCTTGAGCCCATCCTCCGAAGTGAGGTATCACAAGAATGGAAGACTAGGCTCCACATGTACTCGCCATCAAATTGGCACTAACTGATCAACACTATGGTGCTCACACAGTGGTAATACTCTCCAGGGATGAGGGGGTGGGGGAAGGGTAAACTCATAACTAATAGACTCAGTGAGCATTGTAGAGGGGAAGGGCATGCCTCTAATCCTCGCTTGGGTGAGGTAAAGCCATAAAACATAACCAAAATGTTTGTACCCCCATAATATACTGAAATAAAAATAAATAAAAAAATAAAATCCAAGCTCTAAAAATATGATGCTTTAATGTCTTGATACCATTCCATATTAGTGTATGAAAAGCTTTTTCCTTTTCTATGGCTACAAAGTACTGTGTTGTATAGATGTACTATAACTTATGAAATTGGTTGCCTATTGATGTTATTACTTTTTTTGGTTATTTTAAAAAATGCTGCAATGAATATACTTGTAGTACTTCTGTTTGCACTTGTATGAAATGCAGAAAAATTTGCCAGAAGTGAAATTTCTGGGTACAAGAGCATGAGCTTTTGCAATTTAGATAGATATTTGCCAAATAGTTTTTCATTCTGGGTTGTATGAATCAATGATAAAAACCAAAAAAATGATTGAAAGGATATAAAACAAAATTACTACCACACTTTCTTTTTCCTTTGGTAATTGGATAATGGGTCATTTTTTAAAAAAAAAAATTGCCTATTATATTTTGTTTTCTATTTCTATATATGTGAAAGATAAATTTGTGTCTTTCCTCTGTGTTTTTTCTTCCCAATCTACCTCTACCCCATTTTCCACTCATTCCCTATATTCACACTTTTAAAAATCAGGCTTTTATTTTTAAATTATTCTAACTGCAGCTTTTTTTTTTCAGGGCAGAAGAAAGAGCACTTTGAAGTCAATGTGCTTTCCTACCTTTGTGAAAACCTATTTTTGTTGAAGAGATTGGTATTTATCAGGAATCCATTAGCCTTTTTAAGAGAAACAAGGAACAAGTGGCCCTTTGATTGCAATGAGAGTAGCCACCTCTGGGGTATTGGCACTGGAGGGGGAACACTGGGGTACTCCTTGGCAGCAGCTCCTTGATAAGGCAGGAAGATTCCAGAAACAATAACACAGTGATCAAGGGGAGGAAAACCTGCAGTATGGGGGATAGTGGCCTCTTTAAAGGATCCTGTGACACAAATATGTTTCACAAAGGGCCCATCCAGAAGTATTGAAGTGAGCAAAACGTACCTCAAAAGTTTCCAACGAGGACTGGTAACCACCAGCCAGAGAGAATTCTCTAAATGTCGATGTTCTATTGGACCTTAAGGCATTTTCAGATCTTGAAAGAAAATTAGGTCCCACTAGTGACAAAAAAAGGTCATTTCCATTGCTTTAGTGGAAGGGGTGTGTGTGTGTGTGTGTGCTGCGGGGATGCTTATAGTCAAACTTAAAATACTTAACATGAAGATATTTCATCCACAAAAGGTGGAAAACTCACTAAAGCGGCTGTTACATCCCTTCCACTTTTTTGTTCAAGTGATTATTGGAGTTTTCTGCAAACAAGACTGTGCATGTATATCTAATGAAGAACTCACTGTTCCTAGTGTCAATTAATCATTAGTTCTGTGGGAAAAAAAGGCATGTTTAGGGAAAGGTTTTATTTGGAAATTACATTTAGAGATTGATAATTTAAATGAATGACACATTAAGAATCCTATTTCCTGATTTTGAAATTGCTCCCTTTTATCTATGTGATTCAAGTTGTGTTTGCACTGAGGACATAAGCTTTGTCCTATGGGGACAGTGACAGAGTTAAGATCTTTCTTTGCTTTAGGATATTGTTCCTTTATTACCCAAAGAGAGTATTCACCACGCTTGTAAAGATTTTCTTGAAGATGTGGGGTGAAAAATACCATATGTGTAGATATTGAACCATTTCTCTAAACCTCTCAGCAGTTAATGTGATTACAAAACCCCAGGACAGGTTCCAGGAAAATCCATATAAGTTTTGTTTTCATCAACCAATAGATATTTGAGGAAGATGATTCATCTCCTCTTAGTCTAGTGCCTTAGGTTTCTCTTTAAAAAGGCATACCATCTAGTGAAATTGGAATTACTTTTGTCCTATTCTATCTTGGTTCTATTTTATCAGTAACTGCTTTGAGATATCTGGTGAAAATACAACTATTCGTCTCTCGAAAAATGCTGTGAATGGATTATTTCGTTTTAGTTTGTAACTAAGATACAATGTCTCTCAAGCACCATAAAAAACAGAGTTCCATTTAGTCAGAGAATATTAAGAAAATATGTATTTTTCTAAAATTTTTCACAAATAAAACAGAAGCTGTTCCGTGAGTAAATCGGTACCTTCAAGTAATGGTCAAGTAACTGTGTTTGAAAATCCTTATACAACAACAGGAAGAAAACTAAACTGTTTCCAAGATAGATTCCTGCTCCTTTCCACTAGCTGCTTGTAGCAGCACCACACAAGTGATAATCAGAGGAAAACCTGGAAAATGCTATTGGTATCCCACCTACAGCCTGCTAGCCTGGCTGGTGCACCCATCTGCTAGATGCTTTAAGTATCTGTTGCTCAAAGATCAGAGTGGTCCCCTTTCCCTGGAGCACTTTCCTCAACCTATGGGTTCCGACTTGCCTAAGAGACATCCCACCTCCAAAGGCTGACTGCTCAGCAAATACAAAGCACCAAACCTCTTGCATCATTAGAGACAACTGATCCAGAAATCCCAGAGAGTCAGGACATGCTAGACTCCCTGAGATCACATTCTTGCTGAAATCTTTCCCCTTCACTGTCCTGCTTTCCCTGAAAGAATACCCCTGTAATAAAAAATGTGCAACCAATCCTTTTTTCAGGCTCCAGTTCTAAGGAACCAGAGTCGTCATGCTGTATGTTCCAGATGAATAGGTGTTTCAAGAAGAAACAAGGTGGGGAAAGACATTTTGTGTAGAGAAATCATGCAAGTATCAATTCAGAGAAAAAAATAATTACTTGGAGGGGGGTACAAAAATACAGTTAGATAGAAGGAATAATTTCTAGTATTTGATAGTACAGTAGGAAAATTATGGTTAATAATTTATTGTATATTTCAAAATAGCTAGTAGAACAGATTTGTACTATTCCCAACACAAAGAAAAGATAAATGTTCGAGGTGATGGATATCCCAATTACCCTAATTTGATCATTATACATTGTATACAGGTGTCAAAATATCGCATATACTCCCAAAATAAGCACAACTATTCTATATTAATAAAAAAAGGATTAGGGAAAAACAAACAAACAAAAAAGTCCTAAACCCTAAAGCTGTCGTGCTCAGGAAAGTGCTGGGTGGAACGTAGAGTGTTAAGTTGTGGAAGAGCAGGAAGTGGGGTCTTGATAAGAGGTAGAATAATAAAGATAGATTCCTATCAGCTCATGAGGGGCCATCTACACCTCATACTCCCTGGAATACCAAAGGGGTCTGTGCTGGGGTCTGGAGTTGGAGTGAATTCAAATACCCCATAACAAGGCTAAATCCTCCCTTCACTGTGATTGTCTGTGCTTTGTCCTCTTTCACGTGTGGGTTTCAGTGAGAAACTGCAGTAGTCACAGTGTCACAGTCTGCTGTTATGACACCATACGGCATAAGGAGTATTTTGCTTTTTTTGACTTGTACAACTCAGAACCAACAAACCCCTGTCCCTCACATTCGTCCAGATTATTTTGTTTGCTGTGTCTGATATAACATTCATATCCATGAAAGCAGCATGTGGTGCTGGGTATAAATACAAGTCAGGAGAGTTGTCGCCAGGATGTAAATAGTAAGCTCCACAGAATACCTAAGACACTCTCTGACTTTCTCCGAACCATCTCCTGAAATGTCTTGAACTTTCATGTTACTTGCAATGCTCTTCACTCCCTGAAATTTCAAGTGTGTTGCCTACATATACTTTTCAAAACTCTTCTTCCTGAGTGTGCTCTGTGGAGCCTGAATAAGCAGTTATGAGACAAGCTGACCCATGACCCTCTCCTCAAGTAAAAGCAATAGCCTCTTGTCCAGTTTGAGAGCTGGTAGGTAAGCTTTTGAATAATATATTACACCAAACTATAAAGACTATACTTCAGCTGCCTGAAGACTTTGGGAATTGGGATAACAAATAATAGCCTATGTGCCAGCTTAGTCAACCTCAAGTCTTTATAACCCCACAAAATATAGCCCAACCTCATATAGATATTTAGGACAAGCAGAGCCAGATTTCCCCCCAGTTTATTAGGCAGGTCATTCTTCAGAGTACTCATAGAGAGCAGGGTATAGAGGTCAGAGCTGAGCAGTGGCTACTCACCTATATTTCTAAACTCTAATTTTACAATCTTGAATTTTTATTGTAATACACTTTTCTAACTGCAATAATAATACACGATGAAAGCAAAAAAATTGCAAAACACAATATATTACAGAAGAAAGAAAATCCATAGTAATAATAACACCAAAATAGTGACTGTTTATGTTGACAAATTAAGACATTTTAGGGTAGGCCAAGATGGTGGACTAGAAGCAGCCCACACATTCCGCTCTCTGGGAGAGGATCAAAAACTGCAAGTCAGTGCTCACCTACAGATGGACCCTCTTGGAGAGGACATTGTAGATCATCAGAGAATTGACAGGAGACACTCAGAGTGAGGGAGACAGGGATAGGGAGTTCCACTTGCCAAGATCAGAAGATACCTGGGGGAGACCCCTACATGTGGGGAAGGGATAAAGGAGAAAGCTCCAGGGTCCCACCCCCGCCGTATAGTCACCGTGACTCGAACTGTGAGGTGCCCCCACCACCACTATGGGCCTCCGTTCTGATCAGAGAACTGCTTGGACACTGCACAGTGAAGTTGCATCAGAGGGCAGGGTCAGTAGGGTCCTGCTCCGTTTAGTTCCTAGGTTGCTGCAGCTGATACTACTCTGAGCTCCCAGGTATGTAGCTCTTGGTCTACATAGGAATCAACTTCACCACAGCTTCCCCAATATTGCCTCTTGCCAGGCTGGTAAGGAGCAGAGAGAGCAGATGGACTTGTATGCCTGTGACTGGGAGCATGTTGCCTCCAAGGAACTAGAGTGGAGCTCAAGAGGTCCCATGGTAGTAGCCTCAGTGGAATCTGGGTGTGAGAAAGCCCCAACCATCCAGTGGCTTAGCCCCCACAGCCTCACACCCCAACCAGTGGAACAAAACCCCCCACCTGTGTGCTGCCATGCCGAGGCCCATGCCCCATGGTTCTGGGTGCCAAGCAGAGGTCCATGTCACCATAGGCCCACACACCAACTGGCAGGCCATGCCCCTATAGTCCCACGTGCTGACTGGAGGAACAAGCCCCTTGGCCGTGAGTGCCACATGGAGGTAGAGCCCCTATGGACCCAAGCTTCACATGGTGGGCCATGCCCCCTGTTTTTTTGCACTGGTTGGCAGGCCTTGCCTCCCCCCCTGCATGCCACATGGCAGTCCACACTCCAGTAGACCCACATGCTATCTGTCAGGCCATGCCCCTTGGTTCTGTGTGCCAGCTGGGTGACCAGCAGAACAAGGTCCCCAAACACGTGAGCTGGCTGGCAGGCCATGCCCCAATGACACTGCATAATGCTACACCTGCAGCCCAGATCTCCACCACAGACCTACTAGCAGCCAGCATCCCCCTGCTGCATACCGCCATTAATCTTGACTTGGATGGAATGAACACCTGCAGCCCTGACACTTGAAGCCACCACCTATATAGGCTCACCAATCAGGGAGACCTGGGTGGAGCAATTGCCCGCAATGCCTGACTCAGTGAGAGAGACTCACCCAGTTCCCTACCCCAACTTCCAACAGTGGCATAGGGACCAACACATCACTCCACATGAAGCTTCCCCAGCACTGGCCCAGTTCTTATAACCTGCCCAGGCACTGGCCAAGGTCTTATGATGCACACAGGTACCTGAAAAAGTCCTGCAACCCACCCAGGTCATGCCACCCACCTCTCTGGAGAGGGACTTGTGCAGCCCCCTACCTGAGCTTCCCACAGTGACTAGGGGACAAATACACCAATCCAAACAAATATCCCCCAGCATTGGCTTGGACTGTGACAACCAGAGGGGATCTAGACAATGCAGGAGAGCAGCTGTGTTACAGGCATCTGCCCCTCTCCCATCAGGCCAATCCTCCAGCGTAGGACACTAAAGCATTATCTATGGACCTCCCCTCCTTCTCAGAAAGTAGGAGAGTTACCAGCAAAGGAAAAGAGGTGCACTGCAAATCTATCAGCCCTGAGATAAGAGGTTTCAGATAAGAAGAAACCAGGAAAAAAATTGGGAAACATGAAAAAAAAGCTAGTTTAACACTGTCAAAGGATCACAATAGATCCACAGCAATGGACCCCAACCAAAATAACTTGTCAAAATGTCAGAAATGGAATTGAGAATATAGATGGCAAACAGGATGAATGGAATTGAAGAGAAAGTTGAAAACCAACATAAATTTTAAAAAAATGAACACCTCTCTAAAGAGATAGACAACATAAGAAAGGATATACCAGAACTTAAAGAAATAAAAGAGTAATTTAGGGAATTAAAAAATACAGCAGAAAGCTTTGACAGCAGGCTAGGCCTAGCAGAAGAAAGAATCTCAGAGCTTAAAGACAAAGCTTTCAAACTAACCCAGTCAGTTAAACATGCAGGGAAAAGAATAAAGAAGAATGAACAATCACTCAGAGAAATATGGGACTATGGGAAATGAGCCAATATATGAATTATAGGTAACCCAGAGGGAGAAGAAGAAATAGCAAAAAGTATGGAAAACCTATTCAAGGGAATTATTGAGGAGAACTTTCATGGTATTGCCAAAGATTCAGATATCCAAATACAAGATGTTCATCAAGTACTGGAAAGATTCACAGCAAATAGGACATCCCTAAGACACATAGTGATGACCCTTGCCAAAGTTCAAATGAGGTATGAAATTCTACAAGCTGAAAGCAACAGCTAACCTACAAAGGAAAACCCATCTAATAGCAGACTTCCCAGAGGAGATCTCATAAGTCAGAAGGAATTGGTGCCCCATTTTTAATATTCTTAAAAAGAATGACAGCCAGCCAAAAATTTCATATCCTTCAAAATTAAGTTTCATAAATGATGGAGAAATAAAGACTTGTCCAGACAAGCAAACACTAAGAGAATTTGCCACTACTAGACCTGGTCTGACAGGAAATGCTCAAAAGTGCACTATACATGCAACAGCACAGTAGTTACCAACCAGTGTAAAAACACCCCAAAATGAAAGTTCACAGCTCTTACAAAACAATAGTACAAGAAGGAAAACAAAACGATAATGTTTCATCCAACATGATGAAAAAACTGCATCCCACGTATCAATACTAATACTCAACATGAACAGTCTGAATGCCATACTCAAAAAACATGGACAGGCTGAATGGATGAAAAAAAGCACAGCCCTTATAGGGAAAAAAAATAATAATGGACTAGAAGCAGCCTGCCAGCATGCTGCTCCCAAGGAAAGAAGTGAAAAGTATAGGCAGCTGCCTACATACACATCACTCTTCTCTGAAGCAGCATTGCAAAATCACAGGGAAGCATCTCAGGACACTCAGAGTGGAAAAAAAAAGGCAATAGGGTGATACGTATAACAGGACCTGCCTGAGGCCTGTGCAAAGCCATTGCACCAGACAACAGCTGCAGTGGGGATTAGGCAGCAGTTAAAGACATCCTGAGCTCTCAGCTGCACTGTACCAGGTCTGCACCTGGCTGGGGAGGAAGTGGACTGACTTATGGCTTCCCTGAGCTGTACTTGGTGACTTAAAGCCAAGCATTTCTCTCCTAGAAAGCAATGGGATCTGAGCATGGGAATTGACCAGGGTACAGAAGGCTCTGACCTGAGAGGCTTTGGGCAACTATTACGGCAGGCCCTGGGTGGGGAGTGGAGAACTTTGTGGTCCCTGGGACACTGGAACTGACATCTGCCCACCTGACTTGGCATCTGTGGGGCCCCTGAGCCTGCAGAACAGCCACTTGCTTGGCCCTGACTCCACCTTCCAGGCCCCAAGATCCTCCTGCCTGATTGGCCCTGACCCTACCCTCCATGTTGGATCACCCCCACCATCTATATAGCCCTGCTTCTGGCTCCATAGCCCTGCTCAAAAGCTTCTAGCTCTTTCCCAGTCCTGGTTCTAAGACTCTCTTGCCAGAGCCTGAGGTTCAACCTCTGTGCCTCCAGATCCCCTACCAGGTCCAAAACACCATCCCCAAGTCTCCAATGCTTCACCTGGACCCCAAGAGCCCGTCTGAGAGCCTCCACCGCCATAGCAGGGCTGGAAGACCTCTTCCAAGGTCCAATACCCTGCCAGGGACATTCCAGCCTCAAGCCACAAGTACACTGTGACCTGTTTTGAGCAAATGCATACAGCCCAGGAACCCATGACAACCGCATCCAGCTATTGTTATCTCTGTGGGGAGACCCTGGGTAAAGCAATACTCACAACAGCAGCCTCAGTGAAAAGAGTCTTGCCCAGCTCCCAACCTGAACATCCTATAACTAACAACCTAATACCAAACTCAAACAGCATTCAGCACAGGCTTGAGCAGAGACAATCACAGGTGAACAGAACAAATCAGAACAGCTGCATTATAGGCTTGTAGTGTGCACATCCCTCCCCTGCTGCATCAACATTACAGAGTAGGGGAAAGAAAAATAAAAAGGAGCTCCATCTAGTGATTTCCCCTTACCCTAATCAAGCAGGAGAGTTTCCAGCAAGGAACACAAACTGAGCCCTGCAAACCTATTAGCCTGAGTTGAGAAAAGAGGTCTCAGATGAAAAGAAACCAGCAAAAGAACCTTAGTAATATGAAAAAAACAAAACAGATTAACACCCCCAAGGGGTCATGATGGAGCTACAGCAGTGAACTTTAACTACAAGGAAATTGTCAAAATGACAGAAATGGAATTCAGAATATGGATGGCAAATAAGATGAATGGAATTGAAGAGAAAGTTGAAAAACAACAAAAAGAAGCTTAAAATTTTTTCAGGATATTAATCAAAAAGTCACTAAAGAACTAGACAAAATTAGGAAAGCTATAATAGAACGTAAAGAAGCAAAAGAGTCATTCAGGGATTTTCAAAGCACAGCAGAAACTTTCAGCAACAGATGAAATCAAAGGAGAAGAAAGAATCTCAGAGCTTGAAGACAAGGCTCTCAAGCTAACCCAATCATTTAAAGAGGCAGAGAAGAGAAAACAAAGGCAGAGCAATCACTTGGAGAGATATGGGACCATGTAAAGCAAACATATCAATTATAGGTATAGCTGAGAAAGAAGAAGAAAGCACTAAAAGCATGAAAAATCTATTTGAGGGAATTATTGAGGAAAACTTCCATAGTTTCACTAGAGATCCAGACATCCAGATAAAAGATGGTTATTGAACTCCAGGAAGATTCATAGTAAATAGGACATTGCCAAGACACAAAATAATTAACCTGGCCAAAATAAAAATGTAAAAGAATACTCCTCAAGAGGCTAGACATAAGCAATGACTGACCTGCGAGGGAAAATCCATCAGGATAACAGCAGACTTCCCATAGGAAATTTTACAAGTGAGAAGGAGTGGGCCCCGATCTTTAATCTTCTTAAGCAGACAAATACCAGCCTAGAATTTTGTATCCTGCAAAACTAAGTTTCACATTTGGTGGAGAAATTAAGTCCTTTCCAGATAAACAAACATTGAGGATATTTGTCATAACTAGGCTTGCACTGCAGGAAGCATTCAGATCTGCAATATATACGGGTCAGCACAATAGATATCCACCACTGTAAAATCACCCAAAAGCTAAAGGTCAAATCCCACATACAAAAATGTCTCAAGAGGTAAAAGAAAGCAATAAAGCTCTTTACAATAGATGAACACAAATCTGCCCTACTTATCAATTCTTTCAATAATTGTGAATGGCTTGAACTCCCCATTGAAGAGACATAGGCTGGTTGAATGGGTAAAAAAATACAAGCCAAGTATCTGCTGTCTCCTGGAAACACATCTAACCCAAAAGGACTCATTCAGACTCAAGGTGAAGGGCTGGAAAGCAATATTCCATGCAAATGGAAACCAAAAGAAAGCTGGTGTAGCCATTCTCATAGTAGATAGACTTCAAGTCAACAAAAGTAAAGAAAGAAAAAGATGGTCATTATATAATAGTGAAGGGAACAATTCAACAGTAAGACATAACAATCCTAAATATATGTGCACCTAAAACAGCTGTGCACAGATTTATAAAGCACACCCTGCTTGATATAAACAAAATGATAAATAGCAGCATTATAATAGCCAGGGACATTAACATCCCACTGACAGAATAGGACACATCCTCCAAGCAGAAAATAAACAAAGAAACAATGGACTTAAGTAGGACTCTAGAACAAATGGGCTTAACAGATATTTGCAGAACATTCTATGCAAAAACTACTGAATATACATTCTTCTAATCAGCTCACAGTGTATTCCCTAGGATTGATCACAACGTAGACCACAAAACAAGTCTCAAAAAATATTAAAAAACAGAAATTTTATCATGTATCTTCTCAGACCACAGTGGAATAAAATTAGAAATCAATTTTAACAGAAACACCTCAACTCTACACAAACTCATGGAAATTAAACAACCTACTGCTGAACAATTGTTGGGTCAAGGAGGAAATTAAGATGGAAATCAAAAGACTCTTTGAACTAAGTGACAAAGGGGACACAAGTAATCAAAAGCTGTGGCATTCAGCAAAAGCAGTCCTAAGAGGAAACTTCGTAAGCTTAAATGCCTGCATCCAAAAGACACAAAGAGCACAAATTAACAATCTAGTGAATAATCTCAAGGAACTGGAAAAGGAAGAGCAAACCAATCCCAAACCCTACAGGAGAAAAGAAATAACTAAAGTCAGAGCATAGCTAAAAGAAATCAATCCCAAAAGAAATGTACAGGAGATTAATAAAACAAAAAGTTGGTTCTTTGAAAAGATAAACAAAATTGGCAGGCCTCTGATAGATCATCCAGAGACAAAAATAAAGGACCTAAATAAGCTCAATCAGAAATGAAAAAGAAGATATTTTAGCTGATACCAGGGAAATAAAGAATATCATTTCTGAATAATATAAAAATCTCTATGCACATAAATTTGAAAACGTTGACTTAATGGACAAATTTTTGGAAGCACACAACCTCCCTAGGCTCAATCAGGAAGACGTATAACTCTTGAACAAACCAATATAAAGTAACAAAATTGAAGCAGCAATGAAAAATCTCCCCCCCCCCCAAAAAAAAATGTCCTGTACCAGATGGTTTCACAGCTGAATTTTACCAGACCTTCAAAGAGGAATTGGTAACTATATTGTAGGAATTATTGCATAACATTTAGAAGGAAGGAACTCCCCCCAACTCGCTGTATGACACTAATATCACCTTGATACCAAAGCCAGGAAAGGATGCAACAATAAGAAAAGAAAATACAGACAAATATCCCTTATGAATATAGAGACAAAATTTCTCAATAAAATCCTAACAAATCAAATTCAGATGCACACCAAAAAATTAATCCACCACAACCAAGTGGGCTTCATCTGAGAGATGCAAGAGTGGTTACCTATAAATGTAATTCACCACATCAATAGAAGAAAAAACAAAGAACGTATGATCCTCTTGATAAATGTAGTAAAAGCATTTGACAAAATTCAGAACCATTTTAGGATAAAAAAATCTTTTAAAAAGTCATAGATGGAACATACTTTAAAATTATAAAAGCCATACACAACAAACTCAGAGCCAACATCATACTGAAAGGGGAAGAATTGAAAGCATTCCCACTTAGAACTGGAACCAGATGAGGATGCACACTGTCACTAGTTCTACTTAACATAGTGCTGGAAGTCCTACCCAGAACAGTCAGGCAAGAGAAGTAAATCAAGGGTAAGCCAAACAGGGAAAGAAGAAGCCAAGCTATCTCTTTTTGCTAAAGATATGATCCTATATATGGAAAACCACAAAGATTCTGCCAAGAGACTCCTGGAAATAATAAATAAATTCAACAAAGTCTCAAGTTACAAAATTAACATACATAAATCAGTGTATTCCTATACACCAACAACAGTTAAGGTGAGAATCAAATCAAAGACTCAAGACCTTTCACAATAGCAACAAAGAAAATAAAATACCTAGGAATATATTTAACTAAGGAGGTGAAAGACCTCTACAGGGAGAATTATAAAACACTAAGGAAGGAAATTGCAGAAGATGTAAACAAATGGAAAAACATATCATGTTCATGTATCAGCAGAATCAACATTGTTAAAATTTCTATACTACCCAAAGTGATTTACAGATTGAATGCAATCCCCATTAAAATACCAACGTCATTTGTCACAGATGTAGGAAAAATAATTCTACACTTTTGTATGTAACCATAAAAGACCCCATATAGCCAAAGCAAACTTAAGGAACAAGAACAAATCAGGAGGCATCAATTTACCAGACTGCAAGCTATACTACAAAGGTATAGTACCAAAGCAGCATGGTACTGGCACAAGAACAGAGACGTAGACCAATAGATCAGAACAGAGAACCTAGATATAAAAGCATCCTCATATAGCCATGGGATCTTTGACAAAACAGACAATAACATAAGCTAGGGAAAAGAATCCCTATTCAATAAATGGTGCTGGGAAAACTGAATAGTCACATGTAGAAGACTGAAACAGGATCCACAACTTTCACCTCTCACAAAAATTCCAACTCATGGAGGATAACAGACTTAAATCTAAGGCATAAAACTACAAGAATTCTAGAAGAAAATGTTGGACAAACTCTTATAGATCTTGGTCTAGGTAAAGAATTTATGAAGAAGACCCCAAAAGCAATCACAGCAACAGCAAAAATAAATAAATAAGACCTTATTAAATTAAAAGGCTTCTGCACAGCCAAGGAAACAATCAATAGAGCAAACAGACAACCAATAGAATGTGAGAAAATATTTGCATGATATATATCCAATAAAGGGCTGATAACCAGAATCAACAAAAAACTCAAGCAAAGCAGAAAGAAAAAAGAAAATCAAAAAACCCCATTAAAAAATGGGCAAAATACATGAACAGAAACTTTTCAAAAGAAGATAGACTAATGACCAATAAACGTATGAAAAAATGCTCAACATCTCTAATCATCAGGGAAATGAAAATCAAAACCACAATGAGATATCACCTAACTCCAGTGAGAATGGCTTTTATCAAAAAGTCCCAAAACATCAGATGCTGGTTTGGATGCAGACAGAAAGGAACACTTATACACTGCTGGTGGATCTGCAAACTAGTTAAGCCTCTGGATAGTAATATGGAGATAACTCGAAGAACTAAAAGTAAACCAACCATTTGATCCAGCAATCCCCCTGTTAAAAAAAGCCATTTTATCAAAGATCCACTTGCATTAGAATGTTTATTGTAGCACAATTCTCAATGTCAAAGACGTGGAAGCAACCCAAGTGTTCATCAGTACATGAGTGGATTAATAAAATGTGGTATGTGTATACCATGGAGTACTACTCAGCCATTAAAAAACGGTAGACTAATACCTTTTATAACAACCTGGGTGGAACTGGAGACCATTCTTCTTAGTGAAGTATTGCAAGAATGGAAAAACAAGCACCACATGTGCTCACTATTAAATGGGAACTAATTGATCAACACTTATGTGTACATATGGAAACAAAACTCAACAGATATCAAGGAGATGGGGGTGGGAGGATGGGATGGGTAAGTTCACACCTAACAGGTACAATGCACACTATCTTGGTGATGAGCACACTTACAACTTTGACTCAAACTGTACAAAAGCAATTCATGTAACCAAAATGTTTTTTACCCCTGTAGTATTCTGAAATTTAAAAAATATTTTAAAAAAAGAGGAAAAAAACCCCCCACAGCATAAATATTTGCTATTTCCAAGAAACACATCTAAACCATAAGGAATCACATAAACTCAAGGTTAAGGGATGGAAAAAGAAATTCCATGCAAATGGAAACCATAACAAGCAGGTGTAGCCAATCTCATATCAGATATAATAGACTTTAAATCATCAATGATAAAAAAAGATAAATATATTAATAGTCATCATATAACTTGTAAGAGAGTTATTCAACAAGAAGACATAGTCATAAATATATATGCACCTAACACAGGAACTCCCAGTTTCAATAAAACAAATTTTCTGGATCTGAGGAAAAAAATAAACAATATCTTCTTAATTACCAGGGATTTCAACATTCCACTGACAGATCACTGCAGCAGAAAATTAATAAAGAAACAGTGAACTTAAACAGGCCTCTAGAACAAATGGACCTGACAGACAGTTACAGTAAATTCTACCAAAAAAACTATAAAATATATATTCTACTCATCAGCACATGGGAGATTTTCCATGATTGATCATATCTTAGGCCACAAGTCTCAACAAATTCAAAAAAATTATAATCATACCATGTATCTTCTCAGACCACAGTGGAATAAAATAAGAAATCAAGTCCCAGAGAGAAATACTCAAAACTACACAAAGTCATAAAAATTAAACAAACTGCTGTTGAATGATCCTTGGGTCAATGATGAAATTTAGATGGGAATCAAAAGATTCCTTGAACTGAATGGCAAAGGGGACACAGGCATTCAAAATCCATGGGATATAGCCAACGTAGTCCTTAGGGGAAAATTTATAACCTGTGATGCTACACCAAAATCACAGAAAGATCACAAATTAACAACTTAATGTCACATCATAAGGAATTAGAAAAGGAAGAACAAACCAACTCCAAGGCCAGCAGAAAAAAGAAAGAAAGAAAGAAAAGAGCCCAGAGCAGATAAAAATGAAATAGAAATCAAAAAAAGAATGTAAGGGATTAATGAAATGAAAAGATGGTTTTTTGAAAGGGTGAACAAAATTGGTGGCTCACTAGCCAGAATCAGCAGAAATAGAAGAGAAAGAACTCAAAGAAGCTCAATGAGAAAGAAAAAAAGGAGATATTACAACTGATACTGCAGAAATACGAAATATCTTCTGTTAATAATATAAAAACCTCTTCACAAACTAGAAAATGTAGAGGAAATGGAAAAATTCCTAGAAACACACAACCTCCCAAGCCTGGCTCAGGAAAAAGTGGAAATTCTAAACAGACCAATAACAATCGACAAGATTGAAGCAGTTTTAAAAAGCCTACCAACAAAAGAAAGTACTGGACCAGAAGGATTTACAGCCAAATTCAACCAGATTGACAAAGAATAACTCATTCCTATCCTATAGAAAATCTTCCATAACATTGAGAACGTGGGAAACCCCCTAACTCATTCTTTGCAGTATCCCTTATTAGCATAAATGTAAAAATCTTCAACAAAATACTAGCAAACCAAATTCAACATTACATCAAAAAGATAATCCACTATAATCAAGTGGGTTTCATCCCAGTGATGCAAGCCTGGTTTATCATATGCAAATCAATAAACATGAGTCACTACATAAATAGAAACAAAAACAAAGATCATATGATTATCTCAATAGATGGAGAAAAAAAAACTTTGAGAAAATCCAGCAACCTTTCATGATTAAAAAACCCCTCAACAAACGAGGCATAGAAGGAACATATCTCAAAGTTATAAAAGGCATATATGAAAAACCCACAGCCAACATCATACTTAATGGGGAAAAGCTGAAAGCATTTCCCCTACGAACTGGAACCAGACAAGGGTGCTCACTGTCACCAATTCTATTCAACATAGTATTGAGCATCCTACCCAGTGCAATCACGCAGGAAAGAAATAAAGGACATCCAAATTGGAAACAGGAGGTCAAACTATCTCAGTTTGTTGATGATGTAATCTTACATCTAGAAAACCCTAAAGACTCCACCAAGAGAATCCTGGAATTGATAAATAAATTCAGTAAAGTCTCAGATTACAAAATCAATGTATACAAATTGTTAACATTTCTATACACTAGTAACAGTCAAGCTGAGAGCCAAGTAAAAGAATGAATTCAATTTACAAAAGCTTTGAAGCAAATACAATACCTAGGAATATACTTACCCAAGTAGGAAAAAGATCTCTACAAGGAGTACCATAAAACACTGATGAAAGAAATTGCAGATGACACAAACAAATGGAAAACATCCCTTGCTCATGGATTGGTAGAAACAAAATCATTAAAATGTCCATACTGCCCAAAGTGATTTATAGATTCAATGTATTCCCCATAAAAATACCAAGATCATACTTCACAGATCTAGAAAAAATAATCCCAAGCTTCATTTGCAGCCAAAAAAGAGCTTAGATAGCCAAAGAAATCTTAAGCAAAAAGAACAATTGCTTGACTTCAAATTATACTACAGGGCTCTAGCAACCAAAACAGCATGGTACTGGTATAAAAGCAGAGACATAGACCAATGGTACAGAATAGAAAACCCAAAAATAAAACCATCTATGTATGCCCAACTGATCTTAAAAAAAAAAAAATAGACACTATACACTGGGGAAAAGAAACTCTATTCAACAAATGGTGCTGGGAAAATTGGATAGCCACATGCAGAAGAATAAAACAGGACCACCCACTCACAAAAATTAATTCAAGATGGATAAAAGACTGAAGTGTAAGGCATGAAACCATAAAAATTCAGAAGAAACATGAAAAAAAAAAAAAACTCTTCTGGACATTGGCCTAGGCAAAAGTACTACTGAGCCATAAAAAGAAATGCAATTATTTCATTTGCAGCAACTTGAATGGAACTGGATCCATTATCCTAAGTGAAGCGTCTCAAGAATGGAAAACCAAGCACCATATGTGCTCACTAATAAGTGGGAGGTAAACAATGGGTACACACAGGTGCAAAGCAATATAAAGGACATGGAAAACCAAGAAGGGAGTAGGTTGGAGGGGTGTGGGATAAATACTTACCTGTTGAGTATAATGAACACTATTCTGGTGGTGGACACACGAAAAGCCCTGATTTATAAAAGGTTTCTATGTCACAAAAACACTTGTATTCCCTTAATTATAATTTTGAAATAAAAAAGAAAAAATTAAAAAAAAAACCATAAAGTAAGGTTCATAATATTTAGCTGTGTCTTACAAAAACAAAAAGACATTTGATGCAGTGATTGGATGTAGTCATATCTGCAGGGCATTTTCATTACAGATGTTGTGAGGAAGCACTCTTTTTTTTTATTTTTTATTTATTTATTTTTTTGAGACAGAGTCTCTCTCTGTTGCCCGGGCTAGAATGAGTGCCGTGGCGTCAGCCTAGCCCACAGCAACCTCAAACTCCTGGGCTCAAGCAATCCTACTGCCTCAGCCTCCCAAGTAGCTGGGACTACAGGCATGTGCCACTATGCCCGGCTAATTTTTTTCTATATATATATTTTAGTTGTCCAGATCATTTCTTTCTATTTTAAGTAGGGATGGGGTCTCGCAGAGGCACTCTTATTGCAACAGTTTTGCGATAGCCTCACAAAAATGTCTATCTTAAAATGTAGAAGTCATGTGTGCTGTAGGTAGTGCCATATGGGAGGCATGAGCTTTCTCACTGTTCTGAACTCCATTCCCTCACACACCCTCATTCCAACATATTAAGCTGAGTAAATAGATCTGTTTTGAACATTTCTTCAAAACATTAATAAAATGTTTCTTGGGGACAATGTGGCAATAGAAATTGACATTCTAAATAGTATCCATTTGAAATGTGCACCTTAAGAAACATTTTTTCTTATAGAAATGAGTCCTTGGAATTAAACTGGCATTTGATTTGTGTGTGTGTGTGTGTGTGTGTGTCTGCACACCCATTTACATATCCACACATGCAAACATTTCTGTCTGGCTACATTGTTCATAACAGCAAAATATTGTAAACAACCAAAATAGCAATTAACTGGGGATAAATTCAACCAATTTATTGAAAAACCATATAAAGAAATTCTATGTAACAAACAAAAATAATTATGCATAGGCATGTGTGTCTGTGTGAATGAAGTGACAAAGTGTTTTAATATCTTATTATGCTGTGATTATTTTGTCATTTTTTTAATTTAAGATTTTTATGAAATTCTTATATATAATATGAATAGCTAAAATTTGAAAGAAAATAACCATGGACTAAATTAAAACACTTAAACCAAACAAAAGGGCTTTCACTAAAAAGCATGAAATATGAAACAAATTTTGAATTTGTAAAGAGAGATAGATAACGGTCCTGGATTTTTAAAAATTAAATCAGTAAAAAAATAAACTACCTACCACTTGATTTTGCAGTTGGTATTCCATGTCAATTATACGTAATTCTCTGTGACAAAATCTCTCCAAAAAATCATGATAAGTATGTTTTGGGAATTTAACAAAATGAGTTGAAATTTTTTTTTTGAAATCTTAAAACTAATATAAATAATTAAACTTTGTTCCTCAACCACAAGGAATATACCTTTTTGTGAAGATACCTTTTTGTGAAATGTGTATGGAGTATTTATGAATGTGACTCAATACTAAGCCACAAATAAAGCCTCAATGCATTCCAAAGTAGAAATAGTGGACACAGTATTCTCTGATAACACTGAACTGAGACAAGAATGCAATAACAGAATAAAATATTAAACAGTCCCTCACACCTACAAATTACCAAATAATCTTTCTGAAACCATTTAAGAAAAAAAATTCAAGCCCAAATTGTAGAATCTCTAAAAATATCAATGATGAAAGCCATTCATATCAAAAGCTGTGAGATAAAGGCATGAATAAAGACAGGAAAACAGGCAAACACACAGCACGGGAAAGCAGAACGATGGATTTAACAAATACAAAAAAGAATGTAATCAATTAGAAATAAGACAAATGGCTGAAGTAATTTAAAAAAAGACAATCTTTGAGCAAACCAATAAGCTAGATAGTGTAGAAGTAGACAGCACAAATAAATAAAATAATAAGTGATGAGGGGTAATTCACCATCATTTGAGGAAACTAAAAGACTAGAAGTGACAATCATGTTTGACTCTGCAAAAACAGTTGAAAACCCAGGGAAGAAAAGAAGAAAAATTTTCTAAAAGAACTCTCACTATATTAAATTGACTCCAACACAGAATTTCTATAGACTACTTACCATAAAAAAAAATAATAATAGAGGGAGTTGTGAGAATGCTGCCCCTTCCTCCCAAATTACCAAGCGCAGATATTTCTTCATTTCATTGCACTTAATCATGTGAAAGAAATTAAACATGAAAATGAGAAAGGCAATTAGAATTTTCACTATTTGCCACTGATGTCAATGTGTATTTGGACAGATTCAACTGATAAAATCAGTTACAATGAGAACATTCAGATAGGTTCCTAGACACGAAGTTCATATACAAAAGTCAATAGTTTACCTGTTTATAAACAACCAAAAACACACAATAGGAAAATATTGCATTTGAAATAATCTAAAGAGTGATAAAATACCTCTTAATAAACTTAACAAAAACACACTATCTGGATATTAAGAATATTTTAAAACATTCTTGAAATACCCAAAGAAAGCCTTGAACATATGGAAAATAGAACTGTGATCTGAAATAGGAACACTCATACTTGTTCAAATGTCAATTCTCCCTAACTTAACGTGACGCCACTAATAATACTTGATTTCATTAACTGAACAAATGTAATCTAAATTTCACAGGGGAAACTAAGCAAGAAAATAACAAGAATAAATCTGAAAACGATAGATTAAAAAGAGGGATCCTATCAGCATATTAAAAGCACCATAACCTTAGACAAAATAAAACTGTGATATTAAGTCATAAATAGATTTTAATAGGAGAAATATGGCCAAGTATATTCAAAATATTATTATTAAAGACAGAATTTCAAATAAGTGGGAGAAATGATGAATTATAGTAAATGTAGGTTTTTTGATTACAAAGTAGTCATATAAAGAAAAAATATGCATACCTAACATCTTACACTAAAATAAACTTCAAATGGAGCAAAAATATGAATACAAAAATGTTATCTGTTAAGTGTACTTAAAAAGAATACTGTATATGTAAAAATATTTTATAGGTGTGGGAAGGCCCACTCAAAATATAACTATTCAACTGCAAAAATTTCACAAATCATATTACAAAGAATTTATTGCCTAACTGTGAAAAATATCCACTAATCATTAAGAAAAATGAACTAAGTGAAATATGGGCAAAAACTAACAGCTCTCATTGAAAATAAGATTTAAGTGGCTTAATCTCACTGATAATGCAAGAAAAGCAAAAGAAGTACTCAAAAATGATGGGGCTTTATTAAAAGGCCAAGGGAAAATGCTCTCAAATGCCAAATATTGGACTACTTTAACAACAAAATAGATAATTGAAATAATGCATTACTAACCAAAGAAGAATATAAGATCCCATGGGACCACAGTCATAATAATGAATAATTCAATCAATCAATAAGCAATAAACAAGCAAATAGAAAGGAAAGGAAAACTCTTCTAAGAAAATAATTTTATCTAATTAATATAGATGGAATGATGAAAGTAGAAAGTCACTATTTATCTTCATCAATGGTTGCTAAAATTAGCGGGTGAGTGAATGATGAAAAATATTTGCATAGCCTGGAAGTATCTCCATGATTAGAAAGGAAAAACTACAACACAGTGGAAAATCTACCCAGCACCATCTGAACCCACTGAACAAATCCAACATCATCAGTATTGGAACAAATCCACTTCATGTGCCCTGTGATACTCTGAAAGACACACATTTATTTTTGTGGTGTTCTTACCACAGAATTTAGTCAGGAAGAAATACCAGGCAAGCCCACTTGAAAGACATTATACAAAATAACTGCCCAAACCTTTTTAAAAATGTTAAGGGAATAAAAGAAGGGAGGGGGGACTGTTTTAATTAAAAAAAAATGTTTCTGATTAAAAGAAAGTAAGGTGTCAGGACAACTAAGTAGAATGTATGAACCCGAATTTAACTAAGGGCAGTAAAAGGACATTTTTAGAATAAGTGGTAAAATGTTAATGAAGTACATATAGTTTTTTCATCAATGTTAATTTCCTGATGTTGGTATAAAAATGTTAACATTTGAGAAAGATTTTTGACAGAGATACCAGAATTCCTAGCAATTTTTTGCAACATTTTTGTATGTCTTAAATCTTTTCAAAATGAAACATTAAAGTTTAATAATTAAAAATACCAGAAAACATGTTTTTCACTTATAATACTGGCTAGGAACCAGTTTAAAACTAGAAACCTTGAAACATTATTGCTGGAGTTGGGGGGTAAAAACTGGTAGACCCTCTATGGGATACATCAAAATTTAAACCTAAAATCAAAATTTAAAACCATTTGAATCAGCTTTTCTACAAATGGGATTTTATCTTTCAATTACATTTGCATGTGTACAAATGCTACATGTGCAGGGATAGTCATTGCAGCATCATTTGCAACAGGAAAAAGCTGGAGACCACATTCATTTTCACCCATATAGGACTGGTCGACTCAGCAGTCCTTTATCTGTCAACAATACATAAAATAGAATCAAAGGAAAAACAGTATTCAATTGGATACTTAAAAAATAAAAGAATAAGGAAATACTTTATGAAATGCTATTGAATAATATCTTAAGATATGTAGTTACATGGAAAAGGCAAGGTTCATAAATATGTACCATTTGTACCTACTCTTATATATATTTGTTTGAAAGGAAATGTAACGAATTGTTTGGATTGATAGCATGTTAATAGTTAAGAGCTATGTAGTAAAGAACGTGGACATTGCTCCCAGATTTCCTGAGTTCCAATCTCAACCCTGTAACTATGATTTGTAAAGACTTGAGCAAATTACCTAACCACACAGGGCCTGAGTTTCCTCATCTGTAAAATGGGGGAATAATAGTTGCTACCTAAATAGTTGTATTTGGGGATTAACTAAGTTAATTGATTTAAAATACTTATAACAGTGCATTACTTAAAAGCAATTCTACAGATGCTATTTTTGTCACTGCTTTTAGGCGAAAGAACTTTGTGAGTGGGTTGCCAGGGTGGGAGCAAAATGGTTAACTACACGTTTGCACACTTTGAATTTTGAGCTATGTGACTGTATTAGCTATTTAAATATAGAAGAGAGATGAGAAAAATGCATTCAAATGAAAAAATAAAATAAAATTTTATCACTCTATAGGAAGAAAAAAGTCTCAAAGGGCTCACACTTGTTATTAAGTGTGTCCCACTGCGAACCTCAGTGCAAATACCTATTTTGCTGGAGAGGAACGTGTACCTTAATATTATGCTAAATTGTTTCTGGCAATATTTATTTTAATTATTGGATTTATGCTTGCATTATATTTATTCTGACAATATTAATCTTAACCAAATAATCTAAATTTTGCACACACTAATTGTATTGGTTCAAAATGAAATGCATTGATATTTTTTTCAGCAACAAGTGTTATATTACACTTGCTTTTATTGGCACAAATACAAAACGTTTTTATTAACTAAAAAGATAAGATTTTGTGTCAGTATTCATACTGGCTTAACAATGTGAGCTTAATAAGGATATTAATGGTTACAGATAAGATAGAGGTACAAGCATTTATTAAAACATGGTAGGAGAGCCATACATCCATATTATATGCATAAACAAATTTCATGAACTTATTATTTTGTAAATAATTATTTAAAGTGGAGTGGAGAAAATTTGCCAAGCATGTCCTTTGATGAAGTATGGTTTGATGTAATAAAATGCATTCAACTAATTTAGCTGCATTTAAAAAAGCTTTATTATCCTTAATCTTTGATTCTAGAAATGGAAAATGAAGCAGGAATTTCAATTTGCATAAAAAGCTATAAGCGTCTGAGCATATGCTCACAGGGCTTTAATCTCATAAATTCTACACTCTTTGCCAAGACCAACACTATCAATGAAAATTAATTTGATATTCAAAGCTCTAATTGTATTGTAATTAAAACCCATCATTACTTCCCTTTTTAAGAAGGGAAAGTGTCCAAGCCCTTCTTGCCAAAATCTGAGTTGTACAAGACTTTGTATTAGACTATTACAGACACTTAATAAAATTTGAAGAGTTGCAGCCTGAAGCAACATAATGTATTCTTAGTTGTATTTTAATATCCTCTCCTTGCAGCAAGACTATAAAACCACCAAACATGCCCCTAAACTTCCACAGTAAGGAAAACAAAATTGGCACGAATGAGCTTTTATCTCCTATATGTCATGTACATTGCTGCATGTTTAACATATATTGCCTCCTTTGATGTTCAAAATATCCATAAGATATAGGCGCTATTAGTCCCATTTACAAATAAGGAAACTGTCAAAGGAGTCCTGTACTTTAGGCTAGGGTAGAAGTCTAACCCACATCCCCTGTGACTGCATTTATACTTCCTCAGTTCTATGCCACATTGTCTTTTTCCATGTCTCTCTTCTGCTTGCCTCCCCAAACTCAATCAGTGCTTTGATGCAGTTAGGGTTTATGTTCTAGTCTACACTAGTGATTCTCAAATTATACTGTACTTATGAGTCATCTAGAGACTCTTCTAAGATGTGGATTTGATATGGTAGGGCTGACTGCAGATATTCTACATTTCTATTCAAGCTCCTGGGTAATGCCCTGCTGCTATTCTGTGGAGCACACTTTATGTAGCAAGCACTAACGCCTCTTCTTCCCAGGGAACATTCCAGCTCTAAGGAAAAGCTTTATGAAACACCCACTATGTAAATTGATTTTCAAAAATTTCATACTGCAACCTCATCAAGTTGACCAGTCTAAATTGATTTTGATCTTTGCTAATTTTATGAGTGTTGAAGGATGCCAATATCCAAGCATGTTTTTTCTTCCTTCATTACACTTGTACTGCATATTTGTTTCTAACTATTGAAAAACAATGACAAAATTGAACAATAAATGATGAAATATTTACTTGAAAACTATAATCAGAAGAAAAAGGGACTCAGAAAAACATTCTGATATATCTCTTTCCAGAATTATAATGAACATATCATTTAATGTCTTGCTGAAATTATTTTCATGATAATATACATCTATGTCATCATAAAACAATCAGAGGAACCTGCTATTTTGCATGTAAGTGTATAACCCGTAGATTACTTTCCCTCTCTCTATGCCTCATTTTTCTCACCTATAAAATGAGTTGAACCAGGTGGGCAGGACTCTATCCTCAGTTCTCAAGAGTTTCCACAAGAATAAGATTAAGAAAATAGACAGTATTCGATCTTTACCCATCTCAAAGGATTTAACCTTAAAGAAATCTGCATACAGTAGTAATCTGCATTTAACCCCCCAGAGCAAGAATTGGTATGTAGGATTTTTCCTGTCTCTTCTTGTTACTGCTTGAGCTGTTGAACGTCAACTATAGCTTTTATTACAGATAACTCCTTGTTTGGATGCACTTAGGTTTTACAGAAGGAAATTCAAAGTGTACAAATTACCATGATGAGCCCTTTATTTCCACAAAAACAATATCTTTGGGTGTTCATGTATTCTTTTTGATTTATTTAAGTGACATTTTGCATATAAATATAGAGCTTGTCATTTCATTTTCTGCTGGAAGTTATATTTATTAAGTACTATCAAACTCTACTTAATGAAAAAGTGTCATGTTCTCATGTGCACTTCTACAAAGCTAATAAGATCAACACTAGAAAGGAAATTAACTTAATTTGGGTATGAGTGGGTAGCAAACAATTAGCTGAGTAGCTCTGTACCTCTCTGTGAATATTGAATGTCTTTCATGTTTTAGAGTGCACATTTAGGGGAATTTAGTTTTCTGGAGTCTCATGTGAGAAAATATTCCCTCCCTCCCTCCCTTCCTTCCTTCCTTCCCTCCTCCCTTCCTCCCTTCCTCCCTTCTCTGTCACTTAGACTCTTTTTCCATCATATGCATGACTGATATTCAGGACTCTTCCCTGCAAATTCATCTCCAATTTGTTGAACTACCTCCTGCTGGGGTAGATTTGTTCTTGGTGTAGTTAAACATTCAGATTTGCACCTGCAAGTTCCTCTAAATATATTCCAACTGGTTTATGAACTGTGGGGATTTTGGAGGAAGGAAACTTTTTCCCCTTCCTCCTTCCTCACTCCAATTAACTTGTTAATTTTCATATTGAAACTTCTAAAATTCCTGCCAAATTTTGCAATTCTGTAGGGTTTGAAATCTCTTTATTTCCTATGTAATCAGCAATAGTGGCAAAGTACATATTTCACAAGTCACTGCCTTCCTGTTACTAAAGTTTTCTGTTTTCACTTTCATACTATCATGCAAGGAGCCAGCTGGAGATACAAAAGCCAACACCTTCATTTTACTATGTTCCTCATGCTCAGAATATGTGGCCTTATGTTTCTTTGAGAGATGATCTCAATCACACATTCCAGAGTATGTCCACATGTTGCAGTAGAATTTATGAGGCTTCATTAAAAATGCCATGCTTTTATCTCTGTCATTCACTGAAAGTCACATCTCGCACAAGAAGGGGGAGGATCAATTTTTAATTCTGAAATCAGACTGCTGGGGTTCAAATTCTACCTCCACTATATGCTGTGTGACCTTTGGCAAATTACTTAACTTGTCTGTGCCTCAACTGCCTCATCTTTAAAGTGAAACTAAAAATAACACCAAGCTCAAAGGGTTGACTTGAGTAATTAAATAAGTAAATATATGTTAGTGCTGAAACAGAGCCTGGCTCATAGTAAGCAAAATAGTGATAGTTCTCTATTATTGTTATCTACATTATTTTACAAGAGAGAAAAATAAACTTCTATCTAGTTTACTGTAATTTAGGCTTTTCTCTTATGTCGAGCCCCATGTAATACTAAAGGTTGCCTGATTGCTCAGGTCTCAGCTCTAACCTCATCTTCTCTGTGAAGTATTTCAACAGATTGAATTAAACCATTACTCCAGTAAATCTCAAGAGTATATCGAAATATTTCCATGAGAGCCTTTTGTATAAGCATACGTTTGCTTCTTTGCTTCCTTGCTTTCATTTAATTTGTTTTATTTGACCCGTGCCCCATGCACATCATTGCTCCTTTATTAAAAATACCAGTTTACTCTTTCTGTAACCCTAGCATCAATTATAGTCCTTGCTTTATCATTGATATTCTATAAAAGTTGATTAAATGAATGAATGAGTGAATACATGAATACATAAATGAAGAAATCCCTAGTCATTGAAGGCAGTGTATCATTCCAGAAAAATTTAGGAGCATTTTTTCTTTCTTTGATTGTATGCTTTATCTCTTTCCTACTTTATGCTTGGAGGGGAGGTTTATTCTGATGAAGCTGCTCGCTCAGTGAGATGCTGCTGGCGTGGGCAAAGTTAACCAGGAGCAGCAGATGGCTTCGCGCGGAGCCTGTCCTGAGGAGGTAGAAGGCTGGTGACTGTGGCCTTCCTGAGGCTCATGCAGTGAGGACCACTGAAAAGGAAATTCTGCAAACTCTCCCTTTCTCCTTTTTGAGCGTGCTCAGGAGGTAGCAGGTAAGACGATTTGTCTTATTAAGCTAGCCAAGCTTCCATTTCCCAGTTTTTCTCTTCCTCTGAATTTCCCAGCTACAATTCTAATGAGCTTGTTTACCCTATGAAAGGAGACAGATACTTAATTTCTTCAAGAAATCAAATCACAAATCCATCCCACTAAGGAGGGAGGTTGAAATGTTTATTGGGAAGCTGAGTTACACTACCAGAGGGCAGTTTACCTTTTCTGAACTTTTGACTCCAGAACTACATGAATGCTAGAAATAAAATCAAATGTTTCTTAACTTATATTTCAAAATGAGCCTCTTTTTTTATTAAAATGTGCCCAGGAGTGGGGGGGGGGGGTATCATATTTTGTCATTTCTTATATTCCTTAGCTTCATGTTTCCTATTCTATCTCTCAGCTGGCCAGAGATGAATTTAAAGCCCTGAATTATGCACTTTTACTTCTTATTCTTCCTTAAGACTAAAAAGTTGAGAGAAAACTTGCCAGTCTCTACAAAATAATAAATGTTTATTTGAGTTCTGGTGTTACCTGAAAGGCCCAAGTAAATGCTAAAGTGGCACGATCTATGGCATTCATTTAAAGTGTAGTTAGATGTCACAGAAAACAACGCCCGTGGGTTGTTTCAGTGTGATCCCTGAGGCAAAGGCTAAAAATCTAACCTGGGATTAACCTTTGTAATGAGAGAACCTTAAGTGAAGAAATTTTGGTTGCAGCTTCAGCCAGCTGTAGCTGCTTTTTATTTTTTGTTTTGTGTAATTTCTTTTCTCATTCTCAAGTTGGAGAGCTGTGACAAGTGGCTGCAAAGCTTGACATGACCTGTCTATAGGAAGACACTGGTGACGTGGAGGGACAGGAGGTGAATGGCTAATTATTCAGGAGATTGGGGTTCATAGGGTGTGGGACAAGGAATAGGGCTGAGACTGATTTTTAATATTCACATATTGAGAAAGGTTTGTCCCCCCAGGTGTTTGAGACTCTTGATTTGTTCTTTGTTTTGTGGGAAACCGTAATATTTAATGCTCCACACCAATTTTTGTGATGACATTTCTCTAGTTAATTGGGTCATTTGAAGTTCATTTTCTAGAAAATTTGAGGAAGGACTCATGGCAACAATGTGTCTTCTGAGTTTCTGCATAATCATAACTGTTTGTACCCTTTATAAATTGAAAGTCATATCTATAATCTTACATATCTTAAATATGTACCTTTGGCAGGAAATGTTGCTGAAAATTCTATTGATTATCTAATTTTGTTTCACTTATGTGTCATGACTTATGTTTCCTATATACTCAAAAGAATTTTTTTTCCTTTAAAAATCCAGTAAGCTTATTGGAATATATCTTGATATTGAGTATTTCTAGGTGGATATCCTCAAGAATCTCAGGTATGCACTATAGTTTTTCAATATGTCGGTTCCATTTTTTCCCTTTTCCTTTCTTTCTTTTTTTTTTTTTAATTTCAAAAAATGGTTCTTGTTCTTCTGCTTTGGTTTTGTTTTCAGAGACTCACAGCATTCCTACGGCAATCTTTTTTGCTCATTGTCAATATTTGTCATTGTCTCAATTCCTTTTTAACTCTTCATTTTTTAATCAAAAAATTTTCCTTTTCATCCTCCATTTCTTAAGACATTATCTTTTTTTTTTTAGTTTGTTCTTTCATGTTTAGTCTTAATTTCTGATCTTACTATGTACTTATTATTCTTTCCTGAGTCCAGTGACCTTACTCTTGACTTTTGTTCATTTTGATTCATGTTTTTCTTGCATGTCTTAAATCCTCTTAATGTCTTTTAGCTCATTTTGAAATAGTGGGATCCAGTTTTGGCTCTGTGGGCACATCTTTGTAGCCTGCTCCCATAGTCCATAGGGAAATTAACCAGCTCCTGAGTCTCAGTTTTTTCTTAGAATTGCTTTGATTCGGATTTAGCCTTGACATTTCTTTCTTGCTCCAAATATGAGCATGTTTTCTGCTATTATTATCTTTGTTCCTTTACAAGGCAAAGAAATAAACTTCTATCTGTGACTTGAGGCTTTTCTGTTTTTCTGTGAACTTTCCTCATCATTTAGAATGAGGTAAGTCTCAGGAAGATTTTTCTAACTTTGCAGAGCTCTCTCTACAGTGCCTTGTTTTGGGGGGTGTCCTGGCTGTTTCCTTTCCCTACTTTGGCATGGGCTTTCTCGTGTTTTCCTTTCTCTTGTCCTATCTTGCTCAGTTTTGATTCCACTCCCAGAAGTTTATGCTCAGTGGGGAGACGTCCTAAAAGGAAGCCCCAGAGAGAACCTATTTAGGGAGTTCTTAGGGGCTGGGCTGGTACAGTTGTTTAGTACAACACTTCTTATCATGGGCCCCACGCACTCA
The DNA here is from genome assembly GCF_020740605.2 of Lemur catta. NCBI lineage: Eukaryota > Metazoa > Chordata > Mammalia > Primates > Lemuridae > Lemur > Lemur catta. Next base: position 60,292,071 of record NC_059141.1, on the reverse strand, counting down.
CCTGGCACTCACCAGTTTCAGCTGCGGTTCTCCAGGTGCCCAGGCAGGATTTACAGAGAACATCTCTTGGTTAGCTGGAGTTTTTTCTGTTCTCAGCTCCAAAAGAAACCACTCTCATCGCTCCCTTTGTCTTGCTGTGTAAAGACTGATACGATGCCTATCTTGTGGCTACTGGTGTGTTTTGCAGTGCGTGGGGGATACCTTGAAATCTATTTTTGTTGTAAATGTTGCCCATGTGTGTTTGGTTTTGTTATGAAATTGCTGCCTGCTTTTATGTAGTAATTCAAGGACAGTAAAAAATATTTTGGGCCTAATGTCATTAGAAGAATGTTTGTAAAGTCTTTTACAAAACGTTAAAACAAATGCATAGCTTAGGTTTATAGTTTCCCCTTAGGATCTAAATAGGGGCCAAATGCAACCAAATTTACCCCTTGATTGTTCTTTTTCTCTCACTCAAATCAACAGCAAATAGTAGATTTTAATAGGGAAGAAATGTTACTAGCCCTTTATGGAAATGACTGTATGGAACTTCTGAATAGCATTCCTTTTATTTTGAAAAAGAAAAAATGTTAAAGTACTATGAGAGAGCTGAAGTTTTCTATACAAAATTATCAGTGTGGGTTAGACATAAAATGGAGGTTGAAAAGTGTGAATTCTTTAAGAAAAAAATTCAGATAAGAAAATACTTTATTTGTAACCCACAATGAGCAGTTCATGCCTCAGCATCTGATGGGAGTGGGGACGCATCTACACACTCCAGCCTTGAGTGACTGCCCTCTTCCCACGTGCCAGCTGTTCGGCCTGGTATCTAGCTAGGCTGATAAACACCAGTCACTACATTCTTATTTAACTTTCAATTGATCATATATCCCAATGGACAAAGTATGTTGAAACTATGCTATCTTTATCCAGGTAGCATTTTTCCTAAAATCCTCTACAAAACTAAGCCTAGAATTAAATTCTCAGGAGGCATTTACTAAATGATTACAGATGAGTAAACAAATGAAATAATGTATTGTTTGTGTGTGTGTGTGTGTTTTTTTTTTTTTTTTTGAGACAGAGTCTTGCTTTGTTGCCCAGGCTAGAGTGAGTGCCATGGCATCAGCCTAGCTCACAGCAACCTCAAACTCCTGGGCTTAAGCGATCGTTCTGCCTCAGCCTCCCGAGTAGCTGGGACTACAGGCATGCGCCACCATGCCTGGCTAATTTTTTCTATATATATTTTTAGTTGGCCAGATAATTTCTTTCTTTTTTTTTTTTTTAGTAGAGACGGGGGTCTCACTCTTGCTCAGGCTGGTCTTGAACTCCTGACCTCGAGCGATCCACCCGCTTCGGCCTCCCAGAGTGCTAGGATTACAGGTGTGAGCCACTGCGCCTGGCTGAAATCATGTATTGTTTAATCACTTGATGGTTTGCACCTATTTTCACCTATTATTTTATACCTTTAATTCCCACTCAAGACACAGTAAGTTAGGCATTTTATAGATAAGGAAATTGAGGTTCAGAGAAGGTCTAGGTAGGACTTAGGCAAGCTTCTTAGTTGCATGTGTTTTGCTGTTTCTACTATTCCACAGTTTCTGAATTGATGACTGTTTTGTAGGAAGAATTAGAAATTCATTTCCCTTTATTCTGGCTTAAGGAAAATATATGTAGGCATCATTTTCATAAATGCATTTTTCTCTGCTTATGTTTCCCATGTACTTCTTTTATCCATTTTTAATGACTCTCTCCCTAATAAGGATGCCTTCTAAGAAAAATATTCAAGGATTTTCTTCTTGCAGTTAATGTCCTATAGAAAACTTATGGTGACTGATCACCCGACATGTGCTAACTACTCTGCTAGATTCATTCGCAGAATGTTTTATTTGATAGCTGCATCAATGCTGCTACATTTTTTTAATAGACTAACCACTTTTCCTTCTTTTATAGATTGAATCAATTAAATTACCTTTCCAAGGTCACATAATTAATTGGTTAAATAGCCATAATCCAAAACCAGACCTAAGTTCAATTTAACATGACCACACATAAGACACTGACCTTGCTCCTTGTGTTTGGATACAATGTATGATATTTATCACACTCCATAGAGGTCCAAGGTCTACCTATTAGAATTTTTCATTTTTAATTTGTCTCTCTTGTGACATGTGCAGGTACATTTTTACCAAATAGATTTTGAAAAACATCAACATCTTTTACTATCATAAAAGCTTTTGTCATCATATAAACTATATAGAATGCTTGAATGCAGAAAGTAGTCAAATGTTTGACTCTGAAATAGCAGCTTCTTCCCCCTGACAACAATTTAAAGCCCTTATTTCACAAGCGTTGCTCTTTAAGAATGTAAGTGGTGTATATTTATATCCTAGCCAGCTCTGAAACATTACTGTGTTGGCATTCTGGGAATCAGAGGCAAGTTGTTCAGAGAGGGTTTTTACAGAACAACAGGTATTTCTAGGGGTAGAACAGAATGTGAATGTGTGACTGAGTCCATTGAGTTTCAGAAGAGAGTCCATCTGAATGTAAAAAGTGAGAGCCAATGATTCAGGAAGGGATTGAGGGAAATATGATCTGTAGCTCAGGGAATGTAAAGGGACAGTTTTATTAGCTAGTACGTTTTCTCGGTACATCTGTTGTTTTCTCATGTGATATGTACAGAACGAAATATACCGAAATATTATAAGCAAATACTATGTAAAGAGCAAAATGTGCATCTTATACAGATGGCACTGTAGACAAATATTTCAATCGATTGATGACAAATGAGACTGCCATTCATACATATCTTGCTAAGAAGGAGACTCTAGATTCTGTCTGCCAATGTTGAAAAATAAAGGCAGATATTGCAGCTGAGGAGCAATGGGTCCCTTCCCTTGGACCAGACAATAGAAACCACCAGCTCCCTCCCGTAGAGTGGGTGAGGGTGGTAGTGAATGGCTAGCGTCTAGTTGGCAAGCTGTACATGGTAAGGCACAACTGTAAAGATGGATGTGTGTGAAAATTTCTCATTTGAGAAAAAACTTGAGACATTATTTTCCTCTTTAGTTTTCTCTAGGAAAAATGGGTAGACACAGTATGGTCAAGGATAGGTCAAGAAAATTGAAACACTTATTGTCATGTCTTTAGAGGGCAATGCTGACAATACATATATCTCATTTGGGGACACAGGACCAGGGAATAAATTAGCCTCCTTGTGTCTTTATAATTATTCATTATTTGAACACCTTCAGTTTAAGAGTATTTGATTTTATTTAATCTGATTAATTTAAATTGACTCACAGCAGCTTAGAGAAAATTATAAATGGGTCAATGCTGACCTATAGGATTTTTACTGAAAATCAGCCTCATTCAAAGTCACCAGAATCAAGATAAGATTCAAGTAATAGAACATTGCTTGAAATTTCTGGGCCTTTGGAAAGAAGTGATGTTTCGGTGGGCTGACCTTTCAAAGGGAAGCTTTGGGGGGTGCTCTGAGTGACTCTGCAGAAAGATTACTCAGCACTGAAGAGGCAGATGTGGGGAACAGAGCAGGGGCAAATTAAAAGTTAGTGTAAGAGTTTGAAGTTTATAGAAAGTAGCCTGAGTGATCCTAGAAGTTATGTGGATCTAGGAAGACACCACAGCAGCAATGAGGTTGAGGAAGATACTAAACAGTCTTCAGGAACTAGCGCACTTAGTATGAGACCATAATGTTGATTATTTATTCAGCACCAAATTAGAACTCAAATTTCCCGTAAGTATAATTTTAAGGTGCAGTGACCTAGTGCACAGATAATATTGGTGCTGAAATATTGAGACTGAACTGCAATGGTTTGACTCCAGGGAGGTGGGGTTCATAAGTAGCAAATGTGCAAGTCTCTCCACAGTTGTCTGGAGCAGTGTCTTAGTTGGTTTGTGTTGCTATGAAGGAACACCTGAAGCTGGGTAGTTTATAGAGAAAAAAGGCATAATTGGTTCACAGATCTGCAGGCTGTACAAGAAGCACGGTGACAGCATTTACTTTGGGTGAGGGACACAGCTGCTTCCACTCGTGGCGGAAGGTGAAGGGGAGCTGGTTTGTGCAGAAATCATGTGGCAAGAGAGGAAGAAGCAGGAGAGGGAGAAGTGGGACAGACTCATTTAAACAACCAGCTCTTGTGGGAACCTGCAAGGTGAGAATTCGTTCATTACAGGGGGGACAGCACTGAGCCATCCATTAGGATCCACCCCTATGACCCATGCACCTGCTGTTAGGCTGCACTTTCAACAGTGGGATCTAATTTTAACACGATATTTGGAGCAGTCAAATATCCAAACCATAGCAGACAGTAAAAAGTTTATAGATCACATGGTTCCATGTACTTTCTAAACTGAATTAACAGTTATTCACCTAAATATTCTTCCTTATCCTACCTTCTGATTACTGGTAATTCACCTTAGAGCTTAGAAACTTACACCAGGAGCCAGGGAATGGGTGAAATAAAAAAGAGCCATGCACCATAATGAGCTCTTTGAGAAATATAAATGAGTAAAAGCTCAACAAACACAGCAGCTTGTGGTAATTAGAGAGACTTTTGGAGACCTGAGGATTGCTTGTGAAAAATATCAACAAATTAACGACGTGTTTGAGATGGAGCCCTGGATCTTACTGCCCTGCAGCACCCTGTAATCATTCTGTTCTTTAACAAATATTTAATAGAGTAAAAGTTGGGAGGCAAGCATTGTGCCAAATATCAGGGTACAATAATGAAATTTAAAAGGCAATGATTACTCTGAGGGAGCCACATTCTGCTGAGAAATACACACAAGTAGACTCAGAATCATATTTTGATTTATTTCTGGAAAGTTATATGGTTCTATGAGATCCCATTAGAAGAAAACCCACTCCAGCCTCTGGGGAGGGCCAGGATGAAGGGAGGTGAACGGATGGCCCCAGGAGAGAGAGGCGGCGGCTGCTCTAGTAGGCTGGCATGATGCTCAAGCTGGGAGAGTGTTACGTAATGTGAAGGAGGAAAGGTCCAGAAAAAGGGTATAGTGGAAGAAGATGCCAAACTCACCTTTCTACTTTGAGTTATTTCCAGTGTATGAGATGCATGTGATCTATTTCAGAGGTCAGGAGAGGAGGAACAAAGAAGATCTTTTCTAAAGACATGGAGTCATATTTGAAGAGATTGGAAATATAAGTGAATGTATTTGTCACAGGTGAAATAGCTGGGTAAGAAGAAAAAATTATAAAGTGGGATGAGGATGAGATCATCAGAGAGAATATTCGAACCACTATATTCTTTAGTAGGGACAGCAAACAAGAATAACAATGATCTGAACAATTTCAGGTTAGCTAATGACACAATTTCTAAACCCATTAGCTCCCACTTGCAGTTGGACTGTGGGGGACATTCACCTCTTGGGAAAGTTATTCATGGCCTGAGTACAATGTGCCTCTGGGGGAGTTCAATCTGGGAGCTGGAACATGTGTTCCACAAGCCTTGGAAGCTGCTTATAAGTTGTAAAACCTCAGCGTTTTCCTTAAAGTTTCTTCTGACACTCAGCACTTGGACCCCTGATTAACATCTCTTTAAGAGACAGTCTCCCTAGGTAAAAATGAGGGCAATGGTGAGGAAAAAAATTGCATGAAAGAGTTAAAGATGATTCACACATGGGTACTTTGAAAGAGACTAACTGTTCTAGCCAGATTCTTTTCATGACATCTTTGGGAGAATATTTCAAATTGATTTTCACATTATTTTTTACTTTCATCTACATTTTTATCTTCTTTTCGCAGAATATTAAATGGCATTACTTGAGCATCTATTATATGACATGCACCCATGATGTTAAGCATTGCACATACTTAACACACCAGCAAATTGATTTTTTTTTTTTTACTGCAGAATTTCTCACTGCCTTTGATATGGCAAAGAGACTGTACATCCAAGAAAGGCCTCTAGCTTACACTGTTACTAGGTTATGTAACCAGATAGTGCCTTTGTTACAGAACATCCTTCAGGACTACCCTTCTGTGGAACATACCTTTGGAAACGCTGGTCCAAATCAAGAGACCAGGCCAGCGTGTAGCTGCAGGTGGAGCTAGATAAGCAGGCTTGAGTCACACTGAGAAAGGGCTTTTGGGCAACAGAATTTGGACTCTGTTGACTGGTATGGGAGAGGGATACAATAAATTTCTGTATAGTTATTTTTCTTTGATTTAATTTAATTTTAATTTCTTTGGTTTAATTTTTTAAAAGGTTTAATCTTGAAGTATTAAATACAAAGAAATGTACAGGAAACTATATGCCAGATATGCCTGCACCCTCATTTGAAATGTATAAGCTGTTAATATTTTGACAAATTTGGTTTAGACCATATTTTAAAGAGCTCATTACATCAGCAAATATAATCTCAAAAACAATTTTGAGTGCAGACATAAGTCATATTGCAGAATGCATTTAAGCTACCATATATAGAGTTTAAATACTGCCAAAAATTACTATGTAATGTTTATAGATTCATAAATATACAGTAAAATACAAAAATGTCCATGGGAATTATAAACACTGAATGAAAGATTTTGGTTCCTCTAGAGATAATGGGAGGGCTGAGCCTTCAATTGTGTCTGTAATATTTAATCCCACAATGAAAATAAAAATAGCACCTGGAACAAATAAGAAACAATGTAAATTTGTAAACTTGCATGATGGTTGTCTTAGGTCTCATTCCCTGAAAAAGAATTTGAAACAGAAGTTTGTGTATACTTGGCAACAATTTCTAGAAGATATGAGGGAAGAAGGACTGGACAGAGGGGAAAGGTGAACAGCAATTCAGTTGCAATAGGGGCCACCTGATTTCACAGGCAACGCTGGAGCTGGGAAGGCCTCCTGAGATTTCCCAAATTGAGTCAAGAGTGTTAAGTCTTGAGATGCTTGCCTTGACCAGTAAAAGGCAAGGAGGTGAAAGTTTGGGCAAGGCGACTCCCTTCAGCCAATGGCAACTCCTGGAGCAGCTCTGAGTCCTCCACTCCCAGCACCTTTAGCCCCTGGGAGAATGAAGGGGTGCATTGCCTTAATTCTGAAAGGCAAATCTGCATAGTGTACACAGTATCCCCTGCTATCATGTATCTTATGTCATTTTACTCTTGTCTATTTATGTGTTTGAAACAGTTCATATATATTTTTTCAAACCTTAGCACTTAAAAAAAAAACTTCCAATTTTTAAAAATAGTATTCCCCAAATTAATTCCCAACACACACACACACACACACACACACACACACACACACACACACCAACAACAACAAAACAAATCTCAACTGTGATTAATATCAGGTCACATACTTACTACTTTGTTTTATGTTTTCCCTATTTTTTCAGCAATTGAAGATTCCTTCCCTGCTCCCTGTCCCTAGTTTTGTAAGTCCTTACCATGTATTTAAAAAGGTACGATTTATTCAGCATTTTTAGGTTTTTGTTATTGGAGAACTTACTTGGTTTTCTTGCTGAAATATGTACTGAAATGATTTTAAAGAAAAATTAAATTAATCTCATTGCTGAAATGTAGCACTCTTTAGTCACCTAATTTTTTCCTTCTGCTGCCTCGGTATCAAAAGCTTCAATTCCCTACAAAATCATGTCTTTTAATTTTGCTATTTTTTGTTTGGTTTTAGTTTGGATCATGATGTCCACATTCTCTCTAAACCAGGGATGGCAAACTGCAGCCCAAGGGATAGCTCTGGACTGCCACCTGATTTTGTCCCACAGCCAGGCTTGTTCATGCTATCCAAGCTGTCAGTGGCAGCGTTGACAGTTGTGACAGAAACCATACGGCCTACAAAGCCTAAAGTGTTTACTCCCTGCCCCTTCACAGGAAAAAGTTTGCCAACCCTGCTTTAAAGCGTTGATCATTTTTACATCTTGCTACTGGAAAATCCATCTGTGGTGGACACAGCAGTGGACAGGGGCTAACGTGTTCAGCCACTTGACCTTTCTTTACTGTTTTTCAAACAGAAGCTGAAAAAGGTATTAAAGCTGGTTGTCAGGGCAATGCTTTCTTGCATCTCTGCAAGAAAAATCCTAACTACACGAGGCCCCGCAGTGAAGTCATTTCTTGCCCTAAAAAATTTCTCAACCACAACAGGAAACGAGTCAAGAAGAAAACAGTGTTAAGGTCTGCTTTTATACTTTGTAGGCAATTGCAAACTACTTACTTGGGCAATAAATAGTTGTGGTTTATTTGTGTACACAGACACACACACACACAGAAGGCACTGATTCCCTGGTGTGAGCTGGCCACTTCTGTAAGGACATATCCCATAGGATGTCAACCAGGACCATCTTGTGTGATGCTCATAAGTATTTGTTTACATGTCTTTTATCAGTCATCTTTAAATTGTGTTTCATACCCTTTTCTAATAATGTCTAGTTTGAGAAATCTCATTAAACGCACAAAATCTGAATAAGGCTAGCAATTTTTATAACTGATATATAGATATGTAAACATACATGAAAATGTACATATGAATATAGATGTGGATACAGGTACAGAGATGAATGTATCCTTTTGAATCTTGCTTGTTATGTTTTTCTTTTTTTTTCTTTGATATGGATTTTTCCATGAGCCTTATGCCAGTTTCAATTTGCATGATTATTCCAAATGAGGGGAAATCCATCTAGACCAGCTAGGTGTTTGCCCATAAATCAGGTGCATTCATTCCCTTTATTTATTAGTATTTCTCAGTTTCTGATAGTATCCTTTGATCAGACATTAAGCTCAACAGCTGGTTGAAGCAAGTCTTCATGGATAGTTCTGAGATCCAGAATTGTGTGCTAAGGGCACAGGCTATGTGGGCAGCTCCTCCCCTCTCCTCTGTTTTTCTTGTTCAGTTACTCATAAGTTGGAGGTATAAATGAGTCCCTGGTTAACATTATCCCTCTGTTAGCTCTTTGTTATATATAGGGAAAAGGCTTGATGGTTTTTCCTATGCAATACATCCAGTGATAATATAAAAATTTACCTTTACGTATAAAAGAAGTTTAATGGGAATGGGGCAGGGAGGCATCTTATTAAATGCTTTATTTATATTTCCTTCTACAATATAGATTTTAATTGGAAAACTTTCTCCTATACCTGTCATGTAAGCCCAATAATTTTCAAAGCATCATCTAAAATAGGAACACAAAATGAAATACTCACAACTTAAATTTTGCTAAAGAAAACACAATAATTAAAAAAAAAAAAACAAAGAAGAAGAAAATAGTCCTTTAGAGACTTTCTCTAATTTCTCCTGATAATGTATGGTGGTCTCTCTTTTGAATACCAGTTTGTGGGTTAATAGTTTGAATACATGGAGGACTGGGAAAAATAAATAGAAAATGTATTTTCTTGTGATTCAGTGTTGCCACTAGGTATATTAACAGTTCACATTTTTATTTTGTATTCTTTTAATTTCTTCGTGTGACAAGTAACTCATTCATGCTCTTTTATATTGATTTTAGTAAGCTGTGAATCAAGTATGGCATAAACATTTCAATTTTCATAATCTCAATATTCAGATGTATGTGCTTAGACATAATCTTTATTTTTCATTTAGTAGAGCCTTGGTGATGCAGATGAGCACTTATTTATAAATGCAAACATCCACATACATACATATGCACACTCATTAACAAAAAACGATATTCAGTTCTACCAGATGTATGTCTGAAAACTGGCTAGAAATCTACTTTCTGGTTTTTAGGTAAAATTTAATAATTATAATGATGAGGAAAATAATTTGAATTCCATTTCTTAAGCATTTGCTATGAGCCAACACCATGTCAGGTGCTTTGCACATATTTTCTCATCCTTTCTTTAACTTACCTTGTTAGATAATGGTGATCTTTCCCATTTCTATAAGATATGATCAAAAATTAGAGAGCTAGGCTGGGCGTGGTGGCTCACGCCTGTAATCCTAGCACTCTGGGAGGCCGAGGCAGGTGGATCGCTCGAGGTCAGGAGTTCGAGACCAGCCTGAGCAACAGTGAGACCCCGTCTCTAATAAAAATAGAAAGAAATTATCTGGCCAACTAAAATATATATAGAAAAAATTAGCCAGGCATGGTGGCGCATGCCTGTAGTCCCAGCTACTCAGGAGGCTGAGGCAGTAGGATCGCTGAAGCCCAGGAGTCTGAGGTTGCTGTGAGCTAGGCTGACGCCATGGCACTCACTCTAGCCCGGGCAACAAAGCGACACTCTGTCTCAAAAAAAAAAAAAAAAAAAATTAGAGAGCTTATGCTTTGTCCAAGGTAACTTGCCTGGAAAAATGGCAGAATTAATAATTTACTTAAGATCACCATATGCTAAAACCCAAACTCCTAACTACTAAAGTATGTGATTTTACTCAACTAAAATATGCTTAAATTTACCACACAGAGATTCCCTTCCATTTTTGTAGGCACCAACTCCTCCATAAAGATCATGAATCCCATAATTTCTCCACATTGCAATCACCACTGTACATCAGTAGTGTCAATAGTGTCCAATCTTGGCCATTCAGGAACATTCATACTTCAAACATAAGGGACATTTTATTTTACTCACATTCACTTTAACCTCTTTAAACTTTTTCATCAAAAACTTTCAGAATTCTGTAACTATATAATGCCCTGTAAGTGCCACTTGACTTTAAAAATTCTAATTACCTATCAGATGAGATTCATCTGTGGGCATTGCCCCTAGCATTGAAAGAACAGCAGGCAGAAGTTGCAGCCCCACTAGCCTAGGAGATAATTTTTGATTTTTGATTAAATATTTGTTAAGAGACCAAACTTCAGTGCCGGTAGGTATATTTGAACAATGCTCCATAAAGTAGCCAGCTTCTTCAGGAATTTCGTCATTGAAATTTAAAAATATTATTTTGCTTAGTGTTCTGAGTAGTGAGGATAAAAAAGTTTGCTCTATGTGGAGATGGGGGAACATAGTGCAGGTGTCATCCAGCGGTAGGATCAAAAGGTGAACAAAAGACCCTTTCCTACAACCCTTAGAGCTGGATAAAATCTGACTAATAAAACACCTTAATGGGCACCAGGCACTCTTAAGTCCCCCATGGCCAAACGATGTAGAATTACTGGCTCTAGGGGCATGAGCTTCCTCAAAAACCTTGAGTTATTTACATATTTCGGACAGAGACCTTCATCAGATATCTGTTTGCAAATATTTTCTCTCACTCTTGGGCTTGTCTTCATATTTTCATACAAGGCTGTGTATGTGTGGGTAGGCAGAGAAGCAGAATGAACTTGTGCTTTTGACTAATCTATTTTGCTCTTATTGTTAATTTTCTAAGATGCATCATGCCCCCTTTTGAAATATTCAAATTTTAAGAGAGAAAATTTTAAGAGATAAAGATCTGACCAACAGGGGAGATAACCACATCTTTTTTTTGGAGGGGGAGGTGGCAGGGGTCAGATTTATTGTGTTACCATTTACATAATAAAATTTACCTTTGTGCACAATTTTAATTTGATGAGTTTTGACAAGCATATATAGTCATATGAAGACCATTACTGCAATAAAAATGTAGAATATTTCCATCACCCCAAAAAGTTTCCTCCTCCTATTTGTAGTCAATCTGCTCTATCCCTTGGTTCATAGCAACAGTAGTTCTGATGTCTGCCCCAATAGTTTAGTCTTTTCAAGAATGCCATCAAGTGGAATCTCATATTCTTTGTATAAAGTTTTTGAGATTCATCCATATTTACACTTTTATTAATAGTCCATTATGTTTTACTGTTTAGCAATATTTAATTACATTGATGTATCACCATCTGTTTATCTATTAACCAGTGGATGGATATTTGAGTTGTTTCTAGTTTGGAGCTATTGTGAATAAAACTACTATAAACATTCCAGTACAGGTTTTGTTTTGTTTTGTTTTGTTTTGTTTTGTTTTGTTTTGTTTTTGAGACATAGTCTCACTCTGTTCCCCGGGCTAGAGTGCTATGGCATCAGCCTAGCTCATAGCAACCTCAGACTCCTGAGCTCAAGCGATCCTACTGCCTCAGCCTCCTGAGTAGCTGGGACTACAGGCATGTGCCACCATGCCTGGCTAACTTTATATATATATATGTATTTTTTAGTTATCCATATAATTTCTTTCTAATTTTAGTAGAGATGGGGTCTCGCTCTTGCTCAGGCTGGTCTCGAACTCCGGAGCTCAAACAATCCGCCCACCTCAGCCTGCCAGAGTGCTAGGATTACAGGTGTGAGCCACCTCACCCAGCCCCAGTACAGCTTTTATGTGGTCACATGTTTTCATATTTCTAGGATTCAGATTGATTGGTTATATGCTTATTTTCATAGTAAACTCCCAAATTGTTTTCAAAGTGGTTGTACTATTATGCATTTCTACCAGTGATGTATGAATTCCAGTTGCTCCACATATTTGTCAACATTTGGTATTGTAAGTTTTTTCAAGGATAGTCATTTTATTAGGCATGCTCATCTTTGTGGTTTTTATTGGCATTTCCCAAAAAATTAATGATGTTGGACATATTTTCATGTACTTAGTTGCCATCTATTTATCTCCTTTGGTGAAATGTCTGTTGAAATCTTTTGTCTGTTTTAAAAATTAGATTGTATGTTTTCTTATTATTAAGTTGTTAGAGTTATTTATATATTTCTGACCTTTATCAGATATCTGTTTGTAAATATTTTCTCTCACTCCTGGGTTTATCTTCATATTTCCTTCAATGGTGTCTTTCAAGGAGTCAATATTTTAATGTATTTTAAAGTCAAGTTTATCATTTTCTGTTTATGATTTGCACCTTGTGAGTCCTAAGCTAAGAAATAGTTACAAAATTTTTCTTCTATGTTTTATTCCAGAAGTTATATAATTTTGGTGAAGCTTGGGTGGGAGAATAGTGAAACCATTGATGCTTTATAAAAAGTATATGGTGACAATGCCTCAAAGAAATCAGCAGTTTACAAATGTGTACCTTGTTATAAGAAGGGGTGAAGTAATTTTGAAGATGAACCCCACAGCAGCAGATCATCCATATCAATTTGTGAGGAAAAAATTAATTTTCTTGATGCCCTAATTGAAGAGGGCACATTATTAACAGCAGAAGCAACAGCCAACAGCATAGACATCTCAGATGGGCCAGCTTCCACAATTCACAATTCTGACTGAAAAATTAAAATTGAGCAAACTTTCCAGTTGATAGGTGTCGAAACCATTGCAGCCAGATTACCTATAGACAAGAGCAGAGCTTTCAATGGGAATTTTGAATAAGTGGTATCAAGATGCTGAAGCATTTCTTTGAAGAATTATAACAGGAGATAAAACATGGCTTTACTGACCCTAAAGACAAAGCACAAGCAAAGCAGTGGTTGCCAAGAGGTAGACGTGGCCCAGGGAAAGCAGAAGCAGACTAGTCAAATGCAGTGGTCATGGCAACGGTGTTTCGGGATGTTCAAGGCAATTTGCTTGTTGACTTTCTGGAGGGCCAAAGAACGATAGCATCTGCTAATTATGAGTGTTTTGAGAAAGTCAGCCAAATCTTTAGCAGGAAAATGCCCAGGAAGCCTTCACCAGAGAATCCTTCTCCACGACAACAATGCTCCTGCTCATTCTTCTCATCAAACAAAGGCAATTTTGTGAGAGTCGTTTGATGGGAAATCATTTGGCATCCACCTTACAGCCCTGATTTGGCTCCTTCTAATTTTTTTTGTTTTCTAATCTTTAAAAATCTTTGAAGGGTACCCACTTTTCTTCAGTTAATAATGTAAAAAAGGACTGCATTGACATGATTAAATTCCTAGACCCTCAGTTCCTTAGGAATGGACTACATGGCTGGCATGTTAGTTTACAAAAGGGTCTTGGACTTCATGGAGCTTATGTTGAGAAATAAAATTTGTATTTTATGTTTTTACCTTTTAATTCCATTTTCCACAAACTTTTTGAAGTCCTCTCATATGATTTATTTTAAGTTAATTGTTGCATAATGGGGTATGACAGAATTGCAGAGACTCAAATTTTACATATGCATGTTTAGTTGTTCCAGCACCATTAGTTGACTACACTATCTTTTCTCCATTGAATTATCTTGGAACCTATGTTGCAAATCAGTTGAACATATATGTATGGGTCTGTTTCTATTATTTTCTCTATTAGGTTCCATTAACTTACATATTCATAAACAAAAAATACATTTTATTGATTACTCTACATTTATGATAAATTTTGAAATAAAGTAATGTGAATCTTTCAGATTTTTTCTATTTAAAAAATAGTTTTAGCTTATTTCCTTATTTTTCTATTTCTTTATATTTAGCTAAGGTGATATGATATCTAAATGCAATATGGAATGCTGGAATGAGCTCTGAAACAAACACACAAAAGGGACATTATTCAAAAATCTAGTGAAATATGAATAAAGTCTACCATTTACATATGAATATTATATCAATGTTAATTTTTCAGTTTTGATAAATGGTTATACAAGATATTAACAAAATTATGTAAACTGGGTAATTACCTTTCTATATGATTTTTGCAACTCTTTCTTAAATTTTAAAATTATATCAAAATAAAAAAAAAACAGTATCACACACTGAGGAGCTAGAGATTGGTGCCAATTTTAGTGATGTAAATGTTGAAAACACATGGTGATTCCCAAGATAGTCCCATTTAATTTACAGTCTAGCCCTTACAAAAACTAGATGGATTGTTTCAAGTAATGATGCACTACTCCAAACATAATCAAATAGTAGCCCCAACTGCAGCTACTTTTCCTGAAGTAATATACTTGCTGGAATTGAATATAGTCACAGGGACATGGAATCCAGCCATTGATCCAGGAAATGCATCAAATTTCCAACCTTTCAAGGATAGAAGATCAGAAGCAATTCACATCAATATTAGATGGAAATGTATACATTATAGTCTTGTTCTAAGTGTATATTAACTCTCTCATTTCTGCCATAATATAGTCTGAAGGGAGACCATTTGGACATTCTGCATAACATTCCATTTTCCCGCTTCATTGATAGCACCATATTAACCAGGCAGGGTGCACATGAAGTGGTAGTAATTACAGTGGAGAACTTTGTGTGTCACATATGCTCCAGAAGGTCAGAAATAAACTAGAGACATTTCAGGATCATGTCACATCAGTGAAGTGTTTGGAGGTTCAAAGGTTTGAGGCATGTGATATCCCTTTCTTAAGTAAAGGGCCTATTACACCATCTCACCTCTCCCACCGCTGAGAAAGAAGCACAATTCTTGGAAGTCTGCCAAGTTTAAGTAGGGTCCAGCACACAAAAGAACTACAGTTCAACTATTACACGTGGCCCATATTACTTAGAAGTTACTCTCGTGGTGATAAAGGTGCTATATGACATTCATTATATGCCCCAATAGGAAAATCATAGCTGGACTCCCATGGATCTGCAGCAAGTTCCTGCCTTGCAGTGGAAAACTGTATACCATTTGACAAACTACTGCTGGTCTGCAACTGCACATTGAGAGAATGTCTGCCCATGAATGTCATTTGATTTCTTGTCCATAGCTACATTTTTTCAAACTCAGGAAATCATAGGTTAGACTATTCCAACAACAATTCATTGTAAGATGGAAGTGATATGTCCAGATATAATGTAAGTAAGGTGGCCTCACTGCATGAGCAGATAGCCCAGACTTGCATATCATTTACTAATGTTGCACTAATGCCTCTCACTTAATTCCTATTCCTATGCCTATGACCCTAGGAGGGGATTACTTTTGACTAGCTGATAGAGGGACAAAAGGCCAAGCTTCAGACATCTGCCTATCCACTTTGTGTTCAAAAGGAAGCAGTCCAAGATAAGAATGCAAATGGACTAATGAGCATTAGCAAATGACTGGCTGGCTTTCTATGCACCTGGAAGGAAGATTAGAAGATTGAGGACAGAGAGAACTGGGAAAGAGACATATGGATACACCAACGGAAGTAATAACAAAGTTTTGAAAGACATTGTGTTGTATATCAATACCCACCAGAAACCATACACAATGGAATGAATACTGAAATACCCAGAAGTCAGACTAACAGCTACTGCTTCTGCTAAATGTCTAACCTGCCATAACACAAATCAATACCACACCCCAATAAAGTCTTACCTACCAAAAATGACAAGTTTATTTCATTGGATCCCTTCTATCTTTGAATGCAGGTATTCATCTTGACTGAAATCAACATGTATTATGGATATGGATTTTCCTTTCTTACCCATAGCACCTCAGCTAGCACACTACCCAAAAATATTTAGAATATTTGGTATATCTGTATCAACAAAGAAGCCTGCATAACAGCACAACAAACCAAGGGATCAACTTCACACCACAGGAGATTTTTTTGGTGGGCATATGATCATGTGTCATATCACATGTGATATGACCCCAAAGCTGTTGCCCTAATACAGCAAGGGACTAGCCTCTTAAAGCTCTGCTACCAGCTTTGAAATTGTGGCATGAAAGATCTCCAAAAGGTGTAACAAATGAGCCCAGAAACTAAGTGGGTAGAAATCAGAGTAGCTCTAACTACTGTCACTCCCAATATCCTAATGTAGGAAATTTGTGCTTCCATTGTCTACTACCTTAGACTCTAGGGTTCTACAGCTACTTGTTTCCAGAGGGGTAACACTTTCAGCAAGGTCCAGAGTTCAAGTTCAATTTAACTTTATTTTCAGGCTTTTACCTGCTCACTTTTTGTTCTGGTTTTTGTGCTAGGAGACCAGAAGCAAAAAAAATCAGTCAACATTCTGCCCAAGGTGAATCATTCTAACCATCAATAGGTAGTAGGGCTGTTAGGGGCAGGGATGAATAAATTCAGCACCTAGATGATCCATTTCAGAATCTTTTGGTACTTCTTTCCCAAATTTTGATGGTAACTGGGCAAGTGTAGCAGCCATGGCCTGAAAAGAGTTCTCAGCTATGACAATAAGTCTTGTCCTGTCAGGTATGGCACTGAGACCAACAAAAGGGCTAGACGACCAGCAGGGAAGTGTACAATGGATAGTAAAAGAGGGAGGAAGGAAAATGATGAGTATAATTTGTGGCTTCAAGTTCTGCTAACTAATCTTCTTCTTCTAAGTTACTCATGAAAAAGAATTGGAATTTTGGAGATTTCTCAGACAGGGTGAACTTACTTTGCATAGCCAGTGGATCTGAATGATCCATGGTGTGGACTGTAGAGTTTATCACACTGCATTGCCCAAGTCTCCTCTTTTGCAACTGTGATATTCATCCCTGTAGCTTCTGGAATTGCTGCCAGCTAATGGCTCACAGCTGGGTACCTCTCTGCACACTGCCTTCTGCTAAAGAAAACTGCCGTGTCTAAGGACACAGCCAGTATTTTATTGCTAAAACTGGCTGTTCCAAATGTAAAGCCCTGATGTAAATATTCCTATCATGGCCTATTTCAAGGTATCAATAGTTTAGCAACCAGCTTGCGAAATTCCTGGATATTTAGAAATTGACCCTCTTGAGCCAGTATAAAAACTAGTTCTATTCCTCCACTGGCTTATAGGATTGCATTCTGTTCTTTGGGAGCAGGTTATATCCAATGACTAGTCGATTCAGGGGTATGGGATAAATGTGAAGGTCTAATCCAACTCGAGAATGCCTCATCTACTCTCCACAGCTTCTCTCCTTCAGTCCACTCTGGCTTCCCTGCCCCTTACAAGTATTTTCATGGAAAATTTCTAATAAACTTCTTCAACATAAACCATCTCAGAATCTGCATTCAGGTCACCAGACCTAAGACATGTGGTCAACACTGAATGGATATTCATTATTTTTTCTCATTAAACATTTCTTTCTAATAATTAAATTTACATTTTAAGAAGCAAAAAGCGAATGAATGTAATAGATTTTCCACATGCTCAAAGGACCAGTAAAGAGTGGAAGCGAATGAGTTGGAAAGGCAAAAGTGTAGTAAGAAGTAGTTCCTACCTCCATGTTAGCCATGCAAAGCAGCCCTGCCCATGCGGTGGACATGTTCTCCATTTCAGACTCAGAATGTTTCCCCGACAAGGTTAAATTTCCTTTTCTATTCACGCCTGCCTAAAAAGATATTTAAAAGTTTATTTCAAGCCCACCTATTTGAAAATACAAGTAGCATATAGCCTGAAATGGAATTTTTGATCTGGCCCTGAGGTGTATTTCCCAACATGTAAGAAACAGTTTTATAGACTCTTAGTCTCAAAATTCTAAGAGAGTCAAACAAAAATAAATAATTTTTCCTGCTTTCTACTCCTATCAACAAGAACCTAATTTTGCCAACATGCTATGAAATGCAAGATCGTTAAGTCTTTTTGAAGCATTTGACTGGCAGATAAGGATGAATATTGTCAAATACTTGATGGTTAATCTCAAATTTCAATGACATGGTAGTTCTAAATGTGACATTAAATGATTGCTGAGGAAAATACATTTTATATTATTCTGCTTTGAATAGATATCTTCTAGCTTCTCATTGGGTAAAAAACTCCCAAGGATATTATATCTAGAAAAAAAATATATTATCAAAAAGAAATTTCTCAACATTCAGACAGTTAAAATAATTTTAAAACATGAAAAATACTAAAAGTAAAACCTAAATTATGCTGTAACTAAGTTCTTAATATGCCCATCCGCCATCAATATATCTTACATATGTAGTAAGTCCTCACTTAACACTATCAATAGGTTCTTGGAACCTGTGACTTTAAGCAAAAGGACCTATAACAAAACCAATTTTTTTCCTCATCAACTTTATCACAAAATGACATTGAATGAAATGATATTATGAGAGAACCTTCTATATGTAATTCTAAAATTATAGGTGCATATTTTGATGAAATTTTTTTACTGATCTTGGAAAAGAGATTTTGAAATGCATCAATTTAAAGAGAAAGGAAGATATCAAAAAAGAATATGGTCAACCTAATTTTAACATAATTCTGAAAATTTTGCACACTTCACGATGCTCATCCAAACATCTGAGATTCTGTCTTACCAATGAATGAAAACCTAACACTATGGTAAGTAGGGTATCAGGAAGAAGAAAAATAAGAGCAATTGAGACTATTATTTTGCAGACACTATATTATATGCATTACTAATGTCACCTCATTAGTTTTTGCTCTCATCACTGTGGGCTGCTTTTATCTCAATTTGATGGATTGGAAAATGAAATGCCAGTAATTTGCCAAAGTCACGTAGCTGTATATCTCTCCTCTTGCTCCTGATACATAAACACCATCAGACCTCAGGTGAGGATTCTGACTCTGTGCTAGGTACATTCATTCTCAGATAATCTCTCCAGACCAATGGTTTTAAATACCATTGCATTAGTTATCTATTGCTGCATTACAAATTACCCCAACTTTAGCAACTATAAACAATAAACATTTATTATATTACACATTTTCTAAGGGTTAAGATCCAAGAACAGCCTAGCTGTTTGTATTTTTCAGAAGCTCTCATGTGGTTTCAGTCAAACTCTTAACTACACCTCAGGTCATCTGAAGGCTCTGTAGTTTGAGGGACTTGTTGCCAAGATGGCTCAGTTATGTGGCAGAAGACTCAATTCCGCACCACACACATTTCTCCACAGGGTTGCCTGGGTGTCCTCATAACATGGTATCCCCCCAAAATAAATGATCCAAGAGAAAGAGAAAAGGAAGCCATAGTGTCTTCTATAACTAACATGGTTGATTTTATGTGCCAACTTGGCTGGACCACAGTGTCCTAGTAAGTGATCATCCATTTTTCTGTGAGGGCATTTTTAGAAGAGATTAACATTTAAATCTTTGGACTTTGAATTAAGTAGATTGTCCTCCATAATATGGGTGGATCTCATCCAATCAGTTGGAAGCCTGAACAGAGCAAGAAGACTGACCTGCCCTGAACAAGAAAGAATTCTGCCGCAGATGGCCTTTGAGCTTGAACCACAGCCTGGTTCTCTTTGGGTTTCCAGCCTGAGGGTTCACCATGTACATCTTGGACTTGCTGACCTCCCTAATCACATGAACTGATTCATTAAAATAAATCTCTCAATCTCTCTCTTTATCTCGCTTCTCCCCCCACCCCCTGTGTGCACATACACATGGACACATACACACCCATCCTTTTGATTGTTTTTCCAGAGAACCCAAATACAATAGCCTAATCTCAGAAGTGACATACCATCCCTTTTGCCATATTCTATTAGTCACACATATCACCCCTGATACAGTGAGGGAGGGGACCAAACGAGGCTGTGAACAACAGGAGACAGGAAACATTTGGGGGCATCTGGGAGGCTAATTATCACAACTGTCTATAACTTGATGATACCCAAATTGACATTTTCAATGCCAACCTCTCCATTCAAATATGGCTTCACAAACACCTGCCTACTTGACATCTACACTTAGGTATAAATAGGCAACACAAGCTTAATGAAACCCTGGACTGCCCCTCACCACCACCTAACCTGTTAATCTGTGAGTGTTCTCAATTCCAGTTAAGAATAGTACTGATTGCTCCACTCTTCAGGACAAACCTTGATTTCAATTTTGGTTCCTCTATCTGTCTCACACTCCATCTTTGATCCATGAGCCTGTCAACTCTACTTCTAAAAGCATTCTGGTCCTGATGAATTTTTATTTTTATTTATTTATTTATTTATTTATTTTTATTTTTCATAGTCTTCATAGCTACTACTCTAGTTCAAGCCACTGCCATGGCATGTAAATGAAATCATAGAAAAATAAATACTTTCTCTTCTTTCTGCTACCATCAGCTAGGACCTAAATTTTCCAGTATGCTTTGGAATGCAATATTTTTTAAATTTAAAAAAATTGTCGATAGATCCATGCATGGAATGCATAATGCCTAGCATATGGTTTTGCAGAAGACACTGATTTCGGCACCTTAGCAAGAGTTTCCAAATGTGACCTTAGCATGATCTGATGGAGGATCAAAAATATTTACACAAACATTTTCCTTTTGTTTTGCTTCAGTCCCTCTCGAACTCTTTGTCAACCACTACTTGGCATTTTGAATGGGAAGGTGTCACCATACATCAAATTAAAATGCACATACAAATGCATTTTAATGTGCAATGTACACTAAAAAGCCTCTCCCAGAAATTATATGATCCAGCTTTACAATGTAATTTTAGCATTAAGGCATTTTATCACAATAGAATTACCAACTCTAATTTGTTTATTTCTCTTTCCCCTATCAATTAGTCTTCTGCCAGACCAGCAAATACTTCTTTCTTTACCAATGGCGCAATGGGAAAATTATTACTAAGATGGGCACAGTTTGGGCCTCTGAGTTTTCAATAAATTGAGTAAATGGGATGGAAAATACTTCTTATGTGCCCAAATGAGTCTGTGTATGGGGCACGTGTTTAACTGCTGCCTGATAAGGGCCCCTTCTAAGAAGTGAATGTTTGTACTTTATGGTATAGACTAAACATATCAAGGAGATTAAAGAATAAATATCAGAAAGAATACTTCCTATTTCAATTGTTGTTATACATGTTTTCTCTAGATAACTTAAATCAGTATGTTAGTTATCTAAAAATGTGTAAAGATTTCTCTAAAATGTAGCATCTTAAAATTATTATCTCGTCATTTCTGATGATGGATCAGGTATCTAGGAGTAGCCTGGATAGGTGGCTCTGGCTCAGGGTCTGTCACAAGGTCACAGTCGAGCAGTCAGCCAGGCCTACAGCCACACAGAGCTGGAGGATGTGTGTCAAGGTCACTCAAGGTCACTCAAGTGAGGAGCAGGCTTCAGCTCCTCACTGGCTGTTGGCCAAATCCCTCAGTTCCTGCCATGTTGACCTCTGCATGGTGCTGCTCACGACATGGCACTCACCTCCCTCAGAGCTTGTGATCCACGAGAGTGATAGAGTCCAAGACACCATCATTTTATAGGTGTCATGCCATCAGTTGTGCTGCATTCTAGTCATTAGAAGTGAGTCACCAAGTCCCATCCACCCTCAGAATGAGTACAGTAAATTTCCACCTCCCGATGGGAGAAGTAAGAAATAATTTGTGGTAATATACTTAAAACCACCACAGCCCGATATTCTGCCACTTCAGGTCATCACTGACCCAGACTGGGTGTCGGCCCTGACATGTTCACCGAGCCTTCCTCCAGAGATTGGCAGCAACTCTGGGAGAAGACAACCTTCTTCTTCCGGCTGTGATATCTATACCAAGCTTCAAGCATAGTCTCATTCTGAAGCAACAGAAAACTCACAAAAGCAAAATGAAACTGCAGACTTTATCTTGTAGCCATTTTCTAGTGCTCTGGGGGGGAAACTCTAGTGCCAGACTATTTAGGATAAATACTGGCTCTGCTATTCACTTGCTGTGCAACTTTGAAAAATGATTTAAACTTTACATTCTTTAAATTTCTAATCTGCAAAATGCAGATAAAAGCACATACCCTGTAGGTGTGTTGCAATGATTAAATGTCTTATTATATATGAAGTTATTAGAATATTGCCTGTCAGGAAATGTTTATTAATTGATATAATTTTATCTTTATTATCATTATTATTTTTGTTGAAATCATACCCACCCACTAGTCCCAATTATGATCTGCAAAATGGGGATTTATTCCACAGACATGAGAACTTAATAATGAGCTGGGCTCTGTTTTAGGCATTAGACATTCAATAATGAAGAAAGATGACAAAAGCCCTACCCTTTGGGAGCTTCTACGTTTGTGAGTTTTGCTCACATCATGCACAGTTTTCTCCGCAGCTTTACTAGGAAAAATGAAATGGCAACAACAGCTGAGTGATCTTGAGAGCCAGGGTGAAGACGCAGAGGAGGTGCTGCTGGAAGTGTCTTAGATATCAGAAGAGTGTCTTGCTCCCTAGCTCTGCACGTTCCCAACAGCCAGGAGAACAAGTTGCAGCTTTGCTGCTCACCCGATGTGTCCATTTGAGCAAGTCATTTCTTCTCTCAGGGTGTTTCCCAGTTGTAAATTGAGAGGGACAGGGGTTAGTTATATTACATTCTTGTTTGATTTTTTTTTTTTGGAATTGTGTTCCAGAGAAGATTGGAATTCCTGAGGGATGCTTCTGGGATTTTGCAAACATTTTATTTTAATTTTACTTTATTTATTTATAAATATGTTATATCTTTAAAATTTAATAAAAACCCTATGCAAACAAATTGATTATTTGGTATACTCCATGTTAATATATCTGAGACCATATGGATTAAGACTTGTCCTTAATCCTTAATAATAAGAAAAAAAAATACCATATAGCTGAACTTACAAAATATATACTAAGTTTTACTTTGATCTGTTTTATATACTGCAGTTCTGCATAAGAGTTGAAAATAGGGCCCCAAAAAGTGACTTTGGAATTCATTTTTCTACATAGTAATGACTAAAATTTTGAGCCATTATTATTTGCCAGTTTCTGCCTTAAGTTGATAGTCTTTCATTTAAAGTTAAAAACAATTCTATGTGGTGGCATTCATACCTTCCTCAGTAAGGAAACTGAGGCTAGAAAGATTAAGTAAGTTGCTTAAGGTCAGTAGTAGACCCAGAATTTAAATAGAGGTCTTGAAATGTGTGCTTTAAACTCTTATAATTATTTGTAGGATAACTTGCTAAGGTAACCACCATATTTATCTCCTTTTCCATCGATCACATGGAACACCAACTCTTAGTGTTGAAGGGGGAGTGTCAAGTGACAAGTTTGATGGTCAAATTTCAAACCTGTCAAATGAACTGCCATGATTCTAAACAATAATCTATTTATCTTTTTCTTTTTGAGGCTCATAATCAGTTGCAAAACTACATTGCCTCTTGGATTCATCCACTTTCACTGATGTGTTAGGGATGATCAATATCTGGTAACTCTGTCGGGCTCAGGCTCAGTCTGTGTCAAAGGGCTGGGTATCACACTGAGCCCTCTTGACCTTGGAGAGAAGTGTGATGTGAAGATGAAAGAGCACAGTATTTGAAGGGCTTTGGAGAGATGGCATCTTACACATGCCTTTCATGAGGTCTGGGGGCCAACCTTGTGACTCTCCTTCTCTTCCCCCAAATCACTCTTACCCATTACAGTTTCAAGGAGGCAAAAGATACAGGACCTTGGGTTGAGCTGCAGACTACGTGAGTCCTCTCCCAGCTCATTTAGAATGGTGCCATCAGAGGCACGCAGATGACCTGAGTCCTGCTCCAGCCATAGGAGACAGATATTATCGATAATTAATAATAACAATAATACCATTACTGCCATATAGAAAAAAAAAACTACATTGCCTCTATGCTTGTCATTGTACCTTTCTGCTCTCCATCCACTTGGTCATGATTTAAGTTCTATACACACTGTCACGATGTACTCCTGTTCCCCTTGTATGCAGTCCCCTCCCATCCCTGGGCATCATTTGAATTGAGACCAAAGTGACATTTCTAAAGAACAGACATGCTGTGCCACTCTCTTGGGTAATGCCCACGGTAGCTCCTTCTATGCCTACATCCTTCAACTTTGCATTCAAGGTCTTTTACAACTTAGCCCCAGTCTGGGTTTCTAGAAAATTTTACCACTATATTCCTTGTGTCTTAAAGTCTAGTCTTGCTTTAAAACTTAAACACACAATTCTAAAATTACCATTTTGTATTCTATGGTACCTGAAATAGTACCTGGTATGGCATAAACACCAATAAATGCTTGTTGAAGAAAACCGTCTATGATTATGTATGGTCATTATTAAAGTTGAATACCAATTCTTATTTAAACTTTTAATACATTAAACTCAAGTAGAAAAATACAACATTAAATTATAATGTCATAGTAAATCTCAGTCAGTGGCCTCAAGCCTCTTTAGAATTTTACTTCATTGATATACAATAAGCACATGTTCAGTAAATCAAAGACTTAAAGGAATTTGGGAAACATTCCTAAGTCCAAGTTTAAAATGTGAATTAATGACTGTAAATCTGAGAAAAGTGGCTTCCTAAATTGAAAATGCCACACTTCTTGTTTTCTCCAGCTTGATCAGCGTATGGTTGAGCAGCACAATTAATAGCTACTATTTTTGTAAGGCATGTGAAAAACAATATTTTGTCTAGCTCTGTGGGTGGCATTAAGCTAGCAAAATACTCTACTTGGCATTATCCTGACACTAGTCAATGAAGCCATCAGGCAAATGAAACTGCTTTTGTGATAAGCAGCACAATAATTGGAAATTGCCATTCTTTTTTTTTTTCCCCCTAGGAAAACCTGAAACTTTCATTTCAATCTTTTTTAAATCACCAGGAAGAAATAAAAGGGCACCATCCAGGTGTCATTTTTCTTAGTGAATTATGCACAAGGAAGGGTAATAAAGCAACAATTCAAATTTAAAACCCCAGTTGCTCCAGTAGCACTAATTGTTTAGGCATTTATTCAGTTCTACAGGCAGGTATGTGTGCACCCATGTCAGAGAAAAATGCATCCTGGTACATTTGAGGGCTCTAAACTGGACAGGTAGTGCTTTCTTTTCAACAGAATCCAGCAGGTACCTGACAGAGATGATGACTGAGTGATCTGGGCCTCAGGTCTGGACCAAAGAGCTGGAATCATCAATCAATTGAAAATAAACCTGGGCTAAAAGGTGGGATCAATTTTACCCTAAAGGATTTGAAAGCAGAATTCTGAATCAAGATGGTAAACTAAGCATGCAAGTGTAACACTATTCTTTCCGCAAACCACATTGGGTGGCAGAAAAAAAAATCGAAAAAATATTAATTCATGTGTGTCAAAATAGAAAAGAGTATCTTTGGAAGACAAAAAAAAAAAATTAAGAATTTCTAGATGATCTGATTAGTGAAGAAACTAACCAAGGATCAATTAATATTTGAGAAAGATATCAATAAAAGAGAAGAACCAAAATGAACAAACTGACAGCTGACATTGGAGGACAAAAGAAATTACCATAAGAACAAACTGAATTTTAAATAATTCTGATTAGTATCCTCAAAGAAATTACTGAGGTTATTACATTCACAAAGTAAAATAATATTCTGTAAAAAACAAAGTACTAATCAAAAGAGCAAATATTTGAGTTCCAGAAATTAAAAAAATACAAAAATTTTGAAGCCAATTAAAGGATGTGATAATAGATTGAAAGTGAATTCAGAACAAATTAGTGCTCTAAAGGATAAATTTAGGAAAATTTCACAATGTGGATAGAAAATATATAAGAAAATATTAGAGACCTGGAAGACCGATTTAAAATAGTCTATTTATATTCTGGTATATTAATAGAATCTTATATGCAGTGTGTTTTTATTTTAACAGGCAATGTGATTGAGAGTAAATTTGTTATTTTTGGTTTTTAATTTCTGAATATTTTTTTCTTTGGGGGCCAGTAAAATTGTCCTTTTGTATTCATTTATTTATTTTATTTCATTATGACCACACAATGGTCCATGGACACTTGAAATGTATATTCTATTTTATAGATATAAAGTTGACTGATAGATAATAAAACTCATACTGTTTTATTCAAAAAACATCAATTCTGAGAGTGGAGAGTGTTTTATTTAGGATAAGCTAGGATACGCTGAGATAACAATTTCTCAACATTTTATTTCTTATTCATGCCACATGTCTAATACAACTTAGTATAGGAAGGAGTATGTCTCAGCTCCACAGAGCCACTCAAGAACTAGACTGAAAGGCCCCACCTCCTTGTTGCCATACCATCTGGACCACTTGGATTTCCCATTTGGTGACACTGGGAAGATATCGCTAAAGGGTGATGTACCAGCTCTTGCACGCTTCAGCCTGAAAGTGATGCCCAACATTCTCCCCACTGCCAATTTGCCAGAACTAGTTACATGACTCCACTTAATTGTAAGGCATCTAATAAAAGTTTAAAGGAATGGAAGAAATATTTGTGACTTCCACTGTTTTTTTTTCATGGTGTTTTGAAGGGTTATTCTGTAAACTGTAGCATAAAACTGTGGTTGAGAGACCAGATTCTGAAGTCAGACTGTTTAGGTCAAACCCCTGGTGTCTCACTTAACTGTATGAGACAGCTTGGGCTGCCATAACAGAATGCCATGAATTGTGTAGCTTAAACAATAGAAACTTATTTTCTCACAGTTCTGGAGGCTGACAGGTCCAAGATAAAGGTGCTAGCAAATTCAGTTTCTGGTGAGGCCTCTCTTCCTGGCTTGCAGACAGCCACCCTCTCACTGTGTCCTCCCTCACGTGGCCATTCCTCAGTGCATGTACACATGGAGGGAGAGAGCTCCCTCTTTCTCTTCTCATAAGGGGATCAATACTATTGTATTAGTACCTCATGACCCCACCCCTACGACCTCATTTAACATTAATTACTTCCTTAGAGGGAAGGGTCACATTGATGGGTAGGGCTTCAATATGTAAATTTTGGGGAACACAATTCAATCTATGCCACTTGCATTACCTTCTCTATGCTCTATCTATAAAATAGGGATTAGTAAGATAGCGACTTCATAGAGTTGACATAAGGATAAAATGTGTTAATACAAATGTAGAATTTAGAATAGGGCCTAGCACTTAGTAACTACACAATAAATATTCCCTATTAGCATAATTATGATCCTTTTTGTACATATGGCAGTTTAGGCTTTCTATGTTGTTATATCGCTGTTTACATAGAGCTTTTATGATTGTCATATTTTTGGTGTGGATTATCAAGATAGAGATTTTAAATAAATTCCTTGTATATCAGTTGAACTGAGGGAGGAGAATGCCTGATAAATGCCTATTTGAATGAAAGACTGCAGACTTTACAGAGAAACAACTTTAGCTAACATTAGTAGGAGCCAGGCATGATGAACCTGATACCCTAATGAAGCCCAAGCAGGGAGGGGGAAATTCTGAGTATAGCATGACAATTACTGTCACCTTTGCATCTCATTAAGCTCTCCCAGATTCCTATACCAAACCTACGGATAAGGGTCATTTATTTTAATTTGAGTATTAAAGTACTGGTTTACTAAATGTCCACTATCATAGCACAATGCTACTAAATATTTCCAGACATGGCACACGGAAAATGGGGCATCAGTTGACAAAACAGCAAAACCCAGCTTTGCCCCTTGAGGACTCCCTTATTCCAGAGGGGACATGCTCAGTAGGATGCCATAGAACATTCAAAGACGTTTGGTGGGTGGTGGAAGTGTTTTGTGTGTTCACATCTCTTTGCTTGCTCAATTAGTTCTCTTGCAATTTTCTCTATGGCCCTAATTTTGTACTGAAAATAATAAAATAATAATCAGCATCTAGTGTCATTTGGGTACCAGGCATCCGACTTGACATGTTGTATATATTACAATGTTTTCAGACCCTTGGAAACTATTCTATAAGGCAATTATCATTTCCATTTTAAGGAGAAGACTACTGAGATTTGGTTTTTCCTTACTATTAAATTGTGAGGATGAAGGGACACTTCCCCTTTGCCCTGGAAGGTTCGCTGAAAGATCAACTCACAAAGGCAGATTAATAAGAGAGAGATTTATTTGCCATGGGCACGGGGAGAATCACAGGGTGATTACCTAGTATCCCAGTGGGGTACAAAAATTTATATACCTTCATTTTAGAGGGGAGGTGGAGATGAGGAATATAGGTAATTCTGTTTAGGGGCAATAAATGGTTACTAGCGCAGATGAATAAACACTTGGGAGAATGAATGGATGGGGGAAAACAGGTTGACTTGTAAATGATCCTCTTTGCAAATTAAATTAACCTGAGAGACAGGTATTATATTTAAAATGATTTGGGTCAGGTCTGATTGCATTCTTAATTTTCTTTCCTATAATGTAATATATTGAGATAACAGGGAGGGGAAGAGAAGTCACTTCTTTTTGATGGGTCTGTCTGGCTTTATGCAATAGAGGGAAAGCCCTTTCCAAGGCCTGCTGATCCCTAAGGGTCTTTAAAGCAGGAAACTCTTTATACCAGGAGTCATATTTTAGGGTGAAATTTCCTGAGCTCCTTCAATATTTTAGACTATGATTTGAACTGGGAACTAATATGGAAGTCCGTGTCTTTCCTACGAGGGTGCTTTGACCCAGGCATACTCAGGTAGTGTGTATAGCGAAAAATAAAGTACAATATGTAAGCAAAGCATTTTAATGTTTTGAATTCTGTTCATGGAATGCATATTTTAATTTTAATTGTTCTTAAGGGTTCAGCTAGATTCTTAGGTCTTTTTTTTCCCAGTCATCCATATCAGAAACAAACAAATAAAATCTAACTTGGACTGTCTTGGTTGGATGGAATTTAGGGAACATTGTCCTTGGAGCCATACCTATATTTGATCTATCTCAATTTCCTTAGTTAAATACCAATAACAGTCTCCTTTGGTTTCCTTATTCTGGGTGATTTTCTCTGAGATTATGTTTCACCTTTGTTGGCAGTTAGCTCAACATTCCGGCATCATCATATTGTTTATTTTACTTTGTTTGCTAATGCACTGTCACAGCTAGGAAGACTTCACAGCTTTGAATATGAATGTAACATCTGGTTTAGTTTCAATAACATTGCATGGTGCAAATGCAAATATGATTTTTTTTCTTTTTGTACTTCAACAAAAAAGTCTCAGATTGTCATTTTAATGAAGGCTGATTTCTACATTTCAGTTCGTGAATGCCAGGGCTTTGCCCATTTTTTTTCTTGCTTTTTTTTTTTTTTTTTTAACTTGGAAGGAAGCATAAACATGTGTTGTAAGCACATCCCTTTCTGCTCTTTCCATTTGATTGTAACTTTAACTAATTTGTAAATTTACCGTATTCCTCATCTGTCAGATTTTGAGGACTCCATGCAACAGGAGAAACATCTCCTTCTTTATCCTACCTGAGCTCATATATTGAAACAGTTTTGTGACTTTATGGCATATGATTCAGCTCTTATTCAGAAAATCAAAATCACATTCTGATAAAAGCCATATGGCAAAGACTTTTGTTCACTCTTGTCCATTAAAAGTTTTCAGCAGAGATTTTAAAAACACACCCTGATGTGATGTTTATTGGAACAAGGGCAGAAGACAGAGTTGGTGTCTACATATGCCATTCATAGGCCGTAGATTTCCATTTTCAGGTAATGATGCTCAGATTCATTGAAATGTCCTTTAAGCACAGCTCCAAGTTAAGATAGTGAGGTTATATTTAAAATAACCTTCTTAAAAACTTCTTACATCTATTACAGGCTCGACTGTGAGAAAAACCCATTGATGTATAAACAAAAACTTTCCTTTCGGAGATTTGTTTAGTTGAGAGAAATAGAACTATGTTTGTATAAAAGAAGAAAACTAAAAACAAAAGTCGAGGTACGATTTTCAGTGTGATATTTGCCAGTACTATGGAAATTTAGAAAATGCAGAAAGTATGTTTGGCTAAGTATTCAGGAGGAAACACAGAAAAATGAAAAGTAGAGTTGACCTGTGGTTATTAAATTGATAAGCTGAGTGGGGGAAGGCATTCTGGGCAAAGGGAATGGACTAATGAAAGGCCTGGGCGGTGGAGAAATTCCAGATGTTTAAGGGTGCAGTTTTCTACCCAGCCACAGCAGCCCTACCTGAGACTGGTTCACAAGTTGCCCAAATGTTGCTTAGTTACACCTGGGCTTGGCGTGGGGCATCTCGGCCCTGGGTCCCACAGGACAATGAACCTTTGTTCATTGATCCTGTAGTGCCTGGAATATTAGCTCTATACTACCTTGTAGGTATGTCATGATTTGAATAATATTTTGAAGCAATGTTTTAGGTTACAGTAGTCACAGCTTCCAGATCATTCTAACTAGATTAGAGGTTCAATGAAGACAGGAATTAGAGAGCTTTCAAGATTGAGTCTGTTCTTGTTACTCATGGTGTGTGAGTGTGTAAATACACACTTACATGCACACGTCCACACACATACATATAAATTCTTATGTACATGTATTAATACATAAAATTCATTTCATCCTCAGAGAAAACCTATGTGGTAATAGAATAGGAGCTATTTTTCTCAACTAGCAGCTGTGATACTGTGTAGATTAGGGTTTCACTGCTAGTATGTGGCAGAATTTACACTAGCTTCTCTAATTCTCCTTGGAAGGGAAGGAGATGCAACAGCAACATCAACAACAACAACAACAAAATTTTATAATCAGATAGACTTGCTTAACAGGCCATTTCTAGAACCTTCTAGACATGAGGACAGTAACTCCAAATCCTTTAGATAAGATAGGTAAATACAAAGCATGACTTTGGTACCATTTAGGAAATTAGGGACTCAATTATAAAGAAGGTTTATTTACCTTTTCACATGTCTGTATCTGTACACACATATACTAGCCATTTTGACAAACTACTCTTGGTTATCTTCCTCTCTCTTTTAAATGTTTAAATACTCAGGATTCAAAACCTGCTTTTTAAAAAGCTTTCTTCTATATATTTTGATTTTCAAAAATACTTTGATTTCTGGAAATATTTATTCTAATGTGTTCTACTTAATTTCTCCAAATTAATTGTGGATATATTTTTTAACCTGTGTCAGAAAGTAGAACAAATTTTTTGACATTGAAATATTTGAATGTTTAACATTTTACATTCCTGTGTAAATTGGTTACATTTCATTTCTTATAAGCTTAGTTTTTAAAAAAGTTTTAGATTTATATAAAATTGAGAAAGTAGTACAGAGTTTTCATATACCTAGTTTCCTCTACATTAACATCTTGCATTGATATGTACATTTGTTGTAATTAAGTAACCAATACTGATTCATTATTAACTAACTCTATAACTACTTTATTCCAATTTCTTTGGTTTCATATTACATTTACTTTTCATGTATCTTTATACTCTAAACCATGACAGTTTCTCAGACTTTCTTTAAATTTTGAGAAATTTTAATAACCTTAAAAATTTTGAGCAATACTGATCAGGTATTTTGTAGAATGTCTTTATCTTGTTATTTGCTGTTTCCATCATGACTAGATGGGGGTTATGGTTTATTGTAACAACACAGAGATAAGGTGCCATTTTCATCACATCATATCAAAGGTACGTACCATCATTGTGACTTATTGGTATTGATGTTACTCTTGACCACCTAGCTTGAGATAGTATTTGTCAGTTCTCTTCATTGTAAAGTCACTCTTTTTGTGCCCTCCTTTTTAATACTGTACTCTTTGGAAGAATGTCATTGTCACAGCCCACACGTAAGGAGTTAGGAGTTACACTCCATCTACAAGAGAGTACAATATCTAAATAAATTGTGTGGAATTCTCTTGCATGAGAAATCTGTTTCTTTTCTTTATTTACACACCTAATCATTTATTTATATCAATATGGACTCATGGATATGTATTTTATACTTTGGGTTATATCCAATGCTACTTTTTATTTTTGTTGCTCAAATTGTTCTACCTTTTCTATTGAAAGCTCTATAATTTGGCTTCTGTGTCCTTTTGAAAAATTTCCACCATTGTTTTTTTTTTTTTTCTTTTTGAGCACTTTCTTACTATCTGGTACCAAAAAGTACTGAAGGCTGATCTTGTGTATTTCCTTCCAGAATCAGCCATTTATCCAAGTGATCTTTGGTTCCTTTTATTGAACAATGGTATTAGAAACTATGATCTGGCATTAAGTGTGCTTGTTTCTATGAGGGTGTTATTTCATCTAGTCCCTCTCAGTTGATAAAGCAAGGAAATATATGCATGCATGTTAATCTGTTTGTATACTCATATCTATAAATATGTGGTTTATCTGTAATTTTCCATTCCAGTAATGATAAGCCTGGCTCCCCCATCATTCCATCTGTTTACTTAATCATTCAGCTGTAATACACATGTATGTCAATGGAAAACAACCCAAACTCTGTAAAATAATTTTGAAGAGATTTATTCTGGCCAAATTTGAGGACCATGACCCAGACCCACACCCAAGAAGACTTGAGCAAGTAGACTCGTTGTGGTTGGGTTACGTTTGGTTTTATACATTTCAGAGAGACTGGGATTACAGGTAAAGTCATAAATCAATACATTGGGAGGCATACATTGGTTTGGCCCAAAAAGGTGGGCCATCTCTAAGCAGCGGCTTACAGGTTATAGGTGGGTTTAAAGACTCTTTGACTTGTAATTGATTAAAGACATGAAGCTTTGTCTAAAGGCTTGGCATGTTTTAAGATTAGGAGGAGGTTTGTTAATCAGAGATAAGCCACAAGACAGGTATTTGTTGTGTAAATTGAGGGCCTGCTGGTTTGTCTTGCATACCCTTAGGCCTGTTAATGGGTTACAAAGGATATCTCCAAGAAGGGAGGTGGGGGGAGGGATAATGAGGTATGTCTGACCTCCATCCTCATGATGACAGACAATTTAGTTTTAGGATATTCCCTTGGCCAAGAGGGGGTCCATTCGGTCAACCAGTGAGGGGGAGATTTTATTTTAGTTCACATGTATTACAGGACTGTTACACAACAGTACAGGATTGTTAACCCATACCCATGTGGAAACAACTTTATCAACTTTAGTTTTAGAGACTCAACTCATTTCCATAGTTACTTAGGTCAGCAACTTTCTGTCTACCTACACACACCTTCTTGAGTAAGGTTATATTATAAATGTGCAATACACTTAAGTTGTATTACATTCTCCCTGACCTCCTAAATAAAACGTTTAAAAGATTCACTCTTTGTACTATACAATTATGTGGATTTTCACAAATGCATAGGATCATATATTCACAATTACAATTTTATGCACAGTAGATTCATTGACCTAAACAATTCACTGTGTTTCGCCTATTCAACCTTCACTTCCACCCCAAATGTCTGAAAACCTCTGATCATTTACTGCCTCTAAACTTTTATGTTTTTCAAAAAATCATATAATTGGAAACATATAGTATGTAGCTATTTCAGAGTGACATCTTTTGCTAAACAGTATACACTAAATATTGATCCTTATATGTTTATGCCTTCATAGCTTATTTCTTTTTATTGCTGAATAGTATCCCATTGCATGAATGTAAGACAGCTTTTTTTTTTTTTTTTTCTATTCTCCAATTGAACAGTATCTGGCTTGTTTTGAGTTGTGGGCAATTATAAATAAAGCTGTTATAAACACTCCTTTATGGTTTTTGTATGCTCTTAACTTTTTCAAATCAGTTGTGTAAATTCCTAAAAGTGCAATTGGTAGATCACATGGCAGCACCATGTTTTACTTGTAAGAAACAGCTGCTCAGATTTGAATGTGTCCCCTCCAAAATCCAAGTATTGCCAGTATGATTGTATTAAGAGGTGGGGCCTTTAAGAGTTATTAGGCCATGCAGGATTTTTCCTTATGAATGAGATTAAGGCCTTGAAAAAGCAGCCTCACTCAGTATTTGGCCTCTCTTGCCCTTATGCTTTCTGCCAGGTGAGGTTGCATCAAGAAGGGCCTCACCATACACCAGATGCCAGCACCTCCCACCCTCTTGCACTTCCCAGCTCCAAAACTGTGAGAAATAAATTCTTATTCTTTATAACTTACCCAGTCTAAGGTATTCTGAAGCACAAATGGACCAAGACAACTGCGAAACTGTCTTCCATAGTGGCTGTATCATTTTGCATTCCCACCAACAATGAATGAGCATTCCTCTTGGTTCTTGTCCTTGGCAATTTGTATTGTTAGATTTTTGGATTTTAGCCATTCTGCTAGGTGCATGGTCATATCTCCTTGTTTTAATTTTCAATTTCCTGATGACATGTTGATAAGTTTTTCATATGGTTATTTTTCATCTATATATTGTTTTTGGTAAGATGTTTTTACACATTTTGGTCCATTTTTAAAAATGGAGTGATTTGTTTTATTATTGTTGAGTTTTAAGAGTATTTTATATGTTATAGACATAAGCCTTATATCAGATATATGCTTTGTAAATTTTTTTCCAAGTCTGTAGCTTATCTTTTTATTCTTTGAACAGTGACCTTCTCAAAGTATTGAATTTTAATAAAGTCTAATTATTAATGTTTTATTTAATGGATCATGCATTTTGTGTTTAATCTAAAAACTTATTGCCAAATGCAAGGTCACTTAGAATTTCTCCTATATTTTATCCTGTAAGTTTTATATTTTGTTTTTTGCAGTTAGGTCTATAATCCACTTTGAGTTAACTTTTGTGAAAGATATAAGATTTGTGTCAAGGTTAAAGGCTTTTTTTTTCTTAATGGAAATCAAATAACTGTTGTCCCAGAAACAGTTGTTAAAACCATTGTCTTTCCACCAATAAATTTTTGTTCCTTTCAGAGATTAGTTGACTATATTTGTTTGTGTCTCTTTCTGGGATCCCTATTTTATTTCGTTCATTTATGTGTCTTTCCTTTTGCCAAACCACAGTGCCTTGGTTACTGTAACTTCAGAGTAAGTCTTGAAATCAGGCAATTCTTCCAACTTTGTTATTTGCTTCAATACTATGGGGTATTCCTGTCTTTTTTTTTTTTTTTTTTTTTTTTTTGCCTTTTCAATGAAACTTTAGAATCAGGTTGCCAATACCTACAAAATAGCTTGTAGGGATATTTATAGAGATTGCTTTGTAGATTAAATGTGAAGAATTGGCATCTTTACAATACTGAGTCTTCAAGTCCATGAACACAGAATATTTCATTGTTTACTTTCATTTTCACTGATTTTCCCATCAATGTTTTGTGGTTTTTGAATATAGGTTCTATATCTGTTTTTTGAGACTTGAACCTACATATTTCACTGTTTTGTGCTTTTTTAAATGGTGTAATTTTTTTTTTAATTTCAAATTCCAATTGTTCATTGCTAATGTGGAAGAGCAAGGGACTACTCTGTATCAACAATATATATTTGGAATTTGCAAAAATCATTTATTAGTTTCAAGAGCTTTTTTTAATGATTCTTTGAGATTTGCTACATGGACAATCATTTCATTTATGAACAAAGATATTTTTCTTTTTTCTTCCCTATGTACATAACTATTACTTCCTTTTCTTGTATTATTTCCATGGGTAGGGCATCCAATACAATGTTGAAAAAGAGTCATGAAAAAGGTCACCCTTACCTTGTTGCTCATCATCAAGATTCTCACCATTACGAATTGGTTAGCTATAGTTGTTTTGTAGGTGTTTATTGTAGGATTGAGGAAGTTCCCCTCCATATCCCTACTTTTCTGAGAAGTATTATTATGATGAAGGGAGGTGGTATTATGTTAAACTACATGATTTTTTTTTGTCTTTAATCTTTTGATATGGTATGTGGTATCAACTTATTTCTAAATGTACTAGTCTTGATGTCTGGAATAAATCTCATTTGGCTATGGCGTACAATTATTTTAAAATATTATTGGATTCTATTTGATAACATTTTGTTGGAAATTTTGTCTCAATGTTTATAAAGATAATGATCTTTGTTTTCTTTTCTTAAAATATTTTTATGTTGTTTTGGTATTAGGATGATGCTCACCTCACTGAATGAGTTAGAAAGTGTTCCCTTTGTTGCTATTTTCGGGACAATATTATACAGAAATGGTATCTTCTCTTCCTTGAAAGTTTTCAGGCCTTGAAACCACCTTGGCCTGTGCTTTCTTTTTGGAAAGATATATTATTAATTGATTCAATTCTTAAAATAGATATAGACCTATTCAGATACTTATTTGTCTTTGTGTGAATTTCAGTAGTTTGTGTCTTTTGTGGAATTTGTTCATTTCATCTAATTGTCAAAATTGGTAGGCATAGCATTGTTCATAATATTCCTTTATTAGCCTTTTGATGTTCACAGAATCAGTAATAATTCCTTTATTTAATTTCAAAATATCAAGGGGATGCAAATGTTTTTGTTATATGGATAGCTTTTGTAATGCTTGAGTCAGGACTGTAAGTGTGCCCGTCACCAGAATAGTGTTCATTGTACACATTAAGTAGGTTTCTGACCCCCCCTTCTTCCCCCTGACTCCTGCTTGATTTCCAAAGACTTCTACTTCCCTCTGTGCACATGTGTGCCCATCGGTTAATTCCAATTTATTAGAAAGTACATGTGGGGTTTGTTTTTCCATTCTAGAGACACTTCACTTAGGATAATGGTTCCCAATTCCATCCAAACTGTGGCAAAAGACATTTACTCAGCCTTTTTTATGGCTGAGTAGTAGTCCATGGTATACATATACCACATTTTCTTAATCCACTCATGAATTGATGCGCACTTGGGTTGCTTCCACATCTTTGCAATTGTGAATTGTGCTTCAAAAAACATTTGAGTGCAGGTGTCTTTTTTAAAAAATGACTTCTTTCCTTTGAGTAGATACCCAGTACTGGGATTATTAGATTGTAAGCAACATAGAGTTGAACCTTCTTTGTTTTAATTCATTCTATTTCTTTAATTAGTGTATTTATATCATTCACATTTAAAGTAGTTATTGATATAGTTTGATTAATATACGCCATATTTGTAACTGGTTTTCTATTCATTGTACTTGTTCGTTTTTCCTTTTTCACCTTATTTTTCTGCATTCTCAGGTTTAAATTTATTATTTTACATGATCAGATTTTATTTACTCTCAGCATTATCAGTTACACTTCTTTTTAAAAAATTAGTGGTTGTCATAAAGATTTTAATATGCATTTATAACTAATATAATACTAACTTCAACTAACAGTATGCCATTTCGCATAGCAGAATCAGGAATTCCTAATTCCTTTCTTTAGCCCTTCTGACACTGTCTCATTCATTTCACTCACCATATACTCTCCTCACCCAATACATTGTTGGGTGAGTTACTATGTCTATATTAAACAGTTTTCTTTTAGATCAGTTATGAATAATGAAATAAAATGTTTTATTTAACTTTATTTATTCCTTTTATAGTGTTCTTTATCTCTTTTTGTAGACGTAAGTTTCTGACATATTATTTTCCTTCTCCCTTAAGAAGTTCATTTAATATTTTTTTCAGTGCAGGTCTGCTGCCAATAAATTCCATCAGCTTTCATTTGTCTCAGGATATATTTACTTAGCGTTCAGTTTTGAAAGATAATTTTACTGGATATAGAATTCTAAGGTTTTCTCTTTCAACACACTAAATATTTTACTCCACTCTATTCTTGTTAGCATAGTTTCTGATTAAAAGTACACTGTAATTCTTAATTTTATTTCTCTATAAGGAAAGTATTTTTATTCCTCTAGCTTCTTTAAAGAGTTTTGCTTTGTCTTTATTTTTCTACAGTTTAAATATGATATGCCTAGGTATAGATATTTTGTTATTTATCTCACTTTGTGTTCTCTGAGCTTCCTGGATCTGTGGTTTTGTTTCCATTATTAATTTTGAAAAATTCTTCGCTGTTACTACTTGCAGTTTGTTTTTGTTTGTTTGTTTGTTTTTAGCTTTGTCTTTCTTTTCCTTCTGTTGTTCAATTACATGAAGTTGACGTTTTATGAAATGGTCCCACAAATCTTTGATATTCTGTTTTTTT
Source organism: Lemur catta (assembly GCF_020740605.2). Taxonomy (NCBI): domain Eukaryota; kingdom Metazoa; phylum Chordata; class Mammalia; order Primates; family Lemuridae; genus Lemur; species Lemur catta. The sequence goes on along the minus strand of NC_059141.1, from coordinate 60,253,648 downwards.
CTTTTTATTTCCATTCTTATTTCTTGTTGTATTTCTGGTTGGGTAGTTTCTACTGAACCTTTCTTCAATTACTGTGATTTCGTTCTCTGATATGTCCAGTTGTCTAATGAACTCATGAAAGACATTTTTAAATTTCTGATACAGTATTTTTTATCTTTAGAACCTCTTTTTGATTCTTTCTTAAATTTCTATTACCCTGTTTATACCATTTGTTCTTACACGTTGTCTTTTATTAAATTAGAACAATTAACATAGCAATCATAGTTATTCTAAATTCTCTGATAAATTTAAAATCTATGTCAGATCTGAGTCTGGTTCTGATGCTTGTTTGGTCTATTCAGACTGTGCTTTTTCTTACATTTTAGCATAATTTTTATTTTTTGATTGAAAGCCAGATGTATCAGGTAATAGAAACTGAGATAAATAGGCTGTTGGTATGAAGGTTTGTATTAATGTATTTAGCAGTTGTATTATGTTTAGTGTTTCCTGTATCTGTAGGCATTGGAATATTGAAATTCCCCTAGTGTCCTTGCCTTTGTCTCCCCCATTATCTTTGGGCTTCCGCAAGAAAGTTCTTTAAATACAGTTTGCACCTTGCATCCTTTCTGTTATAATCCACTGTTATTATACTGGAGCCTTGTGGTGGTGATTGCTGAGTATATGGTGAGGAAATATTCTATAACCTTATAATTTAAACACAGTCTTTTAGTGTGTCTGTGTCCCTAGGCTGTGAACTTTGCAAGTGTATTTTTCCTCCCTCTTCTCTTAGGTGTCACAAGAAGCCTGGAGAGGGCTGGGATTGGGAAAATGTCCTTCTCTCAGGTGGGATAAAAATCTGTAGAATCTTTACCCCTGTAGATTAGGCCTTTGTTATGTGGGGGCTGGGCCTAGAAGAAAGGATGGATGGACAGAAATAATGTGAGCAGAGTGAATGAAGGGACAGGTGAAAACGCCTACCCGAAGCTGCTTGTTTACTGTGTGCAAAGGTCAGCTGAAAATAGCTGACCGTGTACAGATGTTGTTAAAGAAGTTAGCAAAGGCCCAAACCTTTGTCCCCCAGCTAAGTCTTTGTTCTAAGAATTATTAGCTGATATCTACACATCTTGTGCCTTGTATGCGAAGAGCTATGCTTGCTTAAGTTCCCACATCCTTGTTTATTCCCTGACCTTCTGTGTGCATCCTTGGTAATAAATACGGGAAAGAACTTAGCTGAGGGGCTATTTTCTCCTTCAGACTTTGGTCTCTCCCTTTCTCTCAAAACACTAAGTGTTTCGAGTAATTATTCCTTCGCTACTGAGCTCGGTTGCAAAAAGAGGCCACTACATTGTTACAGAGAATTCTCTGGACATATTTAACCATGAACACTCTTCTCCTCTGCCTACCAGATCCAGGAGGGGATCTCTTCAGATCTTCACTGTGACAACCTGATGTGGTCCTTGGAGGTAAATCCCACAAAATCATGTGTCCTCTCATAAGACCCATGTAGTTTCTCACTTTTTCATTAGTTCATACTCAGCATCCAGCAATTTATTAAAACTAACCTTTAAGTGTTCCTACCATGGAGTTACCACTCCAGCAGCTTCTGCTCTTAGGAATGTAGATCTCAGCTGTGTCTGCCTGGGTGAGCCTGTCTCCCTAGATTTTAGGCTAGGGGTTTGCCCTGAAACCTCAGTTCTCTGGTGGGCCTGACATAAAGTCATTGTTTTTTCAGTTCTCTCAGCTTTTTCCTGGAAGTATGGAAATAAGTTCCAAGCTCTGATTTGTAAATCAGAGCTGAAAACCAGAACTCTTCAGTCAAAGATGTTTTTAATGAGTCATTGCTACAGATTTAGTCTATAAGTCAGAAAAATAAAGCATCAATGTGTTAAGTAATCAAAATAATGCCTCTGAAATTCATCTGGGGGGCCACAAAGATATGCCAGGAGCATGCCTGAAGAATGTTCTCCCAGGGCTGATGGAGTTTTACTGTCACCACACTTACATTGGGCACTAAAGGACTTTCCTGACATCATTTGAGATATTCTCATGGATGCGGATTTCACTTCATACACAATCTGTATAACCACTGTCTTCAGACTTCTTTCTGGCTTGAAATTTAGTCCTATTACATGTATTTTCAGCTATTGAAAATTATTACACAGTGTCAAGTACCTGAAGCAGATTTGGATTCTGACATTTATCTTTTCTAACAGTTGTGTGCATCACCATCTGTGCCTTGAATAAATAGAAAATCCAAACTTCACATTAGAGAGAAAGGGGGTTATGTTTTGAATGGACTCTGAGTGACTTTCAGGTTTGGGTAAAGGTGCATTATATGTTAATTAATGGTCCAACTTCACACCCAGAACAGACCCTCCTTAGAAAGTCTAGAGCTCTTCTCGTGCACATCCTTGACATGAGATTATAAAATGAAGTTTCAGTCCAATTTTTCTTCTGTTTTATTGGATTAGGACTGTCACTCTCTTAAATGAATCCTCCTCTTATAATTGTCACCTAGACACTGCTAAGATTCTCAAGCCTGTCTGCACCATCAGGAAGGGACTCTTCTTGCCCCCTCCTCTGATGCTCCTGTTACCTACATGATGAAAGACAAGCATCTCCTGCCACATGCATTTCTTCTCTCCAATTTCTATTTCTCAGACAAATTTGAGCAAGGGGGATAGTTCTCTGAAGCACTGCTAAGTTTCAGGCATAGGAAGCGAGCCCTGATAACAATCTTTCCAGGATGCATTTTTTGAAGATTGGTGATTCACCTTCCTCTACTTATGACCCTTATTCCAAGAGCGAGGTCATTGTTTCTGGGGAAGAATACAATGACCCAATCACCACAGGTAAAATAATTTTATGACAGGGACAAAGCTGGCAGCAGAAGTCATGAGACTTCAGTCTTATAAGTATAGATTCCTGTCAGGGTGTCAGCCCCTGATTGTGTCAGTAATGGCATCTGCTATACATTAAGCTGTTTGCCCTCTCATTTCTTTCTAACTTATGTTACCAGGAGCAATTTCATTCCAGCAATAAATTTATATGTTGAAACAGACTACACTTGGGAGCATCAGTCATAAAGCTGCTTCTGTTTGACTTCATGAACTACATACTTAACCTGTAAGTGATGGGGAGTATGCATTTAATTATAACTTGCCTAGCGGGTGTCACTAATTAAGAATCAGGATGGGTCCTCAGTGCAGCCTGGAGATTTCTATAAGAGAAGATAAATTTCACTATGAAAGAGTCCTCCTCTTGGTTTCATTAAAAATAAAAAAAGAAAGAAAAGGAATGGTAAGAAAGAAGAAGTAAAAAATCCCATATCTAGTACATGCAACCCAAGTTCTACATATTTTAACACCATTTTCATTTAAATTAACTTCACGCATCACAACAATATTCTCAGTTATGTATTATTTTCCCCTTATTATAGATATAAAAATAAAACAAAAGATGAAACAAAAGAGAAAGCAATAAATATATCAATTACAAGACCAACACAATTAGCAAGCTTGCTATAATAAATATATATAGGACACTGCAGAGAGAACAATTAGAAAGCATTGTGTTCAAACACATGTAGAGCATTTACAAACATTACTGTGTTTTAGGTCACAAAGCAGTTCACACGTATGCCCCACCTTCACTCTCAGTAGGCACATTGCTTCCCGTTTCGTAAGAGAACAACCGTAAGAACGTCCACATGTTTCCACCTCCCCTTCTACACACCCACAGGGGTCTGTGCTCGTAGACTCAGGTTTCATCCTTGCTATTTAATATCATCAATGATCTTTCACAGTCTTCCTCAAGGTCAACCTCTCTACTTTCACATTCGATGCCATTCTTTGCCTATTTTCTTCTTTCTTCAGTACCGCCATTAATTCTCTTCATTTTTCATCAGCATACACACGTGCTATTGTTTTCTCATATCAAGAAATCAAAACACTTTTCTTGGGCACCTATCTCGATAGCTACTGCCCTACTTTGTCTCCTCTTCTTTAGAGCAAAACTCTGGGTAAGAGTCATCCGTCTGTCTTACCTTCTTCTCCTCCCTTTCTCAAATCTACTCTGGCTGGGCTTTAATTCCCTGTCCCTCCAGCCCCCCAAAACTCTTGTAGTCTGGGTTATCAATGGCTTTGACTTTGTTGACACCATACTCAGCTGTATCAGTCTTTCATCTCACTTGGCTTATTAGAAGCATTTGACACTAATGTTAATCATTTTCTTTGCTCACAAGCACCTCCTTCACTTGGCTTCCAGTATTTCACCTCCCTTCCCAAGCCCCCTTTCTTGCATCCTGCCTCACTGGCCACACCTTCCCAGTCTCCTTCACTGATTTCCTCTCTTCTCCCTGACCTGTAAACATTGGTGTGATCAGGGTTTCAACTTGAGACTTTTTCTCTCCATATGTTTTCTGAGGTGATTTCATCTACTATCATGGCTTTAAGTATCATCTCTTTGGTGATGATTCCAGAGTTTCTGTCTCCATCTTAAAGTGTTCCTCTGAACTTGAGATTTCTATATCCCATAACTACAACATAGCCACTTGGCTATTAGATATCTAACAGACATCTCAAATTTAATACAATGACGTTCTAATCTTCCTTCAAAACCTGCTCTCCTTTATCCCTGATCATCTCACATACTGGCAACGTGATCCTTCTACTTGCTCAGGAAAACATAACTTTAGATTTATCCTTAATCCTTTACCTCAGAACTTAAAGCTAATTTATGCATAAATCTTACAGGCCCTAATTTCAAACATGATTTCTACATATTCTCTCTAGTTACCCCTTCTGAGTGATCTCTTTGTAGCCAAGACCCTAGCCAATACAACTTTACACATTTATGCAATGAAATTCACAATTCTGAATATTCAGGGGTCATGGGGAAAATGTAAAATTTGAGAATATTTAGAATTTAATAAAATTTAGAAAACTTCAAATCTTGATTTTTCTTGTATATGTACATTTCTTGTATTAAACTCATCAATAGCCATACAGTCCTCTGTAAAAGGCAATTACTTTTGTACACTTTCCCCAACATTCTGCAGGTCTTCCCACACTTTATCCTTCGGTATTTCTCATTGACTTGGAATTTCATCCAACACTTTGAGGGATGTGATAATTTCTCAGGCTTTTGCTGCACACTTATCTTGTAGTAGCAAATTGTCTGATGCTTCTCTGTAACAAGTAATACAGCCTCTTCTACTAGTGGATAGCTTCCTTTCTGATTTGCTGTAAAGCCCTTGCTTGCTGCTTTCAAGCAGGAAACTATGAGATTGTTGTCAGTCTTCCAATGATGAATATTTGCTCTAACAATATCCAATTTATGCCTATGCCTTTTTGAGTATATGATATATTTTCATTTTGACTTGAAATCGTATCAGTCTTTTTTAGAAGACATTTTAAATACAAGTTTAACGTTACAAGTGTAACATTAACAATGCACATAGTTAAACTTATAGTGATGATAGCACACAGGGCTATGTCCAAGCTGAGCGTAAACCGGCAGTGACAGCCACAGCATGGCTGTTTCCTGGCTAAGAGCAATTATGAGACTCATTAAATTTTCAGAAACTTTGATATTCAGAAAATGTTTTGATCTTACACTCCATGAAATATGGTACTTTTCTTTTTTTCATTTCCTTTTTCCTTATTTTTAAAGACAAAAATAAATTTTACTGTTGTTTGATCACCATTAATTCCCAAATCTTTTCTAGTACTCAATTCTTACATCTTGTTATTGAAGTCATCTGTAATAATGCTTTTAATTTTTGTGGCAAAATCTATATGGTATTGTATGCATGAAGGATGTATTTATAGTTCCCCCATATTTAGATGATAGGTGTTTTGAATATGTAATTCTGGATGTTTAAATTTCATTGCAATATATCTCTGTTTGGATTCTTTTAAAATTTATATCATTTGGCACTCTAAGTAGCATGATCATATAATTTATCTTCTATAATAGAGCACTTTAGGGATAAAAAGGAGTATAAATAATTAAAATTATTTAGCTCCTTGAAATTTATATTTATTGAATGGAAAACTAGTTTTTACTATTTTGGTGGAAGTATATAGTATTTCTGTTCAAAAACTATCTTTAGGAGTAAAATTCTTTATATTTTAAAGCAACATTATAAAAAACTGTTTTATATTGGTTAAATGAAAACTAACAGGCAGAACTGTTTTATTAATGCATATCAAATACTTTAATTTGTTTATTAGATGTATCTGTCTAATATCATGTTAATTATCTTTTCTGAAAAAATTTTTAGTATGGATCTTATTAAATTTTAAATAAAATTTTTTGAAATCTTCTTTAAAAATTTATTTTATTAATAAATATAAAATTGTAGGCACCTTTAATAGTTTCTTTATAATATTTAGAATTGAGAAAACACTCTATGTAGATACTGAGAAATCTTGTAAGTTCAAATATAATTTCATTAAATGAAAAATATTCTCAATTTTATTTATTTTCTTATGTAAATGTAAAATATTTCCCAAAGTATTTTTGAAACACATTTACCTTTTGCCTCCATTCAGAGTTGCATTCTTCAACAATCTCAATAAATGCAGTGTTGATATGAATTATTATTTGACTATTTTATCAAATATAAATGCATGCAGAATTGTAGCATTTCTCAATTCATTCTAATCTAATACAGAATAAAAAATTAATCCCATTATAAAATAGGAGTGCCATCAAAAATTCTTCCCAAAATTTGAGTTAATACAATATGTAATGATAGAATTTCAAAATCTTGTGCATTGCTTGAGCTTTAATTTCTTAATGTGTTCATTTCCTCCTTAGAATTTTGGGGGTAGAGGGATAAACTTTTAGTTTGCAATCTTTATTTCCAACAATTATTATATATATTTTCTGAATAAACATTTCCAACAGATTTAAAAGAAATTGTTACCAAAGTATAGAGGATTCACACACAAAAAATATTTAATATTATACCATTTTAAGAAAAATTTTTCCAAAATTTTTCCATTTTGGAAAAAAAGCCAGACTCTGTAAAATAATTTTAAAGAGATTTACTCTGAGCCAAATTAGAGGATCATGACCTGGAGCCATGCTCAAGAAGTCTTGAGCAAATGGACTTGCTGTGGCTGGGTTATACTTTGGTTTTATACATTTCAGGGAGACAGGAGTTACAGGTAAAGTCATAAATCAATACGTGGAAGGCATACATTGGTTTGGCCCGAAAAAGTGGGCCATCTTGAAGCAGGGGTCTTACAGGTTATAGGTGGGTTTAAAGATTCTTTGATTTGTAATTGGTTAAAGATATGAAGCTTTGTCTAAAGGCTTGGAATGTTTTAACATAAGGAGCTGTTAATCAGAGACGAGCCACCTGACATATATTTGTTGGGTAAGTTGAGGACTGGCAGGTTTGTCTTGAATACCCTTAGGCCTGTTAATGGGTTACAAAAAATGTCCCCAAGAAGAAAAGAAAGCAGAGGTATGATGAGGCACCTCTGACCTCCCACCTCCTGGCAGGCAATTTAGTTTTAGGATATTCCTTTGGCCACAAGGGGAAACATTCAGTCAGCCAGTGGTGGGGGTGGGGCAGGGGGGGGTAGGTAGGGTGAGCCTTAAGATTTTATTTTAGTTCACAGCATCATCATGAAAGTTTTTTTTATACTAAATGTGTATATATAAAAATGTATGTAAATTTTCACAGTTATAACTTCTATTTGGATTGGTACAAATTTGAAGGTTGTATGGATATAGTTATTAATTATATGTATGCCATAGCCAATTCCAATTATGATTCTGTTCCAAAGGTTTCTTAATTAAGTATGACCTTGTTTGTACCATAACACTGTGCTCGTCCAAAATTTGTATTTATTTCATCAACACAAACCAATCACCTTCTCTTCAATGCAGGACTTCTTAACCTGCACTGGCAATAGTATTACATAAACAATAATGTCAGATATTTCATATTCAACAGAATAAAATTCCTAACTTCCCTTTGATACCATGTACCGAATGGAAAATCAAGCCATCATTACAGTTAACTCATTTTCTATTTGAAGCAGCTGCTGACAGTGTCATAAAACTTGCGCCTTTATCACCAAATTCTCATTCTGCTAATGCAACCAACTCCCAAGAACCACCCCTGTTTGTGGACATAATTCATCCCTTAGGGAATGTCCTTTGCACTCGTTAATCAAACATCGCTGGAGATAATCTATTTATTAACACATTGTGATCCATTAGCCCTTAGGATGTGGGTAGAAAAGGCAAGAAGAGGGAATGTTCCAGCAGTCTATTAACCTGTCCATTTCTACCCTAGTGATGATAGGGGGCATCCCTGTCTCAAGTTGATTCTAGTAGGAATTCATGAGATATTTTACTATTAAATATGTTATTAGCTATTGGCATAAATTGTATATATTTTATCATTTTATGGAAATACTCCTCTTCCTGGTTCACTAAGTATTTTTTTCTCTTCATATGGACATTGAATTTCATCAAAATATTATCAGAATATGTGAATATGACACAATATTCTTTTTGGGCTCTTGTTCCAAATAGCTTGTAAAAGAATGGTTGTGATTATCCCTCTCTGGGTATGGACGTTTCTTTACAGTATAACTTTGTAGAGTACAAGGAAGATAATTTTCCACCAGTCTAGAGCCTAGCAATCCCTAAACATGTGTCAGGAGAAAATATAATTTCTCCTCAACCCTCATAAATTCGTAGTTGGGACAGACCCCTGTAACAAAAGACAGATTAACAAAAGAAAAGCAAGGATATTTATTAACAGGCACAGTGCACATCATATGGAAGAAACCTCAGTGCAGGTAACTCAAAGCAGTAGCTAAGAAGCTTGGCTTATGTAACATCTTCAACAAAACAATAAATGTGTGGAGAGATGATAGAAAAGCAGTTTGGGGCTTCAAAAAGCAAGAAACTGTGGAAGGTAAACATGTGGAAAGACACTAATGGAGTAACGTTTTTTTGTAGATTCCTCTGCTGTTCTCTCTGAGCTGATGAGTCATCTCCATTACAGGAAAATTTATATCTTGTCTCTAGGCAGAAAAGGAGAAGATAGAGTGTTTTCTCCATTTGCTGCTTCTTAATTGCCTTTAGGTCAAAAGTAATTTTTATGTCAATAAGACATATTTTAGGATGACACATTCTGGTTTCCTTCCTATGCAAAAAAGCTTCAACAAGTTAAGCAGTGCGGCCTACTCTACTGTTCATAGACCCGTTGACAACTGAGCAATAATAAATGTGTATGATTTTTGAAAACAAAGTTTTGGAGTGTTTTTCTAGACAGTAAAATCTAAATAATACAGAAAAAATGACCATATATCCATATACATATGTAAATAGATGTATGTTGCACAAAAAGTTATCTAAACATGCACACAGCAAATTGACGTCAGCGGTTACCGCAGGAAAATATAAGGATGTTTTAAATTTGTATGTAGTCAAGTCTTTTATTATCTTCAGGTGTTATGCATTTTCGAGACCAGGGTTATATGTTAATAAATAGCTTTAGCTTATTCAACTCATAACTGTTGATAAATTATACTAATACAATATCCTATGTCAACCCTTATGTGCATTCTCTGAATAAATTATATTTATCATTCTTCTTTTTTTTTTTTTTTTTTTTGAGACAGAGTCTGGCTTTGCTGCCTGGGCTAGAGTGAGTGCCGCGGCATCAGCCTAGCTCACAGCAACCTCAAACTCCTGGGCTTAATCGATCCTACTTCCTCAGCCTCCCAAGTAGTTGGGACTACAGGCATGCACCACCATTCCCGGCTAATTTTTTTTCTATATATATCTTTAGTTGTCCAGATAATTTCTTTCTATTTTTAGTAGACACAGGGTCTCACTCTTGCTCAGATTGGTCTCAAACTCCTGACCTTGAGCAATCCACCTGCCTCGGCCTCCCAGAGTGCTAGGATTACAGGCGTGAGCCACTGCGCCCAGCCTATATTTATCATTACTCTTTCAATATAATGCTGGAAATATTTGATATGTTATTTATTTATTTATCTCAAAGTATTTTGGGAGTACAAATATTTTTAGATACAAGGATCACTTTTGTAATGCTTGAGTAAGGGTTATAAGTGTGCCTGTCAGATAGTGTTCATTGTACCTGTTAGGTAGGTTTTGCCCCATCCCTTCCTACTTCCTCTCTCCTGGTTGATTTCCATTGAGTTATACTTCCCTGTATGCACATGTGTGCTTGTTGGTTAGTTCAATTTTAATAGTGAGTACATGGGATATTTGATTTCCCATTATTTAGATAATTCACTTAGGATAATGGGCTCCAGTTACAACTACATTGTTGCAAAAACCATTAAGTTATCCTTCTTCATAGCTGAGTAGCATTAATATTTTACAGTATATACACACCACATTTTATTAATCCACTCATGAATTGATGGTCATTTGGGTTGATTCCACATCTTTGCAATTGTGAATTGTGCTTCAATAAACATTCAAGTGCAGGTGTCTTTTTGATAAAATGACTTATTTGCCTTTGGGTAAATACCTACTAGTAGGATTGCTTGATCAAATGGTAGGTCTACTTTTAGTTCTTTGAGGAATCTCCGTAGTGTTTTCCGTAGAGGTTATACTAATTTGCAGTCCACAAAAAATATATAAGCATTCCTTTCCCTCTGCATCCATGCCACCATCTATTGTATTTGGACTTTTTAATAAAAGCGATTCTAACTGGGATAAGGTGATATCTCATTGTGTTTTAATCTGTATTTCCCTGATAATTAGTGACTGAGTATTTTTTATATGTTTATTGGCCATTTCTCTATCATCTTTCGAAAGGCTTCTGTTCATGTCTTTTGCCCACTTTTTAGTGGGGTTGTTTGGTTTTTCTTGCTGATTTGTATGAGTTCTTTGTAGATTCTGGTTATTAGCCCTTTTTTAGATGTATAGCTTGTGAATATTTTCTCCCATTCTATACGTTCTCTATTAGCTCTGTTGATTATTTCCTTGGCTATGTAGAAGCTTTTTAATTTAATCAGATTCTATTTATTTATTTTTGTTGTTGCTGTGATTTCCACTGGGGTCTTCTTCATAAATTCTTTGCCTATCCTGATATCAAGAAGTTTTTCCAACATTTCCTTCTAGAGCTCTTAACGGTTTCATGCCTTACATTTATGTCTTTTATCCACCTCAAATTATTTTTTTTTTTTGGAGTGGTGAGAGATAAGGAACTTATTTCATTCTTTTGCATGTGACTATCCAGTTGTCCCAGCACCACTTATTGAATAGGGCTTCTTTTCCCAGAACATATTGTTGTCTGCTTTGTGAGAGATTAGTTGGCTATATCTGGATGGCTTTAAGTCTGGGTTTTCTGTTCTGTTCCATTGGTCTGTGTCTCTATTTTTGTGCCAATACCATACTGTTTTGGTTACTATAGCCTTGTAGTATAGTTTGAAGTCTGGTATTGTGATGCCTCCAGATTTATACCTTTTGCTTATGATTGCTTTGGCTATCCAGGCTTTTTTCTAGTTCTAAATGAAGTATAGAATTATTTCTTCTAGGTCTGTGAAATATGACATTGGTATTTTGATGGGGATTGCATTTAATCTATAAATCACTTTAGGGAAGTATGGACATTTTAACAATGTTGATTCTATTGATTCATAAGCATGACATGTCTTTCTATTTGTTTGTATCATCAGCAATTTCTCTCTTCAGTGTTTTGTAGTTCTCTTTGTAGAGATAGTTCATCTCCTTGGTTAAATATATTCCTAGGTATTTTATTTTCTTTGTACCTATTGTGAATGGTATTGAGGCTTGGTTTGACTCTCAGCTTGACTGTTATTGGTGTATAGGAATGCTCCTGATTTGCATATGCTGATTTCATGACCCGAGACTTTGCTGAATTTATTTATCAATTCCAGGATTCTCTTGGTGGAATCTTTGGGGTTGTGTAGATATAAGATCATATCATGAGCAAAAAGCTACAGTTTGACCTACTCTTTCCCAGTTTGGATACCCTAAATTTCTTTCTCTTGCCTGATTGCTCTAGCTAGGATTTCCAGCACTATATGCTGAATAGAAGTGGTGACAGTGGGCATCCTTGTTGTGTTCCATTTCTTAGTGGTAATGCTTTCAACTTTTCCCCATTCAGTACAATGTTGGCTGTGGATTTGTCATGTATGGCTTTCTATAATTTTGAGATGTATTTCTTCTATGCCAAGTTTGTTGAGGGTTTTTATCATGAAAGGGTGCTGAATTTTGTTGAATGATTTTTCTGCATCTATTTAGGTGATCATATGGTCTTTGTTTTTGCTATGGTTTATGTGCTGAATCACATTTATTGATTTATGTATGTTGAACCAACCTTACATCCCTGGGATGAAGCCCACTTGGTCATGGTTTTATTTTATTTTTTTGATATGTTGTTGAATTCGGTTTGCTAGTAGTATTATATTGAGGATTTTTATATCTATATTCACAAGGGATATTTGTCTGTAGTTTTCTTTTTTAGTTGTATCCTTTCCCAACTTTGGGATCAAGATGATTGTGGGTTCATAGAATGAGTTGAAGAGGATTCCCTGCTTCTGGATGTTTTGTAAAAATTTCTGCAGTATAAATATCAACTCTTCTTTGTAGGTCTGATAAAATTCAGCTGTGAATCCATCTGCTCCAGGGCTTTTATTTGTAGGAAGATTTTTTTTTATTGGGGCTTCAATCTTGTTGTTTGTTATTGGTCTGTTCAGGAATTCTATTTCTTCCTGATTTAGTCCTGGGAGGTTGTGTGTTTCCAGGCATTTGTCCTCTTCCTCTGCATTTTAGAATTTATGTGTGTAGAGATTTTCATAGTATCCACAGATGATATTTTGTATTACTGTATAATCAGTTGTAATATCTCCTTTTTCATTTCTTATTGAGCTTATTTGGGCCCTTTTGCTTCTGTTCCTGGTTCATATAGCAAGAAGTCTATCAATTTTGTTTATCTTTTCAAAGAACCAACATTTTGTTTCATTGCTATTCTGTATTATTTTCTTGTTTTCAATTACATTTAGTTCCACTCTGTCCTTAGTTATTTCTTTTCTTCTGCTGGGTTTGAGATTGGTTTGCTATTCCTTTTCTAGTTCCTTGAGACGTGTCATTAGATTGTTGATTTGTGGTCTTTCTCTCTTTTTGAGGTAGGCATTTAAGGCTATGAATTTTCTGCTTAGGATTGCTTTTGCTGAATTCCATAGATTTTGATAGCTGTGTCTCCTTTGTCATTCAGTTTGAGGAATGTTTTGATGTCCACGTTAATTTCATTTTTGATTCAATATTCATTGGGCAGCTAGTTGTTTAATTTCCATGACTTTGTGTACAATTGAGTGTTTCTCTGGGAGTTGACTTCTAGTTTTATTCCATTGTGGTCTGAGGAGATGCATGATATGATTTCTAATTTTTTGAATTTGTTGAGCCATGTTTTGTGGCTTAAAATGTGATCATTATATGATCAATCTTGAAGAATATTTCTTGTGTTGATAAGAAGAATGTATATTCAATTGTTTTGGGGTAAAATACTCTGTAAATGTCTGTTAAGCCTATTTGTTCTGGAGTCCCATTTAAGTCCAGAGTTTCTTAATTTATTTTCTGCTTGGATCGTCTGTCCAGATCTATCAGTGGGGTGTTGAAGTTCCTAGGAATTATGATGCTGCTGTTTATGTCTTTGCTTTGATCTAGTAGGGTTTTCTTTATGAACCTGGGAGTTCCTGTGTTAGGTGAACAAATATTTAGGATTATTAAGTTGAATATGCTAGTATTGTTATGGTGAATTGCTCGTTTTCCCATTATATAATGACTATCTTTATATTTCTATACTATTTTTATTTAAAGTCAATTTCATATGTTATGAGAATGGCTACACCTGCTTTCTTTTGATTTCCACTTGCATGGAATATTTTTTTCTATCCCTTTACCTTGAGTCTGTATGAATCCTTGTGAGTTAGATATGTTTCCTGGAGAGAAGAGGTTCTTGCATTTTTTTATCCATTCAGCTGGCCTATGGCTCTAGAGTAGGACATTCAACCCATTCACATTGATTGAGAGAATTGATATGTGGGATGCTATTCTGTTCTTCCTGTTGGGTAGTACCTTATTGTTTTGTGTTACCTCTTGTACTATTGTTTTATATGAGCTTTGAGCCTTAGCTTTTGGGTGGTTACATGCTGATGGGTGACTCTTGTACTGATCCATGTATACTGCAGATGTGAGTATTTCCTACAGGGCAGGTCTGGACTTGACAAATTCCCTCAGTGTTTGCTTGTCTGGAAAAGTCTTTATTTCTCATTCATGTATGAAACTTAGTTTTGCAGCATACAAAATTCTAGGCTGATAGTTTTTCTGTTTAAGAAGACTGAAGATGGGGTCTTCAATCCCAATCCCTTCTGGTTTGTAAATTCTCAGCTGAGAAGTCTGCAGTTAGCCTGATGGGTTTTCCTTTATAAATTACTTAATGTTTTCACTTTACAGTTTGCAGGAGTTCCTCCTTCATGTTGATGTTGGCCAGTCTGATGACTATGTGTCTTGGAGATTTCCTCTTTGCAATAAACCTCTCAGGTGTTCATTGATCTTCTTGTACCTGGTGTCTAAATTTCTAGCAAGACCAGGAAGTTTTCCTCAATTATTCCCTCAGATAGGTTTTCCAGCTTTTGTGCATTTTCTTCTTAACCCTCAGGGATGCCTATGATTCTTATATTTGGCCATTTTACATAATCTCATATTTCTTATAGGCTTTGTTCATTCCTCTTAATTCTCTGTTCTTTAATTTTGACTGACTGAATTAATTCATAAGAGTTGTTGTCAAGCTGTGAGATTCTTTTTTCTGCCTGGTCTAGTCTATTCTTAAAAATTTCCACTGTTTTTTTTTTTTAATTCCTTAAATGTATTTTTCATTTTCAGAAGTTCCATTTGTTTTTTTCTTAATATGTCAATCTCTTTAGTGAATTTTTCATTCATTTCCTGAATTGTTTTTCTAGTTTCTATGATTTGGTTTTCCATTTTCTCTTGGATTTCGTTGAGCTTCCTTACACTCCATATTTGGAATTCTTTACCTGTCATTTCAATATTTTTGTTTTGGTGGCTATCCATTGCCAGAGAGCTGGTGTTTCTCTTGGGGTATTCTTTTGATTTGATTTTTTCATACTTTCAGAGGTCTTTTGCTTATTCCTTCTTATCTGGAGCAGTTGTTGCTTCTTATATTTGGATTTTCTTTTGTTTAAATGGGGCTTTTTCATCCCCCCTCACTTGTATGGGTGTGTTTTTAGCATATGTTGTGTAACAATCTGTGGTTTTGCTGGTGTGTGCTTTACGATGCTCTAGTTTCTGGATGGATGCTTTGGTTATAGATATCCTTAGTGTGGTGGTTTTCTGAGTTGCTAGTTGTTTGTAGGCTGTAGCCACAGTGACCTACATGAGTGCACAGATTCCCAGCTCCCTTTCATGAAGGAGAATAGAGGTCTTTGAAATCCTTTTTCTTTCCCCAGCCCTGTGGTCTCTAGCAGAGGCAGGTGTGGGAGCGAGGAGGGGTGGGCTGGGTTAGGTGAGCTTGCCCTTAGGCTCCATAATGTCTGGTAAGGTAGTTGTTTTTGTGGGGATCAAAAGTCCCCGCCCAGCCTTCTGGGGAAAGCTGCCAGGGAGGGTCTGAGGTGGCCCCACCCAGCCAGAAAGTCTTCTTATGGAGGTGGGGGCCATCTGAGATTCACAATCTGGCTGTTGAGAGCAGGTTTTGCTCTTCTCCCTTCTCCCCTGCTCCGTGGTTTGGATTCTCTTTGACTTCTGCTGGCAGACTGCTACTCACATTAGCTGAGCTCCCCCATGATGGCACTGCAGGCTAGGAACTTCCCTATCTAGGATCCCACCCTAGGCTGAGAGCATGACCTTCCTGTTGGGGAGAGGGGTGCTTCACGAGTGTGCTGCAACTGGGACCCACACTGCACTCTCCTCCCAGTTTTGCCCATGTGAGCTTCTTCACCTTCCAAGATTAGTTCACAAATCTGCCCTCCATGCCCCAGAGCAGCAAAATTGAGTCCTCAGAGCATGGGATCTGGCCTGCCAACCTGCCTCTGGGTCCTCAGAAATAAATCCCTAACCATACCAGGGAAAAGCATGCTGGCCCCAGGTTGTCTGTGGAGTGCTCGAGCAGATTTGATGCCTCACCGTTTTGGGGTGTGCCCTGCTCTGATGGAGCCACCAAGCATGCAGCACCAGGGAGGGCTGGTGAGCAGGGAGCTCACAGTCTGAGCACTCCTTAGTCTGCTGCAGGACTTTAAGAGGAAACAGTTTGAGCCCTAGTCTCTGTAGAAACCTCTATGTAGTGGCTCTGTTGTCTCTCTCAGCAGCCACAGGTGGAGAAGAAAAAGAATCTGGATAGAGTAAAGCTATTAATATCACTCCAGTCGTCTCTGCAAGGTAGCCCACCTGGAATGTCCAGGCTCCAGGATCACACAGATTCCCCAGGACCCAATACACCCATGTGGCTCCCACAGTCTGGGCCAGAATTGGGAAATGTTTTCAAGGGACTGAGCCAGCTGAAAACTGAGAGGCTGACACCTTCTGGGGAAGACAAAGGCACTTGGTGGGTAGAGAAGCAATATGGCACCTGCTGTCTTGGTTCAGGTCTAAGGTGGTGGGAAGTGCCCGAGATGGGAGCTGGGAGATGTGTAGGTACTTTTTCCACATAAAACTCCCAGTTGTCTGATGACAGCAGCTTTTGGGGTCATGGGGATTAAAAGTCTCTCCAGCAGCTCGAAAGTCCACTGACTGTCAGAGAAGTGAGGGTGGGAGAAACAAACAGCTCCACCTACCCTTTTTGCTGAACTCCAAGCCTCTCAGGTATTTATCTCCACCAACATCTTGCTCCTCCTTGTTTTGCTCCACAACTTCTTCCCATGGAGTCCCCTGCAGGTGTAGGCACCCGGCCCTCAGAATTACAGATCTATGTTTATCTGATTGGTTTTTTCTTTGTTATCTAAAACCTTCCCTTCCTACTGAGACACTCTGGCAGCTGGTGTCTCTGGTCAGCCATCTTCTTTGAACTTTGTTGATATTTTATTATTTAAGATTTTCTGTCTTGATATAAAAAGAAATTGGTCTTGTGTTTTATTACTTTGCACTTTCTTCATCCCATTTTGAATTTTAGTGTGCTTTAGAAAGGAAATGGGAAATGTTGCATCCTTATTTATTTTATGTCTGCTTGCTCATTCCTCCTTAGGGCATTTGCGTTTTTTTAAATTGTTGTTTGTTTGTTTGTTTTTAAATGATTGCCATAGATCTATTTAATGCAATTTTGCAAATCAGTAGTAATTATATTTATTGATAACTTCTACTATGTTTTTCTTTTATGATATTCTGCATTTAAAATGTATTATTTCCTCTTGTCTTCTTTGCTTAGGCTTTCTCACTGTTCTCAGATTCATAAGCATGTGCTGCAATTTCGAATTCAGAAAAAGGGTGTGAGTAGGAAGGCCTAAAATTTGGGGCAGGATAAGTACTTCACAATATTCATGAACATAAGAGGGTGGTGATCAGAATTTTTTATAATCTAAGCAGATGGCATTGTGTAGGAGTAATATTCTGGGTGGTTATTAATACCCAAAACGGCCATACATTAATAAAATGATTAATGTATACTCATCAAACAAATATATATCAAGGAACTAATATGTTTTTTTTTCATTTTTTTTTAATTTTAGCTTATTATGGGGGTACAAAAGCTCAGGTTATATATATTGCCCATGTCCCACCCATCCCCCATAATATGTTTTAATCTTTGTGATAGCCCCAATGAAAAAATTCCAAAATATATAAGAAATAGTCTTATTTTTAAGAAATGTATTTTTAATAAGAAAATTTAAAACTGCATCACCAAAAATTTTTCTATTAATTTATATTTCATTTATACACAGATAAAACATAGCATGGAATGTGCATAAATCATGTCTACATAAGCAAAAATTCAAAAGTCTGTCTCTGTCTAAATATCAAAATCTTAATTTGAGGCAGTGATATTTGGAAATGCTGTATGAACTTTTGATCTTTAAAGTACTGTATTTAGAAGTTGATAGTATCAGCAGTAATCATAAAAGATTTGTATACACAATTTCTCTTTCAGGTCTTCTCGGCAAAAGAGGGTATTTCTCTGCCTTTTAAGAGGAAAGACTCAGAAGCAGGACATACGGCTTCAAATCAAGGTGTATGCCTGGAGGATCAGAATCAGGGTGGGATCAGGTGTTGCAAGCAGGTATAGAAAGTGATTCATCACCAGGGTCATGTTCTCTGCTCATGCAATTTTTATGCTGGGTTTCACTGCATCAACAATGGAGTATGATGGTTAACTTATGTGTAACTTGGCTGGGCTATGGGATGCCCAGATAGCTGATAAAACATTATTTCTGTGTTTGTGAGAGTATTTCATGAAGAGATTGGCATTTGAATTAGTATACTGAATAAGAAAGATCTAGCCTCCCCACTGCGGGTGGATATTATCCAATCACTTGAAGGCCTGAGTAGAACAAAACAGTGGAGGAAGGACAAATTTACACTCTCTGTCTGTTTGAGCTGGAACATCCATCTTCTCCTGGTTCTTGGGTTCAAACCCAATCCTGGACTTACACTATCAGTACATTTCCCCCGCCCCCCATTCATTTTTAGGCTTTGAGACTCAGACTAAATCATACTACTGGCTTTTTTGGTTCTCCAGCTTGCACAGGGCAGATAATGGAACTTCTTAGTTTCCATAATTATGTGAGCCTATTTCTATAACAAATATTCACATATGTAGATACAGATATATCAACTTCATATAAATATATATATTTCCACATATCTATATCTTTATATTTTTCTATCCATCTCTCTATATATCCATATATATACACACATATGTGTGTGTGTGTATATATATATATATATAAAAAGAGATTTATTGTGGAAATTGGCTCATGTGACTATGGAGATTCTTATATATTTATCTATATATATATCAACTTCTTATATATATATATATGTATATATATATATATCACCATATGAAATCTCCTTTTTAGAATAGGAGATGCATATGCACGCACGCGCGTGCACACACACACACACACACACACACACACACACACACACTGGTTCTGTTTCTCTGGAGAATCCTGACTACTACAGGGGGTGGCAAGGCTGCTCCAAGGCCTGACCACAGCGTCTGGCCCCAGGCTCCACCAGGGTTCCATGCATGCAGCACATGGATCTCAGGTTTGCCCATTTGCAGTTTAATGCCAGCAGAAACTGCACTGCCAGAGTGTCAGTGTGAAGTGTGACTTGGTATCTCCACAGAGCATCTGCAGAACTTGAATCAGGTAAATAACAAAGATCTGAACCACCCACCACTGCCTAACTAGCAGAGGGAAGATAGAAGAGCTATTCAGTGAGTTTGGAATAAGCCCCACAGGAAAAAAAAAAAAAAAAAAGAACTCATATTTATTGCTCCAAGTTCTGTGCCAAGTGCTTTGTATACATTATTTCATATAAACTATATACCACCCTCCTTTTTACAGGTGAGTAAATTGTGTCTCATAGACATCAAGGGATATGTCAGTTAGTCTCTGATAGGACACTGATTTGAACCAAGGTCAATCTACCTTCTGATCTTCCCCATACCATATGTTATCCTGCCAGAAGTCAGAAAGAATTTGCTTAGTCATGAGATTACTTCCAAACTGAGCTGGCATGGTTCAGCCAGGCCCCAGAGACCTGGAGACATGTGTACTGGGAAAATTCTTTTTAAACCATTGCACATTTTCCAAATGACTCCCTAAACTCTGAAGAAGTCATTGCTCAGCTACTTCCTGAGGGAAATTTGTTGTGGTCATTGAGAGATTTTTAAAGATTTGAACTCAGTATAAAAAGCAGCTTATTATCAGCTTCCAGAAGAAAAGAAAAATGAATTATTAGTGTTTTAAGTAGTGCATGAGACTCAGTTTGCCCTGTACTTCAGATCTCCTCCTAAGCAGAGCACCTCAGGGTGATTATTATACATAAGTCCACATGCTGTCCGTCGTGCAAACCCGTTGAGCTGGTCAGGATTGATTGCATCAGGAGTCCACACTTGGGTCAAAGAGAAGCAGTGATGGGTTAGTTGTAAGGGTCTGTTTAAAGAGTAGTTCGGCACAAAAATGCCCAGTGGGTGTGCTCTGACCAGTGGATAGTGAATAACACGTCTCATCAAATTCTCTCTCTTGATGAGTTTTGGTCGTAAATAAAAGAGGGGGTGGTTAGAGATAGAAGGGAAGAAAACCACTAAAAACACTAAAGTAGGGTCAGAGAAAAATAGTTATGAGCATGGTAAAATTACTACAGGCTATAGGCACATCTTTCTAATAATATGCCCAAATGACTAGGTCAACAAAACTGCTGTTAAATTCTTAGAATTTGTGTTGTTTGTAGTATAATGCCAACTATTGTTTCCTGAGTTATTTCTGTTTGCCAGGAACAATGCTATATTTTGGCATATCTTATCAAATTCTATTGCATTCACTAGTTTTGTTGAGTGTCCTTGGAGCAGCTGGAAGTATCTGGGTGGCATTGATCACCATTTCCATTGATCTAAGACCTGACCTTGACATTACTGAGACAGATCCCTGGGCTTGCTAACTTCCTGGGACATGCTTATAGGTCCCCCTCATCTGAAGCATCAAAGCATATTTCCATTCCTAAAATCTAAAATCTCCTAGCATACTGGGAATTGACAACCTCAGAGAAAAGTAAACCACAGCATATGATGTTGAAATGGTTGTTATCACTGTCCCCTACATGAGTAATGAATCAGTTAAATCCTTCACTGTCTCAAGAAATCACCATCTGTTCTTTAGTCTTTAATTGATGTAAGATGTGTTTCAAGAAATCTCCAATGGGAAACAATTCTGGTGTTCATGAAAACTGGCTGGCAGATTAGTGGGTCAGCCAAGCAGATGGTGTCAGGGTGATTCAGCATCCTGGGCAGCTGCTGTCCTACCTGGGAAAGATGGTCATTTCCTCTGCCACACGAATCTCAGAGCTGCCAGCACCACTCAAGCTCCCAGAGTCTTTGCATCAAATAGAGAGTTTATTCTGGAGACAGGATTTGGGAGGTGGGAAATGAACCTAGCAGAAGCACAATACATCCTTCAACTTCAGCAGTATACAGAGGGTACAGGCTGCGGTGGAAAAAGTTTTTGGGAAAGCAAAGCAAAACTTCATCAGCTAGCCAAGAATTCCAGATGGCCAGTTTATACATCTTTTTAGGCATTTGGATACAATTGAAAAAAGCTAAGGACTTGATTATCATGTGTAAGAAAATTATATTTTGTAGGAAATTTTAGTTCTTGTGGGCAAGATTTATGCAATATTTATTTCATCTCATGTCTTGGCTCTATGGAGGACATTTCCTGATCCCCCATTGACTATAACTTACCTACAGTTACATGTTGCTTAATGACAGGGCTATATTCTGAGAAATGCATCATTAGATGATTTCATCATTGTGTGAACATCTTAGAGTGTATGCACACAAACCCAGATGCTATAGCTTGCTATACACCTAGGCCACATGGTATAACCTGTTGCTCATAGGCTACAAACCTATACAGCATGTTACTGCACTGAGTACTGTAGGCACTTGTAACACAACAGTAAGTATTTGTGTAGCTAAACATACCTAAATGTAGAAAAGGTACAGGAAAAATATGATACTATAATTTTATGGGACCATTGGTTCCTCCTCCACCAAAATGTCATTATGCAGCACATGACTGTATTTCAAAAGCCTACTTGGAAAGCTGTGTGGTATCATCAGCAACTCTTAGAACAGTTTGGATCCCAGTTAAAATTGTGAAGGAAATAAAGTTGTGTTTAGTTCTGCAGTTTATCATCCCTGTTCTGCTGCTTCATTATTAATATTTTATGACTTGGGATGTGGACAGCATGATTATTGCATGTCATTACCCTTCCTCCTTCCTGTCTTCATGAGTACCCACCATGTGAGTACCCACCATGTGACAGTCATTGTTCTAGGTTTTGGGGTTAGGGGTGGGGCAAAAACCAGTTGCTACCTCTGTTTTTATAAAACTTACATTCTCATGTGAGAACAGGTATTAAATAGTTGATTGCATAATGAGTGGATAATCTCAAACTGAGAAAAGCCCTCTAAAAGAAACTCACACAGCCAGGAAAATCATAGTAAAAAAAAGTCATAGAATACCTGTGGCAACAGGAAAGGGTGAGAGGGGCACGGTGGAGGGTCAGGGAAGGTTTACCTGAGGGAATGAGAAAACTACACTTGAGCTGAAATAATGAAAAATAAGTAGGAGGAAACGAAGCAAAGCCTGCAGAAAACATCATTCCAAGCAAAGAGAATAAAATTTACAGAGGTCTCCCAAGAAAGGAGGAAGATGCAAAAGATCCAAATTCCTGTACTTTGAGGGAAACAGAAACTCCTCCTTTCACGCTTTAGTCATCTTCAGAATATATCACACTGTGAACGTGTTACAGTTATTATTTAGTTATGCGTTTTACTACCTGTCTACCCTAACTTACTACACTTACAATCTATAAGGAAATGGATTTCTCTGCTGAACACATTTCTACAGCCAGTTCTTGGAACATTTCCTGACACACAGTAGGTGCTAGACTGATATATCTTGACAGATTGATTGACTGACTAAATGAGTGAATGAACAGTACAAGGTGATGCTGGGAGGTCCCAGGGCCCCAGTGATGCAGAGCCCTGTAGGCTACATCGGGAAGTTGTTTACACACTAGGACTGATGGAAATGTGCTGATGGATTGTAAGTACAGGTTTGGGGCATAGTCACTTATACATTCATATATTCAGTATATTTACTGAAGACTTCTTCTGGTGCAGATGTCTTTGCTAGGCAGATTAGCATCTGAAGGCAAACAGTGTTTTTTGTATCTCTGGATGTTTGAAGTCCCAGGCACACTAGCAAGTCTAAAAAGGTAAAGTTACCCAAGTAGGGATATGGTTGGAGTCACAGATGGGGAAAAGATGGAACTTTCAGAGAACAAGCCCAAAAGGAAAGAGGCCTGAGGAAGTTGAAGGACTTAAGATACTATCCAAGCCCTGACTGTAGCAGTGATGAAAGTGCCTAGGAGACAATGGTGGGGGGTGGGGGGGGGGGGGCGCAAAAGACTGTCCATTTGAAAAGGAAGTGATTAGGGAGTTAGAAAGTGGAAATTCCAGGAAGTGTCTTCATGAATCCATACTACATGCTCAAAGGGCAAGCAGGCCTGGGAATGACCTAGCTGTGTCCACATATAAGTGTGCCAAGCACTTTTACATACTTACATAATTTGTTCTATGCACTACTTGTTAGAAGGAAAGAAAAGGAAGCAGCGTTTATTAAGCAACTACTACATGCCGGGAATTCTCTATATATCATCTCTTTAAATTTTCACAGCAATGTGAAAGTAGTGTGCTATTAATACATTATCTTTATTTCCAGAGAAGACAAAGGCCAGACAATGTTTCTAAGGCCTTGTTTAGTAAGCGATTGAACCAAACTTTACACCCGTATCTATTCAATGTGCAACGTCCATGCATTCCTTGCTCTACCTAGTGCTTGGAAGGAGGAACAGGAGAAGAGGGAAGAAGAGGAAGAGGAAACAGTGAAAGAAGACAGGAGGAGGAAGACATGCAGCACATAGGTCCCGTTAGTGAAGCTAAGAAATCCTGCCATTTGCTTGAGAAAGCCTCTACCTTAAGCAGGATTAAAATAAAATAGCAACAATAAAGCAGTAAATTTATATTAGGCTGTCTGCCCAATACATAGAAATATAGTCTGTTCCAGGAAATGAAAATAAAACCAAAAACCGTTTGAGCAGCAAGGAGAGATGACAACGGAATAAGGAAAGCTCCAGAATACCCTGTGCTGAGGTGGCTAACTGATGAGGGAGTCAGAGTGCTCACTGCAGTCCCGGCCTTTGCCCTGTGAGTTCGGAATTGACATCGCGGCCCTAACTCACAGCACATTCCAAGATGTGTTAGCAAAGAAGGCATGGGAGTGTGTTGTAGACTGTTTGGGCTGCTATAACAAAACACCTTCAACTCAGTGGCTTATAGGAAGAGAAATCTATTTCTCACAGTTCTGGAGCCTGGAAATCTAAAACCAAAACACCAGCAGATTTGTGTCTAGTGAGAACCAATTTTCTGGTTCATAGATGGCGCACTCTAGCTGTGCCTTCACAGGGTGGAAGGGATGAACGAGCTCCCATGGGCCTCTATTGTAAGGGCACAAACCCCATTCGTGAGGAATCTGCCCTCATGACCTCATCACTTCTCAAAGGCCTCACCTCCTAATACCATCGTCTCGGGGATTAGGATTTCAATATATGAATTTGGGGGAGACATAAACATTGAGAACACAGCAGATAGTATGCTGGTACTCTGAAATAAGTTCAGAAGAAACATGTTCTGCGCAGTGGGGTTGATGTTTTTAGGCAAGTCTCAAATACTTGAATGCTTTTTTCTGAGAAAAGTCCTGAAAGGTCTCTAAGAATAAGTGCTCTAGCCCATAGACAAGGACACAACCTCTGGAAGTCCCCATGACCCGCTGTGTGGAATTAAGAAGCTTGTGTTTCCTTGGTTTTCAGATCTCAGCGGCAATTTAGGAGAGTAGTAGCTAGTGCTATAGAAAGGGGGATATTTTATAGTTTGGATTGTCAGATTTGGCAAATAAAAATACAGTTAAAATTGAAATTTAGGTAAACATCTAATAATTTTTTGGTTAAATAGTGAAGATTTGTTTTCATTTTTTTTTTAAATCTGGAATTCAAATTTAACCGGGCATTCTGATTTTATCAGACAACATTATTTGTAGTTTCTCTGAATTTGGGGCACCTGCAGTCAGACTGAGAACCCTCTGCACAGGAGTGGAACCCCTGACATGGATCACGTGGAACGCGGAACAGCAAGGGCCTCAGCAGACCTTCAGGATGAAAGATGGGAGGGCTGCAATAGGCCAAGCCCTGTGTGGTGGCTTTAAAGGAGGAGATTGAGGAAAGGAGTGAGCCACATACTGAGCATAGCTGGAGGAATTGGAGGGGACATCCAGGCCTCCAGCTGGCCAGGCGGCACTGCAAATCTGACTGCTCAAGCCCGAGGGGACCGGCAGAGAACAAGAAAGCCATCTGCACATGGGTCGGGGTCTTTGGGAGGCAGAACCTGGGAAGCGGGGGGAGGGAAATGGACCTGTCGGATGGGAGATTTTTAAAAATAGCCTGTGAATGAGCCTTTAGTCAGAGTGGCTTTAAATGTCACTGGGCAATCCATTTTAAAAATGAACATGATTATTATAGAGGAATTTCCCTCAGCTATACGAGGTTCAGAATCTCCCAAATCCCCAAGAGAGGAA
This sequence comes from Lemur catta, assembly GCF_020740605.2. Taxonomy (NCBI): domain Eukaryota; kingdom Metazoa; phylum Chordata; class Mammalia; order Primates; family Lemuridae; genus Lemur; species Lemur catta. Next base: position 60,228,254 of record NC_059141.1, on the reverse strand, counting down.
AGACTGGAAGTTAATACTAGAGTCGCCCCTTGTATTAATTATACATCATCACTGAAGCAGAAAGTCACTGAAATAGATTGTGCCCAGTTCATCCCATTCCTTTCCAGTCAGGTGTTAATAACTGATGTCTGGTTTGTCATTCTTGCTTCCAGGTAAAGGATGTCTGTTGGTATTGTCAGGGAAAAGCACCTAAAACATCTGCAACTCATAAGGCAACTGAAGACAAATTATGTTGCCAAGTTGATCAAGCAGGTAAGGGGTTTCCTTCACCAAATGTCCCTGCACAGAGCGTGGTCTTCTCCGGCATGTCGTTCACGCATCTCCCTGCTTCTCTGTTTGTTCAGCGAGGCCCAGGGAAAGCCAGCTTTGCTCAGTTTATGCTTAAAATCTAGATGATCCGTGAGACGTGTGTGGGAGGGAAGATTTGAGACCTCAAACTATCTCTAATTGTGGATTTTTTTAAAACAAAATTTACATTTGGGTATCATGAACTCATTGAATGTTTAGGGGAAAATGATAAGTTGGCAAAACCAGAATAAATATCGTGACTCATAAATAATTGTGCTGCCCATAACTCACCTGTTGCAATCAAAAATTGCTTTTCTTCTTCTGATACTGGCATTATTCTAATTTGACTCCTGTCTGTTAGCTACAGTCTTAAAACTACTGGGGAATAACTGTTAGGAAATTCACTGATAAACTCTGCCCAGAGATGTGCAGACATCCCCACAGCACCAGGAGTGATACTCAGAGCCAGCTAACCCAGAGACTATCTAACGGTTTTTAAGAGGAGAAAGGCTGTCTTTAGCATACAGTGCTTTCTTCTTACTAGAGTGTCTTAATTGAAAACAAACAAACAAACCAGTTTTTTTTAAAATTCAAAAGAGTTTAACAAAAAATTTTAAAAAATTATATATGCAGGGTAGGGCCCGAACATATATGATAACAAGTGAAGATGTCACCTCACATGCTATGGTTCAACATTTACCAGTGTAGCCCCCTTCACAATTTAAAAAGCAAATTGAAAATGTTATCTATTCACATTCACTTCCAAAGTAGGGTAAGAGGCTGGCAGAAGAGAACCAGACTTGAAATCAGAATCTGGTGCTAAGATGTCCCTTGCAGTGTTAATAGCTAAGGTTAAAGGGGCCCTTGTAGTGTGGCTAGGCAGTTCCTACCCACTACTCGTGGCTTCTGTAATTTAATCCCTCACACCCTCTTGTGGGTAAGGCATGATTATGTTCCTCCTTTCAGAGTTGATGAAAAGTCACTTTCTTAAGGTCACACTGCTGGTAAATAATGGAAACAAAAAGTCTCTCATCCTCTCTGGACCTTAGTTCTTTTGTCTATGTCATTTAGATACAAATAATAGAAATAAGAGTAATGGACCCTTGTTGCATAGCAAGTTGAAGGTGTCCATTTCCTTCAACAGAGTTAGCTCTTTTTCTTTCAAAATCCACTTGAGAGGTAGGCACTCTCCTTTCATTCTGAGAAAACTGGAAGTCTCAAGGTTATAAGGTCAAGGACACGGCCGAAACAACTGCAAGAGACTCCAACATAGATACACATAGAACTCAAAGAAGCAGCTGCATGCAGACACAACCACTAAAGCACCACCTTTCACACTACACGCAGTTTTTCTGACGCTGAAAAAGAAATCAAAAGGAAATACCTAGAAGAGTTACTAACGTGACCTCATTATCTTCCTTCGGTTTTATTCCACCAGCATGTTATAGACTAGAATATTTCTAAAATGTGTGGGACATTTATTGGTACCCTTCATCATATTTAGTGCCTATTCGGATTTATTAATATTTCTATATATTATAATAATTTTAGCATATGTAATTTCAGTTCTTTTATGGAATTCCGGGTGGTAAAGCCATCAAATAAAGAGCACCAGGAAAGACACCTGTAGTTAAACACAGTTGGGTTTATTAAGTTGCTGTGACAGGGAGAATGGCCAGAAAGAATCCTGGTCCATTTCAGGAGGAAGAGGATTTTTACGGAGTTTGAGCTTATGCTGGGTGATTCTGAAAGAAAAGAGGTGAGGGTCAGTTCTGAACTGGATACAATCATGAAGCAATAGTGTGGCCTCAGGGGAAATATCGTTTTATGTTCGCTTTGCCAGTGGCCTTGTCTGTGTCTGCTACCATCTGATTATCAACAGGGCTGATTTTTTCTTTGTCAGTTCTGGATGATTTTTACCTTTTCAGGTAACAAGGTCATTACTCAAATGCCTATGTTGCTCATAAATCCACCATTTATATGTCTTTCACTGTCCAGTTCCTAACATAACAATACCAGTTTTATATTAAGACACAAAGAAAATCTCAATCAAGATAATTAAAAAGAAATTTTAGACCCACATTCAATGATAAAATGTAGTAAAGCTAAGAATGAGTTTAACAATTTAAACTTTTAGTGCTATAATATTTTCAACAGCTGTCTTATAAATAAAGTTTAGGGAAAAAAAGAGAATCAAAATGTATTTATAAAATAAAGACAATAAAGACACTACCTACCAAAATATAAGATATATAGCCCAAGTTTTCTTCAGTGGATAATCCATATCTATAAATGATTTATAATTAAACATGAAAAATGAAATCAAATGAACTAGAGATTTTATATAAAGCTTTTATGAAATAAAAATGATTTTATGAAAACCAGAAGAAAGAGACCAATAAAGGTAGAACATAATGAGTTAGAAAATAGATATTGAATAGAATTAATAAAAACACCCAGAGCAAGTACTTCCAAAAAGCTAGAACAATAAAAATATTACTTATAAGCATTAAGAGAAAAGGTAAACATTTAACATTAAAAAATTTTAGTTATCTAACAATAAAAGACTATGTTCTTATGTAATGTCCTAAAAGGTCCCAAACCTTTTTGGCACCAGAGACGGTTTCATGCAAGACAATTTTTCCATGGACTGGGGATGGCAGATAGTTTTGGGAGGATTTTACAGCCATTCCCCAGCGTTAGCATCACCACCTCAGCTCCACCTCAGATCATCAGGCATTAGAGTCTTATAAAGAGTGTGCAATGTAGATCCTCATATGCATAGCTTGCCGTAGGGTTCCTGCTCCTATGAAAATCTAAAGCCACCACCGATCTGACAGGCGTTGGGGAGTGGCTATAAATACAGGTGAAGCTTCACTGACTTACCAGCCAGTCACCTCCTAACAGGCCACAGACAACTACCAGTCTGTGGACCGGGGGATTGGGGACCGCTGTCCCAGAATATCCAAATATCTCATAACAACAGGGAAAAATTGAGACCCTCAGCACTGCCTAAAATTGAAGACATTCTTCTGGCAAGTTCATTTGAATTTTATAGTTGAAGCCTATTTTTTGAAATTGAAATGTTTATTATTTATGTGATTTTATTTTATATACACATATATCCATACATATATAAAAGATATATAATATTTACATATATTGCTTTAAATAGGAATTGAATTGTATGCTTTATAATTTGAACATATAATACATACGAAAAAATGTCCATTGGGTATAAAATCAGGATGGAAAGTGTACAATTTAATTCTTAATACATATATATGTTTATATATATATATATTTGTCTGTCAATATATGTAATAACAAGGTGGTAAACTGGGTATTCCTGAAGAATTATATTTATTTTTCTAAAACATATGTAGAGATCCCTGAAGATGATTGCATTAATATCATTGGCCTTGATTTAGTGGTGAGGTTTTTCTGAATGGGGTAACATCAAGATGTGGATTGGATGGAGGATGAAGTTGGTTTTAATACAAGCACAATTTGCTTCGGTGGCAAACCATGCTTTCTTGAAACGTACACTTAGCATTTTCTCAATTGTTTTTAATATATGGTCATGTGTCACTTAATAAAGAGTATACATTCTGAGAAATGTGTCATGGTTCAATTTTGTCCTTGTGTGAACACCACAGAGTGCACTTATGCAAACCCACATGGTATAGCCCACTACACACTTAAGCCACTTGGTATAGCCTATTCCTACTAGGCTAAAATCCTGCACAGCATGTTCCTGTACTCCATATTGTAGGCAATTGTAACACAATGGTAAGCATTTGTGTACCTAAACATATCTAAGCATAGAAAAGGTGCAGTAAAATATGGTATTATAATCTCATTGCACCACAGCTGTATGTGAGGTTCATAGTTGATTGAAACATCATTACCTGGCACATAACTGTGCATGTGACTTCTTCAAAGCAGCCCCCATCCCTAGCTTTTTTTTTTTTTTTGAGACAGAGTTTCACTCTGTTGCCCAGGCTAGAGTGTCCTGACATCAGCCCAGCTCACAGCAACCTCAAACTCCTGGGCTCAAGCGATCCTTCTGCCTCAGCCTCCCAAATAGCTGGGACTATAGGCATGTGCCACCATGCCTGGCTAATTTTTGTTTTCTATATATTTTTAGTTGTCGAGCTAATTTCTTCCTATTTTTAGTAGAGACGGGGTCTTGCTCTTGCTCAGGCTGGTTTCGAACTCCTGAGCTCAAACAATCCCCCTGCCTCAGCCTCCCAGACTGCTAGGATTACAGGCGTGAGCCACCGTGCCTGGCCCCATCCCTAGTTTTAACCAGTTAAGTGTTCCCATATAGAAATTCTACTTCTGTGTTTTTGTAATTTTTGTTGTTTGTTTTTGCTTCAGTATATTACAAATATGACCAACACGTTGCCCTTCATTGAGAACCAAGGTAAAAAAATACATGCCTAATTAGATTAATAGCAGATGAAATACTGATGATTTTTCTTTGGTAGTGAAGCTCATTTTCCCTCCTGCTTTCACTATATTCATTTTGCAGAGAATATTTTCATACCCCCTCCTATGACATTATGCAACCACAACCAAAGCTGCCAACTACAGTTATGTAATGCAACCACCTTGGGCTAAAATTGATTGGACCAGGCATGGCATCTGACCCAAGCTGAATCAATCAGATATAGCTGATAATTTAGATTTATGGACTTCTCATAGAGGCTGGTTCGTCTTTCCTAGGTGGTTACATTGAAGAGAGATTTTGATGCAGCTGAGAAACTCGTTTTACTTAAAGTGCAAAGAGAAACACGCAAAAGAATTAGGAGCTTAGAGAAACAGGCCACACAAACCCAGCATTAAAAAGACAGAAAGGAAGAGATTTTGTTGTTCTATATTGTGTAAATTGTGTCTTTCTCTTTTTCTTTCAATCCCTCCTGAATCCCAGTTGCATTTCCTGTTTGGGGGCTATGAAATATACCTGTATTGTAAATTTTTTTAGAGTTCATATTTTTCTGATGCCTCAGCATCCTCAAACTGGCTGTGAACTCTCCATCCAGGCAACATTTGCCCAGTGGTGTAAGGCTGGTCCCTACCACAAATTCCCCTTCTTGCCCTCATCTGACTGTGGTCTAGTGACATTCTAACATAGGGACACATCCTCTCTACCCTAACCCCAGTAAAGGGCACTTGCCCACGGTGCTCACACTCTGCTCCCTGGTGTGCCCTGCCTCCCTCTCTAGGGCCAGTGAGTGTAATAAATCTTTCACTTTCCTAGGCCTCTCTGGGCATATCATCTACAGCCAGCATGTTCCACAGGAGCCCACAAGAGGAACTTACTCCTCCATTTACAGCACAGCACCCTATGTTAAGTCTATACGGTATTCCCCACTCATCTGCGTTTTCACTTTCCAAAATCAACAGTGGTCTGAAAATATTAAATAGAAAATTCTAGAAATAAACAATTCATACATTTTAAACTGCACGCTGCTCTGAGTGGGGTGATGAAACCTTGCTCTGTTCCACTTTGTCCTCCTCTGGATGTGAACCACCCCTTTGTCCAGAAGATCCACGCTGTGTGTGCTGCCTGCCCCTTGGTGATTTAGTGGCTAACTCGGTCGTCAGATCTGCTGCAGTAGCACAGCGCTTGTGTTCAAGTAACCTTTATTTTACTTAATAATGGCCCCAAAGTGCAAGAGTAGCGATTCTGGTAATTTACATATGCCAAAGAGAAGCCATAACGTGCTTCCTTTACTTGAAAAAGTGAAAATTCTCCACTTAATAAGGAAAGGAAAAGTATCATATGATGGGATTGCTAAACTCTTCAGTAAGAAAGAATCTTCTATCTGTGAAGTTGTGAAAAGTATACTGCTGTAATGGTTCTAGTTTATAATTAGTCATTGTTAATCTGTTACTGTGCCTATAAATTAAACTTTATCACAGGTATGTATGTGTGGGAAAAAACAGTGTATGCAGGGTTCAGTGCTATATTGGATTCTGGCATCCCCTGGGGGTTTGGGCACATATCCTCCATGGCGGGTGGGGGGGGGGAGCTGCTGTACATTTCCACTGAGAGTTGCCAGATAAACTAAGCTTCCTCAGTTGCCTCTTCCAATGACCAGCCATGACCCTTCCATATCTATTGTAGGGGCCAAGACAAAACTTCCCCTTGCCCCTCTGAAGGTTCACTGAAAATCAACTGACAAAAGGCAGATTAATAGGAGAAAGGCATACAAATTTATTTGATCATACTTTCATGTGGCATGGGAGCCTTCAGAATGAAGACCCAAAGATATAGAGAAAACCGTCCATTTTCATGCTTAGGTTGAATAAAATATGGACAGCTATAGAAATATGACTGGACCAAGAGGGTATGATCTAATGCTGTGAGGCTGAGCTAGGAAGCTCAGCAAGGCCTCTCTGTCTAGATTATTAGTCTTGGCCCCTCTGTGCAGCATTTCTTCCTTCTGCATGTGGGGTAGGGTCCTCTCTGATATGAGGGTCTTATGACCAACAGTCAAGTAAGGTAGATTAGACAATTTATTTATGGTCACTTTTTTACCATAAAGGAGAGGGAAAGTTAGAGTAATATTTTTAGGTCTTCTGTCTGGCTTCGAGGAAAAGGGGTTCTGGTTTCCATGACCTGCCTTGGGGAAAGAGAGATTCTAGTTTCCATGGCTGGCCTTGGGGGAGAGTGAGGGGCCAGACAGACACAGGAAGACTAAAGAAGGTCAGAGTTGCTTTTGAGGCCTTCATTCTGGGGTCTTGTTTTCTGAGCCCCAACATTCTCTTTCTCTGAGGAGGGGAAGGTATCCTTTTCTTGTTGAACATCTGTTCTATGACCACTGAGGAGCTAGATCCTTTAAATACATTAATTTCTTTAATCATTGATGACCCTAGTAGGTACTATAGGTGTTACAGTAAATAATTTGCCTAAGTCACATTGCTACCCAGGGACAGATCTGGAAATTTATTTTGAGTGCACCTGATTCCAAAGCCAATGGTCTATCCTTAATGAAGACATTCTTTTTTTCTGTAGCCCAATGACAGTAATTATAGAACATTCGCTACCCACATCCACATAATCACCACCCCAGTGGTTCCCATCTGTGAATTTGCCTGAAGTCTAGGAAATTAAGAACATTGTCAGCCTTGCTGTGGTTGCCCTTACTTCTCAGCAAAGAGCCAGACCCACAGTGTCAACAGCCTTTAGGATCGAAGGCCTGGGCACTTTCGGTTTCCCCTCATCTTCTGTGTGACTGTAGGTGACACTGTGGAATCGTTTTTACAGATGTAGACAAAGCACGCGCCATTTTATGAGCCTGCTGTCACACAGTACTAGTTCTTTCTTCTCTGATACATCTCCTTTCCCTCATTTTTATTGCTACTACCTGGCAATTGGACTCATTTTCTCTGCAATCTCCTTTCAAATGAGAACAACATGGCTTTACATAGGGTTGAGCTTTGAGGAAACTTGGATGAGAACTTCCACTAGATCCACACAACTCAGACAGAAAGGTATAAAGGTGGAGCTAAAGCAATGTGGGATGGATGGGCATGTCACCTTCGTGGGCACCTGACTGGGTCCAGGCAGGTGTTGGTCACTGAAAAGATACTGCTGTGTGCTCAAGGGGGTCTCGGTGTCACACTCCTCAATATTGTCAGGATCTTGCCTGAGCTGGAGTGGCTGTCAGGCCTTGCGGTAGCCAATGGAAGCAACAAGAAGCCAAAATGAAAGTAACAGTGAAGCTTTAATCACTTACTGCAAGAGTGTAAGCAAGGGGCTAAAGCTGGAAAAAGTGCCCACTGCCCCTCCCCTCGTCATTTCATATTCCTCTGTGCCTCCATGAAAGGGCTCTCTGGTGCAAGGTTAGGGATGTGTGTGGGTCTCTAACCGTTGAAGGAACCCCAAACAAACGCTTTTTCACTTGTATGGACCAGAGACCAGGGAGGAGGGAGAGAGGAGAATACCAGGCCTGGAAAAGTCCTGGGTACTGAGTCAGAGTGGGATCTCCAAGATTCCCCCACCATCCTATAAGGAGGTCTCAGCAGAGGCACACGATGAGGACCTCTGCCCAAAGATCTGGGTGAAGAGATCTAGGAATGAAGGTGCCAGGTGCCCAGGCTAGGAATGCAAATATGCAGAGTACTTGCCTAGCCTGGGAGGCCTGAGGTCTTGCCTGCAGCTCCCTTCAGAGACTGGTGCAGGTGCACGGAGATTAAGGGAGCCAGAGCAGATTACCCTTCTCCCAGCCCCCCTGAAGCCGGCCCAGACAAAGCCTTTGTAATTGCCTACGGTCGTGCTTTAAACAAATCATGCAAAGATTTTTAACCAGGAGCTGGACTCCTCGAACACAGTGCTTGGGGCAGCCAGTGTCAAGCAATCAGGGTTGGGACAAAAAATGAAAAGGATTTGCCCTCCTGTCCCAGGGAAAATTCATACATAAGGGAACTTATATTCTTCACAGGCTCATATTTTGTCTCATTTCATACCCACATTAGTGTGTGCCCTTGTCAAATTCTTCCTTCCTCATAGGCATTTCTGTCATGGTTTAAACTTATTTAATTATTAGGTGCTGACTATATAAATTCATTTTTTAAATTAATCTAGGTTGCTTGTAAAGTCCCTCATGATTTTAGTTACTGAATTTTGATGGCTGGCATAAGTAAATAAACTGTGGATGAGGCTGTGAAATAACTGGGCTTTTTTTTTTTTTTACTTAAAAGTGATTGAATTTTCATAACGTTCAATTGGGCTGCATCAGTCTGAGATGTAAGATCCCACATGAGCGGACTGTAGAAACTGCTTGCACAGTGATAGAGAATTATCACCAACTAATACACTAAAGATAGTATGTATTATTTTGTTTTCTGTCTCTCATCATTAGAAATTAAGTTCCTTAGAGGCAGAGTTTTGTGTCTTGTTTTAATCGCTACAGTATCTCTGGCACCTAGAATAGTGTTTGGCTCATAGTTTGTGTTCCATTCATGTTTAATGCATGAATAATTGGACAAAATTGACATTATATAAATATATTTTATTTTGTTTTCAGTAAATATCATAAATTTCTTTTTAAATAGATGTCACAGATAAAATGACAAATACGTGCTTCATATTCATATTGTATAGTCATGTCTGAATGCAGGGAAAACAAAATCAAATGTTTTCACGTGGCAAGGCATATATTAATATTATGACCCAAGGTCATGAAAGCCTCAACCAACCACCTATAGTTACACAGCAGCCTCTGATACAGGGTTAGCCTGGGAACCCTCACTAGACATCCTAATTATTACTACAACTCTATTATCCTGTTGACAAAAATTCTATTCTTGATCAAATTCTACTTAGACTCCACTGAACTTTTCAAATAGCTTCAAACAGGCTGGGTGTGTTTGAATAGCTGGCTCAGGCCTGTATTCCTAGCGCTCTGGGAGGTTAAGGTGAGAGGATCACTTGAGTTCAGAAGTTTGAGATGAGTCTGAGCAAGAGCGAGACCCCATCTTTACTAAAAATAAAAAAAATTAGCTGGGCATGGTGGCACACACCTGTGGTCCTAGCTACTGGGGAGGCTGAGGCAGGAGTATCGCTTGAGCCCCCGAGTTAAAGGTTATGGTGAGCTACGATCATTCCACTACACTCTAGCCGGGGTGACAAAGCAAGACTCTGTTTCAAAAGAACAAAAAAAAAAAAAAAAAAAGCTTAGAACAGTGACATCCTCATTCCTCTAAGTGCATAAAAACTTTCCAAAGGATAGAATGGACAATGTAATTTCTTAGTCACAGAGACATGCTTATTAATATTACTAGATAATATCAAGCAGAATTCTCAATTTTAATAACAGGTTTTAATAACATTACTAAAAACACTTTAAAATTATTTTCTAATATTTGTTTTTATATAGCTATATATTTGATTTTGATATGATTTTGAATGTCCAAATCATGCTGAATTCACTAATTCTAATAAATTATATGTAGATGTCTATTATTTTGAATTTCTTGCGTATACTAAATTATACAGCCTACAAATACTAAGAGTTTTATTTCTTCCTTTCTAGTTCTTAAATGTATGTTTTTCTTGTCTTAATGCACCAACTATATTCTCCAAGAGAACATTGACAAAAGTGGTAAGATGTATATTCTGCTGCATTTCTGGACTAAAAAAAAAGGTTTTCAACATTTCAAAATTAAGGATGATAATTGTACATACTTTTTTGTCAGGTTAGGAAAGTTCTCTTCTTTCTCTGGTTGCCCTGTTTTCTAAGAGTTCACATTATGAATGGATGTTGAATATTAACAAAATGTGGGGTTTGTTGGCATTTAATGAGCTTCTGCTATTTTTTCTTTATGCTATTAATGCAGTGAATTTTATTGACTGACTTTTAAATGTTAAGCCAATCTTGCTGTCCTGGAATCAACCCAACTTTGTTGTCATATGGTAATATTTTTAGAGAGTTCATGTGAGACTAGCATTATTTCTTCTTTTAAATTTATTGATGAACACACCTATATATGGAATATTCCTTAGGAGAAAATTATATATTCAATACCTTATTGGTGCAGGGTTATTAAAATTTTACAATCCTTCTTGATAGTGTTTGAATATGTAGGAGCAATATTAGAGAATTTTGAGGGGAGATGGCTATTTTCCCTATCTTAACTTTGGTGTTGGTTATGCCAATCCACTCATGTGCTAAAATTCATAACATTGTACAGCAATAAACTATTCCAGGTAATTAAGTTTTGGAAGTGAGGGTTTTAGATCCTCTCTGAGACAGATTCATTTCTGAAACTCATTCCTGAACATCTCTAGTTCTCTCAGGTTTTCAGTGGGTTCGGTTGTCTTGGGTCTCAGCTTTTGAATCTGCTCATGAAATTCCTAGTATAGGTCTTATTCTAATTAAACTTCTGATGAAATGTGTTTGATTCTTGGGTCAAACCCCTTTCTCTCCGTTGTTTTCCACTGTACTCTATCTTAGCCCAAACTATTCAGTCCTCGACATCCAGAAACTCAATCTTTGAACCGAAGCTCTCAGTCGTGGTTGAAATTGGTCCCTTTCCTGGGTCTGGCCATCTTCCTCCCCTGGCCATGCATCTCAGCAGGTCACAAGATTTCTTCCTTTCACAACACAGAAAAAGAGTCTTACATTTTTTAGAAATTCAACTCCCTTCAAACTGGCGAGCAAGAAACATGTGATAAGACACCTTTCAAAAAGTTTCTGAAAGTTTTTATAGATATTTTGGACAAAGTATAAAATCATATATTGATGTATGTCATATTAAAAATGATAGGTAATTGTTAATGGAATCTAGGATCTATGAACCTCTAAAACAAGAATTTTATTAAGGTCATTATGCAGCCCCATCTGCTTTAAAATTTGAGACTCACATGATAAAAGTATCCATAAAAATGATAATGAGAAAACAATAAAAAAGACAAATTTTGTTATCCTAAGATTCTTATCTTTCTTTTTTTTTTTAACCCTCTTACTTTAAACCTCAAGCACTGTTTTAGGTAAAAAATATTTAATCAATTAGGTACTTTTCACATGGGGAGAAAGAAAGGTTTTAGTTGTAATTTGTAAATTTAGATGTCTACAAATATGTGAAAAATAACTGTGTTCAATTCAGTATAGACACACAGAGAAAAGCACAGAGATTTATCCAAAATAGGATGTAGATTATAGAACATAAATTTTCTTGATTTACCAATTGGATGTTTTAACTTTCCACTCAGTGAAAATTGTCCAGAGGCAAAAACCATTTAATAACAAAAAAGTTCCCCTTTGGAAAGTCATAAAAAAAACATATGTCTGCCCGGACACATACTGACTTAAAAAGAATAGGAAACCATAGCTCTATTCTCAAACTCAAACATAAATACATCTGCCTGCCCCCTAAGAGCCATGGATTTCTTTTTATTAGCTATCAAAAATGATATCTTCTGGGCTTTAACTACTTCTGCAGACATTATTTGATAACTTTGACAATAAAGAGTTGATATAAAGATTTTCTATTCAGTCATGTGATGGAATAAAATATATTTGTTCTTTGTCCCTGGTTCCTGGCACAGAGCTCCTAAAACCTTTGTAATTTCCTGAGTACTAGGAGTAAATTATTTTATTCATAGAGTCTCCTTTCAACCATACCTGAATTTATGCTAATCAGATGACTCTAGGTGAGCCCCTCAATAGTTTAGGAGGAAGAACCAACAATTTGATTAGAGGGTTGGAACTTTCAGCCTCAGCCTGCAACCTCCAGGGAGGTTGAGTTTAATCACCAATGGCAAATGATTTAATCAATTGTGCTTACATAGTGAAACCTCCATAAAAAATCCCCAAAAGGACCGAGTTCTGTGAGCTTCTTGGTTGGGGACTACAACCCAGTGCTAGGAAAGTAATGCATCCGGAGAGGAGATGGAAGCTCTGTACCCTCCCACCTCCATCCCTCGCCCAATGTGTCTCTTCCATTTGGCTGCTCCTGAGTTGTACCCTTTATAATAAACAGGTAATAGTTAGTTATATCCTTTCCTGAGTTCTGTGAATTATGCTAGAGAATCATTGAAATTGATAGAGGATGGTGGGAAGCCCTGAATCTGTAATCATTCCAGTAGAAATATGGATACCCTGGTTACCCCACTGTGACTGGCATCTGAAGTGGTGGCAGTACTGTGGTACTCAACCCTTAACCTGTGGGGTCTGGTCTAACTCTGAATAGTAGGTGTTATAATTGGATTGAATTGTTGAACACCCGGTTGGTGTTGGAGAATCAGAATTGATTGGTGTGAAAAAAGAAATCCTCAAGTCAACAAATATTAAATATTTCCTAAACACATGGCTGAATAGCAATATCATTCTCTACTCTTTCTAAAGGGAATTTTTTTCTATGATTTAATTGAATGTCAAACATTTAGTTTACTTTGGCTCTGCTCAAATTTTATATCTGTTGACATAGCAAAGAGCAAGTGATATGAAAGTTTTATTCTCACAGGGCAGTTTGTATACTGTTCCTAATTGAACGTGTAACATTTATGTTATGTCCAACCAAATTGATTTATCATGTTCTGAATTATCATTTGACTGTGTTTACTGGTATTTTCTCACCAGATCATGTATACACTCTGTGAGGTCAGAGGCAGTGCTATGTACCCGTACTATCTACCAAGAAGCCCAACATTGCCCTAGAATATAGTAGAAGGGAAACATATTTATTGATTGACTTACTATGAGATTTATATGATGGAAAATGTTCTTTTCTATTACTGTCCTGTTTTTCACGTTGTCTTAATTTACACTTTTTCCCTGGCCCACAATGTGCTAAACTCTCAAGGACTCATCTCCATCTTCTCACCTCCAGTTCCACTGGGAACAATTTGCTGATGCTGAGTTAAGAGAAAAAGGAATCCTGAAAGGCAGAGAGACCTCCGCCAAGTTACTTAACCCCCTGGAAACTCAGTTTCTTCAGCTGTCAGATATGGTATGTCTTACTAATGCCAACTTCATGAGCTGTCATTAGGGCAAAATGAGAATCCACATATATAGCTCCTGAAATATTTTGTAGGTATTAAATACACCTGTCTTTTCTGACTGGGAAGATAAATTGTTCTTGCTGTTGGTATGGAGGTATGTTGATGACCAGCAGGATATACTTTAAATAATGAACCCCCAAGCCTTTTCTTTTATATATCTATATTGCATAATCATTGCTTTATCCAAGTGAAATATATATTCACAAAATATTTAACAGCCTTAGAAAATATAAACCCCAAGATTTCACTGGCAAGGTCTTCATGGGAGAGCAAAAAAAAAAAAAAAAAAGAAAAGAAAAAAATCACCTATCTCACCAATCTCGCCAACAGTATTTGTAAAAAAATCTCCTTTTTTATTAAAAAAGTGTAGAAGAGACATGAAAACAGATTATGATGCAAGTAAAGAAGTACTCCATGCTGTTAAATTTGGGCAGACAAAGGGTTTTGGCAGATTAAAGGTCACAGAGAGAGAGCTCTCAAAAAGGTAAGTAACTAGCAGTGATTGGTATGCTATAAATGAACGCTGTAGTTATCAGACCTTAATTTCAGAAATCAAATACATTTTGTATTATATAACATAGTAGACACCAAGGGACAATGGTTATTTGGAATTATTATGATTGTTGAACATAAGTTCTGTGAGGACTCTTTTATGAATAATTCTCATTTCAAACTCTGAAAATGTTCATAAGAATAAAAACTATGAAACAGTTGTAGTCACTAAGTATGTTGAATGCTCCACCTTAGGGCCCAATCTCTGTGATGGGTTATTGTATTATACATCCTTACAATGGATAAGCATAAAAGAGCTAAAAATGTCTGTTCGTTTGCTTAACATGTTACCTGGTTGAAAAAATAACAAAGAAGATTGTGTAGTAGAGATTGTGGCTTACTAACACTAAACTATTTACTGTCTGGCCCGTTACAGAAAAAGTTTGCTAACCTTTGCTCTAGAATATTACACATATCAAAATGTTTTCAAAAACCTCCTACATTTGCAATAGGTAATTTTTCTATGTTTAGGTTTGTATATGACCTTATTAATTCATAAAAATGTAGTAAGGATACTTTACCAAATAAAGTAAGGAAACCTTAGATTCTTAATTTTATATCATTTAAGTAGCAATTTTCTGACTCTCAAATTAGCCTGGAAACATTTAAATTAAGCTGGAATGTAATTGATTAAATTTCTTACTTTCCCTAGAATTGTGCTGTGAGGTTTGTTTTTGACAATATTAAACTCTATCATATGAATTTGCCACCTTGTATTTATCTCTGAAGAATATTAAGAAGCAATGACTACTGTTGTGCATAGATTTTAGGATATGTATTTTTTTTTTATTTTAAGATGATTGCTAAATTGGTTTCCAAAGTGGAATAGTTCTGCAGTGTCAAAATTAAGCATGAAGTTTATTTTAGCTTTTTGGTCATTATAAGGCTAAGAACATTCTAGTTTATTTCTACATAAGCTAGAAATTTAATTTTTATTAAATGCTTTTTCTGCATATATTGATATAGTAATATACTTTTTCATTTATTTTAAATTATATTACTATTATATTAATGAGGTGAATTATATTAATTCATTTATTATTTTAAATAACACTTTCATAACTTGAATAAGTTAAACTTGGTCATGAATCCCCAATACAAACTCCTACTTTTATGAGTCTTATTATTTTATTTTATTGGTTATAAAAATTTTTATATTTGCTATGAGTCTCACATACTAGCCATGGTATTTACACATTTTTGTATTGTGTTAAATAACAGAAGAACAATTGCTATTTGGATCTATATATCAATTTGGGTCTGATTATATCTCAAAATGAGATATTTCTTGAGAACATGGTCCTCATTTTGTAATATCTAACTGCCTCTGCATACATATCTACTTCTTTCATTATCGATGTCTTTCTTACATCAATCCATCTATTGCAATATGTTTCCCAAAGTTAAGGCTGGGTACATTAGTCACATGATCATATAGTCATTGGTCATGTGTCCTGCTGAAATCTAAACACTGTAAATTCTCTATAGATATTTCTAAAATAAAACAGAAGAGGAAAGAGTTTATTCTATGCATGAGCACAATTAATCTGTACAACAATCCTTTGAAGTTTTGTTATCATTTCCATTTGATGGATATGATAGCTGAAGTGCCACTAAACTATGCCATGGTATTATAGCTCCAGGTCCATAACTAAGACCAGTCACAGTCATCAGTGTTGTAACGAGGTGACTGGAAAAATGTAATGGGATAGCTGTAGGAGAGGGTGTTGCCTGCACTGTAGGTATTAGAGGCCCCTAAACTGCAGTTGGGGCTCTTTGTGTGTGAGAGGATGAGGGAGCTCTGATACCCAGGACTCATGGGACCCAGGTTGCTGTCCAGGTGGAGTCAGTCTTCATGAAGTTGGTTTGACCTGTATCCCACCCATGGAACATCCTTGGTGGTGGAGAAAGAAGCAAATATTTCATACTAGCTTAGGAAGAGGTGCATGGATCTATTGAGTCTTAATTGCTAAGGAAAACGATTTAGCAGCAAAGCAGAAACTGGTCATTTGGTAGATAAGATGAAAAATTGCAAGAGCAATGAACTTGAGCATGGGAGAGGAGCTGGCCTTAGGTGAGAACAGTTGTAGAAAACCAGGATTGAGATTTTGCCAAGTGGGTCATTATCCCTAAAAAGGATTTATATTGAGAGTCTTCATAGGAAAGAGCACAATGTCCTATGTTATAAGGGGGAAAAAACATTATGGTGTTGATAGCATACGGTTTTTTAAGTCCTTGATGACATTGAAACATTTTCAAAGTGGGGTACTAGATTCAGTAAACTTGAAACATACCAAACATCTAGATTCCAGAAGCGATGTATTTATTGCTGATAGCAAGGCCCAGAAAATACCTGTGGGAGAAGGTTACTGAAGTATGGTGGAGACACAGATGATTGCAGCTGAAAAGTTCGAGAATCTATGTAGCCTGATTTTAGATTGTTTCTTCCCTCAGTTAAGACTACTCAAGCTTTCCAGTTGCTCAGGTCCAAACCCTTGGTGCCATCATCTTTTCCTTCTTGTTACACATTACACATCATCTCATCAATATATTCTGCCTTCTCTATCTTTGAAAAATATCTTGATTTTTACCACTTCACTCCATCTTGGTCAAAACCGTCATTTTCTCTTGGCTGAATTATTTCACAAGGCAAACAGTAAGTTTCCCTGTTTTTGCCCTTTATCTCTTTCCATTAACGTAATAATAAAGGAACCTGTCGAAACAGGATCATTCAGATCATGCCATCCTGTGTGCCCAACTGTCCAGTGGCTTTCCATCCACTTTAGAAAAAAAGCCAAAATTTTACTGTATGTAGCCATTATCTGTTGTCGCAATCATGCTGTGTAACAAATTATGCCAAATCTCCATGGCTTAATATTATAATACTCTACTTATGCCCATAACTTTGATAGTGGTAGGTTAGGCAGATTGGGTCCAATTCGGCTTCATGCATCCCTTATTATTAACCAGTGCATGTTGCATGACAAGCCAAAATCAAGGTGCAGGAAGTACAATACAACAATATTAATCCACATTGTTGGTCAGTTTAGATATTCTGAAAAATAGATGCTATAAAGGGATTAGGCATCCAAAAGATTCAGTGGGGAGAGGTCAGTGAAGGGTGAAGGGGAGAGGGCAGTAGTAGGCAGGAAGAGCTGTCCATGCGGAGTTGCATCACAGGTCTGACAAGGGTGCAAGGAGAAGGGGAAGGAAGAAGAATTGGGGAGGGAGGATCTCAGATTGCAGCAGAGTTCCAAGAAAGTTTCAGCCAGACCAATGTAGAACTGAGTCCTTTGAAAGGGGCTTGCATTCCACAAAGCCGCTGCGATGCTGTCACTTGCTAGAAACTGTCTGGTAGAAGTATTGTCTCTAGGTGGACATTGTGGTGAATCACAGGACAGCAGTGTGGGCTCTCAGTCCAATCACATTCCTTGCACAGGCCCATTTGAAGCACAGCAGAGCAGCACAGTGGCCTGGCTGCAATGCCAGACACATTGCCATGCCAACATCATGTGGGCAAGAATATATTTCCTCCAAGGGAAGTAGGGAAGAGAGTGTAATTGAAAAATAATCAAATTAACCACAAGGAGACCTGCACATTTGTACACATCAAGCTTTCCTTTATCTCTCTGACCTCATTTATTACAACTTTCCTCTCATTAATTCCCCTCTAGTTCCACTACCAGCTCATTTTTGCTAGAGCACACCGGATATGCTCCTATTATACGGACTTTGCCTGAAATGCTTTCTGCCCACGGCTCTTCTCCTCATTTCCTTCTCCTATTTATCCAAATGTCAACCTGTCAATAAGGTTCCTTGAGCCACTTTTCTAAAATTTCAATCCCCATCAACATAAAGCATGCTCTGCAAATTGCTTTGAAAGTTGATCCTATTTCCCTTCCCAAGTATAGGCTAGATTAGTTGAGAAAAATGCACGTAAAAATAAATTCTCAACTTTTGGTGCTACAGTCTCCTAGCTGATGTAGGCAGCAGGTAATCAAATTATTCTTAGAAAGTAGCACTATGAATAATTTAACAAGTGTTTGCCTTCCAGAAAATATTGAATCCAGGGCATTTTGCAAATAATGCAATAAGCCAAAACAAATACTACAATAGTTATTTTTAGGAAAAATGTGTAGACACAAAGAAAACCTGAGTGCTTCTCTTTCAGCTCCCTCACCCCTACTGGAGAGAATCAGAGAAATACTCATAGGCTGGATCTTTGCTTATCATACATGATAATGAGATTCAGGCACATGTCTTGCGGCTGCACAGCGTAGCAGATAAGCACTGCTAGAGACGGCCTCATGTGTCAACTTGACTAGGTTACAGCACCCAGGTATTTAATCAAACACTAATCTAGGTGTTGCTGTGAAGGTATTTTGTAGATGTGGTCTACGTCTGTAATCAGGTATAAAGGTTACCCTTGACATCCTGGGTGGGCCAATTCCAATCAGTTGAAAGGCCTTAAGTGGAAAAGTGAGGTTTCCTCGAGGAATAAAAGATTCTGCCTGTGGACTGCAACATGAGAGTTCCCAGGCTGCTTGCCTGCCCTATGAATTTCAGACTTATCAGCCCCTACAGTCATGTAAGCCAATTTTTTGAAATAAATCTCTTAATATATATATTATAATACACATATGTATTATATATGTCATTTAGGGGGTTCTACCAGAGAAATATCGCTCCCTCTCTTATACACACACTCCTTCTCTTTCTCTCTCTCTCTCTCCATATATATATATATATATATATATGCACATATATATATATATATATACACACACATATATATATGTAGATGTCTTACTAGTTCTGTTTTTCAGGTACAACCTGAGTGGTACATGCACCAAATAAAACATTTAAGGTTAGTGTTAGTGTATACATCTTGAAAAAAATATATATATATGAATATAAATATAAATATAAATATAACTCGACTTTCCAATAGCAAAAGCCCATTAGGAATTCTGATGGTCTGCCTCTCAGTACTTCATTCAGACAGCTCTGTGTGAAGTAGAAAGAAGCAATCTTAATAAAGGGGAAAAAGAAGTAACCTTCTAAAATGTGCCAGGCAGTACACTAGATGCTTTACACATACTATTTAAAATTAATCCTTTTATAAAACACACACTCCCGTTTTACAGAGGAGGAAGCGGAAGGTTATGGTGCTAAGATAAAGTAATGCTCTGCACAGTAGCCGTGGACAGGAGTCATGCAGAGGTGGTGTGTATCCTACCAGCTCCTCCATATCTGAGATAGATGTTTTAGACCTCATCTGAGACTCTTGTTTCCTCATCTCTGAAATGGGAATGACAAGACCTATCTTGCTCTGGTAGTGGCTGGAAGGAATACTTAGTCGTGTGCAAGAACATTCAACACATATTTGCACCCTTAATTTTCTAGAAGTCCAGACATAATCCCTCAAATGCTATTAAGCATTCTGCCCGTCTTTTCCATGGTGCTGAAGGAGGCACATAAAGGCCCTGCGGCTCGTAAGTACCCTGGGTGCCCCCATCAGAATGAATGGACTCCTCCATCTTAAATGACCAAGGGCGGCCATGAAGAGGAATTCTGCCCACTGCTATCTCTAGAGCTGCCTAATTTCTGCTTTCCTAAAAGTAGGCCTATAAACCACTGATTTAATGCCTTTGAGATTTTTTACTAAACTGTGGCAAGAATAAACTACAAGATCCCTGAAAGAACATTCAGTTGGATTTATAGTGGGACTTCATAACCACCAAAGTTGAAACAAAAGAAAACCAATCCATCGCTGTTATTTGATAATAAATTACATTGTTATTCTTTATTATCTTCCAAAATGCAGTCAGTTTTTGTCTTTGAAATAGCTGAAGGTTTTTTTTTTTTTTCTTTTGGCTATCATTTCTCTGAGAGGAAAAAAAATCCAACAATAGCTAACTTTTTTACTTGTGCTCTTTTCTTTCTTTCAACATGAAACGATTGGATTTGCTGGTGAAAGGAGAGTACTTATGAATTGCAAAAGCATACCTTCTGATAAATACTTCATCATCTCTGAAAAATGAAAGCAATGAAAAAAATGCAATAAAGTCTGTTTGTGGAGGAAGAAGCAGACTAACATCTTGCAATATTAACTTCAGAGAAATGTGCCAGAGAGTGAAAGTGGTCATTCGTTGCTTATTGTTCTGGCGTCTGATTAATAGATATGCAGGCGCATGCTGTTCCTGAGATCTCTAGGGGTCTCATAAGAACCTCCAGATTCAGCCCTACTCTCTACCCCTGCCCTACCCCACATCCACAGAAGATTTTGTATTGTGTTGACGCAAGTTTTAAGCCAGGAGTGCTAGCTGATTGCCTCTGTGGTGTGGACAAGAGGCTTAACCCCTCTGAGCCTGTATTTTCTATTTGTAAAATACTTGCATCCGGTAGGAAGTTGTAAGAATTAAATGAAATAGCATAATGTATGTGAGGTAATAAAGAAAAGGCATAGTGTATTGTATGATGTAAGCTATTTGTGTTACTGAAATCACTATTGTTTTTGTGGTTGTTAACATAGTGTTTGGGAACTTGGGTGCCAATGTCAAACGACCTGATTTTAAATCACAAATCTAGCTCTTTGTGGCCTTGAAAAAATTATGTAATCTCTTCATGTGCTAGTTTCTTCCTCTCTATGATTGGGATAACACCACTTCTCTCACAGGGTTGTTATCAAAATTAAGATGTAGAAATAGAGAGTTTAACATAGTTCTGGTTTTTACTTAATGTACATCCTGAGGATACACTAATGTAGATATAATTATCACTAAAGTACCTGTGACAAAACTGAGGCTCATGACATTTATGCAAGTCATCCATGGGAGGTAAGCTGGGAAGAGAATTGGAATCCTCTGCTCTCTCATTGGTCAAGCCTGAAATATTTCCATAATATAGCTCAAGGCAATGGTCTATAAAAAAAAACTGAGAGCCATCCTGGATATCTCTTTTCTCCTACCAAACCCATATCGTCAATGAATTCTCTCAATTCTATCTTCAAAATAAGTTCAGAGTCTGACCACTGAATACCACCTCCATCACACTTACCCAAACTGAGTGGTTATCATCTCTTACCTGAACTATGTGAGAAGACTCCAAACTGGTTTCTCTGCCCCAGTGTTTGCCTGAAGAGCTATTTTTATCACAGAAGCCTGACTGATTGTTTAACAACAGGCACGAAGTTAATAACCTCTAATGGTTTTCTGAATGAAAGGCAAAGTTCTCACTATGGCCTATAGACCCCTAATGCCCTATCCCTTGCTGATCATCTGACCTTCTCTTCTGCAAACCTAGCTCTTCACCATTCAGTTCCAGCCACACCGGCTTTCCTGCTGTGCCTTTGGCATACCCAGGATTCTCCTGCCTCAGGGCCTTTGCACTCTCTGATACCACTGCCTTGAAACTTTGCCCCAGACATTAGCTTGATTGATGTCATTACTTCTTTCAAGTACTCCTCAAAGCTCATTGCATCAGACAGGAATTTCCTGACTGCTGTATATAGGCAACAGCACTTTCTCCCCTGCTCCCTTCCTTGCCCTCTTTGTTTTCTTCCATTGTACTTAACACCGCTTGACTTCTCTCTACCAGCAGAATCCCAGAAGCAAGGTGTTTTGTTTATTTCTCATCCCCAGGACCTGTGACAGTGCCTGACACATAGTAGGCACTCACAAATATTTGTTGAATGTATGAACAAATGAATGATTAAATAGATAATTACCTAACACTCTGTAATTATATAAAATCAGGAGAGAGGGCTATATTAGATGTTGAGGTAATAAAAATGTGAACTTCTCAAGGGGATGACCAGAGAGAATCCTATTCTCCTTCCAAGTAATTCATATATTTAATGAATGTAACTCTGTCCTCCTTGGAGACTCCCCAGAGGCATAGAAGCAATGTGGGCTTGTCTCTACCTAACACCTAGCCAGTACTGACAGCATAGAACCATGAGTCTAATTCTTAATTCTTGTTCAAAGAACTGAGAAGAATGAGAAATGGGCTGCATAGAATTGAGGAATTTGTAATTAGTTGATTAATTTAGGGCTATTCATTCCAAGCTGTAAAGAGATAAATGAAGTAGATGATGACTGGTTGCAGTAAATTTGGTAAAGTCTAGCAAAAATAAATAAGAAAGCAAGCCCTTTATTAGAGTTTTTATCTACAAGAATTTTATAAGCAATGACATAAAAAAAATCTACCCACCAGGTGTCAATTTAAGCACATCAGATAGCAATGTTTTATCCACCAATCGCAGCTTCCCTACAATTTGCTAATCTCCTGAGATGGATGCTGAAAGCCGCATTAATCCAGACTGTCAACTCAGACTCTCGCCATCGGAATACAAAGTGGTTTGTGCCCCAGGACTTCTTCAGTCAGAGAAATTGAGAAATCCCTCTTGTGTGGGGAGGGCTCTCTTCACAAGCACAGTTCATAAACAGCACTGTATAACTGTATAAGTAATTCATTTTAAAAAATAAATTTAAAAACTGCAAGACAGAATTTTCAATAGTAAATAATTATTCTATCAAATAGTCACCTTTTTCTTCTCCCAAAGAAATCCTTCCATCAGCAGACTCACACATCGGCCAGAAGAGAACCAGAGCTGTTCCTTCCTGTTTGTCAGCTGACCATGGTTTGTCTTGAACTTAGCTCTGGGAACAGAAGGGACCTTGGAACTCTGCCTTCATATTAAGAAATATTGATTTTAAAGTGATACCTGATTTTACAGCACATTCAGGTTGATATTGCCACCCATTACGAAAATGAGGTTACAACTTGAGGATTGGGTTGCTAAGTAAAATAAGAAGGAAAAAGAAAAAAAAAGTAAAGGATAAAATAAAAGAACTAGTGGGAAGGAATAAAAGAAGGAAGGAAGGATAAATCTGTCCCTGGCACTGAGTAGCCTGAAAAGGCTCCTAGAAATCAGCCAGGACAATAGCATTAAGCCTTTCTGCCATTAGAACATACTGGGGGATGTTTAGGACGCTTGGACATCCAGGCCTCCCCCATGAGATTGCCACCAGATTGTTTGGGGGTGGGTGGGTATGCACCAGCACTTTTTAAAGACTTGTATGGTGACTGTGATGGGCAGCCAGAGTGGAGAGTCACTGTGTCCACCAAAGCTTGGAAATCCACATAGGTTAAGTAATTAAGAAAGCTTTGTGGTCTAGTCAAAGGAAATCAAGACTTAAACCCGATCTTAATCTCTTATTTTATGGCTGTTTCTCCCCATTCAATGCCATTATCTCTACATCCACCCTGAAGGCTTGATTATAATTATATGGCATAATCTAAAATGAGGCTGCCATAACATTACCATGTCCTCTGAAATTCAAAAAAAAGCCCTGAAGAACGCGTATTCCTGGGTTCATCATCCAATCATCAGGGACATCATTCTTAAGTTGGCAAACTGCATCAGTTCTACCTACAAAGATAAATCAATAAAAAATTTTATTGTCAAGAACTCAAGGGTATGTTACAATAATCACAATATGGTGATTTTCCTCTGTCCCCACAATGCCAGAACTGTGCATTGTGCCTAACGGTAACACAGTAGAAAAAGACAAAATACAGGCAAACCAACAGAGGGAATAATCCTAACAAAGGACAGCCACTTTTTGTGATGGCCCCGGACTTTTGCTGCCATGGCCCCTGAGCCTCATTGAAATGAATTGTAAATCCTCATTGGTATGCACCTACACACACCCCCAGATCTAGTTGGAAAGCCGATGATCTAAGTCACAGTCAATCTTAAAATGTTAATTCAGAAGCAGAAATGTGCTAGAAATGAATTTGATCTGCTTACGAAGACACATGCATAAGATATGGCTGGAACATTCGTCAAGAGAGAAGTGAGGCAGCCCCCATGACTCCTATCTGTGACTTCTCATATCTTTCATCGCTAAATACATTTTTGCTCCTTTACCATAGTAACATAAGATTTTCTTCCTTACACAGCCATAGTAATAGGAGGTTATTGTTATGTGATTTTTTTCCCTTTATAGATGCAGTCAATTTCCATGGTCTATCTGTTTACAATAATATGTATTTATATTCATGACAATTTAGAGTATAAGGAAATATTGCATTTTCATATTAACTAATACATAAGGTGCTCACAGGAAATTTTAATGGGAGGTTTGAAGTAAGTTTTGCTGTAGAGGAATAAATATGGATGCCAGCTAAAGTGTTACTCATTTGTCTTCTTTAAATAGTTCATAAGATGTTTTTTAACCTCCCTTTACGAATGCTGACTTATGAATACCTTATGAATGTGTTTCTGAACTCCAAAAGAGCTGCACTGATTAGCCTACTGTGTTTACAATATGTTAAAGAAAATGTGCATTAAACGCAAGCCCTACAAGAAAATGAAAACATCAGACTACTAAATTTAGTTAATAGTTGCCAGGATCCTGACACCATGTGAGGTGTATCTTAGCAGCACTTTGTCAAGTGTGTTCTCTGTACGCCAATGGTGACCCACTTTGCAGGTGTCATTCCATGTAATGTATGGCTTAACAGTACAGAAATCAGTGTTCCCATTTTGTAGATGACAAAACCAAGACACAGATTCCATAGCTTCAATATTGTCCTGCTAATAATTAACTGAGCTTGTTGTTTTAATTTTATGAAGTCATTAGTTTAACTTTTGATATATTAATAAACTGAAAAATATTGCAATTTCCTATCAATGTGCCTAATGAGGTATATCAAATTTAGAAAAAAAAAATGCTGCTCCCCAGAGTTATCCACCTACCAAATCAATGAATGTTAAAGCTAGAAAAGAGGTCAAAGCCTTCACTTTACATTGATGGAAGAGAAGACATCATTACTTACCCAAGACTGCATAATTATTTACTGCTAAATTAATGTTGCTGACTAGCCAATGTAATGTTATGCTTAGGTAACATTTTATTTAGATTGCATGTACTTTCTAAGCTGTCTCATGGTTTGCTTTAATAGATATTTTCAAAGTTCACATTTGGCGTTTCCTGTGAAGCAGAAAAAGGAAGAACAATTGGTTGTCTGTCACCTTCACCAATCTTTCTTATAAGTTATAACACTATGGATTGTTTTATCTGCCTGTATTGTCCCCTGCCTCCTCTTCACATTCTTGTCTTCTCTATCAGTGAGTGAAGGAATCTATTCATGAAACCATTGATACAAATGTTCTACCATGTCATTATATGTATTACTAAACGAATAGCTCCTCAGTGTTTGTTATGCACAGTGAGATGCTGAAAGGAAGAACAACAAACCACAAAGAAATGGGAGGGCAAGAGAGCAAATCACCAAGAGCACAGATGTGAGTTTAGAATCCCCCCTACACACACACACACACCCCAATTTCAGTTGTGTGGACTTGTTAATCTCTTGCTATCTTAGTGTCATCTTTGAAAAACATAAATGATTCATCTCATAGAATGTAAGATTTAAACGGAATAAGGTATATGAAACAATTATCACAGTTTCAGGCACATAATGTTGACAATAATTATTGTGTATTTATTATAATATGTCAAATATCGTTCTATGTGTTTTCATTGATTGTTTCATTTAATCTCAGAACCTGAAGCCCATATATATATATTTTTTACCACTGTGCAATACGGTCCCTAATTGCTATTAAATGTAGCATTAGAGGCTGAAGAATTAATGCCTGTATTATAACTGCTTCACACAAGTAGTGTGGAAAGGTCAGACTCTTGTTTATGTATAGAGATTGGGGGTGGGGGATTCTGATCCTCACTTCTATCTGCAAAATATAATTATTTCTACCTCCAATAGCACTTTTGAATCTACTTTCTATCATAGGGCAAGTAAAATACATACAATAAACATTTAATGTGTCTCATTAAATCTATACATCATCAATGATAAGAGACACCATTTTCACAATCTGCTGAAATTTTTTAAAATGTCAATTAAAATATAATGCAATGCTTTTTTATCACATTGCTGGAAGATGTGCTATTACTTGATAGATGTCCAAATGTAAAAAAGAAATACAGAGCTTAGAATCAAAGAAATACAGTAATAATCATTGATTTCTTTCTAGGAAATAAAGGCCACACCCACTTGTCCACATAATTTGAAAGGAATTTTCAATTTATTATACATTGATAGATCAAGTCAAATTACCCATTTAATTCTTCACTCCTGTGTGACAGTGTTATACATCTGTGCCCTTACCCTAGTGACTCACCTCCTGGTGAGTCTTTCTCCATCCCTGGACATTGTGGTTGTCCACGGGACTTGACTAGGTTAATGCAAGGTTCTTCAGCCTCAGTATTAAGCTGAATTTTGGGCTAGATAATTCTTTGCTGTAGAAGACTGATGTTTAATAGCAGCCCTAGCCTCTACCTTCTAGATACCAGTTGCACCTCTGCCTCTCTGCAAGTAGTGGCAACCAAAAATGTCTCTAGATATTGCCATATGTCCCCTGGGACAGGGGACAAAATTGACCCTGTTGAAAGCTGTTAGATAATGATATGTTAGCAGGCTTGACATGGATAGAGGCTCGAAACTTGTTTGCATGATGGGGATTTCCTCTTGCACAAAAGTGTTCAACCACCTGAAAACTCTCCTGGTCTCCCCCCGGCTGCTAAGCTCCAGAGTGAACACATGGAACAGGCCTGAGCCCAGCCCACAGTGCTGAGCCCAGGCTAGATCAGCCAATTCCATCACTTTCATTTTCTTGGGTTATTCTTTTCTTTAGAAAGAATATATCCTCTGGTAGTTTTCTGAGAAAGAATATATTCATATTTTTTATTGTCAGTTTTTTTAAAAATTCTAATTCTAGGTTGGAAATCATTTTCACCTAGAATTTTAAATGTGCTGCTTTATCATCGTCTTATTTCCATTTCATCTATGTGCTAGATGAAAATCTAGTGTGCAATGGTATGCAGCTCCAAGTAATCCGGGAAGCCTGCTTTTTCTTTGCCACTCTGGGACTTCTTAAGTCGAGAGACCTCTCTTTATTCCCAGGATGCTGAAATATCATGATCGCATGTTTTGGTGTGCTATTTTTACATTAATGAGCTAGACAGTTTTGGATTTTTTTTCACAATAATCTTGATTTTTTTTTTATTAATGGGAAATTGTCCAGTATTATCAGTTTTTAATCTCCTCATCCTTTTTTCTTTCTTCTCTTTGTGGAACTCCTGTTAGTCAGGTGTAGGACATAGTTTATCTTTTTGTTCTACTTTATAGGAACTGTTTTTCTAACCTTTCATTCTTTCTACTACATTTTAAAATTTCATGTGTGTTTGTGTTAGGTCGGTAATCTGGCTCTTGGTTCTTGGTGTGCTCTTGGCCAAAGTACAACCAGACACAACAAAAGTAAGGCAGGCATGAAATGAAGTTTATTGAGGAAGGGCAAGATAAGAGCAAGAGCAGCAAGATGTAGGTTTATAGAGCAAAAGTAAGATATTTTTGCTGCAGACAACAAACGGACCCTCTGTCATAACAGGAGGGATCTGGTAATGGTCTGAGGTCTTGTTTTACCGTGCCTGGATTGGGCCTTCCTGGTGGTTCAGACCTCACCATGGAATCACTTTGACGGTCAGTTGGGAGTTACATTACCTGAGTCTTACTGCACATGCAGATCTCCCATGAGTCTCTCCGAAAGCCCATTGAGGGTGGTGAACCACAATGTAGATTTAAGCTAAGGACATGATAATTAGCCTTAGGTTGTTCTGGGTCACCTTCCAGACCCTAATGTGCCTGTGTTGCTTGGCCAGCAGGCTAGGGAATCCTCTGCGTCCTTTTGCAGTTGGCACTAAGTTCTGGCTGGCAAATTGCTAGGGCGTTCCCTCCTCCTTCAAGTGTGGCAATTGCTCGGGGCACCTGCCTTTGTCCCCAGGAGGGCCAGAGGGCCCTCAATGTCTACCTAACATTTGGATATTGTATATGTGTGTGTGAGTGTGTATAAATTTGCAAGAATTCTTCCTTATTAGTTTTTTATTTTGTTAATAATAATATCTTGAATATCTTGCATTTTCTTATTTCATTTTGTTATCTCTGTAGGAATAACACAGATAGATATATAATAGATAGATATACTTAAAATGCTATTCTTGTATTTTTCGCTTTATTTGAATTACTTGTATTTCTTTTTTTTCTATTTCTTTTTTTTTAACTTTTGTTAGTCCCTGTCTTTCATGTTATCGATTCTGTATGTACTTGTTGATTCTTGACTGTTCATTCGTACCTGAGTTAGGCCTGGAAAACGCAATGGGCACTTTATGTTTCAGGGTCTCTAAACCTTTTCTTCTGTGGCAGTCAGTGCTCTGGAGAGGAATCCACCACTTTTATGCCTGGAGATAAAAATCTCACTGCAACATTCTGAATTTATTAAAAAATGATGTTGGGGATGCGGATGATTTCACCATTTGGTTTGAAGATTTTAACTGCATCTTTCTGCTGTCAATAGACGAGTAAAAACTCATGAGGGAAGGACCATTGCCTTCCAATATTTTAAAAGTTAAACTGTAGTACAGCATAAACCCTATGTATCATAAAAACTGAGTGCAGAATTGATGAATAAAATTAGTGAAAGGCAATGTTTGACCTATTGTATTAATAAAAGAGAAATGTTGATCAAATCTAGATGATGGATGGATCACTGGTGGTTAAAAATGGAGGTATGTCATCATTACAGTGCTCGACTTTTGTGGGCTTCTGTCACGGTGACTTTCAGAGGATACTTACAAGGCTTGGCTCTTTCTAAAAGGCTACTAGGCAGGAACTTTATTAGTTCCATTTTCAGTTGAGAAAATTGAGATTAAGTTGTGTGCCCAAGGTCATAGAGCTAGTTAATAGGATTAAAGCCAAGGTTTTTGACTCTAGGGCTTCCACTCTTAATTCCCCAGGATCCAGATGTCTCCGATTTAGTATGAAGCTTTCCTGACCATTCTCTGCCCAGCTGAGAGTGGGAGATTCCCTCCCACATCACACCATTATTACCCCTTCTCCTTAATACTTGTGAGCTCTGTGAACTCAATAGCTCTCCGTTGGAAACTCTTCCTAAATGTTGCTCATTAAAACAATACCTGGAAAGATGGAGAACAAACAAACAACTATTCTTCTGCCCAAAGAGGATGGAATACACCAGCAGCCCAGAGTTGCAGCCTCCAACAGAGCCAAAGGGTGACCAGAACCTCAGGCCCCAGAGAAGCAGAGTGGTCCCCACCTTTGGTGGATTTGAGGAGATGTGGGAACCCTAAAAAGGCTAAACGTTTGCTTCTCACACCACCACATATTCCCCTAAAGGGAAAAATGAAGGAGTAAATACAGAGAAAGACAGAATTTCTTTTTCTTTTTTATATCTTATTTTTTAAAATGAGATATTATAATAGTACATATTTATGGGGCACATAGTGATATTTTGGAACATGTAGTAAGTAGTAATCAGATCAGGGTAATTAGCATATCCATCATCTCAAACATTTATCATTTCTTTGTATTAGGAATGTTCTATATCCTCCTCCTAGCTATTTGAAACTATATAATATATTATTGTTCACTATAGTCATACTACAGTGGTATAAAACACTGGAACTTATTCCTTCTATCTAGCTGTAATTTTGTATCCTTTGACAAATCTCATCCTATCTCTCCATTCCACCTATGCTTCCCAGCTTCTAGTATCTTCTGTTCTACTTTTTTACTTCTATGAGATTAACTGATTTAGCTTCCACGTATGAGTGAGAACATGTGGTATTAATTTTTTTTCCTGGCTTATTTCACTTAACATAATGTCCTCCCAGTTCCATCTATATTGCTGCAAATAACAAAATTTCATTCCTTTTTATGGAGGAATAGTATTCCGTTGTGTATATATACCACATTTTCTTTATCCATTCATCTGTTGTTGAACACTTAGGTTGATTGCGCATCTTTGCTATTGTGAATAGTGCTGTCATAAACATGGGGTGCAGGTGTCTGTTCAATGTACTAATTTTCTTTCCTTTGGATAAAGGCCCAGTAGTGGGATTGCTGGATTGTATGGTAGTTCTATTTGTAGTTTTCTGAGGAACCTCTATACTGTTCTCCATAGTGGCTTTAATATTTAATAGTTTACATTCCCAGCAACAGTATATAAGACATCCCTTTCTCTGCACTTTCATCAGCATTTGTTGTGTTTTGTCTTTTTGCTAGTAGTCATTCTAATGGGGTGAGATGATACCTCGTTGTGGTTTTGATTTTCATTTCCCAGATGATTAGTGATTTTAAACATTTTTTTCGTATATTGTTGACTATTTGTATGTCTTTTTTTCCACTAGTCTAATCTGAAGATTTTATTCAAATTTCACCACTTGTCCCAATAGTGTTATTTTTTTTTAATTTTCAGAATAGTATGGGGGTACAAATGCTTTGATTATACCTTTGCATCACCCAAGTCAGAGGTACAACTGTGCCCATCCCTCAGACGGCATGCACCGCACCCATTAGGTGTGAATTTACCCATCCCCTCCTCCCTCCTCCCACCTGCCCTACACCTGATGCATGTTACTTCCATATGTGCATGTAAGTTTGGATCAATTAGTACCAATTTAATAGTGAATGTGAGATCCAGAGATGAGAGAGAGGTACAAAGCCTCACATGTAGCAAAATGCTGTTTATCTTGAGCATCTGGGTGCAGATGGGTGGAGGCTGAAAAGGCATCCACCCTGAAGGAGGGGAAAGACTTGGGTTTTATAGAGGGTTTCTCAGAGGGGAGTGAGTACCTGGGTCACAACAGCCTCTGCAATAAAAAAAATTTTTAAACAACCAATTTCTGGGACCCCTGCATCAGTCTTGTCCTATAGAGATAAGGGAGGGGAGTAGTTCCATCCTTATCAGGGGGGATAAGAATGCCTACGTCTGTCTGCAGCTAACTGTTAGATTTTACAGCCTCCAGGGACTCTCCAGTCTCCTGCGGCTATTGTTTCACAAACCTCAGTTTTCTATTAACCGCATTCCATCCCATACATACTTTTTGAGTTCCCACCTGGAACAAACCTAGCAGTGAGTACATGTGGTGTTTGTTTTTCTACTTTTGTGATACCTCACTTAGAAGAATGGGCTCCAGCTCCATCCAGGATAATACAAGAGGTATTAGTTCAACACTTTTTTATGGCTGAGTAGAACTCCACGGTATACATATACCATATTTTATTAATCCACTCATGTATTAATGGGCACTTGGGTTGTTTCCACATCTTTGCAATTGTGAATTGTGCTGCTATAAATATTGGAGTGCAGATGTATTTTTTATAGAATGTCTTTTTTTTTTTTTCCTTTGGGTAGATGTCCAGTAATGGGATTGCTGGATCAAATGGTAGGTCTACTTTTACTTCTTTGAGGTATTTCCATACTACTTTCCACAGAGGTTGTGCTAGTTTGCAGTCCCACCAGCAGTGTATGAATGTTCCTATCTCTAGGCATCCACACCAGCATTTGTTATTTTGGGACTTTTTAATAAAGGCCATTCTCACTGGAGATAAGTAATACCTCATTGTGGTTTTGATTTGTATTTCCCTAATGATTAGATATGTTGAGCATTTTTTTCTGTATGTTTTTCGGCCATTAGTCTATCTTCTTTTGAAAAGTTTCTGTTCATGTCCTTTGCCCAGTTTTTAATGGAGTTGATTTTTTTCTTGCTGATTTTCCTGAGTTCTATATAGATTCTAGTTATCAGCCCTTTCTTGGATGTATAGCATGCAAATATTTTCTCCCATTCTGTAGGTTGTCTATTCACTTTGCTGACAGTTTCCTTAGTTGTGTGTAAGTGTCTTATGTCTTCTTTAGAGAAATGCCTGTTCAGATCATTTTGACATTTTTAAGTTTTTTGTTTGTTTATTTGTTTTTTTGCTGTTGAAATGTTTGAGTTCCTTGTATATTCTGGATATTAATTCTCTATTGGATGAGTAATTTATAAATATTTTTCTCACATTCTGTAGGTTGCCTTTTCACACTGTTGATTATTTATTTTGCTGTGCAGAAACTTTTTAGTTTGATACAATCCCATTTGTTTATTTTTGCCTTGATTACCTATGCTTTGGAGGTCTTATTCATAAAATCTTTTCCAAATCAATGTCCTGAAGTGTTACTCCTACTTTTATAGGTTTTAGTCTTACATATAGGTCTGTGATAAATTTTGAGTTAATTTTTGTACAGGGTAAAAGATGGGCATCTAGTTTTATTATTTTGCATATGAATATCCAGTTTTCCCAGCACCATTTATTGGAGAGACTATGCTTTCTCCAATGAGTGTTCTTCATACCTTTGTCAAAAATCAATTGGCTGTTTATTAATTTCTGGGTTCTCTGTCCTGTTTCATTGGTCTACATCTCTCTTTTTATGCCAATACCATGCTGTTTTGGTTACTACAGCTTTGTAGTGTATTTTGAAATCTGGTAATGTGATGCCTCCAGCTCTGTTTTTTTTGCTCAGAATAGCTTTGGCTACTTTGGATCTTTCATGCCTCTATACAGATTTTAAGATTATTTTTCTATTTCTGTGAGAATGGCATTGGCATTTTAATGGGGATTGCATTAAGTCTGTAGATTGCTTTAGGTAGTATGGCCATTTTAACAATATTAATTTTTCTGATCTATGAATGTGATCAGGTTTTTGTATCTTGATTTTTGTATCCTGCAACTTTACTGAATTTGTTTATCAGTTCTGGGAGTTTATTGGTAGAGTCTTTAAATTTTTCTATATATATAGGGTCATGTATCTATAATCAAGGGCAATTTGATTTCCTCCTTTCCAATTTTGATGCCCTTTATTTGTTTCTCTTGCCTAATTGCTCTGGTGAGTACTTCCAGTACTGTGTTGATTAAGAGTGGTGAGAATGGGCATCATTGTTTTGTTCCAGATTTTACAGTTCTTAGAGGAAAACCTTTCAGCTTTTCCCCATTCAATATGATGTTAGTTGAGAGTTTGTTATATATGACCTTTACTGTGTTGAGGTCCTTTTCTTCTATACCCAATTTATTGAGAATTGTTATTGATCCCAATAAAGGGATGTTGAATTTTGTCAAGTGTTTTTCTGCATCTATCAAGATAATCATATGGTTTTTGTCTTTCATTCTGTTGATGTTATGGATCACATATATTGATTTGCATATGATGAGCCATCCTTGAATTCCTGGGATAAATCCCCGTTGATTATGCTGTATTATCTTTTTGATGTGTTGTTAAATTCAGTTTGCTAGTATTTTGCTGCAGATTTTTGTGTCTATGTTCATCCGGGGTATTGGCCTGTAGTGTTCTTTTTTTCTGTGTCCCTGTCTCATTTTGGTATCAGGGTTATTCTCACCTCATAAAAGAAGTTAAAAGAGTTCCCTGTCTTTAATTTTTTGGAATAGTTTGAGAATAATTGGCATTCTTTTTTTAAAGGTTTAGTAAAATTCAATAGTGAATCCATCCAGTCCTGGACTGGGAGACTATTACTGATCCAGTCTTGTTACTTGTTATTTGTCTACTCAGGTTTTTTTTTTTTTTCTTATAGATTCAATCTTGGTAGGTTGTGTCAAGAAATTTATCCATTTCCTCTATGTTTTAAGTTTGTTGGCATATAGTTGTTCCTAGTAGTCTCTAATGTTCCTTTTTATTTCTGTGGTATCTATTGTGACATCTCCTTTTTCATTTTGGATTTTAGTTGTTTGGATCGTTTCTCCTTTTTTCTTAGTCTAGCTAATGGTTTGTCAATTTTATCTTTTCAAAATACCAACTTTTTGTTTAATTGATCATTTGTATGTTTTTAGTCTCAATTTTGTTGATTTCTGCTCTGATATTTATTACTTTTTTCCATTTTTTAATTTGGGGTTTGGTATGTTCTTGCTTTTTTAGTTCCTTGAGATGTATCGTTAAGTTGTTTATTTAAAATCTTCTTAGGTTTTTTTTTTAATGTAGGCATTTATTGCTATAAACTTGCCTCATAATGCTGCTTTTATTGTGTACAATAGGTTTTGGTAGGTTGTGTTTCTGTTTTCATTTGTTTCAAGGAATTTTTAAAATTTTATTCTTAATTTCTTCCTTCATCCATTGGTCATTCAGGTACAAGTTGTTTAATTTCCATGTATTTGTATATGTAGAGAGAAAGGCTTTTTCCCTCCTAAGGGTCACTGAAAAATCACTGACATGAGGCATATTAATCAATATTGAGAAAAATATACAAGTTTATTTTATGTGGACACAAGGGAGGCTTCAAAATGAAAACTCCATTCCTCAATGAAGTACAGAAGTTTTTAAAGAATGGGGGCTTGGGAGCAGCAAAACAGATTTGGGGAAGAAGAAAGAAAGAGGCTTGGCTAGTTAGCAGAAGTGGTCTTGTTAAGTAAATAAAAGCTTACAGATAGCAGCCCTCAGGGAAAATGGATAGCAAATATTTATTTTCAGACTTTTAAAGGTGCTAGACTCTCAGTTAATCTTTTCTAGCTCAGGTAAGGAGCTTCATTAATGGAGATTCTTTACAGATGCTAATTTTACATCCACAAAAGACAACTTTGCAGCATTACTTCTATCTCAGATGCTCATGGCAGCCATCTAAAAATATTTCAAAGAAATATAGTTTGGGGTAAAATTTTTCTAATTTATTTCATATAGTTTCAAATATTTCTCTTATTTATTTCAAGTTTAACTCCATTGTGGTCAGATAATACATTTGGTAGATTTCAATTAAAAAAAAATTTTTTTTTTTGAGACAAGAGTATTGCACTGTCACCCCGGCTAGAGTGCAGTGGCGTCATCATAGCCCACTGCAACCTCAAACTCTTGGGCTCAAGTGATCCTCTTGCCTCAGCCTCCCAAGTAGCTGGAATTACAGATGCTTGCCATGAACACCTGGCTAATTTTTCTACTTTACTAGAGATGGGGTCTCACTCTCACTCAGGCTGGTCTCAAACTTCTGAGCTTAAGCAATCCTCCCACCTTGGCCTCCCAGAGTGCTAGAATTACAGGGATGAGCCACTGTACCCGGCCAATATTTGTAAATGTTTTGAGACCTGTATTGTGTCCTAATATATGATCTATCCTGGGGAATGTTGTATTTGCTAATGAAAAGATGGGTATTCTGCAGCTGTTGGGTGAAATGTTCTGTAAACGTCTGTTAGGTCCATTTGGTCTATGGTACAGTTTAAATCTGATGTTTCTCTGTTAATTTTCTGTCTAGATGATTTCTTCAATGCTGAGAGTGGGATATCGAAGTCCCCAGTATTATTGTATTAGAGTCTATTTCTTCCTTTAAATCTAATAATATTTGGTTTATATAATTGGGTGCTCTGGTGTTGGGTGCATATATATTTATAATTGTTATATTCTTTTGCTGGTTTGATCCCTTTATTATCATATAATGTTTTTCTTTGTCTCTTTTTACAACTTTTGACTTGAAGTCTGTTTTTTCTGATATAAGTATAGCTATTCCTGCTCACTTTTGGTTTCCATTTAAGTGGAATATTTTTTTCCAGTCCCTCATTCAGTCTACATGAACCCTTACAGGTGAGGCAAATTTCTTATAGGCGGTATATATAGCTGTTTCTTGTTCTTTTAATACATTCAGTCACTCTATGTGTTTATATTCCAGGTAATTATTGATGAGCAAGGACTTACTCCTATTATTTTATTGATTGCTTTCTTGCTATTTAGCATAGTTTAGTTTCTTTCTTCCCATTGAATTGTTTATTTTTATTATTGGGTGGTTTTAAGATTGGTTTTCTTGTTAATCAAACAGAAAATCATTGAACCAT
Organism: Lemur catta; assembly: GCF_020740605.2. Classification (NCBI taxonomy): domain Eukaryota; kingdom Metazoa; phylum Chordata; class Mammalia; order Primates; family Lemuridae; genus Lemur; species Lemur catta. The sequence continues at coordinate 60,192,145 of NC_059141.1, read as the reverse complement.
TCAAATTTAGAGCTTTGCTGCAATTTTGACATATTTATTCTCATCAGTGATAAGACCCATCAGATATGTCTTTATATTAAAAGATCTCAGCTTCAATTATATACAGATTCAGTTTCTCTCTTAGAACGAATTTAAAACAAATCAAAGGAAGTAGTGTGAAAACTACTAATATATTCCCGTAGTAGTCCTGTTGTATTCTATAGAATTATGAAATGTCTGTATATTATAGATTTAAAACTGATCTTCGCACTAAGGCAAATGTTGCTTAACCCTATACTTCGGACTAAGACACATCTCTACAGTAAGCCAAAAATATCTCTCTTCAAAATGTAAGATAACTGCAGTCCATGCAATAATCTTTTTCCATAGGCATTTCTGAATATGCTAAGGAATCCTTTCCATTTATGATGGAAAATAAATCCTTTTCATTCGTAAAAAATAAATATATCTATTTATTTTGTGCAATAGTGATTTGATATATGGCATTCTCTGCTACTTTGTTATCACTGGAAAATAAAATTTCAATTAGTCTACAGTGAATTAATATCTTCTTATATTTATGGCATGCTTCGAAACATTAACCCAAGATTTATGTTTGTCTGAATGATATCCTGTCACTCTTACAGCCTTACATATTTTACAAATGATTGCCTGGCTTGGTTTGGTATGAAATGGCTGAACATCCAAATCCCTGGATTTGCAGCATGAGGAAAATTTAAATTATGAGATAAGAAGGGATCATGAAGTCAATGACAGCTGCCTGGTGTCATGTAAGTTACTTTCCACGGAAAGCTAGACCAGTTCAGTTGACCTTCCTGACAGCCACATGGCAGAAGAAAAGCAAAAAAGGAGCCCCATCTCATCTCAGCTCTCTTAGGACCTTGTTCTTTTCACAGTGAAACAGAATATACAGCTCTTACAGGCTGCTTCATCAGCACTTATTCACTTCTTACTAGGAAAAGATAGTGTTGGAGATATTGAAATACAGGCCTGCGTGACACACAGTCTCTCTTTCCACTCACAACCTAAGCATTGAAATTTGGAGAGGCCTGCCTAGAGCGACGGTGTGTAGGAAAAGTGGTATGAGGGGAGAGAGAATGAAGCCTGATGAAAGGGGTTTACATGTCATTCAGAAGAATCAGGGCCTATGTGGCGAGCCAGTGCAGGGTGCAGAACAGATAAATAGCATGCCCAGTGCTTGGGTTGTGGAAGCGTAACTCTGCCTTTTGAATGTCCCATGTTGCAGACTGTCAAACCTGCATGCAATGAATTCTCAGATAGTTACTTAAAAGTCTCAAGAGCTCCCTCAGTGAACTCCATGCCAAGTAAGAATTCCATTTGCCTGATATATGGGGCATTGCTTCTTGATTCTGGGATCATTATGAATAACAGCAGTGTCACAGTCTTAAAATGCAGAGGCATGAGCAGGTGTTTTTACTGCAGTCACCTCAATACCATTCTTCCATTAGCAATGAGAACTGTGCTTAGGTCATTTAAACATCAGTGGGAAGTGAGACTTTGAGTGGTGAAAATAAAAACACGTGGATCTCTAATTATGTGGTTTAACTTGTCCCTCCTTCCCCAAAGAAACAGCACTTTGACACTTGTTTTATCAGGACTATTTTTCCAGAAGACAATATCAATGGCCCCTCTGGAAATTATCCTTGGGTTAATTTTATCCAAAGTATGATAATTGCAAAAATGCTTTGGATTTTATTTCACATACATTGTCTCATTTTTACCTTAAGCTAACCTGAGGTTGCACATTCTTATTATTCCTATTTTACAAAAGGTGGAGATGTAATGTTCAGAGGGGTGAATTGCTTTTCCTTAGAGAAATATAATCAATCAACAGAAATTACATTTGAACGAAACCATCTACTGACCACAGGCCCCTATTCTTTTTTCCAAAGAGCAGTGCACAAAAAGCACAGGTGACATACAAGGTGTTTATGTTCATATGCAAAGCAGTGATGCTCCATGTCAACTGACAAGAACACATGTTTTCTGAGACGGGCCTGCTTGGTGTTTTCATTGCATCAGTTTCTATTTTTTATCTGTTAGAGCACTGGGAATAGAGTGGCATAAAGACATTGAGGTACCCAAAGGTAGGAAATGAGCAGATACTTTTCCAAGGACAAGTTGCATTTCTGTAACAGAAGGCAGCGTACAGGAACAGAGTGAGGCATTTCATGGCCTTGTCAGGCCCCTGGTGTGTTTATCCAATTCTCTCTGCTGTCTCTGAACTCAGAGTGAGGATATAAATATATCACCCTCACCAAAGTAGAAGCAGGAGGCAAATGCACAAATGAGAACAAGATAAGAATTTGAAATATAAAATTACACAGATATAATTTTATAGCAAGGAACAATTTTAGGAAGCGAGCAGAGTGTTTTTATTTATAAATGTGGAACATTCTGAGCACAGAGGGACCTGTCACACTTAGTATATTGTGATGGGGTCTCTGAACACATAATGGCATTCATTTTACTACCATTTTCCTCTGGAGTGGAGTGACATACTAAACTGATCAATAGAAGGCTTTGGCTTCCTCAAGATGTTTACGGAGATTGTTGAAATTGAATAACATGAAATGTTCTTTTATTTTCCTGTTGACTGTTACATTGTCTGATTTCTGTGGGTATTTTAAAACTTTGCCATGGCTTATTTCCTAGCTCTGAGCAGCTAGTCAGGAGGAGCAGGTTAATCACCCAGAGATCTGTTAAATCCCTAGACGTGTGTCACTCACATTATCACAGACATTAAGAAAAGGCGTGTAGCTACTCAGAAAAAGGGAAATGTAAGGATTCTAGGGCAAAGAAAATTATTAGAAATCCTTGCTTTTGTATTTTTCCTCAATGGCGTAGGACTTGATTCTGGTGAAACTATACTGAATCCCAGAGTAGAACACACATACCAGACTCTTTCGCTGAAGACTAGAAGTCAGGAAGGGCACTTTGCTTGGTGTCTCTGGGATCTCATTTTTCTGCTCTTTTAGATGGTGGGTGGAGAGGAGGAGGGAGATAAATGGGACGGGAAACTAATTTCTATTTGCTGTTCCATTCTGTTATTATATACCAGATGTCAAGGCAGGAATTTTCTTTTCTTTTCTCTAACGTGCCAGTGTTGTTACTATCATTTCATGGGAATGCCTATAAATTCTCAGGGTCATAGCCAAGTTTCAAACTCAAATCTTCTGATTACAATTTGAGTACTGTTATCAATCAGAACTCTTTGGTTTGGAAATGACAGAAACCCAACTCAAACCATTTTAGGCAAACGAGGAATTTACAGGCTTATATAAGAGATGGAAATTAGTATTAGACTAGGTGGCTGGGTCTCAAAAACTTGAACATGCCCAGGACATTCCGAGTCCCATTTCTTCTCACCTTGCTTGACAGCATCGGTTTGTCTACTGGATTCATCGACCTGGCAAACAGTAAGGTCACTGATAGAGAGATAGCGATTGAGGTTTGCCTCTCTGTAGATGTCCCAGGGAGGGTTCTCATTGGTCCAGCTTAGATCAGGTGCTTGCCCATAAACCAGTGAGCTGAGCTTATCAGGTGGATTCCTATAGTTGGCTTAGGTTGTTTAGTCAGATGCCCTTCAATGATAGAAAGGGCAGTGTCAGCTACTTGAAATAATCTGGACCACACAGATGGCAAGGGTGGAGTGGAAATCCTCTCTGTGACACTGTACAGTATGTGATCTGACAAGGATGCCACTGTTGAAAGCTCGTCTGATCTTAGAACCATTATACTGTGCAGTCCATAAGAGCTGCCTGGTAATAAGGACTTGAGAGAGAGAGAGAGAGAGAGAGAGAAGAGATGAGATGGTAGGCTTGAGGAGGGAAGGTGATTTGGAATCTGCCTAGATTTAGGGTCAGTGGCAATAGAAATTCTCTGGCTTCTTTGTACTCAGGGTGACAGTACTTAGAAATGAACTGGTGGTACAGGTATATCCTCCTAGAAGACAGGGTGACAACAGGTGAGTACCTGGCCAAACTCACAAAGACCTGGGAACATGTAACTTATTCCTTCCCAATAAAGGAGAAGAAAAAGAAAACCTCAGAATAGAAATTGAGCCCCCTGTTGGGACTATACTCTGAATTTATATGCATCATTATTTCTTATGATATGAAAGTTTCAAACAAGAAAATATCAAAGTCCAACGGAATCCATCTGAATTCCTAGCTGATTCTATCTGTGGTTCTCAGCTTTGGCTGCACATTAAAATCACCTAGGAAGCCTTCAAAATTCCCAGTGTCCAGGACACATCCCAGACCAATTAAATTGCAAATCTCTGGATGTAGGACCCAGGTCCCCCTATTGTCTGTAAAGCACCCTGAATTCCATTGTGCAGTCATGGCTGAGAACCACTGCCCTAAACACTAGGGGAACAAATTTCTCCTTCTGCAAGAATAAGAAGAGCAAATAAAGTCACCAGAGTGAAGCTACTGCAACTCCAAATTATAGGAACACCTGGGGGAAGCAGAAAGAAAAAGGCCATCATACAGTTCTTAATTATTATTATTATTTTAATATTTAACTTTTGTGCTTGGCATTCTTTAGAAAAATCACACATTGTTAGCTCTGAAATACCTTTCTCAAGTCAATTATGGTTTCCATTCTTCATTTGATGAATAAAGACATTGGAATATTTCAAGGTAAAAGTGCCTGTTTCCCAAATGTACATTTTAGCAGCAACATTGTCTTTATTTTAAGAATAGTTTTTTTCCAGCTAAAAACCTAATTTCATTTTGACCTGTTTAATTTAAAAAGTGGAAAGAGAAAAGAATAAAAATGAAGTTACCAGTCAAAGGCAGTACAAATACAATAAAACTCAGACAAAGATAAAAACTACTAAGTATGTCTAACGAAATGAGTCTTTTAGCCTCAATTAGTCATTAGATAAACATGTTCAACTCATGTGAGAAAGTGTAAAAAAAAATATTTTAAATTAAAAATTAGGTATAAAATGTTGAAAATATGCCTTTCCAATTTGTGAGTAAAGGTTAATATCATGGGAAATTTTAAATCATATATTTGCCTCTCTGAGAACACACAAAATGTCTATCTTTTTAAATTATACATATTCAACTAGTATATGTTTTCGGGAATGCATTATGTATAAAATTAAGGAATTCTGTAGAATTCAAAGAAGCAGACAACCTGGAAAATATTCATTCTGAGGAATATTTTAGGCAATGACACATTGATTGCATGTCAATCATTTGTTTGGGACATAATACCTGGGAACAGGGGGAAAGGGGGTGGTGGTAAAAAAGTGAGACGGGGAAGCCATAAATTATGTGCTGTCAAGCATGCTGCACTGTGGCCAGCTACAGCATGACGTGTGGGGGAACTCTGTAAGTCAGTGTGGAATGACTGCCTTAGAGCTCCCCGACCTGAGAGGGATATTTACTCCTTAATAGAAGCCATATAGTCATTGCTCGAGGACTGCCGCCAGGAGGCATTAATTCCTTAGCACTTACAGCCTGCTCCAGCCATGGAGGGTGGGGAATGGAAACCCCCATCCCTAAGTCAAAGAGTTACATTCACCAGCAATTGGATTAGGGATGTAAAGGACCAGATGGTGGATATTTTAGCTTTGTATGTCACATATGGTCTTTGTCACGTATTTTTCTTTTTCTTCTTTTACTTCTTTTTTAGGATAACTCTTTAAAAATGTAAAAAAAATATATTTTTAGCTTATACAAAAATAGGTGCTGGACCAAATTTGTTCTAAAGATTATAGATTAAGAATAAATAATAATTTTTATAAAAAGACTAAACTTAGCTAAGATAATCAACGAAATGAGCTAAATCTCCCAAAACGAAGATAACCTTTGAATGGAAAACATTTTTTGTTGTTTATAGAATACATTTAAATACATTGATATATAATGCATTTAAATAAAATGATGGCTGCACAAATTGTGCAGACATAGAAGATGATCAAAAACAGATACAAGGCAGGCAAGAACAAGTGAAGTAAAGTTTAAGGCATTAAAGAAGTTGGTTTAGTGATTCAGTGAATTAATGAACTGTGATCCCAAGCTCTAGTCTGCATGGGGGATGAATCATTCAACACCTGAATCCTATGGAGTCTCTGGTGAACTTCCTGGGAACTGTTCTGGGAACTTTCCTACCACCAACCAATTTGAGAAGACTTCTCTGGTCTTCCCTTCTCAGGCATCAGTCAGCCTGGTGACCATGAGTTGTGAAATTTCCTCAGTTTTAACTTCTCATTCAACCCCATGAGCTTTCTGCTTGAGTCAAGTGGGTATGTGGTCGAGACAGAGAACTCACAGCTCTCCTTTTCTTTAGGTCTTTTCATCTTCAGCATTAGTTAGACAGCAGGATTCACTGCCCTGTGATTGAGGAATCCATGGACCTCTGTAGGATTTGGAAACAAAAACAAGGAGGAGAAAGAAAGTTTCCTGCAGGCAATTTCTGCTGTCTGTCCCACATTGTTTGTGCAATTACACCAATTCCTTCCTGTTGTTGAAACTCCATTAAATATGTAAAGGCAAAAACTATACAGACCATTCTCTGTATTAAATTAGAAGTAAAATACAAAAGTAAACAAAAACAAAATCAAAACTTCCAAATCCTTGGAAATGAGAAATTATTTTCATAATTTTCCTGAATTAACAATCAAAAGTACAAATTATTCATTATTTCCAAAATAATGACTGTCAGATAACTAACTACATATCCAAACATAGAGGGTTCACTAAATGAGGTGCTCTGAGAAAAATTCAGGGACTTATTCTAAAATTTTGAAGTAGGCACTATTTTCAATATTGTATGGCTTATTGTGGAGCTAGGGAAAAACTCCATTCTATCAATAACATAAACTCACAGAATATCAAACAATTCTGTAAATAATATAAAAACTGAAAAATCCATGACAAATGTAAGAGGATCTTTTTTCTAATAAGAAGCATTTATTTTTTTAAATACTTCTCTATCATGGAATACCATGTGAGAAATATTGCATAAAAATAAGATAGCATGAAAATTTCCATAAATCAGGTATCTGAGAAATTGCTGTATTTACCATGCTAGAAAGTAGATTGTTCTCTTAAAGTTTTCTGCTAATTTTAGTTATAAAGAAGCAACTAACAAAGTGGGAAACTATAAAGAGTAGGTGACAAAGAGTATTCATCCCAACTACATAACTGTCCATTACAAATCTACAAGAATAAGACTGACAAGCCCAATGTAAGTATGCCAAATAGAATTAAAAATTGGTAATAAAATAATTTTAAAATTTCTCAAATTTATGTATAATAACATTGAAGCAAATTTAAACACCAGCAATATATCATTTTCTCCCATCCAATAAAAATAGATTTAAAAATACTGGGCATATTTCATCAAGGGAGGATATTGACACCCTTATACATTTATAGTAGTAAAATAAAACACTAACCTTTTTCTGAGGGCCTGATGGTAATACATTAATGTCCTTTCAATTGTTTGATCTAATATTTTAAGTTATTATACTCTAGTCAGAGGAAATATTAATAATCAATGTTTCAAATAAAGACATGTGAATAAGCATATTTTCTATAAAATAGTGAAAATGAGAAGATAAATTAAAATTCTAAAAACTGAGTAATAATAAAATAAATTGTAGGTGATTGAAAATCACATATAGAGGGCTAAAAAGATTTTTGGGTATTGTGCTAGTTAATTTTATGTATCAACTTGGCTCACCTGTAGTGCCCAGTTATTTGGTCAAACACCAGTCTAGATGTTACTAGGAAGGTATGTTTTAAGATGTGATTAATATTTAAAGCAGTAGACTTTGAGTAAAGCAAATTATCCTCCATAATGTCAGTAGGCCTCATTGAATCAGTTAAGAGCAAAGACTGAAGTTCCCTGAAGAAGAAGAAATTTAGCTTTAAGACTGCAGCATAAAAACCCTGAGTTTCCAGCCTGCGAGGCCTGCCCAGTATATTTCTGACTATGACTGTAGCATCAATTGTCAACGCTTGCTTACCTGAATTTCCAGCCTGCAGGCTTGCCCTACAGATTTTGGACTTGCTAAGCCCAACAATCATATAAGCCAATTCAGTCTCCCTCCCCGCCCCCCCATCGGTTCTGTTTCTCCGGAGAACTAATACAAGCATAAAAAGTTTTGTATTCAAAATAAAATATTATGATTTCTGCTTCAAGCTGTGATGAAATAACTGGTACCAGAATAAACAACCATGATAAACAAACATAAACCCAGACATGAAATACGAGACAACCATTTTCAGACACTAGACAGAAGGCAGTACAAAAATTCAATCACAAGCAAAGGCAAACTCATAAGCTAAGCCCCTGGATGGCTGCCTGAGGCTATTTTCCTAACTCTAAGCAGTGAGAGAATAGGGGGAGATCAGGTTGAGGAAGCTGAAGTGGCTGAAGTCTGGCAGGCACAGTGCCATGAAGGATGAGTCACTGGGAGACTGAGTAGTGATTCCCTCTGACTCTTTGTCCAAGGATTAAGCCGTGCATCCCAAAAGATGTGACACTGACAATGTAACAGAGAGCAGAGGTTGCGTAGAGGGGGACATTAAAGATCCAGTCCAGCCAGAGTAGAGAGACCTCACCAACTTGGCAAGCAACCAACCATCTGGAATACCAGAAAAGCCACACCTTAAAAGTAGGAACCATATCCTAAAATAAGGTCTACTAGAGACCTGTCCAAATAGAACCTAAGCCAAGCCCTGACAAGAGCTATTGAGGAGACAGAGTTTGGAGGTTGAATCTGCCTAGTTAGATGGATTTAGAAAATAATTTGGGCTTTCTATAGACATGTCTTAACAAAGAGCAAAACTCCATCCCGTGCTAATTCAAGGTGATCAGCTAGCATTTGAATTACCTGCCAGAACAATAATCAACATGCTTTTAAGGATGACAGCACTACCTTTAATAGCTACAATGAATTAGGATTGATGTTTACTATGTGATTTAAAAATAATAGTTATATATAAATATAACTTTCAAAATTAAAAAAATATATAAGTATAACTATGTATTAGATGTGCAGGGAGGAAAAAAACATAAAAATAAAGTTAAAAGAAATAAATCTACAATAAAAACCAACTTCAAATGGTCAGGTGTTAGATTAACAATAATGTTAAAGCAGTTATTACAAATATATTCAAAGAACTAAAGGAAAATATAGTCAAAGAACAAAAAATGTTAAAAAATTAATGAATTAATGGAGACTCCTCAAAAAAGAAAACTATATAAAAAAAGGAACCAAATGGAAATTATAGAGCTAAAAGGTTTATACAATAGCCAAAATGGAAAACTCACTAAATGGCCTTAAAAGCTGTTTCAATATAGCAGAAGAAACGGCCAGTGAACTTGAGGATAAATCAATAGAACTATCCAACCTAAAAAACAGAGAAAATATAATTGAAGAAAAATGAATAGAGTATCCAGGAACTGAGACACAGTATCAAATGGTCTAACAAGTTTTTTTTTTTTTTTTTTTGAGACAGAGTGTCACTTTGTTGCCCAGGCTAGAGTGAGTGCCGTGGCGTCAGCCTCACTCACAGCAACCTCAAACTCCTGGGCTTAAGCGATCCTACTGCCTCAGCCTCCCGAGTAGCTGGGACTACAGGCATGTGCCACCACGCCCGGCTAATTTTTTCTATATATATTTTTAGTTGTCCAGATAGTTTATTTCTATTTTTAGTAGAGACGGGGTCTCGCTCAGGCTGGTCTCGAACTCCTGACCTCGAGCGATCCGCCTCGGCCTCCCAGAGGGCTAGGATTACAGGCGTGAGCCACCGCGCCGGGCCGGTCTAACAAGTTTTTAATAGGAATTTTAGAATAAAAAGAGGTAAGAATGAGAGGGAAAAAAAGATTTAAAGAAATTAGGCTGAAAGTCCCTAAACTTGATGGAAAATATTTATTTACATATCCAAAAATCTCAAGGCCCATCAGGAACAATAAATGCAATAACAACATACACAAAAAATACATACCTGAGCACAAAGTCTTAGCGACTAAAACTAAATATAAAGAGAAAATCTCAACAGAAGTCAGTAGAAAATAAAACATTATATATAGGGATCCTTAGTAGGGATGAATGCTGACTTCTTGTCATAATCAATGGAAACCAAAAGATATTGGAAAAACAATTTTTAATTGTTAAAATACAAAGAGACAATTCTCATCTGGTGACAATATCCCTCAAAAAGGGAGTATGATGTTAAGTTATTTTTAGATAAGAGCTACTTGTAGATAAGTGGCAGAAAACTACATTGTGAGCAATTCTAAAGAATACTTGTCAAGCTTAAAGAGAATGGTGCCAAATGGAAACTCTGACGTATAGGAAAAAACAAAGACAACCAGGAAATGAAGGTAAATGAGAATGTAAATATAAAATATTCTTATCTCCTAATTTTCTGAAAGGATCACTGATTATGTAAAGCAAAACTAATAATTTAGGGTGGAAAATATAATGTGTATAGAAATAAAAGATATGAAAATAATGACACAAATGAAGGAGGTGGACAAACACAAAAATAATACAGTAAAATTAATATATTTGTGAAGCAGGAAATGTCAATTAGAGATCATGAAGTGGAAAGTATTAACATAAAAAGTACAAGTCATGTGTGAATTGGTGCACTACTGAACCCTACATAGACTTTGATAAGTTAAGGATCCATATTTTTAGCTCTAGAGAAACCATGAAGAAATCATAGGTATTGATATGGCTAAGAATCTAATAGAAAAAATAAAATAGAATACTAAAAGTATTCAATTAATGCAAAATAAGTCAGGAAAAGAGCAACAGAAACAAGAAACATTAGTAGAAATGGCCCATGGGAAACCCATGGCAAGACGGTGGACGTAAACCCAACCATCTCAGCAGTCACATCAAAGGTAAGTGTTAACTGAAATGTAGAGATGAAAAAGCAAGACCCAACATTTTACTGTCTACAAAAAACCAACTTCAAATTTAAAAACAAATAGCTTGAAAATAGGACAGTAAAAAGATATAGCATGTAAACAGTACACCTAAGAAAGCTGGTATGGTTATATCAATTTCAGACAAATCAGACTCCAGGGCAAAGAGAAATACAAGACCTAAAGAAAAAATTTTCATAATGATAAAAAGTAGAAATTATCAGAAAGATGCAATAATCCTAAACCTGCATGAACCTAGTAAGACTATGTTTCTGACCATAATTAAATTTCATTAGAAACCTTTAATAATAAAATATATATAAAATAATAAAATATCAGAAAAATTATTTTTATAAATCTAAACTTATAGATCAGAAAACAAATTATAATGACAATTAGCAATTTTTTAAAAAAAGTCATAATGAAAACAAAGCATATCAACATTAATTTGAGGCAGTGAAAGCAAATCTTAATTTTGAAAATTAGATTAAATTCCATTTTTGTTTCTTTGTTTTTAGAGACAGGGTCTTATTCTGTCACGCAGGCTGCTGGATCAATCACAGTGCACTGCAACTTTGAACTCCTGGGCTTAAGTGAACCTCCCCAGTAGTTAGGACTATAGGCACACGCCACCACAGCCAGCTAATTTTTTTTTTTTTTTTTTTGAGACAGAGTCTCACTGTGTTGCCCGGGCTAGAGTGAGTGCCGTGGCGTCAGCCTAGCTCACAGCAACCTCAACCTCCTGGGCTTAAGCGATTCTACTGCCTCAGCCTCCCCAGTAGCTGGGACTACAGGCATGCACCACCATGCCCGGCTAATTTTTTTTTTTTCTATATATATTTTTTAGTTGGCCAGATAATTTCTTTCTTTTTTTAGTAGAGACAGGGTCTTGCTCTTGCTGAGGCTGGTCTCGAACTCCTGACCTCGAGCAATCCACCCGCCTCGGCCTCCCAGAGTGCTAGGATTACAGGCGTGAGCCACCGCGCCCGGCCTTTTAAGCCACTAATTTTTTAAAATTACTTTTTGTAAAGATGAGGTCTCGCTATGTTGTCCAAGCTAGTCTAGAGCTCCTGGCCCATTGCTTACCAGCCTTTTGGCTGAGATCAAGTGTAGAACTCCTGGCCTTAAGCAGTCCCCCTGCTAGGGGCCCCCCCAAGTGCTGAGATTACAGGTGTATATTAAATTCTTAAATTTAAAAACGATAATCTAGGTTTCTCCATTAAGAAGCTAAGGGGGAAAAGAGGAAATTAAGTTCAAGACAAAAAGAAAGAATTATAATGGTTAGCGTATAAATTAATGAAATAGAAAATAGACAAGCAAAAGAAAATAATCAACAAAACCACAATTTTTTAAAAAAAATAATAAAACTGATCCAAACTCTATAGGAACTGAGCAAGGAAAAAAAAAAAAGAAACACAAGTTATCAATACCAAAAAATAAAAGAGGCAATATTACTCTATTAACAGATTAACATCTGTTAATAAGAAGACAATAAGGAATATCATTTTACAATTTGAAAATTTTAAAAAATAAAACAAATTATTTGAAAAAAATGCCACTTACCAAGGGTAACACCAGAAACAATAAAGCATCCGAATGGCTCCATGTCTATTAAAGAAATCATAATCAAAAATGTTTTCATACATACACACACACACACACACACACACACAAACTCCAGGCCCAAATAATTTAAATTTCACTGGTTAATTCTGTTAAGCATTTGAGGAAGATATAACACCAATTTTATGCAAAGTTTCTCAGATAATAGAGAAAAAGAGAACACTTTCCAAATTATTTTATGAAGCCAGTACAGCACTAAGACCAGAACTGACAGACATCATCAAAATTTTAAATTATAGGACACTATCAATCATTGTCATAGATTAAAAAATCCACATCAAATACAATACTAAAGCTATATAAAATGATATCGCAAAACAATCAAGTAAAGTAATCCTATTAATGCAAGGTTGGCTCAACATTTGAAAATCAAACCATATGATTTGCCACAGTAACATAAAAAAGAAAAAAATTGCATAATCATTTTAATAGGGGCAAAAAAATGTGAAAAAAACAACATCCATTCATGGTTACAAAAACAAAAAACAAAACTAGGACTAGAAGTCATCTTTCTCAACTTAATACTGGGAATTTACAAAATACCTATAAACAATATTATTTTTAATGATTAAAAATGAAATGTTTTATTCATAATAGCCTTAAATTGAACCATCAAGAGGTGTCTGGATAATGAAATGATGGTATATCCATACAAATAGATACCCAGCAGTAAAAAGAATGCATGTGCACACACACACACAAGCTCACATGGATGACTCTTAAAACTAGTATGCAGAGCAAAAGAAACCAGATATAAGAGTACATACAGTATGGTTTGATTCATATGAAATTGTAGTGCCTGCAAAACTAATGTATAAAACAATGTATAAACTCAGAAATCAGTAGTTGCCTTGTGCAAAAGGGAAGATTGCATGCAGAAGCCATCAGGGAACTTTCTGGGGTGATTGAAATGCTCTCTACCTTGAAGGGACTTAACAAGTGTATACATTTTTCAGTACTCAGACTGTCCATTCAATGGATTTCTCTTTATAGAATCTATACTTCAATATAATTGATTAAAATGTGTAATACTAAATAAAATGTAAGTTACAGAGCAATTTATTGTTTCTGGTTGAAATTGTATAAAATAGGTAGATGATAGGAAATAGATCACAGATAGATCCACAGAGACGATAGATGTCAAAGAGAGAGTGAAAAGCATTGTCTATGATATGAAAAGGATTTCTGGTAAATTTCTTCTCTTTCATTATAATTGATAAACTTATTGTAATTGACTAACTTGCTAAAAATGAGCATGCATTATGTTTACTCTAAGTTTTTTTTTAAGTATGCAAAAAGAAAAAATATATAAAATACATGATACATAGTAGATTTTCAGGATGTTTTAGAACTTCCTTTTAACACTTTCTTTCCTAACTCTTTTGCTGCCTTGCTCTCTATGTCCAGTCTTTTGTGCATTTATTTCTGTTTTCATTTACTCACAATGTATTACACGTTCATTCCTCTATATCTAGATCTGACAATGTTTGATGAAAGCCTTTTTCTCAGTTTAATTCGAGTCAGTACAAGAAATCTCCAAGGAACTAATCATCAAGTTTGCACAATATTGAAGCTAGCAGAGCCATACACAAAAACATGATGATAAGGAAATAGAATGGATCTACACTTTAATTGCATGTTTTCATTTCTCCTGACCTTAGCTCAGCCAGGAGCACAGTTTTATATCCCTCCTGGGATATCAAAGCCAGTGATCCTCGAGAGACACTCAGGCTTCGAAACACAATGGCAAACTTACCCTTGAGGGAGCCCTTCAGAGGTGGACCTGGAAGAAAGCACAGTGTGCAGAAACTTGCAGTCACTGGCCAGATCTTCTCCTGTGTTCTCTGGGAGGCCAGCTGGGGAGGCTCTTCTTTTCTCAGCTGTCCTCTAAGAAAGGCAGATCTTTGTTTGTGATCCTACCTTTTACGGTCCAGGAGCTCTGTCCATCAGTTCTGGCAGAGATGTTGTTTCCTAAGGGGGAAAAGGCAACCATGAACACACTGGTGGATGGCAGAATCACAACTGGCTGATACTGAGGGGCAACCAAAAGTGGGAAACAATAACAAAAATACTTTCATTTCATAAAGCATTTTATGACATAAGTTTGTACAATTTTCCCCTTAAGAAGGTGTTGCTAAAAAACGAACAAACCAAAAAACCACAGAAATAAAGTGCACAAAGAAAGACTGGAAAGGATGTTGTATTTATTTGCCAGGAACTTGATGCTTTAGGTACAGAATTTATTAAAACGTAATAAATACTATTACCAGAATGAAAAATTGAAATTACAAAAGTTACAATGTCAATATAAGATTAATTGTATTTCTATATATTAATACTAACAATAAACAATAGGAAAACATAAGAAAAATATCACTTTTTAAAGGTATAAAATAACTAAAACTGTTGTTTAGAAATGAATTTAGCAACATATGTGAAATATCTGCACACTAAAAACTAGAAAAAATTTGCCAAGAGAAATTAAAGAAGACCTAAATGGAGAGAGAGAGCAAGTTGATGGAATGGATGACTGAATATTGTTAAGATTCTTCCCACATTGATCTAAAAAGCTTGTGTTTTCAACAGTAGCAATTTCACCCTCCAAGGGGATGAAAACTGACTCTTATGGGGCAAAAACCTTAGATATTATAATGGCTTGTCACTTTCCAAAGCTCAACCCTGCCTGAAAAATCTTTATTCTTTATTTTTTAATTTATTTGGTTAGAAAGAATTTAAACAAAATTTATTTTTGCTTCTTGTGGCGAAGGTGACAATCATCATCATGATCATAATCAGCGAAAGACTGAGAAACAGTGATCTAAAAATTCAAGATAATCCTAATCAAAATTCCAGAGAGCTTTTGACAAACTGACTAGATAAGTCTAAAATGTGTATGGAAATTCAAAGGCCTTAGACTAGTTTAAAAAGAAAAGTTTTTGTGAAAGAAGAAAGAAGACTCAAGATAGCCGTATTAGATTAAGGGTGAAAGGGCTTAGAAATCAGTACACCAAAATGAAGGCCTCAGAAGCAAAAGTTTTTCTCTGACATTCAACTGTCCTCCTGCCTCTCAGTCCCATTCTCCCCTGAGGCTAGCCCTAGAAACAAGAATCCCTCTTCCCCAAGGAGGGTCATAAAAGCCAGAACCCCTTTTCCCCCAAAGCCAGCCATAAAACTTAACATTATTCTGTGTAAAAACTGGCCATAGAGAATTTATCTGATCCACATTGTTTGCTTGTAAGTCATAAAACTCCCATTCCAGTGAGGGCGCTATCCCTCACCCAGAAGGAAGGAATGCCTGCTCAGAGAATCCAAGAGGAATCTAGACAGATCAGCCTTGCTGGTTTCCCCCACTGTATTACTAACATTAGATCATACATTTTCTGTCCAATCATATTTCTATATGGCTGTCCATACTTTGTTGAACCAAAGCAAAAAAATGGGCAATGTCCTCTATGTCTCTGGGTCTTCATTCTGAAGGCTTCCATGTATAAACACTAAATTTGTATGTCTATTCTCCTATTAATCAATCTGCCTTATGTCAGAGATAGTTTCAGCAAACCTTCAGGGAGCCAGGTGCTTGGTCCCTACAAGGGTTAAAAAATAGAATAATAGAATATATTAGAGAAATAAATTCACATATATAAGGTCACTTGATTTTTGATAAAGGCACCAAAGGTAATTCAGTAAGGAAAGGATAGTCTTTCAAAAATGTGGTACTGAAACTACTTTGTATGTGTTACTGAAAGCTCAGCACTTGTCCACGAGGCTGCATCATAAGAATGAGGACAAGTGGTTGAGAGGAAGGAAAGAGAAGTTTATTACTTTGCCAGCAAAGGAGGAAAAAAGGCAGACTATTGTCCCAAAATCCAAAATGCTCCTCCCCTGTAAGTGAAACAGAGCTTTTAAGGGAGAGTTCTCAGGTTCAGGGTATTGCTGTCAACTTTCATCTCCAGAATCTGTTGGTACCCTCCACTGGTCTGGAGCTTGGCTGGAGCCACCAGGGACTCTCCCTGAGATACCCCCTGCAGTGCAAAAAGACAGAAAACATTTTTTTTCCTTTTTCAGGCCATGCTTTCTGTTACATATCTGTATGAAAAAAAAAAACTTGATTTGTACATTATACCATAAGCAATAATGAATTTGAGATTTGGTAATATAAATAAACATAAAAGCCAAAACAATAGATTTTAGAGGAAGGAAGGGTGAATATTTTTGTAACCTGAAAGTATGCTATGGTGTTTTAAGTGAACAAAAAGCACTAAACATCAAAGAAAAAGTCAATGAATTAGATATCACTAAAATTAAACAGTCTCTTCAAAAGGCACCATTAAGAAAATAAAAAGACAACCCACAGACTTGGAGAAAATATTTTTAAGGCATACATTTGACATTTGCCCACCATCACACCCACACACATATCAGTGTATGTTTGTAAGGTCTGATATGTATGTGTGTGTGTGTAAGGCCCTCCTACAACATACAAATAGACAGAATATCCATATCCAATTAAAATGAGAAAAAACCTGAACAAATACTTTACAAATAAGGTTTTCCAAAAGGCACTTGATAAAGTGTTCAACCTAACTAGTCATCAAGGAAACATAAAATAAGCCACAGTGTGATACCATCCCACACCTATTAAAATGGCTATTGTAGACAATTCCAACTGTTGACAAAGATGGGAAGCAACTTATAGACTCATGTATTACTAGTTAGAATGTAACATTGTACAAATGTTTTAGAAAACAGTGGTTTGTTATAAAGTTTAACTAAGCTTACTATACAATCCAGCAATTCCATGCTTAGGAATTTTCCCAAGAGAGATGAAAACACATTCTCAAAAAGTCCTGTGTAAGAATATCCATATTTTATTGATGTTTTCCCAAATATGGAATAAACTTCATATGTCTATGAACAAGAGAATGGATTTAAAAATAACATAGTGTATTTATACAATGGAATACTATTCATTAGTAAAAGAAGTCAAATTGGTAATACATGAAACTAAATTATGCTGAAGGAAAGAAACTAGAAACAAAAGATTTCCTTCACATAACATTCAAGAACAAGAAGAACTATTAGGACAAAGATCAGAATGATGCCTGCCTCTTTGGTGGGAAAGAAGGACAAACAAGCTTTTTGAGCTGATGACATGGTAGTTACAAGGATGCATATATTTGAAACAACTTATTGAAATGGACACTTAAATCATTTTTGCATTTTATGTAAATTGTGCATAAATTTTAAAAATAAATACATATGTAAAAAGAGGGTAGAATTAGAACCTAAAAATCAAAGTGCACTGGGAGGGTATATCAAAAGAAACAATAACCAAAAAAATGGATAAGGCTAAAGCACAGGACTTTGGGAGGCACACTTGTGTGATAAAACAAAAGCAATTCTAAAAAAAAAGAAAGAATTACTAAAAGTCAAGAGAATATTTGTTTAAGGAGAATGGAAGGGCTTTTACTAGGACAAGGCATCATGGGGAGATTCCAGAGTAGCTGGCAATAGTTCTTGAGCTGGTTGGTTATGTGTTAATCAGGATGTGTTAAGAAAAAATTTAAGTGGGAGATCATTAGGCTAAGATAGCCCCAGTGCCTTGGGTTCCTACATGAGCAAACTGAAGCCCAATGTAAACATTAAAATGAAACTTAAGCTTACTCAGTCATAAACTGCCAGTTAACCTCTAGGCACTTTAAACTGTATCATACTCAAATAAGGCAGATGCCTATCTATAACCAGTCAAGTAATTTCTTTACCTTGCTTCTGTGTTCTGCCTATAAAAGCTCACTGCTCAGCCAGCAGAGCTCTCTGAGCCCCTTCTGGTTCTAAGAGTTCTCCAATTTTTGAATTGTTCTTTGCTCAAATAAACTCTGCTAAGCTGTATTTGTCTAAAGTTTTTTCTGTTAACAGATGTTAGAGTCATAATAATTAATTAAGCTGTGCATGCACTTTATAGCCGTTTTCTGTATA
This sequence comes from Lemur catta, assembly GCF_020740605.2. Lineage (NCBI taxonomy): Eukaryota > Metazoa > Chordata > Mammalia > Primates > Lemuridae > Lemur > Lemur catta. The sequence goes on along the minus strand of NC_059141.1, from coordinate 60,173,614 downwards.
TTTTATTTTACAATAAGATGATAAATAAGTTTTAAAATAAAAAGGGAAACTTCTTTACATATCGTGTTTGAAGAAGGCTCAGAAAGTGTGACATTGAAGATGAGACTTGAGGGATGAAAAGGAGCCAGCCCTATGAAGAATATGGAAAGATAAAAATAAATGTTTGTGGGAAAATTGAAAGGAGGTCACTGTGGCTACAGCAGGATGACATTGGGGGAAAACACCAAGAAATTAGGCTGGCGATGAGAATGCAAGCCACCACCTGCAGAGACGTATAGGTTCAAGTGAGAAGCTTGAGTTTTATTCCACATGAAATTAGAAACCATTAAACAGTTGAAGTGGTAGACAAACATTTTCCTATTAACATTTTGAGGAGATTGTGCAGGAATTTCATTAAAGGAGAGTAAGAATGAAAATAGGAAGGGAAGTTAAGATGACAGCAAAGTAGTCCAGGTTAGAGACACGAGGGTCAGACGTGGATGGTGACAATGAAGATGCAGGGAAGTGACTGTCTTCAAGGCACTTGCCAGAGTGGGTGGGAGGAGTGAGATATTAGTGACTCTTATTGGTTTCTCTCAGGATTAAGTAGATGATGGCGTCACATATTAAAAGGAAGGTAGATTGATGCAGGTAAAAGTTCTGGAAAGCTCTTTCCTTTCCTGGGAAGGAAAATTTATGGCTAATTTTAGAAGATCAGAAATCAACACTCCTACCAAAAATGTGAAATCTTATCTTCACTCTCTGCTTCCCCATCCCACACTGTGCCAGGACTTTGTCTGCTTAACCGTTAACTCACTTCCCAGACTAACTTGTTCCAGCCACACTGTCCTTGTTCTGCCTCCTTACCACCCACACCAATGTCTGTCCTTTTGAAATATACCGTTTTTCTCCTGTATAAAAGATCCTTTCCTACTAAATTTCTTATCTGTCTTCCAAGGCTCACCTCATATTTTATCATTCTCTTGAAAGCTTACTAGAAGAGCTCCCCTGTGTAGGAAGTGCCTGTCCTTTGCCTGTATATTTTTCTATTATACTTTTATCATAACTTATTGATTTTTTCCATTAAAATAAAATCCTTTTGAAAATAAGGGCTATAGCATCGGTTCACCTTTCTACCCTTGATCTTAACACAGTGCCTGACAAGGAGCAAGCGTCACTAAATATTTATTAAATGGCTCTTTCAGAAGAAATTCAACCACTTTATGCTTTTGCAAAATCTGAGAAAAATCTACATCCTTAAAACCACATGTTATAACGATAAGTAGCAATTCAGTTCACCCAATATATATTGATCACCTACTGCATACCAGAGTTAAATATTAGGACTAGAAAAACTAATTTAAAAATCGTGCTCTGCTTAATATGTTCCCAGTCTAATTGGAGAGTGACATTTGAACAGGTAATTAAAATAAATGTGATAAATTTCATAATATAGTTATGCACAAAAAGTTCTATAAAAATGCAAATGAAGGAGAAAATTATTCAGCTCAGTGGGGCTTCCCTTAAGGAGTCGCCTTTGATCTGGCTGAGGCATGAAGTATAGTTATTTTATTGAGTACTTAAAAGTATACATTTTGGTATGTGCATCAACTGAATTCCTCCAAGTGCCTTCAAGTTTTGCAACATGTGGACAGTTTTTGTCTTTGTTGCTTGCCAGGCTTAGGCACATTGTGCACCAATATGAGCTTGCTGGAGCCACTGTCCCACCTACCTTTATTCACTCCTCTCTTGCTTGTCTCAGAGAAGGCCTCTGGGGTGGAAGAACCCCCAGGGAGCTTCAGCCTTGCAATCCTCACTAGCTGCAGGGTCTTGCTCTGCTCACTGCTCTTTGAGCATCCCCAGTTTCTTCATCTGTCAAATAAGAGGGGTGGACTAAGTCTCTACTACCCTATTTTAGCATTCACATTCAGTCAAATAATGGAAATGAGAGCTTCATCTTAAGAAACATAGATACATATTTATTCAAGAAAATTAGTAAAAAAAATGGAGGGGTATAAATTTATGTACAAATTATGCTTACTTTTTTGATTAAGAAAATCAACAGATTTTTGCCATGTTGTAAGAAAAATCATATATTGGTGATAGAGCAGCAAAAATTGTCTCTTCCTATTTGCAATTACCAAATTACTTGGAAAGTGTTACATCATGTATTACAAAAATATTTTTAAAAAATTTTTCATTCTGCTCTATATTCTTTTTTTTTTGGTTGTTATTTTAATAGATTTAGGGGGTACAAGTTGAATTCTGTTACATGTATATATCATATAGTGGTGAAGTCCGGGCTGCACCCATCACCCAGATAGTGTACGTTGTACCCAATAGGTAATAGTCTATAAGTTGATTCCTTCATTGTTTTATTTTACTAACATTTAAAAGAGGATATTCTAAACTCCCTCTGCCCCCAGTTTGTTAAGAAGGAGAGAGGGGTAGGAGGAAGTGCTGCTACCCCTCTTCCCTGCCATGCTGACATGTAACGAGCTAACGCAATCTGTAACCACCCCTCCTCTGGCCTGAAATCTATTCCTAGTGGGAAAGCCTATCTACTAATTTGCATGTATACTTGGTTTTTGAATGGGACGAAGTGGAGTCAGCCAGTGTGCTGATGACAGACGTGCACGTCTTAATTCAGAGCCTGCATTGTCCCGCTCTCGCCTTTACCCTAGAGGGCTTCCTGGACATACTTCTCAGCTGTGAACCACAATGCTCTGGACTCTAATGTGCAGTGAATGCTCCTACACATTCATTTATGCACAGCTTGCTTACAGAAAAACTTGCTGAGACATTTTGAAATGGAAACTGAGAAGAGGAAAACAAGCAAGAGATTTCCCTACAAATGTAGACACCGAAGCCTAAAGGGAATTGCATTTCCACTTATAAAGCAGAACAAAACCCAGCCAGCTGTGTGGAAGCAAAACAGGTGTTTTCCCAGGCTAAGGAGTGGGGAGATACAATGAGTACAGAAAAGCAGTAAACGTGCAAAATCTCTCCACTCCAGTCCTTCAGCCAGGCTGGTAACCGTGCTGGCGTTCTCTTCTCGCCCTTTTCCAGTTATAGCAGCATCTAAGGTGAACTCACAGATGCACGTTGACACAATCTGCCGGCAGTGATCATGAGACCATGTGCTGTGGGGCACTGAATGTGCTCCATAGGCAAGGCATCCTCCCCTGTCACTTTTGTGTGGCCACCGTCAGTGCTAGCAGGAATGGATGCTGGATCCTGGATTTTGTATTCATATTTTGTTAGGACAGCTAAGGGTTGGTTCTGGGCATTGCCTTCGGTCTGTGGTGCCCTGTGTTGGTGAGCAGCCCCTTGAAAAATGTGTCCTTTCCCTGCAGGCCCTGCTTTCCTGTTCTTGATCTAAAGAAAAGAACTGAGACCAAGAGAGCTGAAATAGCACCGTCCACAGACCAGGACTTCAACACACCTTCTTCTTGCTCATTCACTAGCCCCTCAACTTCTGTCCCATTGTTACACCAGTATACTACGGTGCCATGAGAGACACCTAATCAGTAGGTTCTCCTTCCCCTGTCCTTGCATTGTATTCAGCAAGCACATACTGTGCCTGGCATTGTTCTAGGGCTAAGTATCAGAAAGATGAAGTAGATAAACAAAGTCCCTAATCTCAATGCAGAAAATAAGCAGACAAAAAGACGTAAGAAGTAAGAGAGACACCAACCCCAGTTTTACTCTAACTTCAAGGGCTCAGTATATGCTAAGGCCCATTCCAACAGTTTGTTGTTGAATTTGGATCTTTATGAAAAGTAGTACATCAAGTTAAATCCAACGAGTATAAGACCAAGGGTATAAATCCAATAGGCATAAGATCTTTATTTTCTCTACAACCAATGATTTTCATCAACACCTTAACAGTGTGAAGGCTTTGAGACATACATTTTGCTCTATGCTAATTTCTATAAAATAATGCAAGAAAGAAAGGCAGTTATCCTAATCACTGCAAAAACACTACTGTACAAAAATGTTGATACTGCTAGACTTGGTATATCAAAAATCTGTGACTTGCAGCCAAAAAATACATAGAGAAAAATGCCAGCATTAAATTCAGTAAATAGTAAGTTAAAAGGAAATAGTATAGCATTTTAAACAATCAATTCAAAAAAATCAAACCAGAGTTACTTTCATCACTTCAAAAAATCACTCCACATTTTCATCACTCCACTTCAGAAAATAGAAAGAAAACAATAAAGAAATGAATAGGACTTAAAGCAACACAAAATAACAAAAATAAAATATTAGAAGTGATATGCAACACTGAAAGCTCGATTTTGAGAAAGACTCTGAAAATATGCAAACATCTGAAGACTGAAGAAACAGACTTGAAATACGGACAATATTGTGAATGGAAAAAAAGACCCAAAAAATAGTCAATGAACATCACCTGGCATACTAAATACCAATATATTTTAAGAAATTTGAAAATAGATTAAATGTAATAGTTTTAGAACATAAATAATTGAATGAAGGGAATAAAAATGTGAATGGTTATTTTTAATAATTATTTTCAAAAATCCTTTTCTACCCTCCTATAACTCAATGTGCGTGTGTGTGTGTGTCTGTGTGCACATGCCCACGCACGCTCACACACATACACACACAGAGGGAGAAAAGTCACTACATTCAAATGACATTTTGTTGAATATCAATGAAGAAAATTGCTTCAAGAATAGAAAAATGAGAAAATTGCCCACCTTATTTCATAAGCTCTTATAATGTATGTCAGAAGAATTTAGGACTATAAATAAAATGGATAGTTCCATTATAACCCTGATTTTCTTATTACATAGATGAAAATATTAACAAATGTCATCAATTTAAATGTTAACAAGTGAAATTCAAAAGTGTATTAAAATAAAATATTATGACCAAACTGGATTAATAACAGAAATTAGAAGGAAGGTAAGATACCAGAAAACATCAAGACAATTCACTCCATTTAGATTTAAGGGAAATAAAGAAGAATAGAATGGTAAGATACAGAAAAAAAATTAGTTGATGCAACAAATGGATATCTGTATATAAAATAATTTTGTCTTCTATCTCACACCACATGCAAAAATTAACTCAAAGTGCATCAGAGACCTAACTGTAAGAGCTAAACCTATCCAACTTTTAGAAGAATGCACAGAAGTAAATCATGATCTTGAATTAGGTAGTTATAGCTTGGTTATGACACCAAAAGCAAATGTGATAAAATAAAAGATTAAGTTGGACTTAATAAAAATTAAACATATTTGTGCTTCAAAGAATACTATCAATAAACTGAAAAGACAATCCACAGAATGAGAGAACTATTTGCAAATTGCATATAAAATAAGATAACTGTATCTGGAGTATATTTTAAAAACAAACTCTTACAACTCAAAAATTGAAAAAGACAATCCACAGAAACAGAGAACTATTTGCAAATCACATATAAAATAAGATAACTGTATCCAGAGTATATTTTAAAAACAAACTCTTACAACTCAAAAATTGAAAAAGACAATCCAATTTAATTTAAAAATGGGCAAGCGATTTGAACATACATTTTTCCAAAGAAGATAAAAATTCAAATAAGCACGTGAAAAAGATGTTCAATGCTATAAGTCATTAGGGAAGTGTATATCAAAACCAAAATGAGATACTAACTCACAAACACTATAATCAAAAAGACAGACAGCAACAAAGGTTAACAAGGATATGGAGAAATCCAAACCCTCATATACTGCTGGTGGGAATTTAAAATGGTACAGCCGTTTGGGAAACTTTTCAGCCATTCCTCAAAATGTTAAAACATAGGGTTACCATATGACCTACCAATTTCACTCCGAGCTCTCTACTTGAGGGAATGAAAACATATGGCCACACAAAAATGCATGCATAAACATTCCTAGCAGCCTTAATCACAATAGCCAAAATATGAAACTTATTCAAATGTTCATTAGTGAATACATGGGTATACAACATGTAGCATGTCTATACAATGTTATTTGGCAATAACAGAAAATGAAGTACTGATATGACATTAATGAACTTCAAAAATCACAAAATATTATGCTAAGTGAAAATAAAATATTACACATTATATGATACCATTTATGTGAAATGTCCAGAATAGGTACACCCATAGAAACTGAAAGTAGATTGGTGTTTGCCTAGGGCTGGGTGGGAATTGTGTGGGTGGGAGAGAAAGAATAGGGAGTGGAAAGTGTTTGTTAATGGATAGAAAGTTACTTTGGAGATGATTAAAATAAAATTAGATCATGATGGTGGTTTATACTCCTCTGCAAATATATTAAAAAGCAATAAATACCACTTTAAATGAGTGAACTTTAAGGTACATAAATTATATCTCAATAAAGTTGTTAATTTTTAAAATTAAGATCTATTGGGGGAAATTTGTTACACAAAGATAGTATACATTTATTACGTTAGCTATATGACACCGAAAATGACCATCAATGACAGTTGTATTTGACCTAACTGCTGGTTGTCTTTGTTACAATAATAAATTAACATGACTAAAGGAGCCCAAAAAATATGTATGTAAAACTTAATAGCCACTTATAATTTTAAAATATTCTTGGTAAAATCGAATTAAAATAAAGATTCCTCAACCTCATAAAGTATATCTTGCAAAACATATTGCAAACCTCATTCTAATTGGCAAAGAGAATATCAATGGAAGAATAAACATGCTATATTTATAAAATAAATAAACATAACAATTTAAATAGTCAAAATAAAACTATTATATGAACTTGAATTCATCTCAAAAACATAATATTAAATAAAAAAGAGAAGTTATAAAAATTACTTAAATTGTAATAGATAGGCATATTAATTATGGATACAAATATTCAGTAACATTTAAAAACATAGACCAAAATTATACAAAACAAGTACACAACAGTATTTGCTTTCCAGGAAAAGAAGAAAGGGGTTGGAGTTAGAGAGAATAACAAAGAGGTTTCATATTATCTGAAATATTCTGTTTATTTAACTTAAAATTTTTAAGATACAAAGATAAAGAGTCAACATTATAAGTTTTTGAGATGGATACAGGTTTGACTGATATTTTATATAATTTGCTAGGATTAAAATTTAAAAATTAATTTCTGAGCTATTTTAATATTTTTAAATGTCCTTTTAAATTGTTAAATTATATTTTTTAAAGAATGTTATATAAAATTTTTAAATTACTATGTTAAATGTTTATTAAACAGTATTATTAATTTCAGTGCCTGTGTAAATCCATTTCCTCCCATAAGCATAAAATGCATTTTTATTTTAGCTTTGGCACAAAAAGTCACAAAAATACTCAGAAATCATAGAATATTTTACCACCAGCCAGGCACAGTGATGACACAATTTTGTTAACCATGTAAAATGAAGTACATTGTATTCATTAAAAATAATTTTTTTCATGGTTATTACTCTGCACAAGTTTTCTATAATACTTTGTCTTGAAAATATTTTGGTATATTATACATTTCAAATTTAAATAGTGTTTTACATAATCTTTTCTCTCAGTTCTAATCTTGTTTCTGAAATGTATCTTCCATATAAGTAATATTATTTTATTCAACTATGTATCCAAAGAATCCACAAAAACACCTAAAATAGGTGTGATCTTCAAAAGTCTTAACAAATATTTGTTGAATTAATAATTTAATTAATGGAGTTTTAGAAGAAATATCTTACTTAATGTTATGAATTTTATTAGTATACTGAAATTAAGCCATTCACAAGAGTTCTCGCTATCTGCTATATTTAAGTCATGCGTGTCTTTGTGTCTTGCTTCTCTAAATTAGACGTTGCTTGAGGAAATTGATTTTTCAGAATGTTCTTTACCTATTTCCCCCCATATCTACTGCTTGCATGGGGATGGGGAATGAACGAATCCTTGGTCTCTCTCATCATATTGCCCAATAACACTACTTCAGGTAAAAGCAATTTGGTGCTTGTGGCATATGCAGGATTTTATTCTTTTTTCATTTTTTATTTAAATAGATTTAGGGGGTACAATTGATCTTTTGTTATATGGATGAGTTGGGTAATGGAGAAGTCTCAACTTTTAATATACCCATCATCTGAATAGTGTACACTGTACCCAACAGGTAATTTTTCATCCTGCTCTCCCTACTTCTGAGTCTCTGATGATCTTTTTTTTAGGAGACATTTAATTACTGTTTCAATCTCACTGCTCATTATTGGTCTGTTCAGGATTTCTATTTCTTCTTGACTCAAGCTTAGGAGGTTGTGTGTTTCCAACAATTTATCCATTTCTTCTATATTTTCTAGTTTGTGTATGTGAAGGTTTATTTAGTAGTCTTGGATGATATTTTGTATTTCTGTAGTATCAGCTGTAAATGTCTCCTTTTTCATTTTGGATTGAGTGTATTTGAATTCTTCTCTTCTATTTCTAGTTAATCTAGCTAGATTTTATCTTTTCAAAAAACCACGTTTTTGTTTCATTGATCCTTTGTAGTTTTTGGTTTCCATTTCATTTATTTCTGTCTGATCTTTATTATTTCTTTTTATCTACTAGTTTTGTGCTTGGTTTGTTCTTTTTCTAGTTCCTTGAGATGTGACATTATACTGTTAATTTGTGATCTCTCTCTCTCATTCTCATCTAGGCATTTAAGGTTATGTATTATCCCCTTTGCACTGCTTTTTCTGTATCCTAGAGATTTTGGTAGCATGTGTCCCTTTTGTCATTCAATTCCAAAAATTTTTTGATTTCCATCTTGATTTTGTCATTGGCCAAGGATCTTTCCACAGCAGGTTAATTTCCATGTGTTCATGTAGTTTTAAGAGTTCCTCTTGGAATTGATTTCTAAGTTTTATCCCACTGTGGTTTGAGAATGTACATAGCATGAACTTAATTTGTTAAAATTTGCTGAGACTTGTTTAATGGCATAAAATATGATCTATCTTGGAATAGGTCCCATGTGCTGATGAAAAGACTGTATATGCTATCATCATGTTGATTGTTACCTTTTCACTTTGTATTCTCCCTTGTATTACTGTTTTGTAGGAGCTGTGAGTTTTTACTTTTGAGTGTTTTTATAGTGGTGCATATCAACTGTATTTTTCAGTGTTTAGAATACTTTTGAGCATTTCCTGTAGGGAAGATCTAATCGTGACAAACTCCCTTAAAATTTGCTTGTCTGCAAAAGATTTTATTTCTCCCTCATTTATGAAACTTAATTTTTCAGGATACAAAATCTTGGCTGACAATTACTCTGTTTAAGAACACTAGAGATATGACCCCAGTCCCTTTTGGCTTGTAAAGTTTCTGCTGAGAAATCTACTGTTAGTCTGATGGGTTTTCCTTCATAAGTTACTTGATGCTTTTGTCCTCCAGCTTGTTGGATTTTCTCCTTCACTTTGACTTTGGCCAGACTGATGACTGTATGCCTCAGCAATGTCCTATTTGTAATAAATCTTCTGGGAGTTGACCTTCTTGTATCTGGATATCTAAATCTCTATCAATATCTACATGTATTTGAACTCTGTTTGAATACATAAAATGCACATGAACCCACAAACCCAGATCTTCTAGCACCTTCCATTACATGTCACTGGCTTCAAACATAATATTACTTTTTCTTTCTCAAACAGACTAAAATGATCCTCTAGATTATAGAAAGACTCAAGCTTTATTGTTCTTAGTGCATTCTGATTGCCTCCAAAAGTATATTTTGGATACTTATTACACAAATTAATGACAAAATTGAATTTTGTAATGATTTCTTGCTGAGCTTAGGGTTTAGGTGAATCCTTTTAAAATTACAACTCTGCGTTTTGAAAATGTTGCTAATATGTCAACAATTTGCATTCCAAGGGAAAAACTTTTCCCAAACAGACCCAGATATATGCAATTACATCCAATTCTAGTGCCACTTTACATCTATGTGTTAAATATAAAGTCCCTGTGTGTTACTAACATGTCTTCAAAAATACAGGTATTTTGGCCGGGCGCGATGGCTCATGTCTGAAATCCTAGCACTCTGGGAGGCCGAGGCAGGTGGATCTTCTGAGCTCAGGAGTTCGAGACCAGCCTGAGCAAGAGCGAGACCCCGTCTCTACTAAAAAATAGAAAGAAATTATCTGGCCAACTAAAATATATATAGAAAAAATTAGCCGGGCATGGTGGTGCATGCCTGTAGTCCCAGATACTCGGGAGGCTAAGGCAGTAGGATCGCTTAAGCCCTGGAGTTTCAGGTTGCTGTGAGCTAGGCTGACGCCATGGCACTCACTCTAGCCCAGGCAACAAAGCGAGACTCTGTCTCAAAAAAAAAACAAACAAAAAAAAACAGGTATTTGCATATGTTGACTAAATTGGCTTGTAAAGTCAAGTCACATAAGAAAAGTATCTATTATTGGTGAGTCTTGCTGTTAAAGCCTTTTGAAAATGCTTATGTAAAAATATGTGAATGTCTGAGGTAAAGGCGCACACAATAGAACTACATTATATGACAAAAAAGGGGAGAGGACAGAATACTCTTTTTAAGGACTCACCTACGCAGAGTCCTACCCTATTACTTCTTAGATTGTTTCACATCTTCCTTTTTATCTTTAAACCCAAGATATATTCAGAAAAGGTTTGTGATGTACTATAAATCAAAAGGTGACTGAAAGTTCTATTAAACTTGAGTTCCTGCATGAAATTATGGAAGGGCAGGAGGCGGGGAGAGATAGAGCATTGGGAGAAAAGCCAGGCTGAACTTGACAGGGAAAGAGAAGTCTTGCGGTCCTTGAAAGGAGACCCTTGAGGTCTGGGGAAGGCAGGGAGGTGTACACAAATCAAGGAGGGTTATGGCTGCATATGTACCCAATAAAATCACGACCACCAGGATAATGTAGGAATTGCAGAGTGCCATGCTCAACATTCTTCTTGTGAATTATTTATACATGAAATCCCCATGTGTGTCCAAGGAAGTAGGAAAAAAATCAATCATTCATGGTAAACTACTAAACCTGACAACTGTTGAGAATAGTAATAAAAAATTGAATTTAACATTGGATTATGTGTGGGAAAATAGAAGTAGACAGTAGTAAAGGAATAGAGATTGGACAATGCAGCTATGGAAAAGAAACAAACAAACAAACAAACAAATAAGCCACCACCTGAGCTTTGAAAATGTTAGCTCAGATATGTGTAAAGAAGGCTGACTGAGCCAGGGCAGCATACCTTGTTGAGGTCTAATGGGCCATGGCATGACGTATTCATGGCGAAAGGGATGCTATTCAACCAGATATGGGCTGTGCTAAAAAGTTTAATGAAGTTTTCCTTAACTTTTTCTCACATGTCAAACTTTCAATGTAGTTTGCATTTTTGAAACAAAAAGTACCTAGGAGGAAGTTTCAAAATAAAAATAATTCAATACAATAAAATATCAAAAATATGAGGTAAAAAGAACCTCTCAAAGAATATTTTCCCCACATCCCTATCCAAACTCCGTTGCCAGATCTTATTATGCTCTTAATGCGTTGAAAGCCTTCTCCACATCTTTGGGTGGGCTGGCTTTTCTTGACCTTCTCCTGCTGCATTTCATGAGGACTGTAGTGATGGTGTCCTAGCATCCACTTAAGAGGATAAAGAAGCTCTGAAGGCATTTTTCTTTCAACCCTAAAGACACTCTCCATTAAACGTGCACTTTTCCACAAATCATATTGCCCTCCTCCCTTCTTCCCCGCCAAAAACACTCATCAGCAGAATCACTTGCTTAGGAACTGGCAGCTGAAACTAGAAATGCAAGATATGCTCAGCCCCATTAGCTAGAGCAGCCAGACGTTTAATAAATATCTGTCGTTTTAACTTTGTTCTGTGGTCCTCAATATGTCAGATTTAAGAAAAAAATGGTGGAGTAGAATTTCATCACAGACAAGTATGATATACAGTATAGATATTATGGAATTACAGCGCACCTGGTTTGACATCTTCTGTGAAATTTCAGTTGACTTTGTCAAATCCGACCTAAGATATGAGTGGAAAATCACCATCAGCATACTATCCAGAATACACTATTTCACATAGACCTTGAAAGCATAAATACTTTAGCTGATTTTTCACTTTCTTTTGTACTGCATAATCTTTAATAATAAAATGACATTTGTTAAATATGAATTTTAAAAAGTGTTTGATAAAAGTGCAGATGAAAACAAACTTTAAGGAAAGAAAGAAATATAAATAGCAATCTGTCTATAGCCTAAGGAAGCAGTGTGAATGTTTCATATAAGTATTTAAAAAATCATTGCATGCTAAGTTATGAACACTTAAAAATCGTTGTAAGTTATTATAAGTAAGGAATTATTGTACAATAAAGGTTAAAATATATTCTTGAAATGTAAGATTTCTCTCATCTTTTAAAAAAGCTATTTAGGAATACTTAGTAACTAAACAATGTTCATACCCATTAATTCACTATCAAAAATCTTTCACAAGGAAACAATCAGAGATTCTCACAAAGAATTTAACTTTCAATAATAATATTTATAATAGCAAACAGCTATAAATAATAAAAAACCCAAGTTAAAATAGTATGATTATATTTTGCAAACACATAAATATGTCCATATATAATAAACATCAAAAGTGTATAAAAACTTTAGAGTGCTCATTGCTAGGCGGAGAAATTTCACATTGCTCATTTTATTCTTTATATTTCTCAGTGTTTTAAAGATTACTTTTGATGAGCATAAACAAAATCTATAATCAAAAACAAAACAAAACAGAAAATGCACCATATAGGTGATTAAAAAGGCATTTGAGTGAGCATTAGAGAAAATTTTCTATTTCTTAACTAGGTTGTTATCGCTTAGGTGTTTGTTTTTATTATGATTATGACGATTTTTATGATTTATATAAATTTATCATATTTTTGAGAAAAAGTCACTTCATGAAATTGATCACTTTTCTTATAAAAACAAAACCTCTTACAAAAATAGAAAAAAGATATTTATTAAGAGTATTGTTAAAATTAATATTTTAAGTATTATTTTTCAAAATATGAAATATTATTTTAAAATATAAATGATACAAACTCTCAAATTGAAAACCAGTAGTTAAGTGAAGAACAAACAAGAATGACTATTGTCTTCATTAACTTTTCACATTGATTAGGAATCAGTCGCCATTTCAAGCACACAGATGTATAAAATGGAAGGCGTATGTGCTGAAATAAAAAAGGAAAATTTTTTCTTCCTACAGATGTTAGTACTATGTATTGTAGAAATTCAGGAGAATCAATTGAATTCTTACAAAAGAAAACCAGTAAAAGGCGAAAGATTTATACTCTGTGAAGAGAAACTTGTTTGAATAGCTGTAGATATTACAAACATGTGCCTTTATATTATGCTATTTGTCTTCTTTGAACCATAAAACAATGTTACCCATTTACTTTTAAACACGTTCCAACTGAGGCATAGGACATGAATGGAGAAGTCTATAATTTTGGATTAAATTTTATAAGGGCACTATCTTATATGTTTAATCATCATGGTAGCCATTCTTAACACATGAAAACTTTTTTTTAACTTAAATGCAAACTTCACAATCTTTATCTCATAGTGAATTTTGCCTCGGTACCAGCTGAAGTCTGATTTCATGCTCAGTGGGTGTGTGTGATGGAGTAAATATGTGCCTGTGCTCTGCTCAGCATTTCTGGAGTCACATTGACTAGCACAGCCTACAAATCCTAGAGTAGCTGTGAATACAATGGCAGAAAGATTATCTCCCAGAGACTACCTTTGTGCTGAGCCAGATTATTCAGTCAGTCAACTAAGGAATAAACCATTATTAAATTCCACTGGGGAAAAAAAGTTGAAATTTTCTTATATTCTTTTTCATCTACTAACTGACATATTTTTATTCACTTGGTTGCTCTTCTCTGGATTTCAAATAGGATTTCCAATACTAAATGTAAACCAATTCCATCATCAACTGTTTGTGTTCTTTACATTTCTGTCTTTGATAATTCTATGCTGGTTTTTAACAGACTTAAACCTTAGGTGTGAAACTATTAGAATACTAGAAGAAAATGTAGGAAAGACTCTTATAGACATTGGCCTAGGCAAAGAATTTATGAAGAAGACTCCTAAGGTAATCACAGCAACAATAAAAATAAATAAATGGGACCTGATTAAATTCAAAGGCTTCTGCACAACCAAAGAAACAGTCACAAGAGTAAACAGACAACCTACAGAATGGGAAAAATTTTTTTCATACTACACATCAGATAAAGGACAGACAACAAGAATCTATTTAGAACTCAGAAAAATCAGTAAGATTTTCTTTTCAAACAACTCTATCAAAAAGTGGGCAAACTACATGAATAGAAATTTTTCAAAAGAAGATATAAGAATGGCCAACAAACATATGAAAAAATGCTCAACATCTCTAATCATCAGGGAAATGCAAATCAAAACCACAATGAGATATCACCTAACTCCAGTGAGAATGGCCTTTATCAAAAAAGTCCCAAAAGAATACACATTGGCATGGATGCGGAGAGACAGGAATGCTCTCATACACTGCTGGTAGAACTGCAAACTAGTGCAACCCCTGGGGAAAGCAATATGGAGATACCTTAAACAGATTCAAGTAGACCTACCATTTGATCCAGCAATCCCATTATTGGGCAGCTACCCAAAAGAACAAAAGACATTCTATGACAAAGATACCTGCACCTGAATGTTTATAGCAGCACAATTCACAATTGCAAAGATGTGGAAACAACCCAAATGCCCATCAGTTCATGAGTGGATTAGTAAAATGTGGTATATGTATACCATGGAGTATTACTCAGCTATAAGAAATAACGGTGATATAGAATCTCTTTTGTTCTCCTGGAGAGAGTTGGAACCCATTCTATGAGGAAGTATCCCAAGAATGGAAAAATAAGCACCATGTGTACTCACCAGCAAATTGGTTTCCCTGATCATCACCTAAGTGCACATTTGGGAATAACACCAATTGGGTATCGGACAGAGGTGGGGGGTGGGGGGAGGGGATGGGTGTATACCTATATGATGAGTGCGATGCACACTGTCTGGGGAATGGACAAGCTTGAAGCTCTGACTAGGGGGGATGGGGGGGCATGGGCAATATATATAACCTGAACTTTTGTACCCCCATAATAAGCTTAAATTAAAAAAAAAGATGGTGCCTCTGACCCAACATTTATAATGCATGTGCCTTGAGTTGTTATGTTTTGCCAGAGGAATGAGTTTATATTGATCCCATGCACTTTCTTTCTCCATCTTCCCAGGAACAATAGCACCGTCTGCAAGACTGTCACCTGAGTGTGGCTCACCGCTTATACTGAAAATAGAGCTAGTGAACCAAGCAGATGTGGAATTCAGCAAAGGTCCTTGCCTTTGTCTCATCAGCAACAGGAACCAGCAAAAGGGAGTAGTCACCCATCATCCATGTAAATAGACACTGCAATTTATCTTTGAAAAAATCCAAAGGACAAAAATTAAGACTATATAGTACCAGAAATCTGCTGCTGTGGATACTTGGATAATAAAAGTTGGCAAACCTGGGAGCTTTGCAATGGCTAGATTGTCAGGAAGAGATTAACAGTGGGTTCTGATAATAAGAGAACAGGAGAAGAGGATGTCCTGAGGATACATAAATTTAAAATACCATGGAGCACGTTAGGAAGAAAGACAACCCATGGACTCTAGAACAAAGGGAGGTAGTTTGGAGAGAACTAGAGCTACCAGACTTGAGATCCAAGTTTATGATTAACTCAATTAGCTTTTTAGGGATACTTTTAAGTATGGAAAAATTAATTTTATTATTATAGATAGTGCATGTTCACTGTTAACACAAATTTACAGAAATGTGTAATGCAGAATACAAATTCCCTTACATGAAGGTGGTTAAACATCCTGGTTTCCTCTTGACACTCCTGTATCATGCTGATGATTCCTGTGTAAATATAAATAGTGCCCTCCCTCTAACTTACAGAAATGTCCTGGGGTGTGTGTGTGTGTGTGTGTGTGTGTGTGTGTGTGGCTTTTGCTTTTGTTCTTGTTTGTTTGTTTTGCAAAAATGGAATGATAGTATAAATGTGGTCCTGAAACTTCTTTCACTGAATATGCATCTTAGAATCTTTATTGTTGTTTTTATTATTCAAAATAATCCTTTCTAATCGACTACATACTTTTAATTAATAGTTATTTGATCCTCTATTAAAATCACCTGCATCATTAAAAAGAAAGAAAGAAAAACAGTAAGAAAATACAATAAATTATTTATGTCATAACATATATCATGACATTGATGGCATTCTTGTATAGTGACACTAACGAGTTAGAATTACAATGCAAGGAGGCAGATGTCTTGATATTTGTGCTTGGCCATGATAAACACCATATTATTTTTTCTGAGTTTCCTGGTTTGCCCAGGCATTCTAATAGATGAATGAGAGAAAGCAAATGCAACTAAAATTTTGGCTGCTGGAAATTTCAGTCAGACAAAAGGAGTTTCTTAAACATGTATTAGATGGTTTTTAAACATGTAATAGCAATTTGGTTCACTTTGAAAAAAAACATGAGGTGTTTTCCCTTCTTTACTTCATCTACGAAAATGGAATGCCACAATCTATCTACCTTTTACGTTTGTTATTTACTTATTTTTATGTTTTATTATAGAAAATTTCAGTCACATAAAAACTAAGACCAACTGTGAACCTGCATGTACCCATCACCCAAATTCTGCAATTATTAACTCACGGCCAGTTGAGTTTCTGCTAAACCCTTACCTACTTCTTCCTCTCCAAAATGATTTTGAAGCAAATTCCAGATATCATGTCATTTTATCTGAACTTATTTCAATGAAAGGCAAAAACTTTTTGAACATAATTCCTAGACTAGTATTCAGCTAAAAATAAAACAATAATCCTTTCTTATCATCAAAAATCCAGTCAATTTCTTCAATTGACTCATGTCATACTTTTAGTAGTTTGCATCAGAATCTAAAACATGAAAATGACATTTTCAATTGGTAGATAGAGTTCTTAAATCTCTTTTAATCTATAGGTGCCCATCTCCATTATTTTTTATTCTCTTGGAATTTATTTTTTCAGAAAAAAAATTTACTGTAGAGATTTTAAAATGATTGTATCATCAAGGTGTTATTTAGCATGTTCCTCCACATCTGTATTTCCTCTAAATTAATAGTTGGGTCTAGAGGCTTGACCTGACTTAGGTTTGATGCTTTTTGAGGGGGTAAAAATACTTCATATTCATAAGCACTGTTGTATTCCTTTATCATGGCACACATAATGTCTAGTTATTGCTCTTTTGTGATATCAGCAGCCATTGAAGAACAATGCTTAGATTTATTAATTCATTAGGTGTGACACAATTGTGATAACCCAATTCCCAATTTTATTACTCTCTTCCTGTGTTACTGGGAATGCTTCCATAAATAAAAATGTCTCCCAACTTCTATTTGGTTATCCAGTGGTATATTTTTAACAGGAAAAGGTAGACAAATTCTTTATTTTCTCCAATTATTTATCAGTTTTTAAAAATAATAAGTTGATTTACTAGCATCCTCCCAAACTGACCAATTTATTTTCTATAATTTATATTTTATAACATTGTTTTTCAAACTCTAATGAACTGTGTCCATAATTCTTAATATTCTTAATCGGTCAATAGTTAGATTTCCCATATGTCTTGCTTTTTTCTTTTAACACATTGTAAGTAATTGCTCACAATCACTTACTGAACCAAATTATAATATTTTAAAAGTTTTATCAAAGTAGATTTAAGGAATCTAGCAATGTTAAAAATCTTTACAAGTTTTCAAGATTTAATTATCAAATGTGATGATTATTACATTTAATTATTGATTGTATTGATGTTATAAAAATGATTTACCACAAGCCTCTTCAGTCAATTCTTATGATTTTTTATAGAATAAATTAGGGAAGATTTTGTTTCTGAATCAAATATTATGAACAATTGACACCAAACGCAGTATAAAAGAATTACATTTCCCTTAAGAAAGTTTGTGGCACTTTAAATTCTTAGCTGTAGTGCTTAGGAATTCCGTGTTTCCCATTATCATGATCACTATATTATTTTTAATTATTATAAAATGTAATACATAAAAAGTATGCCTCATAGTACAAACTTTGACTACACAACTAGATAACTTCTTTACTCAATCTTGTGACCTCAGCTATGATTTTTCTTCTTTCCAGAAATGTCTATGAACACTCAGAACAGTAATGTGCACATTCAAGTTGTTACTAGAGAAATTTTAGGTTTTCCAGCTAAAAATGTCTCTCTGCCACATCGTGACATGGCTTTTTGTAGAAATTTCCTCATGAATCTTCTAATTGTGACATAGCTATTGAGGTATCAGTTATGTGTCACCCAGATTACGTACAAGTTGAAAAGCTAAAATAACAAGAAGTCATTAGTCAGAGTGGGAATAACTGGCTGATCTAAAATATTATGTATTCACTTCTTTAAAGTGGGTAAATGGTGAATTCCTTTTTGTAGATTTCTGTCTACATACATCTCATACTATAAAGTTCTTGCATAGTTTACTACAGTTTCGTTCATGATTAGTTGGGGAACTAGACAGTCCAGTGGTGCTATCGCAGAATGCTCAGTGCCTGCAGATGGACAGCACTAGGGCAGATTGACTCTTGCTACATATTGTAACCTCCTTGTAAGTTGTCATTCTCCAGCCCATTTTCTCAGTTATTATCCCAGTAGAGAATAGATGTCAGAGTCAAATTGGATACATAAAGGATATTTAATAAAAAAAGACTATTAGCAAAAGTTTCATGGTGTTTTAGGGAAACAGGTAAGGAATGGTACAATATCCTAGAACTAGTGACAAGCAGAGACCTGCTAACATCCTTAATACTGAAGGGGCTTTTTTTTTTCAGTAATATGAGTTAGTAATTCTGAAACTAATTTCCACATATTCTAGGATAGGACAAATAAATAAATATACGCTAAGAATAATGGGAACCAGTTTTCTGATGGTTGGAGAAGGGAGTTAAACATATGGGAAGGGGAAGGTTAGAAGCATCCTATGGTGTTAGATTACACGTGGGGTTATCATTATAAATTGATAGTCTTTCTCTAGGTGTGTTTGCTGAATGAGTCTAGAAGCAGCACCACAATAACAATGAGCTCACCTTGTGTCATGAAGAGGAACCAGAACTCCGTGGAGAAGTGGCTCATTCCAGGTCTGGGTGCAATACAAGGACAACATGAGCCTGGAACATTTTGTAGAGCCTCGAAGCAAGAAAGTGCTCAAAGAATCCTAGGACATGCCAAGAGGACAGTAGAGCCAGCTTGCAGGGCCTTCAGAGGCCAAGATGGTGACAATTTAACTGGAAAATAAATAATGATAGTGACAGATTATAACCCCATTGAATAAAAGAAGAATGCCTGAGTCCAGGCTGATATAAAGAAAGAATAATTAAATAAATAGAAGAGAAGGAAAAAGAAGAAGAAAAGATTACCAGAACTTAAAGCAAACCACACAACAGGAACTGTGGCCTTGACTGCAAAGATGCAGATCACAGGGGTGACCTGGAAGGGAGAACCTCCAGGAAAGGAAGACTAGCCCAGTGTCTCTCTCTTCCCTCCCACTGCCTCCCACTGGTGCCTCTCATTGGTGGGATGTTACCAGATGCTTATTAAACATTTATTGCCAAGAAGACACGGCACGTGCTTGTTTTGAAGCCACCCATTCACACACTCTTTTCTCACTTATTTCACACAAAATTTCTTACAAATTCATAAAGGCCTAGGTCAAACATTATCTCAATTTTTTTCCTTCCAACCTTCATGAGGCATGTGAAGTGTTGTCCCACTTTCATTAGGCTGAGATAATTAGTGGGATTTTAATTAATTATCTCAGCCTAATTGTGCTTCAGTAACACTGATTCAAAAATAAATTAGCAATACCTACCATGTAGTATTATATATATATATATATATATACACATATATATATATATTTTTTAAAAAAACCTACCTCCTAGTTAAACTGAGATTGTTGTATTTTTCATGTTTCTAATACGATGTTAAGGCATTCTGTAAATAGTTGTTCAATTGAATATATGATGTGTTAAGTTATATAGAAATCTGATTTTCACACTATTTTTCATGAAATCCTGCATTTGGTTGCAATGTTTGAAGGCTTACTTAATTCCTTAGATCACCTGACATCTTCATCACTACCCAGCTATTTCAACCAGATTGCCAGCTCTTATATTTATTTTATAGTTAATATTCTCTTTGGCCAATACATTCCACTGCTGAAATACTAAGATAACTATAGAATGTTTTAAGAATATCTTGAATTTATGCAATTGGCATTGAAAATTACTGATATATATATATAATTGATATATGTATAACTGGATTTGATTAGTATATAATATCACATAGGAGGAATGACAGGGATTTTATGGACCCCATTTGCAGATAAAAGAATGGAGAAACAGAAGATTAAATAATTTGGTCAAAGTTAAAGATCTTGCAATGGGGCCAGACAAAATGTTGATGGTAGATACTCCATTCTTTGAAGAAGTTTATGAAAACAAAAGAAAGTGTGAACATAGAGGCAGACTCTCCTGGCATTGTCTTGGGAATAAGGCAAAAATCCTGAATTTAAAATTGGAATATCTACATACAGCCCTCTCTTCTTCTCCCATGGTACTCTGAGCAAATATTGCCTACTCTCTCTCTGAAAAGGGAGAACAATCTTCCCTTTATATGGCTTCTTTTCTTCTTCAGATCCTTTTCTGTGCAAGGAATGTCATCCTTCTGTCTGAGGGGATTAATGCATTTCCTAAATGGGAGTGATCTGCTTTTCCCTCACTAACAAACTCTGGCTCCATAAATGAATTGCTGCCAAATTTATGCACAAAAGAAATCGTTGCACTTCCTAGAATTATGGGGTTGAATTAGAGATTTGTTCACATTAGCTCCTCAGTGATTGCTGCTATAAGTAGTGCTTTATTGTGGCAACTTTTGAGGTAGGAAACAAAGAATCTCAAGTTTGTTCCAAGGAGGAAGAGGTATAAGTTTCTACATGAAAGACGGTACTCTCATGGAAAACCAAGAACAGAAATATTACAGGAGGAATCTGAACATTTGGAACTCAAAGGAGAGTCTAGTTCCAAGTACCTCTCTCTGTAGCAAAAGGAGTCATGGGGTTTCCATTTCAGTAATTGTTCATAAACAGGAACACAGTTATCATCCATATGTCTGATTCTTTCTAGCCTGTTAATAACTCCTGTGTTTTCTATGTTTCTTTCTTAACTTTTCAAGAGAGTCAGACTTGTTTTCAGGAGTTATGCTTCTCAAAACTTAATGTGAATGTGAATAATCTGAGAATCTTGGTAAAATGTGAACTGATTCAGGAGGTCTTGGATAGAGCCTGAGATTTTGCATTTCTGATAAGCTACCTGCTAATGACAAAGATGCATCTGGAGTTATGCTTCTCAAAACTTAATGTGAATATGAATAATCTGGAAATCTTGGTAAAATATGAACTGATTTAAGAGGTCTTAGAACCTGATAGTTTGCATTTCTCACAAGCTACCTGGTGATGCCAAAGATGCTTACCAGCAGATCATGGTTTGGGTGGCAATGGGTATACCAGTCCAGTTTAATGGCTTAACTACCTTAGGGTGTGTGCATATCATTGTTCCAAGCACCTGGGGCCAGGGTTTGGGAACATGGTCTTTACTGTATCAAATGTAGATCTTTCCACAGGAGCGGCAAAAGTGGAAGTTCAACTGGGATTGGCCTGGAACTCTAATTATGCTTCCTACGAATAGCTGCTTTCCACTGAGCATTGGTTTTAGTTCGGCCTCTTTCTCTGTTGGTGAGATTCATTACTGAGGATCAAAAGAGAGTCAGACACCCAGTGCCTCCACCACATGACCCTCTGCTTTAATTGCAAAATACGTAGAAATAATCTCATTTTCCTATAGCTTACTGGGTCGTGAGGAATATTTTACTCACCAGTAATTTCACTAAAACTGTGTTTCCCGTTTAAAAGCAACAGCCATGGCAATTGAGATTTATAACCAAAAACTTCAGTCTCAATTTTTTTTTCTGTATAGTGTGGAAAAATTCAAAACCTGGGATTTGCAATGCAAATTCTTCTCCATCTGTAACTGGAGTGATCATCCTAGATTATCATATCATCTGATCACAATCACTGACGATTCACCTCCAGAATAGAGACCATACTGTTTAGCTCTTCAGGGTTCTCAGAATCTGATCTCAACTGGCTTCTCTCTATCATCTCCCACCATTCTTGCCACATCCTCTATGTCACACAGGATTATTTGCTATTACCTAACTTGCATTGCCTTCCAAGACTCTGCGATTTTTCCCCAGCACTCTCATCCTAGAATGTGCTTCCACATGTATCTGCAGTTCACATTTCTGCTCATCATTTCCACTCATAATTAATTGCACCATTCTCTTGGTTCCAACAGCTATAAGTAGATACCCCCAAATAGCACTTAGCACAGTGTACTTGTTTATTCACTTGCCTGCTATAAATAATTTAAAATATTGTTTTTTTATGACAGAGCTCAGTGCTTGGCACATAGTAGCCACTCAATAAATACTTGTTAAATAAATAAAGGAATAGAAAGAAATAATAGTTTGATCCGGAGGGGCAGAGTTGGAGAGGTAATGGTTGGAGAAGTCTTAGGAAAAGTAGGAGAAGAAACAAGCAAATAATGAGAGATAATCTACAGACCAGTCCCGCATTTATACCCAGGCACTGGACTCGCATTTATATTTCTGCCATTTGCTTCTCACTTGACTCTATGCTGGGTCTGTTTGCTCTCAGCAAGTTAGAATGATTTTTAAATCCTGGTTCATAGCTGCTGGAATATTTACTTTTTCTAAATAAAACTACCCTTTTCTTTTCATCACTCAGGATTCTGAGCTACAAAAGCAGCTGCACTGAAAACCAACACCCAATAGTGACTCATGGAAATGGCAGGGAAAGTAAAATTGAATATCAAAGACAATTTCTTCACCCTCCCTATCTGATTATTGTTCCTTAGAAGATAAAACATTTAATCTGTCCTAGAGCTATGGAGTCCAGGGGCTTTTACTGCTGAACAGCTTTATTGAAACAGGTGTGATATGTTCATCTTGGGTCTTTATAGTGTTTGCCTGGAAAACATTTATGCTCATGAGATCATTTGGTTGTGCTTTATTGTCTTATGCTTATTCTAGAGAAAGAAATTTGTTTTTCTCTGCAGGAGTAGCTCAGTGCTTTCCTGTCTTCTTATGTTATCTCCGATTTTAAGTAATTACAGTTTAAACCATCTGACCCAGAGATTTTAAATCTATATGCTCCCCTTTTGGACCAGAGGCCATGGCATAAATGCATTTGCGGTGCAATATGCAGTCTATTATAAAGAGTAGTTTAGTCAGCTCAAAGAAATGCCAATAAACATTATGAGCTAAAAGCAGGACACAAGGATATATATGTATGTGTTTTTCCAATGGATGGTTTATCTTTCTTTCTCCCATCCAAATACTAACCAGGCCTGACCCTGTTCTGTGATCAGATGAGATCGGGCGCGTTCAGGGTGGTATGGCCGTAGACTATCTTTCTTTCTATGTAACCATCTCCCCTCTTACACAAAGGGAGAAAAAATATACAGAAGGTCAGGGGAGGGAAGTGCCCCAGGGAAAATATACCAGTCAAGTCTCTGCATTTGCACTCAGGTGCGGGCAAAGTGGCCAGCCACGCAGCTTGTGCCAATCAGTACTCCTCTTGTCTCCTAATGGGATACTGGCAGCCTTTTAAAGTTTAAACTCCATGGTTATTTTGGAGTCAGTGCTTTTGAAGGCTATGGAAATGCCAGATATCTGCTTAAATTGAACCCCACAGAGAGACCTTGTAGTGGTTAATTTTAGATGCCAAGTTGCCTGGATTTGGGAAAACCTAGATAGCTGGTAAAGTGTCTGTGCGTTTCTGTGAGGATATTTCTAGAGGGGATTGGCCTGTGGGTTGGTGGACTGAGTGGTAAGATCTGCCCTCAAAGTGGACAGGCACCATCAGCTGGGGGCCCAGATAGAGCAAAAAGGCAGAGGAAGGGTAAATTTGCTCTCCCACTTCTGGAGCTGGGCCATACTTCTTCTCCTGCCCTTGGACATTAGAATTCCAGGCTCTCCAGCCTTTGGACTCTGGGGTTTGCACCGGCCACCCGCCTCCCCAGGTTCTTATTCCTTTGGCCTTGGACTGAGAGTCATACCCTCAGCTTTCCTGGTTGTGAGGCTGTCAAACTTGGGAAATTTTAAATAACATTTTGTAGCAATTCTAGATACTGGTCCCTCCCCCCACTTCAGTACTTGTTATTGTTATTTGCTTATTTATTTGTTTATTACAGGATGTATTACCTTAGTACTGCCTAAAATTCCTCCCTCCTATAGTATTAAGCCTCTTAGGTTGCTCCTCAGGGAGGTTCAGCTTCAGACATACAGTTACCCTAGAATAATAGTGGTTTTGGTAGGGGTCCATTCCTCTCTTCCTGTGATGCCACATAATTGTTAATTTCCACTAATAGTCAGATGATTTCTTTGTTATTTTAACAATGCCTTGGGACATAAATCTGTTTGAAAACTAATTCAATCAAATTAAGCCTCCTTTGAAGCAGTAGTTTCTGAAGTCAGTGGGTGATGTTTGTTCTGATTCCGGGAGAACTCCTTCCAGGTATATTAATCCCAAGTTTTCTCCTGAAAACTAGCCAATTCCCAGTTTAGCCTGTGTCTGAAATCTCCTCCCAGGTGCCTTTCACTACAGCCCTAAGGGATATACTGTGATAAATGAAAACAACATAATATTCTCATCAAAGAATTCTTCTTGGGAATGCCCTTTTCTACATACTATTGCAAATGAGTTCAGTTGTTGGGGAGATTAGAATCTGTATGTCTTAAAGTCTGATTCTCCCTCCAGGCAGAATCTCTGCACTGGGGCTCTGGAGCTAATGAGGGTACCATGGCAAACTTTTCTCTGACACCCCTACTCCAGGAGGTAGGTGTTTAGGCAGGGATGGAGAGAAAGAGCCTGAGGTCTTCTTGGCTTGTCTCTTCCAGCATGTGGCATCACCTTACATGCTGCATCAAGAGCGATCAGAGCTCCTGTATCTATCTCAGCATCCTGCAATAAAGATGGAGACTCCATTTAACAAGTGAGGGCTGGGCCAAAGAAGGGACCTCCCTCTCAACTTCACTCACTTTGACTTATCCTCAGTAGCTGAGAGTAAGATGGAAAATGCTGATATCCTGATCCTCTCAAGAAGAAAATCTAATTAGGAACCTGAGGCAGAGAGAATCCTGTGTTCTTGGCTATAATATTCTGGAGTGGAGTCTTTACCTCACTGTGTTTCAATTACTAGAAATTCTCACTTTTCTTACTAAATTTTCATAAAAGTTTCTTGAATATATGTTTCTTCATTTGCTGTTTGTCCTTGGCACCATATCCAGAGGCTTTTTGCATGGTTGTTAAGAAGCAGCCATAAGTCAGTAGAACTTCTCATACTGTCTTCAGAAGTCAATCCCACAAATATATTTTAATGCAATGTCTTGTGGCCCCAGGTTTCTCAAGTTAATTAAACATACAACAATGTATTTTTCCACACACTGGAGAAAAGACCCATACCATTGTCTTTGAAGTGATAATCTCTTTGCTATCTTTTTAGAGCAATAAGGCTCTAAGTTATTCAAGTCAAAAAACAGAGAATCTTGCCATTTCTTAACATTTATATTGCTTGCCTCCATCTGCATGGATAATCATGTACCTTACCAAATGAATAATTGTACCAGCCTTCCAGTTTCTTTTTCTTATGTCAATTTCTTTACATTTTGATAATGATATTACTTTATAAGCCCAAATGATTTCACACTTCATTTTAAAATCCTTTAAAATGGAACAAACTGCAAGCTCCTTGATTTGCCATTCAAAAATCTTCATGATAAACCTGATACCAGCCTTCCCTTCCCTTGGTCTTATTTTCATACTACATTGCAGACATGACAAATTATATACAATCTCTCAAACATAAAAGGATTTTCATTTTTTCAAGACATTGCACATGATATCCCTTTTTCCATCTAGAATGTCTCACTCAATTCTATCTCTCTTTCTTATCCCTATTCATTTGTCATTATGAAGCTCATTTATTTATTATTTCTTAAAAATTGTAACTAGACATTGAGATTCTACTATGTCTTAGATAACATGGTTGACAGTGTATATACTATGATAAATGAAAAAGACCACTAGTGATCCTCTCATCAAAGAACTTTTGAGCAGCTGATAAAGACAGACTTTAAACAGATAATGTGATCATACAATAGATACTACTAAAAGAAGGTGAACAGGTTTATTAGTGTAGATGGAAGAAGTTCTCCCTGAGGAAGGGGCACTAGTACACATATTAGACAGATAGATGACAAATAGATACAGGGATAGAGATATTAAGTGAAAGATGTAAGGCATAGAATCAGCTTTTGAGGCAATGGCAGCATACAGTGCAAAAGCCATGAATTATGAGTACATTGAATGAAGATTAATATAGCTAGAGTGTAGGAAGCAGAGTGTGGAAATTGAGGAGATGTAGGCAGATCCTGGAGGCCTATATTAGCTAATTTGTCTTAAAAGCAATAAAAGGTTTTATTGAAGTACATTCCATGATCATATATAAGGAACATTAGCTGTTTTGTGGCCCTGCCAAGCTTTGCACATGCCTCTGCTGTAGCATAATCATGTCCTGTTAACTTGTTTACATCTTGGCCTTTTCAATTAGCTTGTGAGTTCCTTGGAGGAAAGTCTCATGTTATATGCACCGTAGTCCCCTCTTATCCGTGGGGAATACATTCCAAGACCCCCAGTGGATGTCTGAAAGTTCAGACAGTACTAAGCCCTATATATACTATGTTTATTCCCATATATACATTCCTATGATAAAGTTTAATTTATAAATTAGGCACAGTAAGAGATTAATAAAAACTAATAATAAAATAGAACAATTATAACAATATACTGTAGTAAAAGTAATTTGAATGTAGTTTCTCTTTCTCTCATTTTCTCAAAATATCTTAGTGTACTGTAATCACCCTTTTTCTTCTTGAGATCTGTTGATCTAATAACCGGGAGGGCTACTAAGTGACTAACAGGCAGGTGTGTGCATATACCAGAGTGGATACACTGGACAAAGAGATGATTTATCTCCCAGGTGGGATGCAGTGTGTGGCATGAGATTTCATCAGGCTACTCAGAATGGCACACAATTTAAAACTTGTGAATTGTTTATTTCTGGAATCTTATATTTAATATTTTTGGAGCATTATGGACTGGGTAACTGAAACCAGAGAAAGTAAAACCACAGATAAGGGGGCACGACCGCATTTCTACATTTGCACATTTAACACAAGACTTGGTACATAAAGAGTTTTAAAACATGCTTGTTTATAAAAATAAATGAATAAGCAAATGGATATAAATTACAGAAAATAAAACATATTGGTTTTCTTCCTTTAACTGCAAAGAGCTGAACAAGAACTACTTATAGACAAAAATAAATCTATACATCAATGCCATTGGACAACTTGGAACTTAAAAAATTAATGCATATATTTTGAAGTAATAGGAAAGGCAAAAAGGGAAGCCTTGCTGCTCATCTTTCTTAATGCCATTTACTTCATTCTAGATTGAATATATAAAGAAAAAACTCATTAAATAAATTAATCAGCAATTTATTTAACATTTCCTTACTGCTGGTATTCTTAAGGCAGAGTTCAGAGGAGAGGAAGAAGCATAAAAAAGATATTTAATGTAATGAGGAAACAGAAAACACAAGATAATTAGTATACTTTATTGTATTGTAAAGATTATTTAATGCCATGCTGGAGACAGACACATGGACACTAAAAAAAGTCTCCAAGCAGAGAAGATTTGCAGATGCTGAGTGGAAGCTAGGATGTTTGTAATAATCAAGTCCCTTAGGGCACTGTTGAATGTTCCAGGATTGAGTATCTGAATAAAGCCGTGCCAGTCGTAATATCCCAGTCCCCAATATACAGTTGATTAGTACAGTGATGGATAGCTAACTATCGATGGATAGTTCAAACAAGCTGAGTCATGCCATGGATTGTTTGAAGGGTAGCAGAGAAAAGTGTCTGTCTCTCTTCAGTGCCCTACTTGGGAATTGTTGGTAGCCATATTTTCTATCCTATAGAGATGACTTACTTTGTGATAAGAGAGACCAATCAAACTGACATTTTGTGAGAATCTGAGACTGGAGAAAAATGTTCAAGTTCATGGTTCCAGGAGATACTGAAGCTCAGCTCCACCTTTCTCTTCTTACTGGTCAGTCATTTTATTTTTCCTTGGAATACATGAATCAATCATTTCCCTTATTATCTGAAATAGGTCAAATTGAGCCTTTGTTTTAATCATATATTGTTGGCTAAAAAGGTAAGTTTCATAAATAATATGAGTAGTTTGATGTAACTTTTATAAAACTTAAAACTCATATGTATGTGAATATACAAATCATCATAGAAGATATATAGAAAACTGTTAACAGTGATTTACTCTTGGAGTAGTGAAGAAAGGGAGAAAAATCTTTCATGTTTATATTGTATACTTCTATATTGTGTAAAATTTTAACAATGAACTCTAATAATTTCATAACTGAAAATTAATTTTAAAAGCCCATAAACTCTTCTAGGAAAAACATATAAAGAAAATAAACAAGTGCTTTGTAACCACTCAAGCATTCTTTTTTTTTTTTTTTTTTTTTGAGACAGAGTCTCGCTCTGTTGCCTGGGCTAGAGTGAGTGCCATGACATCAGCCTAGCTCACAGCAACCTCAAACTCCTGGGCTTAAGCGATCCTCCTGCCTCAGCCTCCCAAGTAGCTGGGACTACAGGCATGGGCCACCATACCCAGCTAATTTTTTCTGTATATATTTTTAGTTGTCCATATAATTTTCTTGCTATTTTTAGTAGAGACGGGGTCTCGCTCTTGCCCAGGTTGGTCTTGAACTCCTGACCTCGAGCAATCCACCTGCCTCAGCCTCCCAGAGTGCTAGGATTACTGGCATGAGCCACTGCACCCGGCCAACTCAAGCATTCTAATACCAAGTGCATCTGTGTTGACTGTGATTGTTTCTGATATAAAACCAAAGTTGCAGAGCTACTTCCCAACTCACGAATGCCTAATTTATGAACACCTGGCATATAAAGAGAAAGGCTACTGGCCCCAGTTAATTTGCCTAAAGGTGGTATGAAGAATAGGAAATTCTCTTGAGCTTTGCATTCTTTCTGTGTCTAAGTTCCTCTTCAACAAAATGTGCTAGCAAGGTTCTTAACTCATACAATTGCTATGAAGTTTAATAGAAAGAATGCGCATCAAAGCCTGCCCAAGCAATGTTAGCTATCAATGTTGTTAGAAGACTGCCTGTCCTCTCAGTGCTCAAGATTTCACAACATCACTGTATTCTTTTGCTAATGGCAAGCTTGGTATCTGTTACCAGGTACAGACAGCAAATCCCTTGGGGGTAATGATTTTCTTGTCATGATGACAAATTCCTAAATGCTAGAATCAATTTCCTGAGCATTAATTCTTGTCCCAGATACCTACATATTATTTGACTGCAGCAAAGCTATCCTTAAGTTTATTAAGTTCATCATAATCAAAGCAGAGAGTTTGTTCTACTCAATTTAAATTATTTCAAAAATTCTAAGCTGCGTATTCTCTTTACACAGTATAAATTCCTGAAATCTGATATTCTTCAGAATTGATAAGAGTATTTCGATCTGCATTAGCCAGGCAGCAGGCCAGGAGTTACTTGTGGTATAGGTTGTTATTGCTTGATATGGACAACTTGGTCATAGCTAAGCATAGTATCACTTTTTGTACTATGCATTTGGTTGGTACTAGATGTATTGAGTTTAGTTGCCATTTAAAATATCCTCAGAAAGAATACACTATGACCAAGCAATGAAATAAAAGATATTGTGTATTCAGAAAGTTATGGAATAGAGTGGTATGATATACATTAGAACTCTCTATCTAAGTACATCTGAAATAAAATTTCTACATGAGAAAGCATAGTGATGGAAGCTGACTGCAATTTTTTTTTACTCCTTGGTAATACACAAAATAATAGTGCTATATTAGATTGTAACTTAGATTCAGTTAAATGTAATAATTCACATAAAGAAATATGTGGGCCTCTTCTCTCTCAGGGGTTCCCACTTCACTCAAATCGATGGTTCCACAATGCAGTATCTACTGACCACAGGGCTGTGCCGGGCCTACTGGTTGGTAGTGCTTTTCCTCCATCAGAAGTCAAAGCCTTTCTACTCCACATTATCCAAAATAAAGAGCTCTCTCCCACCATCATTTGCTATGGATGCAATTTTGCTTGTAATCTCTACCTTTTTTTTTTTTTTTTGCTAATATGAGCAAAAGAATTCAGTGCTTAAACTGGAGTCTGTTTTGATGCAGAGGCCTTTACAAGTGGACTCTACCACTGAGGTAAAGGAGTTAATTCTTTGAGGAAGAATGCATTTACTTATAAAAAGGATGCTACTTATTATGAGCTATAAACATCATCTACTCCTCAAATATCTCTCAAGGTCATAATGTAGATGCAGTGCTAATATCAAATCTCCAGTGTTGAAATAATATCCGTTTGGGCATATATGGTAAAAGAAAGCCCCGAGGAAACAAGAGACAATACTACCCCTGGCTGATGTCAAAGACAGAGAAGAACATGATAGAACTGCCAATAGTTGCCACAGAATCCTGCTTGTACTAAGAATCCAGAGATAGGGAGCAGGAAATTAGGGCTATCAAGGAAGAAAGTGGGAGTTTTCACAAAGAAACAGAGGGGTGTACTCACTGGAAAATCCATTGTAATTACAGAGGAAGCCAATAGTTTCTAAGAGATAAATCTCAAAGACTAAAGTAGCTCCTAGGAGATGGGACAGTGACTCTGACTTCCATACACTGGAGAACTACTCCCACACTCCCATCTCAAAAAGTTTCCCCTAATCTTTAACTGAGGAATCAATTTTAGCAGCAGGAGTACTGCTGCTCACTCTATGAAAGGTAGTACATGAGAACGAGACCCACTGAAGGTACCACAATCTCATGCCCCCATTCCATGCTCACTCTTGGACATAATCTCTTTGAGTGAAATGTCAGATGGGCTCAATGTTCTCTGTTTAAGATTTTCTCTTCCTGCCCCACTCTTTAACTTTTTCCCTTGGGTTGCTTTCCACAGTTAGATGCAACTTCACTGTAATCCAATTAAGGCAGTATTTCTAAACCAGAGCCGCAGGGACATCATGGGAAGATGCATTGCATACTTGCAGAACCACGGGTAGTTCTATTTCTTGCCACATTGGGAATTAATGAGGTATTTATAGAGAAACCATTGAAACTATCTACCATGCAGGGCATTGTGTTTTTAAGGAAATATGATTTAAGTTTCAAAGAACTTATAACCAAGCTTTATATAATAATTGATCCTCCTTTTAATGTAAGTATTCCCTTTGTGGGAACTTTATGCTCAGGGAAGCTCATTTATATCTATTGACTTCACATTCAGGTACATCTGAAAACAGATTCCATTTCCTGTGTCTCCTATATTTGTGTCAGGCCCTTCTCACATTCAAATTTTGTCTTTTTTTCTTATTATTTTCTTTTTCTCTATCACCCAATTCCTAAGGAAAAATTTTGGAAAATGTTTGATCTTGCATATGGTAGATTTTAAATTTTATTTGTTGATTAAACAAATGCATTAGTGAGTGAATGAATGAGTGAATAAACAGGTGATTTTTCTGATCTAATTTAAAACTTAGTCTTTTAGCTCCAGACAGTGAGGGACAGCATTAGAACTAGCTGCTGTTGGGATCAGTAGGTAATACTCCTTCTCTTTTTCTCTCTTTGAGAGGCCATAGTCAGGACCCTCTCTCCTCAAAAAATCCTGCAGAACCCCTCCTTTCTTTAAGCTGTGACTCCAGGAAATTGAAAAGCCAGACCACGCCTCTGAGGAGCCAGTCTCTCCCCTCCCCAGTTTCACTGGCCTTTGGATGGATAAACATGATGTTGCAGCTTTCTCTGGAAAACAGACACAGTGGAAGCCTAACTCCGGCTAGATCAATCTCTGTCTCTGTGTCTCTCTCTGTCTGCTCTACCTTTCTTTTTTCTCCTAATTCCTCAGTAAGTTACCTAATCTTTCTTTTGACTTTTCAACTATAGCCTCCTTATCTCTTAATGATTAAATCCCA